>NC_135505.1:151384519-151984519 GCF_052857255.1 Amblyomma americanum | reverse complement strand
ATTCCTGAGCAATGAATCGTTCTGTCCTTTAACATCTAGTCGAGCTGTAGTGACGAAGGCCGAACAGCACATATATGCACACCAACGACCGCGCGGTTCTGCCGCCGTCATGCGAGAAAGGCTGTGTCCGAAGTTGTCCGAGCGAGAAATTGGTGCTCTTCAAGGAAAGAAAACAGCGTACTTAACCAAATATACAAACTTCCACAAAGCTCTCAAACGTTTACCACCAACAAAATGCTCGAAGCAAAGCCAAGAGTTGTCCGTGGAGCTCGTAGCGGATCACAACGGCGTACTGTTTTCCCTGCTTACGACTTGACAACACTCGGAACATGTTGCATTCCGTTGCATTGAAGTTGCTGCAGTTTGAGGGAGCGCACAACACCTCTTTTTCAGTGATGTGAGCGTTAGTATTAGGGTAAGAAATGTCGAAACCGTACGTCTGCAAGAAATGCTCACGCGAACGGAAGCGCAGGAACGACACAGAATTCCAAATTCACGTGACAAAAATTAGCCATTACGCAATGTCCGCCGTATTTTGGACACCTACTTACGGGGTGCGTACAAGCGTCCCTGTTAATCTGCCCGCGAAAAATTAATTCCAGTTAGCAGTAATAAGAAAGAAGCTAATAGCAGAATTCAACGCAAGCAACACTTACGGTGGCGAATTTTCTTCTATAAAAATTCTTTTATTTGCTGTAATAAAACAAAACTGAAGGCAAAATTAAAGCAAGCATTATTTTCTTTGCCGCATTTGATGTGAAACAATGCTTACCTTTGCAACTGTTAATAGAGGGAGCGTGCAAACTTACAACTTCTTGCTATGTGCTAATCTGTGTTTGTTTGTCCATATGTTATACATAGTGAAAAACAAGAGAGATGACATGACCAAATGTCTGAAGCTCCCCCTACTAACAGCAGGAGTACAATTGTCTCCCGTAATCTACCTGCTTAACGGTATTTTATGTTGAAGTAATAAAAAATAGCTAATAGCAAATTTAAGCACAAACTTTTTTTTACGATGGCGCAGTTATTGTAGAAAAATACTACCTTTACAACTTTTAATAGAGGGCAGGTGCAACCACACAACTTCTTGTTATGGGCAAACTTGTTCTTAGTTCTCCATATATTATACATACTTTTGTACAAGAGAGATGACAAGCCAACTTGCTTGAAGCAGTCTACTTGCGGAAGTTTTATTTCAAGTTCCAATAATAAAGAACAAACTAATAGCAAAACTAAACGCAACCGCTACTTAACTTGGCTGATCTGATTTAAAAAAATACTTTAGTGGTGCTCAACCTGAACGAGCAGCAAGGTACGTTGGGTGTTCCGACTTCTTGGTCGTTGGGCGAGGTGCGCTTTGTACGGCACTCTGCCTTGAATTGCGGCGCTGCGAAGCTTGAATTCTGATTTTGCTGTGTTAATATGCGCGAATGAAGTCGTAAAAAAGGTCAGCATGCTCTACGTGCATTAATATATCCGTGTTCTACGTTCAGTATTCGAATGAAGGGCGAAAAAGCGACGAGGCTGTAATAACATGAATTCATAACTACTTCTTCGAGCGCCGCCAGCGTGTATATAATAATTGGTTTTTAAGGAAAGGAAATGGCGCAGTATCTGTCTCATATATCGTTGGACACCTGAACCGCGCCGTAAGGGAAGGGATAAAGGAGGGAGTGAAAGAATAGAGGAAGAAGAGGTGCCGTTGTGGAGGGCTCCGGAATAATTTCGACCACCTGCAGATCTTTAACGTGCACTGACATCGCACAGCACACGGGCGCCTTAGCGTTTTTCCTCCATAAAAACGCAGCCACCGCGGTCGGGTTCCTTCGTTTTTATGGAGGAAAAACGCTAAGGCGCCCGTGTGCTGTGCGATGTCAGTGCACGTTAAAGATCATGTTGACAACTTGAGGTGACACCAGGGATCGCTCTTAGGACCGTTCCTGTTCTTAATTTATATAAATGACATGTCACTCAATATCTCTTACAGTGTACGTCTCTTTGCATATTATTATTATTATTATTATTATTATTATTAGACTGCATATTGTATAGAAAAATTAAATGTGCTTGTGACGGTGTTCTGCTAGCTCCAAACTGACATATCCATCCTTGGCGAACAAAATGGAAAATGTATTTCAATACGGAAAACTGTGTTCATCTTTGTTTTTCACGAAAAAGATCAGAATTCACACTCAGTATTATATAAATAATGTGTTGCTGAGCCAGAGATGTACGTACATGCACATAATTGGGCGTTATAGTGTCGAACGACTGTTCACGGAATACACATGTGGATTACGTGATTACCAAAGCTGGTAGGGCACTGAATTTCATTCAGCGAAATCTACGATGTTCACAGACAAATCTCAAGAAAACCGCTTTTCTGTCCTGTATTCGTCCCATTATGGACTGCGCCTGTATTGTATGGGACCCTGCAGAGCAATTATTAATTGACAAATTGGAAAAAAATTCACAACAGCTAGGGCAGCAAGATTCGTCTCGGGCAGGTACGAACGCAGCGATAGTTGTAGAGAAATTAAATATGTTTTGACGTGGGAAAGTTGTGCTACTTCTAAACGGGATGGCCATTCTTGTAAAATTCGCGAGTACCGTACCAGGGCGAACTTGTCGGTGAATTCATTTTTTGTTTAAACGGTGCAGCAGTGGAATCGACTTTAGGAGGCTCAAGTGTGCTCTGTAAACGATCGAAGATGTGTTTTTGCCAATCTGTGACCCCCTGCTATAGCGCCCTCGGGCAAGCGGGGTAATTCTTGAATAAGCATACAAGTGCGAACTTTCCGGCGTGCGTCGTCTGTTCGCACAGAAGTTTAGGGAGTGGTTTAGCACGCTTCAGTCACTCGCTGCAACTGTTACAGCGCGGCTGCTACATTTTTCTCTAACATATATTAGAGTAAAAATTTCCTAGAGGTCTCGCGCTATTCGGAGCTAAATATTTGATGTACCAGGCCACAGCTTAACATTACGTGCGACCACTTCTTGTAGCAGATTGGCAGCGAAGAGAGCTTATATCATTCAAATCCTTGGAGGAATTTCGGTACCTTTACAACACCTGTTTCGCCGGTTCAATGGGAAGAGCGCTCGGCGACTGAGCCGACGACTCGGGTTGAATACCGTTGCCGCGCGTTCCCATGAAGGCGAAATGCACGAGTGTGTTGCGTGAAATGCAAGATTCTTAGGTGGTCGAAATTAATCGACAGTCCTTCGCTGGGGCGACCCTCACAGACAACGTATCGCTTCGGGACGTGCCCCATTTTTTACAATTTTTGCACTTTTTCTGGTGTTTGCAAAGCTTTCATGCGCAATGCATCGGAGCTGCACGGGTTCCTTGCCGCGCGGCGTATCGTGAGCTGCCTTCGCCTGTAGACGACCACGACATGAATACAGACGACCAGTTACGGTTTCGATATTCGAAAGCTTTGTCCTTCCTTCGATATCGCTTTTTTATCTGTTTTAAACAGCGAGTATGTTTCCGAAAATGTGCCTTACATTGCACCAGAAACTTAAAAAGTGAAATATTGCCCACTGATACTGCTAAATAAAAGCCACCGCTTTCAGTTTAGAAATCTGAAAGCGCTTAGTAGGCTTCTATTGATAATGCTGTTTAATCTCTATTTCGAGCTTCTGGCCATACCGTTTACGTTTAATAATTCTACTGTGCAATCAATGCTTTAAAAAGTGTAATGGCCGACCAGACTACGCTGAAATCGGGCGACCTGGTTCGGTTTCGATGTCTGAAAGCTTAGTTCGCCATTCGATGTCACTTTTTTCAACTATTCTATAATTTTAACTTCTTAATTTTCATTTTAAACAGCAAATGTGTCTCTAAACAGCTTACATTACAAAAAAGGTTGAAAAGTGTTATATAACCCTCCGTTACTGCTAAATGAAAGCCAAAAACTTTCGTTTTTGAAATCTGAAACCGTTTTTTGGCTCCTTTTGAGAATTCTCGTAAATATCTATATCAAGATTCTGGTTAGTCACAACTTTTGCGTTTCTAGAAAGTGGCGTTATTTGTTTAATAATTTTACAGTGCAATCAATGCTTTAAAAAGTCTATTTGGCTACTAAAGGGCGCTGATATCAGACAGCCAGGTTCGGTTTCGATATCTGGAAGCTTTGTTCCCACTACGATGTCGCTTTTTTTATCTTTTTCAAAGTTCTAACTACTAAATCTTTGTTAAAAACTGGAAGTATGCTTTTTAGCAGCTTACATTGCACCGAAGCCTTTAAAAGTTATATATAACCCTCTGTTACTGCTAAATGAAAGCCAACACTTTCGGTTTTGAAATCTGAAAGCGTTTTTTGGCCCCTTTTGATAAAGATGCTTCATGCCTATACTGAGCTTCTGGTTCGCGGCAAATTTTACGGTTTTAGAAACGGGCGTTATGTTTTTAATAAGTGTACGGTGCAATCAATGCTTTAAAAAGTGTATTTGGCTACCAGAAGGCGCTGAAATCAGACAACCAGGTTCGGTTTCGATATCTGGAAGCTTTGTTGACCATACGATGTCGCTTTTTTATCCTTTTGAAAGTTTTAACTTATAAGTATGTGAACAACTTACAATGAACCTAAATATTTGAAAGTGATATATAACTCTGTGTTATTGTTAATGAAAGCCAACACTTTCGGTTTTGAAATATGAAAGCGTTTTGTGGGCTCCTTTTAATAAAGCTGCTTCATGTGTATAATAGGCTTCAAGTTAGTCGCAGTTTTATTTTTCAGAAACTGGTTTTATTTTTTTTAATTTTTGTACAGTGCAATCAATGCTTTATAAAGTGTACTGAGCTATCAGACGGCGCTTTAATTCGACGACCAGGTTCGGTTTCGATATCTGGAAGCTTTGCTCACTGTTCGATGTTGCTTTTTCATCTTTTTCAAAGTTTTACTTCTAATTCTTTGGTTTAAACAACACGTATGTTTCTGAACAGCTTACAATGCACCAAAACTATTTAAAGTGATATATCACCTTCAGTTACTGCTAAATGAAACCCAACACCTACGGTTTAGCAGCCTGAAAGCGTCCTTTGGCTCCTTTTGATAATTGTGTTAAACTTCAATATCAAGATTCTGATTAGTCGCATCGTTTGCAGTTTTAGAAACTGGTGTTATATATTTAACAATTATACAGCTAGTATACAGCGCAATTAATGCTTTAAAACATACATTTGGCTACCAGAAGGCGCTGAAACCAGACAACCAGGTTCGGTTTCGATATCTGGAAGCTTTGTTCACCGTACGATGTCGCTTTTTTCATCTTTTACAAAGCTTTAACTGCTAAATCTCTGTTCTAAAATGCAAATATGTTTATGAACAGCTTGAATTGCACTGAAGTCTTTAGAAGCGATATATAACCCTCTGCTATTGCCTGACGAAACCAACACTTTCGGTTTTGAAATTCGAAGGCGTTTTTTGGCTCCTTTTGATAAAGCTGCTTCGTGTCTATATTAAACTTCTGGTTCGTCGCAATTTTTACGTTTTTAGAAACTGGCTTTATCTTTTTAATAATTCTACAGTGCAATCAATGCCTTACATTGTGTGTAAAGTTTTAATTTCTAGATCTTTGTTCCAAACTACAGGTATGTTTCTGAACAGCTTATTACGCACCAAAGCTTTTAAAAGTAATATATAACCCTCTGCTATTGCTAATGAAAGCCAACACTTTCGGTTTTGAAATCTGAAAGCGTTTTTTGGCACCTTTTGATAAAGCTGCTTCATGTCTATATTGAGCTTCTGGTTTGTCGCAACTTTGACGGTTTTAGAAACTGGCGTTATCTTTTTAATAATTCTACAGTGCAATCAATGCTTTAAAAAGTGTATTTGGCTACCAGACGGCGCTGATATCAGACAACCAGGTTCGGTTTCGATATCTGGAAGCTTTGTTCACCGTACGATGTCGCCTTTTTCTTCCTTTTCAAAGATTTAACTTCTAAATCTTTGTCCTAAACTGCCATTATGTTTCCGAACAGCTTACAACGCACTAAAACTTTTTAAATTGATATATAACCCTCTGGTATTGCTAAATGAAAGCCAACACTTTCGGTTTTGAAATCCGAACGCGTTTTTTGGCTCCTTTTGATAAAGCTGCTTCGTGTCTCCATTGAGCTTCTGATTCTTCACAAAGTTTACGGTTTTAGAAACTGGTTTTAGCGTTTTAATAATTGGACCATGCAGACAATTCTTTAAAAAGTGTATTTGGCTACCAGAAAGCGCTGATATCAGACAACCACGTTCGGTTTCGATATCTGGAAGCTTTGTTCACCGTAAGATGTCGTTTTTTTCATCCTTTTCAAAGTTTTAACTCCTAAATCTCTTTTATAAACAGCAAATATGTTTCTGAACAGCTTACAATGCACCGAATTCTTTAAAAACGATATAAAGCCCTCTGCTGTTGCTAAATTTAAGCCAACACTTTCGGTTCTGATATCCGAAAGCGTTTTCTGGCTCCTTTTGATAAAGCTGCTACGTGTCTCCACTGAGCTTCTGGTTCGTCACAAAATTTACGGTTTTAGAAACTGGCTTTAGCGTTTTAATAATTGGACCGTGCAAACAATTCTTTAAAAAGTGTATTTGGCTACCAGACAGCGCTAAAATCAGACAACCAGGTTCGGTTTCGATATCTGGAAGCTTTGTTCACCGTACGATGTCGCCTTTTTCTTCCTTTTCAAAGTTTTAACTTCTGAATCTTTGTCCTAAACTGCAAGTATGTTTCTGCACAGCTTAAATTGCACCGAAGCCTTTAAAAGCGATATATAACCCTCTGCTATTGCTTAATGAAAGCCAACACTTTCGGTATTGAAATCCAAGAGCGTTTTTTTGGCTCCTCTTGATAAAGCTGCTTGGTGTCTATATTAGGCTTCTGGTTCGTCGCAACTTTTACGGTTTTAGAAACTGGCGCTAGCGTTTTATTAATTGGACCGTGCAAACAATGCTTTAAAATGATTTTATGCTACCAGAAGGCGCTGAAATCAGACGACTAGGTTCGGTTTCGATATCTAGAAGCTTTGTTCGCCGTTCGATGTCACTTTTTCATATTTTTCAAAAATTTAACCTGTGCAATGATGCTACGCAAGGATGCATTGCAGTGAGAGGCAGTGCCGAACTGTCGAGCCCTGAAGTGCAGTCGCCAGCAGTGAACGTCGCTGAACGGATGGCCTTTGCGCGCATGATGAGTGGATGACACAATAGCTGTTCGCGCGCCCGAGCAACAAACTCTAGGAATGTGTCGGCCTTCTCGACGAGACATCCGTGTGCACTGGCGCACTATCTGATCACAGCGGTGTCAGCAAGAGAGCGTAAACGTCTGCCAGGAAAGGTACATTGTGACGCCCCCAGTAACATTGAGGTAAGGAAAACGAAAGGCTAGCGGTGACAGCTTGTATAGCATCATTCTCATTAATTTTCCATGCAGGCTGAAATTGACTTTAAAGCAAGCAAATTAGTATGTGCAGCACACAATTTTTCCCTTAAGTTTGGAAGACAAATTGCGTGAAAGCTTAAAGGAATATTATAATTACCGGGCTTAAGGATTACTAATGAAGAACATAAAGGTGATTTCGCTACTCAAACTCCAAATTTCATAGCAGTGTTACAGCATCAGTTACACAGCTAGCAGTCACGTGGAAATGACCGCAGGAGGGCGAACTTTTTTTTTCTGTTATTATTTCTGTAAGGCCACGCGGAAAACAAAAATGATGCGACTCTTTTACGTTTTTTTTACAGGTGTGCTGTTCCTGCCGGTGAAGGTACCAGCACACACAAAGTGTGTGTGGGATCCATCCATGACCCATTTCTGTGGAATATCTCTTCATATTCCTGTTCTGCCCGCATGTAAATCGTCAAACTGGTGAGCATGTGCTTATAGTGTGTTGTGGCAGTCATATAGGGTTAACGTGTTTACCTGGAGTAAGATTGCATGCAGCTAGTGATATCTGATTGCATTTATACATAGTTAACTGAGCAAGGAAGGACAGTGTAAATAGAACTGCATATCAAAATAATGTAAATGAATCATGTCTATAGTTTTGAGATGACAACAGAGATAGGTGTGGGGGACAGGCAGTGTTGGTCTGTGGATTTGGATTTCTCTTACTGACCACAGTGTCACGGGAGCCCCATTTTGATCAGTGCAAAATGCAAAAGCATGCATATACTAAAAAACTGTAGGTAGTCACAAACAATTCAACTTGTGCCCTTCCCTGCAACATATGGCAAGAAAGAAACATCCTATCCACTTTACTTACTCTGCCTGCGGCACTACTATTTTGGAAGTCGAAAAATACAAATATTTAGGTGTTTTAATAAATACACAGCTTAACTGGAGCGACCATGTTGATTACATCTGTTCATCTAGGTTATAAAAACTTGGACTTTTGAAACACAAGCTCAAGGGAGCACCCAGTCACGTTAAGCTATTAGCCTATAACTCTCTTATTCGGCCCAACTTGAGTATGCGGCTATTTTGTGGGACCCTTACACCAAAATAGATATAGCAAAAATAGAAAATGAACCAAGGAGGGTTGTGCGATTCATTTACAACAAATTCAAGAGAACTAATTCCCCATCTGCTTTAATGGCGGCCAACGAAATTAAACCTCTTCATATAAGACGGAAAGTTGCTCGACTAATATTTCCTCATTCACTCATCTAGGGAAAGTTTGGAATTTCTTCTTCACCATATATTACACCTTCAACCACACGGAAAACCCGTCACCAACATACCCATGCCCAAACACCATATTTCGAGAAAACAAACTAGCTTAAATACTCATACTTTCCGAGCGCAATAAATGAGTGGAATGCACTGCTTGGAGAGATTGGCTCAAGATAGAGTTTTGAAAGGACTCTTAGCAATGAATTTTGATCTGGAATGTATTTCCTTTGACTTGTTTCGATCATTTGTGTCATGTGTCGAGCATTTTTTCTATGTACTAAATTTATGCCGTTTGTAAATATGCCTTGTTATCTGCCCTTCCTGCTTGGACCACATGAGGTCTGCAGTGTTATGTAAATAAAAAAAATATTTTTTAGTGGTTTTGTTTACCGAGTATTATAAAAAGGCTCTGATATGAAATTATTTGTGGCATTGGTTTGAAAGTCTGCAATCAAGTACCTGTAGGTATTACGGAAACAGTTCATTTTGGTACTAATCATTGGTTTTGCACTCAGCATATTTTACAATCATACGTGAAACTAGACTGCAGTTGAACTTGCAGCTTCAACAATTTCACATATTTGGAGACCCAATGTCTAGCTTGTTCCAAGATCTTAATGTACAACATTAACTTGCAGGTGATGGTGTGCGTCAAATGCAGATGTGGCGGGCCGTCTCACCATGGGATCCCGTGCCTGAAAGCCCCGATTCCAGATTCATCTTTGCTCACGTCTCGGCTGGACTGGTTACCTAGCTGGGTGGCCGCACCAGGCTCCTGAATGATGGAAACAGTGTCTGCATAGATTTCAAGTGCTGCATGGCATGGTGAAGAGTTCTCTTTGAAGATCAGCACAGCTTGCATTGTGTAACAGAACGCATTCATCCACACTCAGCTGCAGGATCGTGACACCGCCGGCGAGTGGTTATAATAACAGGAGCATCAACATCTACAACAAGGAGGAGGACACAGCACCATTTGGGTTCTACCTGATAGACAGGAAGTGCATGATCAGCTGCGTGTGCGAATTGCACTCACTGTCGCGGTTTTAACATGTAGCTCTCTATCAAGTTCACATTTTCTCTCTGTTTAACAGCATACTGCGAAGCAGCTGGTGAAGTCTTCTTCAATTTGGTGCTCTTCTATAAGGACTACCATATATTTGGCTTTCAATTATTAGTGGTATGCATGACCACAGAGGCTAGTTTCAAGGTGAAAGCCTTTAAGGCTCATGTCTCGCCAGCGGGGATATTCGCAGGAAAGTGTCACACTATAGCTATCGATCAATCGTGGTTGAGGTGTAAACCGAGATTTCTAGTTGTGAGAGCTACTGTGTCCTTCCCTCAAAAATCTTTCCTTTCCTCAAAACACATGCTTTCGCATGCATTCCTCCATGTAAGCAGGCAAGTGTCTTCACAGTTAAATAGTAAATAGTTAATTAGCAACAGTAGTGCTTAATGCCTGCGCTTCAGCCTTCTGCACATGTGTGTGACGTCATTGAATGGTGCCACCATCGTTCGAGAAAAGCGCTTCCTCTTGCCAGACACCTCCTGAATGCCGACCTGGAAGGGTGCCACCCAAACGCTCTCCTGTGTCTCTTAGCAAGCAAGCGTGCTAATTGCGAAAGTGTTATGAAGCAAACAATTGTGTAGTCTTTAATCAACATCTTCACCCTACATCAGAGACGCAAGCAGCGACACCGTGCTAAAAGGTTTCGCCTCACCACAATTTAGGTCACAAAGTGCACCCCTGATTTTGTCTCGGGTGCTGCAGTTTTTTCTTGCTTCAGGAAGTGTCCCAAGTGCTTTCCGTCTACCGTCCGCCAACCTGCTGACTGTGTGCTTCAACACATGCTTTGGTGATATTGAAGAAATGCCGTTGCTTGTAGTGCCTCCTTACGTGTTCTGCTTGCACACAATGCACATTTTATTTGGTGCTTCAGTGAAAGACAGGAAGGCACCAAATGTTTTCCTCCTAGCGTCATAGTGTTGACTGGACATCCTTTCACCAGTGCTTTTCTGTTTGCTGTGGTGTTTGTGGAGAGCCAGCGGTTTACATGCTCAGCATGCATGGTCGCTGCGTCTGCAGTCATTTACCGCATGTCTTCAGGGCGCAACACATCTTGTGTGGCACTGCTTGTGTGGTAAGATTGCAATATGCTTTGCTTAATGGCATTTGGTTGCGTCTGTGTGCTTGCTTTGGACTGCCGCTTTCACATGCTGCATGTGGCTCTACAGCAGTGAACTGATTTTCTTGAGGGAAAAGTCAGCCGATTGCTTCATGGTCATTATCTTCGAGATGAAAATGCAAGGCTTGGGCAGAGTTTTGTCAGGCTGCCCGTTGTCATCTTCTGAAATTTGTACCCCTGACGAAAATCTACAAATTGTGCATTAATTCAGTTGAAGGTAACTTGAAGTATGTAATGGGCATCTGGACGTAATTTCAATAATAAAGCTACACATGGCATTTTGCAGCTGGAAGGGTGTGATCAAGTTCAGTAATCCAGCTGGAAATTTACAGTAATAGTAAAAGTAGTCAACTCTGTTATTGATCTTTCTAGGTTACTCAGGTGGTATTCCCAGGTCCAGGATCTTTTTCGCTATTCGGGGTTCGGGGTCCTTGATAATTTTGTGTGCTGGGCTATCAACCTCCCAGTCAAACTGTGTTAGATGCCATTTTCATTGACTCAGCCATTTGCACTTTGCTTCATGTAAATCGGGGATGTTGTTCGGTGGCTTTAAAAAAAATCCCAGACAACCTATTTATCCTCTACACCCTTCGTGTGACTGGACCATCAGTGTACGTGCTTCCACTTTTTTGTTTAGCACAGGCGACTGCTGGGTACTCCTCTCTGCAAATTAAGCAACAATAATGTGCGTGAACACCACTGTTGAACGTTCATGGAAGGCGGGTCTGTCCAAAAAAATTTCTTATCTTTGTACACGAGGCTTAATGTTCAATACGTAATGTTGCAATAGGTAATGATTTGCAATTAGGCTGCATAATGAATTCTAGGATTCATGAGGGAGAGTAATGAAAATATATTATTTTGGCAATGCAGGCTTCCACTAACTTTTTACTGTCATGTAAAACACACCTTACTCAGACAAGTTGCAACACCTATAAAGCATAGGAACTTGTCTCGCTCCCCAATATAGTAGGAGGACACTTAAGCTCAGCATTTGAGGGCAGTACGTGACAGTGTTAATGGCTCCCTGCAGTTGTTTCTCTTCACAAACACGGTCACTGTTCTTCATTCATGTTTGCACATGTATCACAATTATCTCAACACAGGTTCCACATCCTTGTCTTTGAACTCTTGCACACTGCAGTTTGCCTACGTAATATTACTGTAACTGGTTTCTCACTCATTGGCACATCTCTAGTTCACTGCACTAATTAGATTATTAAGCTTCAAATGAAGCCAACAGCACCCTCCCTCCCCCTTTGTACCTCAGTACAGTCAATGTGCCTGCATGGTCTAGTTGGTGGAGTGTGCCTGGCTGGTGACCCAAGGGCCTTGAAGCCAGACTGAAATTTAATCAGATTTTTTGTCTGCAAAATCTTTTACTTTATAAGGTGAAGTAGTTTCAGACATGCACTGACATACGATTTAAATTACAAATCCGGAGATGCACGCATCTTTTCAGGATGGCAATCATTTTGTGATGGGGAGGAGCCATAAAATGTGGTTGTTGTTCGTCCGCGGGGTCACCCACCCACCATGGAGCCCAACAAGGGGACGGGACAGGAACGTGGAAGCAAGTCCTGCCCACGCCAGCTGTACACCGCCGCTTTAACCCAACCTGAAGTAACTCAGGGTAGTAGTTACTCACACAGGGTTAACCCTCGCCGCCAGGAAGAAGAAAAACTAATTGAGAGGAGAAGACAGGATAGTTGTGAGAAAAAAGATAAGAAAGTGAAAGATAGAGGGGAGGACAGGAAAAGGTGGCTGGCCGATTTCCCCCAGTCAGGTCAGGTCGGAGGTGCCGTCTACAGGAAGCTGGGGCCAAAGTGGTGTGTTGCCTCCGGCGAGGGGCCTTAAGGGTCCAAACGCTCGGCCTCGGCTCAACCACCAGGATCCCCTTTCCGCCGGACACGGCGATGCCACGCAAGGCTAGGCGTAGGTGCTCGGGTCCGTGGTGATGCACTGTTCAACAACATCCCTTTGCGGGGATGACCCTGCGGATGCTCGGGAACCCGTGGTGTCGCCACTCACCAATGCCTGCAAGCTGCAGACGCCCCTCTGCGGGGATGATAATGCATGTGTATGTGCACATTAAGATAACTTGCATGAAGCAAATAAAGCAAGTGTCTTGCGCACTGCATGAAGCTGTAATGTGGCACCACCCTCCACCTCTGTATTCGTCCCGTTCCCCCAAGGTTGAGTAGCATATGTGAAGACTTTTTCCAGGTCACCACTTCACCTTTCCAAACATTAAACCTTTCTCTCTGACGTGGAATGTTGCTGCATTAAAAGGAGCTGCCTGTTGCTGCTGCAGGTGCATAGCGGTTGCCTTACAGCAAAGGAATCACTGGGCTCTGCAAACATATTTTTTTCACCTTGTGCATTGTGGTGTTAACTTTCATCAGATGTCCAGTCATCAGCATCAGCCTGACTGCTACTGGGCAAAGGCCTCTCCCATGGCTCTCCAATTATACCTGGCCTTTGCCAGTTGCGCCCACAGCAGCCACCTTTTCTCGGCCGATATATCACCGGCCACGTGGGCCAACGCGTGGTGATTCTGCATCAAAGTTGAGCAGAGCTTTCAGTTGAATAGCGCTGCAGAGTGTGCACAGGCACAGAGCTGCTCGCTGTCGCCTTCACTTCATCCCTGAGCAGGGTCCATTTTAATTCTGGCGCGATTGCATGCTTCGTAGAGCTTTTCCCCATATATGTTCTTAGCGAAGGTCCGTGAATGGACAAAGGTAAGCATTTTTCATGTGAGTTGTTTTCTTTATTACACTTTTTTCATGCGACGAAAATAAGTTACAAAGGAGTTTGGTCGAAGAAGAAACACCAGCCAATGCACGGACAGATGTCCCCAATGGTTGGCACCTCAGCTGTTGATGCATGTGTACAGAAATGTGGAAATATAAAACATAAGCATTGTATGCCGAGTGTTCAAGGTAAGGTAGGTAAGTAATAACACAAGCAGCTAGGCAGAAGATTAGCTTGCCTTGTATTTTTCTTGATGAAAACCCCAAGTGACAACAAAGCATCAAAGCCTGCCACACAACTTTGCTACAGGCACCACAACATAAGCAAAGTCAGGCACAAAGACAGAACAGAAAGCAGACTGCAGCCAGAAGCAGAACTAATTCTTCACATAGGCAGCTTTACTGTTAAACTGCAAGGTGAGAAAGTTCATCGGCTGCTAATTGGAAACTCTTCTTGTCATGTGGGTAGTAACGTGATATAACCTTTGTCATGCAAGAACTCTTGTAGGCACAAGTTACACAGCACAGCAAGCTATGATTTTAATGCACAAGATCTGAGTGACAAATAGTGAATTAAAATAAATAGCATAGCAGAGTAAAAAAATCACGCTACGGCTTTTCCAGCAAACACAGAGGCTTGATCCGACTTGTTTTCAGCATTTTCTACAAGTTCCTTTGACTAAGTCTTGGGCAATGTTGAACAAAAGGTATTCCTGTCCTGTTTTAGTTTCGGCGTGAACACTGCGGCATAGCTTGTACGTTAACTGACAGTGGTAAACCGTCCCCAAGACACTGGTGATGCCAAAAAATTTGGAATGTCTGTGAACAAAATGTTTTCCTTGGCTTTTTGAAACTAGCAATTTTATAGCATGCTTATTACTCTTTATCCTTACAGTTAATTGACCGAACAACCACCAGAGGTGGACTCTGCCGTCCTTGCAGCATTTCGCACCTCTTGAAATCATCAACGTCCCTATCAATAAGTCAACCATTCAGTGCAATATTCCTATAAGCATGCATGCATCACATGTAAGCTATAGACACAGACATTTATCTACTTCACATGTATGTTCAGCACCTATGCAGTTTTCAAATGCTGCTTTGCTGCACAGCGGCAGTTCAGTATTACAACATTTATCTCGCATGTCAATTCTCCTACATGCTGTACAATGAAAGGTGAAAAACAGCTAGACTATGTTCACTGCTATATAAATTTATTTTAAGGTCGGTTACCCTGAAGTGAATAACTTACTGCCTCACGGTATGGAAATAATGTGGTGAACAATTCTTATCACTTTGTAAAGTGATCAGCTTGTCTGTCACCCTACCTCTCCGCACAAAGGAAGCGGAGAAACATAACTGCAACATACAGGTCCACACAGACGGGTAAGTTTAACGTAACAACTCGCTTATAATTTCTCCACACCTGCTGTGTGCTCATGTTGGGAAATATGTTCTCATAAAGCGATTCATAAATCCTAAATGTGCTCGTGGGATGGGACCCCGCGGTGCCGTCGAGGCCGACGTCGCCGTTTCGGCAGCTGACGGTTGCGATCGCATAGGCCTAAAGTGTTAGCTCTGAATTCGAGCAACTCGCATGCAGCACTAATTCCTGAGCAATGAATCGTTCTGTCCTTTAACATCTAGTCGAGCTGTAGTGACGAAGGCCGAACAGCACATATATGCACACCAACGACCGCGCGGTTCTGCCGCCGTCATGCGAGAAAGGCTGTGTCCGAAGTTGTCCGAGCGAGAAATTGGTGCTCTTCAAGGAAAGAAAACAGCGTACTTAACCAAATATACAAACTTCCACAAAGCTCTCAAACGTTTACCACCAACAAAATGCTCGAAGCAAAGCCAAGAGTTGTCCGTGGAGCTCGTAGCGGATCACAACGGCGTACTGTTTTCCCTGCTTACGACTTGACAACACTCGGAACATGTTGCATTCCGTTGCATTGAAGTTGCTGCAGTTTGAGGGAGCGCACAACACCTCTTTTTCAGTGATGTGAGCGTTAGTATTAGGGTAAGAAATGTCGAAACCGTACGTCTGCAAGAAATGCTCACGCGAACGGAAGCGCAGGAACGACACAGAATTCCAAATTAACTTGACAAAAATTAGCCATTACGCAATATCCGCCGTATTTTGGACACCTACTTACGGGGTGCGTACAAGCGTCCCTGTTAATCTGCCCGCGAAAAATTTATTCCAGTTAGCAGTAATAAGAAAGAAGCTAATAGCAGAATTCAACGCAAGCAACACTTACGGTGGCGAATTTTCTTCTATAAAAATTCTTTTATTTGCTGTAATAAAACAAAACTGAAGGCAAAATTAAAGCAAGCATTATTTTCTTTGGCGCATTTGATGTGAAACAATGCTTACCTTTGCAACTGTTAATAGAGGGCACGTGCAAACTTACAACTTCTTGCTATGTGCTAATCTGTGTTTGTTTGTCCATATGTTATACATAGTGAAAAACAAGAGAAATGACATGACCAAATGTCTGAAGCCCCCCCTACTAACAGTAGGAGTACAAATGTCTCCCGTAATCTACCTGCTTAACGGTATTTTATGTTGAAGTAATAAAAAATAGCTAATAGCAAAATTAAGCACAAACTTTTTTTTACGATGGCGCAGTTATTGTAGAAAAATACTACCTTTGCAACTCTTAACAGAGGGCAGGGGCAACCACACAACTTCTTGCTATGGGCAAACTTGTTCTTAGTTCTCCATATATTATACATACTTTTGTACAAGAGAGATGACAAGCCAACTTGCTTGAAGCAGTCTACTTGCGGAAGTTTTATTTCAAGTTCCAATAATAAAGAACAAACTAATAGCAAAACTAAACGCAACCGCTACTTAACTTGGCTGATCTGATTAAAAAAATACTTTAGTGGTGCTCAACCTGAACGAGCAGCAAGGTATGTTGGGTGTTCCGACTTCTTGGTCGTTGGGCGAGGTGCGCTTTGTACGGCACTCTGCCTTGAATTGCGGCGCTGCGAAGCTTGAATTCTGATTTTGCTGTGTTAATATGCGCGAATGAAGTCGTAAAAAAGGTCAGCATGCTCTACGTGCATTAATATATCCGTGTTCTACGTTCAGTATTCGAATGAAGGGCGAAAAAGCGACGAGGCTGTAATAACATGAATTCATAACTACTTCTTCGAGCGCCGCCAGCGTGTATATAATAATTGGTTTTTAAGGAAAGGAAATGTCGCAGTATCTGTCTCATATATCGTTGGACACCTGAACCGCGCCGTAAGGGAAGGGATAAAGGAGGGAGTGAAAGAATAGAGGAAGAAGAGGTGCCGTTGTGGAGGGCTCCGGAATAATTTCGACCACCTGCGGATCTTTAACGTGCACTGACATCGCACAGCACACGGGCGCCTTAGCGTTTTTCCTCCATAAAAACGCAGCCACCGCGGTCGGGTTCCTTCGTTTTTATGGAGGAAAAACGCTAAGGCGCCCGTGTGCTGTGCGATGTCAGTGCACGTTAAAGATCATGTTGACAACTTGAGGTGACACCAGGGATCGCTCTTAGGACCGTTCCTGTTCTTAATTTATATAAATGACATGTCACTCAATATCTCTTACAGTGTACGTCTGTTTGCATATTATTATTATTATTATTATTATTATTATTATTATTATTATTATTATTAGACTGCATATTGTATAGAAAAATTAAATGTGCTTGTGACGGTGTTCTGCTAGCTCCAAACTGACATATCCAACCTTGGCGAACAAAATGGAAAATGTATTTCAATACGGAAAACTGTGTTCATCTTTGTTTTTCACGAAAAAGATCAGAATTCACACTCAGTATTATATAAATAATGTGTTGCTGAGCCAGAGATGTACGTACATGCACATAATTGGGCGTTATAGTGTCGAACGACTGTTCACGGAATACACATGTGGATTACGTGATTACCAAAGCTGGTAGGGCACTGAATTTCATTCAGCGAAATCTACGATGTTCACAGACAAATCTCAAGAAAACCGCTTTTCTGTCCTGTATTCGTCCCATTATGGACTGCGCCTGTATTGTATGGGACCCTGCAGAGCAATTATTAATTGACAAATTGGAAAAAAATTCACAACAGCTAGGGCAGCAAGATTCGTCTCGGGCAGGTACGAACGCAGCGATAGTTGTAGAGAAATTAAATATGTTTTGACGTGGGAAAGTTGTGCTACTTCTAAACGGGATGGCCATTCTTGTAAAATTCGCGAGTACCGTACCAGGGCGAACTTGTCGGTGAATTCATTTTTTGTTTAAACGGTGCAGCAGTGGAATCGACTTTAGGAGGCTCAAGTGTGCTCTGTAAACGATCGAAGATGTGTTTTTGCCAATCTGTGACCCCCTGCTATAGCGCCCTCGGGCAAGCGGGGTAATTCTTGAATAAGCATACAAGTGCGAACTTTCCGGCGTGCGTCGTCTGTTCGCACAGAAGTTTAGGGAGTGGTTTAGCACGCTTCAGTCACTCGCTGCAACTGTTACAGCGCGGCTGCTACATTTTTCTCTAACATATATTAGAGTAAAAATTTCCTAGAGGTCTCGCGCTATTCGGAGCTGAATATTTGATGTACCAGGCCACAGCTTAACATTACGTGCGACCACTTCTTGTAGCAGATTGGCAGCGAAGAGAGCTTATATCATTCAAATCCTTGGAGGAATTTCGGTACCTTTACAACACCTGTTTCGCCGGTTCAATGGGAAGAGTGCTCGGCGACTGAGCCGACGACTCGGGTTGAATACCGTTGCCGCGCGTTCCCATGAAGGCGAAAGGCACGAGTGTGTTACGTGAAATGCAAGATTCTTAGGTGGTCGAAATTAATCGACAGTCCTTCGCTGGGGCGACCCTCACAGACAAGGTATCGCTTCGGGACGTGCCCCATTTTTTACAATTTTTGCACTTTTTCTGGTGTTTGCAAAGCTTTCATGCGCAATGCATCGGAGCTGCACGGGTTCCTTGCCGCGCGGCGTATCGTGAGCTGCCTTCGCCAGCAGACGACCACGACATGAATACAGACGACCAGTTACGGTTTCGATATTCGAAAGCTTTGTTCTTCCTTCGATATCGCTTTTTTATCTGTTTTAAACAGCGAGTATGTTTCCGAAAATGTGCCTTACATTGCACCAGAAACTTGCCCACTGATACTGCTAAATAAAAGCCACCGCTTTCAGTTTTGAAATCTGAAAGCGCTTAGTAGGCTTCTATTGATAATGCTGTTTAATCTCTATTTCGAGCTTCTGGCCATACCGTTTACGTTTAATAATTCTACAGTGCAATCAATGCTTTAAAAAGTGTAATGGCCGACCAGACTGCGCTGAAATCGGGCGACCTGGTTCGGTTTCGATGTCTGAAAGCTTAGTTCGCCATTCGATGTCGCTTTTTTCAACTATTCTATAATTTTAACTTCTTAATTTTCATTTTAAACAGCAAATGTGTCTCTAAACAGCTTACATTACAAAAAAGCTTGAAAAGTGTTATATAACCCTCCGTTACTGCTAAATGAAAGCCAAAAACTTTCGTTTTTGAAATCTGAAACCGTTTTTTCGCTCCTTTTGAGAATTCTCGTAAATATCTATATCAAGATTCTGGTTAGTCACAACTTTTGCGTTTCTAGAAAGTGGCGTTATTTGTTTAATAATTTTAAAGTGCAATCAATGCTTTAAAAAGTCTATTTGGCTACTAAAGGGCGCTGATATCAGACAGCCAGGTTCGGTTTCGATATCTGGAAGCTTTGTTCCCACTACGATGTCGCTTTTTTTATCTTTTTCAAAGTTCTAACTACTAAATCTTTGTTAAAAACTGGAAGTATGCTTTTTAGCAGCTTACATTGCACCGAAGCCTTTAAAAGTTATATATAACCCTCTGTTACTGCTAAATGAAAGCCAACACTTTCGGTTTTGAAATCTGAAAGCGTTTTTTGGCCCCTTTTGATAAAGATGCTTCATGCCTATACTGAGCTTCTGGTTCGCGGCAAATTTTACGGTTTTAGAAACGGGCGTTATGTTTTTAATAAGTGTACGGTGGAATCAATGCTTTAAAAAGTGTATTTGGCTACCAGAAGGCGCTGAAATCAGACAACCAGGTTCGGTTTCGATATCTGGAAGCTTTGTTGACCATACGATGTCGCTTTTTTATCCTTTTGAAAGTTTTAACTTATAAGTATGTGAACAACTTACAATGAACCTAAATATTTGAAAGTGATATATAACTCTGTGTTATTGTTAATGAAAGCCAACACTTTCGGTTTTGAAATATGAAAGCGTTTTGTGGGCTCCTTTTAATAAAGCTGCTTCATGTGTATAATAGGCTTCAAGTTAGTCGCATTTTTAATTTTCAGAAACTGGCTTTATTTTTTTAATTATTGTACAGTGCAATCAATGCTTTATAAAGTGTACTGAGCTATCAGACGGCGCTTTAATTCGACGACCAGGTTCGGTTTCGATATCTGGAAGCTTTGCTCACTGTTCGATGTTGCTTTTTCATCTTTTTCAAAGTTTTACTTCTAATTCTTTGGTTTAAACAACACGTATGTTTCTGAACAGCTTACAATGCACCAAAACTATTTAAAGTGATATATCACCTTCAGTTACTGCTAAATGAAACCCAACACCTACGGTTTAGCAGCCTGAAAGCGTCCTTTGGCTCCTTTTGATAATTGTGTTAAACTTCAATATCAAGATTCTGATTAGTCGCATCGTTTGCAGTTTTAGAAACTGGTGTTATATATTTAACAATTATACAGCTAGTATACAGCGCAATTAATGCTTTAAAACGTACATTTGGCTACCAGAAGGCGCTGAAACCAGACAACCAGGTTCGGTTTCGATATCTGGAAGCTTTGTTCACCGTACGATGTCGCTTTTTTCATCTTTTACAAAGCTTTAACTGCTAAATCTCTGTTCTAAAATGCAAATATGTTTATGAACAGCTTGAATTGCACTGAAGTCTTTAGAAGCGATATATAACCCTCTGCTATTGCCTGACGAAAGCCAACACTTTCGGTTTTGAAATTCGAAGGCGTTTTTTGGCTCCTTTTGATAAAGCTGCTTCGTGTCTATATTAAACTTCTGGTTCGTCGCAATTTTTACGTTTTTAGAAACTGGCTTTATCTTTTTAATAATTCTACAGTGCAATCAATGCCTTACATTGTGTGTAAAGTTTTAATTTCTAGATCTTTGTTCCAAACTACAGGTATGTTTCTGAACAGCTTATTACGCACCAAAGCTTTTAAAAGTAATATATAACCCTCTGCTATTGCTAATGAAAGCCAACACTTTCGGTTTTGAAATCTGAAAGCGTTTTTTGGCACCTTTTGATAAAGCTGCTTCATGTCTATATTGAGCTTCTGGTTTGTCGCAACTTTGACGGTTTTAGAAACTGGCGTTATCTTTTTAATAATTCTACAGTGCAATCAATGCTTTAAAAAGTGTATTTGGCTACCAGACGGCGCTGATATCAGACAACCAGGTTCGGTTTCGATATCTGGAAGCTTTGTTCACCGTACGATGTCGCCTTTTTCTTCCTTTTCAAAGATTTAACTTCTAAATCTTTGTCCTAAACTGCCATTATGTTTCCGAACAGCTTACAACGCACTAAAACTTTTTAAATTGATATATAACCCTCTGGTATTGCTAAATGAAAGCCAACACTTTCGGTTTTGAAATCCGAACGCGTTTTTTGGCTCCTTTTGATAAAGCTGCTTCGTGTCTCCATTGAGCTTCTGATTCTTCACAAAGTTTACGGTTTTAGAAACTGGTTTTAGCGTTTTAATAATTGGACCATGCAGACAATTCTTTAAAAAGTGTATTTGGCTACCAGAAAGCGCTGATATCAGACAACCACGTTCGGTTTCGATATCTGGAAGCTTTGTTCACCGTAAGATGTCGTTTTTTTCATCCTTTTCAAAGTTTTAACTCCTAAATCTCTTTTATAAACAGCAAATATGTTTCTGAACAGCTTACAATGCACCGAATTCTTTAAAAACGATATAAAGCCCTCTGCTGTTGCTAAATTTAAGCCAACACTTTCGGTTCTGATATCCGAAAGCGTTTTCTGGCTCCTTTTGATAAAGCTGCTACGTGTCTCCACTGAGCTTCTGGTTCGTCACAAAATTTACGGTTTTAGAAACTGGCTTTAGCGTTTTAATAATTGGACCGTGCAAACAATTCTTTAAAAAGTGTATTTGGCTACCAGACAGCGCTAAAATCAGACAACCAGGTTCGGTTTCGATATCTGGAAGCTTTGTTCACCGTACGATGTCGCCTTTTTCTTCCTTTTCAAAGTTTTAACTTCTGAATCTTTGTCCTAAACTGCAAGTATGTTTCTGCACAGCTTAAATTGCACCGAAGCCTTTAAAAGCGATATATAACCCTCTGCTATTGCTTAATGAAAGCCAACACTTTCGGTATTGAAATCCAAGAGCGTTTTTTTGGCTCCTCTTGATAAAGCTGCTTGGTGTCTATATTAGGCTTCTGGTTCGTCGCAACTTTTACGGTTTTAGAAACTGGCGCTAGCGTTTTATTAATTGGACCGTGCAAACAATGCTTTAAAATGATTTTATGCTACCAGAGGGCGCTGAAATCAGACGACTAGGTTCGGTTTCGATATCTAGAAGCTTTGTTCGCCGTTCGATGTCACTTTTTCATATTTTTCAAAAATTTAACCTGTGCAATGATGCTACGCAAGGATGCATTGCAGTGAGAGGCAGTGCCGAACTGTCGAGCCCTGAAGTGCAGTCGCCAGCAGTGAACGTCGCTGAACGGATGGCCTTTGCGCGCATGATGAGTGGATGACACAATAGCTGTTCGCGCGCCCGAGCAACAAACTCTAGGAATGTGTCGGCCTTCTCGACGAGACATCCGTGTGCACTGGCGCACTATCTGATCACAGCGGTGTCAGCAAGAGAGCGTAAACGTCTGCCAGGAAAGGTACATTGTGACGCCCCCAGTAACATTGAGGTAAGGAAAACGAAAGGCTAGCGGTGACAGCTTGTATAGCATCATTCTCATTAATTTTCCATGCAGGCTGAAATTGACTTTAAAGCAAGCAAATTAGTATGTGCAGCACACAATCTTTCCCTTAAGTTTGGAAGACAAATTGCGTGAAAGCTTAAAGGAATACTATAATTACCGGGCTTAAGGATTACTATAAAGAACATAAAGGTGATTTCGCTACTCAAACTCAAAATTTCATAGCAGTGTTACAGCATCAGTTACACAGCTAGCAGTCACGTGGAAATGACCGCAGGAGGGCGAACTTTTTTTTTCTGTTATTATTTCTGTAAGGCCACGCGGAAAACAAAAATGATGCGACTCTTTTACGTTTTTTTTACAGGTGTGCTGTTCCTGCCGGTGAAGGTACCAGCACACACAAAGTGTGTGTGGGATCCATCCATGACCCATTTCTGTGGAATATCTCTTCATATTCCTGTTCTGCCCGCATGTAAATCGTCAAACTGGTGAGCATGTGCTTATAGTGTGTTGTGGCAGTCATATAGGGTTAACGTGTTTACCTGGAGTAAGATTGCATGCAGCTAGTGATATCTGATTGCATTTATACATAGTTAACTGAGCAAGGAAGGACAGTGTAAATAGAACTGCATATCAAAATAATGTAAATGAATCATGTCTATAGTTTTGAGATGACAACAGAGATAGGTGTGGGGGACAGGCAGTGTTGGTCTGTGGATTTGGATTTCTCTTACTGACCACAGTGTCACGGGAGCCCCATTTTGATCAGTGCAAAATGCAAAAGCATGCATATACTAAAAAACTGTAGGTAGTCACAAACAATTCAACTTGTGCCCTTCCCTGCAACATATGGCAAGAAAGAAACATCCTATCCACTTTACTTACTCTGCCTGCGGCACTACTATTTTGGAAGTCGAAAAATACAAATATTTAGGTGTTTTAATAAATACACAGCTTAACTGGAGCGACCATGTTGATTACATCTGTTCATCTAGGTTATAAAAACTTGGACTTTTGAAACACAAGCTCAAGGGAGCACCCAGTCACGTTAAGCTATTAGCCTATAACTCTCTTATTCGGCCCAACTTGAGTATGCGGCTATTTTGTGGGACCCTTACACCAAAATAGATATAGCAAAAATAGAAAATGAACCAAGGAGGGTTGTGCGATTCATTTACAACAAATTCAAGAGAACTAATTCCCCATCTGCTTTAATGGCGGCCAACGAAATTAAACCTCTTCATATAAGACGGAAAGTTGCTCGACTAATATTTCCTCATTCACTCATCTAGGGAAAGTTTGGAATTTCTTCTTCACCATATATTACACCTTCAACCACACGGAAAACCCGTCACCAACATACCCATGCCCAAACACCATATTTCGAGAAAACAAACTAGCTTAAATACTCATACTTTCCGAGCGCAATAAATGAGTGGAATGCACTGCTTGGAGAGATTGGCTCAAGATAGAGTTTTGAAAGGACTCTTAGCAATGAATTTTGATCTGGAATGTATTTCCTTTGACTTGTTTCGATCATTTGTGTCATGTGTCGAGCATTTTTTCTATGTACTAAATTTATGCCGTTTGTAAATATGCCTTGTTATCTGCCCTTCCTGCTTGGACCACATGAGGTCTGCAGTGTTATGTAAATAAAAAAAATATTTTTTAGTGGTTTTGTTTACCGAGTATTATAAAAAGGCTCTGATATGAAATTATTTGTGGCATTGGTTTGAAAGTCTGCAATCAAGTACCTGTAGGTATTACGGAAACAGTTCATTTTGGTACTAATCATTGGTTTTGCACTCAGCATATTTTACAATCATACGTGAAACTAGACTGCAGTTGAACTTGCAGCTTCAACAATTTCACATATTTGGAGACCCAATGTCTAGCTTGTTCCAAGATCTTAATGTACAACATTAACTTGCAGGTGATGGTGTGCGTCAAATGCAGATGTGGCGGGCCGTCTCACCATGGGATCCCGTGCCTGAAAGCCCCGATTCCAGATTCATCTTTGCTCACGTCTCGGCTGGACTGGTTACCTAGCTGGGTGGCCGCACCAGGCTCCTGAATGATGGAAACAGTGTCTGCATAGATTTCAAGTGCTGCATGGCATGGTGAAGAGTTCTCTTTGAAGATCAGCACAGCTTGCATTGTGTAACAGAACGCATTCATCCACACTCAGCTGCAGGATCGTGACACCGCCGGCGAGTGGTTATAATAACAGGAGCATCAACATCTACAACAAGGAGGAGGACACAGCACCATTTGGGTTCTACCTGATAGACAGGAAGTGCATGATCAGCTGCGTGTGCGAATTGCACTCACTGTCGCGGTTTTAACATGTAGCTCTCTATCAAGTTCACATTTTCTCTCTGTTTAACAGCATACTGCGAAGCAGCTGGTGAAGTCTTCTTCAATTTGGTGCTCTTCTATAAGGACTACCATATATTTGGCTTTCAATTATTAGTGGTATGCATGACCACAGAGGCTAGTTTCAAGGTGAAAGCCTTTAAGGCTCATGTCTCGCCAGCGGGGATATTCGCAGGAAAGTGTCACACTATAGCTATCGATCAATCGTGGTTGAGGTGTAAACCGAGATTTCTAGTTGTGAGAGCTACTGTGTCCTTCCCTCAAAAATCTTTCCTTTCCTCAAAACACATGCTTTCGCATGCATTCCTCCATGTAAGCAGGCAAGTGTCTTCACAGTTAAATAGTAAATAGTTAATTAGCAACAGTAGTGCTTAATGCCTGCGCTTCAGCCTTCTGCACATGTGTGTGACGTCATTGAATGGTGCCACCATCGTTCGAGAAAAGCGCTTCCTCTTGCCAGACACCTCCTGAATGCCGACCTGGAAGGGTGCCACCCAAACGCTCTCCTGTGTCTCTTAGCAAGCAAGCGTGCTAATTGCGAAAGTGTTATGAAGCAAACAATTGTGTAGTCTTTAATCAACATCTTCACCCTACATCAGAGACGCAAGCAGCGACACCGTGCTAAAAGGTTTCGCCTCACCACAATTTAGGTCACAAAGTGCACCCCTGATTTTGTCTCGGGTGCTGCAGTTTTTTCTTGCTTCAGGAAGTGTCCCAAGTGCTTTCCGTCTACCGTCCGCCAACCTGCTGACTGTGTGCTTCAACACATGCTTTGGTGATATTGAAGAAATGCCGTTGCTTGTAGTGCCTCCTTACGTGTTCTGCTTGCACACAATGCACATTTTATTTGGTGCTTCAGTGAAAGACAGGAAGGCACCAAATGTTTTCCTCCTAGCGTCATAGTGTTGACTGGACATCCTTTCACCAGTGCTTTTCTGTTTGCTGTGGTGTTTGTGGAGAGCCAGCGGTTTACATGCTCAGCATGCATGGTCGCTGCGTCTGCAGTCATTTACCGCATGTCTTCAGGGCGCAACACATCTTGTGTGGCACTGCTTGTGTGGTAAGATTGCAATATGCTTTGCTTAATGGCATTTGGTTGCGTCTGTGTGCTTGCTTTGGACTGCCGCTTTCACATGCTGCATGTGGCTCTACAGCAGTGAACTGATTTTCTTGAGGGAAAAGTCAGCCGATTGCTTCATGGTCATTATCTTCGAGATGAAAATGCAAGGCTTGGGCAGAGTTTTGTCAGGCTGCCCGTTGTCATCTTCTGAAATTTGTACCCCTGACGAAAATCTACAAATTGTGCATTAATTCAGTTGAAGGTAACTTGAAGTATGTAATGGGCATCTGGACGTAATTTCAATAATAAAGCTACACATGGCATTTTGCAGCTGGAAGGGTGTGATCAAGTTCAGTAATCCAGCTGGAAATTTACAGTAATAGTAAAAGTAGTCAACTCTGTTATTGATCTTTCTAGGTTACTCAGGTGGTATTCCCAGGTCCAGGATCTTTTTCGCTATTCGGGGTTCGGGGTCCTTGATAATTTTGTGTGCTGGGCTATCAACCTCCCAGTCAAACTGTGTTAGATGCCATTTTCATTGACTCAGCCATTTGCACTTTGCTTCATGTAAATCGGGGATGTTGTTCGGTGGCTTTAAAAAAAATCCCAGACAACCTATTTATCCTCTACACCCTTCGTGTGACTGGACCATCAGTGTACGTGCTTCCACTTTTTTGTTTAGCACAGGCGACTGCTGGGTACTCCTCTCTGCAAATTAAGCAACAATAATGTGCGTGAACACCACTGTTGAACGTTCATGGAAGGCGGGTCTGTCCAAAAAAATTTCTTATCTTTGTACACGAGGCTTAATGTTCAATACGTAATGTTGCAATAGGTAATGATTTGCAATTAGGCTGCATAATGAATTCTAGGATTCATGAGGGAGAGTAATGAAAATATATTATTTTGGCAATGCAGGCTTCCACTAACTTTTTACTGTCATGTAAAACACACCTTACTCAGACAAGTTGCAACACCTATAAAGCATAGGAACTTGTCTCGCTCCCCAATATAGTAGGAGGACACTTAAGCTCAGCATTTGAGGGCAGTACGTGACAGTGTTAATGGCTCCCTGCAGTTGTTTCTCTTCACAAACACGGTCACTGTTCTTCATTCATGTTTGCACATGTATCACAATTATCTCAACACAGGTTCCACATCCTTGTCTTTGAACTCTTGCACACTGCAGTTTGCCTACGTAATATTACTGTAACTGGTTTCTCACTCATTGGCACATCTCTAGTTCACTGCACTAATTAGATTATTAAGCTTCAAATGAAGCCAACAGCACCCTCCCTCCCCCTTTGTACCTCAGTACAGTCAATGTGCCTGCATGGTCTAGTTGGTGGAGTGTGCCTGGCTGGTGACCCAAGGGCCTTGAAGCCAGACTGAAATTTAATCAGATTTTTTGTCTGCAAAATCTTTTACTTTATAAGGTGAAGTAGTTTCAGACATGCACTGACATACGATTTAAATTACAAATCCGGAGATGCACGCATCTTTTCAGGATGGCAATCATTTTGTGATGGGGAGGAGCCATAAAATGTGGTTGTTGTTCGTCCGCGGGGTCACCCACCCACCATGGAGCCCAACAAGGGGACGGGACAGGAACGTGGAAGCAAGTCCTGCCCACGCCAGCTGTACACCGCCGCTTTAACCCAACCTGAAGTAACTCAGGGTAGTAGTTACTCACACAGGGTTAACCCTCGCCGCCAGGAAGAAGAAAAACTAATTGAGAGGAGAAGACAGGATAGTTGTGAGAAAAAAGATAAGAAAGTGAAAGATAGAGGGGAGGACAGGAAAAGGTGGCTGGCCGATTTCCCCCAGTCAGGTCAGGTCGGAGGTGCCGTCTACAGGAAGCTGGGGCCAAAGTGGTGTGTTGCCTCCGGCGAGGGGCCTTAAGGGTCCAAACGCTCGGCCTCGGCTCAACCACCAGGATCCCCTTTCCGCCGGACACGGCGATGCCACGCAAGGCTAGGCGTAGGTGCTCGGGTCCGTGGTGATGCACTGTTCAACAACATCCCTTTGCGGGGATGACCCTGCGGATGCTCGGGAACCCGTGGTGTCGCCACTCACCAATGCCTGCAAGCTGCAGACGCCCCTCTGCGGGGATGATAATGCATGTGTATGTGCACATTAAGATAACTTGCATGAAGCAAATAAAGCAAGTGTCTTGCGCACTGCATGAAGCTGTAATGTGGCACCACCCTCCACCTCTGTATTCGTCCCGTTCCCCCAAGGTTGAGTAGCATATGTGAAGACTTTTTCCAGGTCACCACTTCACCTTTCCAAACATTAAACCTTTCTCTCTGACGTGGAATGTTGCTGCATTAAAAGGAGCTGCCTGTTGCTGCTGCAGGTGCATAGCGGTTGCCTTACAGCAAAGGAATCACTGGGCTCTGCAAACATATTTTTTTCACCTTGTGCATTGTGGTGTTAACTTTCATCAGATGTCCAGTCATCAGCATCAGCCTGACTGCTACTGGGCAAAGGCCTCTCCCATGGCTCTCCAATTATACCTGGCCTTTGCCAGTTGCGCCCACAGCAGCCACCTTTTCTCGGCCGATATATCACCGGCCACGTGGGCCAACGCGTGGTGATTCTGCATCAAAGTTGAGCAGAGCTTTCAGTTGAATAGCGCTGCAGAGTGTGCACAGGCACAGAGCTGCTCGCTGTCGCCTTCACTTCATCCCTGAGCAGGGTCCATTTTAATTCTGGCGCGATTGCATGCTTCGTAGAGCTTTTCCCCATATATGTTCTTAGCGAAGGTCCGTGAATGGACAAAGGTAAGCATTTTTCATGTGAGTTGTTTTCTTTATTACACTTTTTTCATGCGACGAAAATAAGTTACAAAGGAGTTTGGTCGAAGAAGAAACACCAGCCAATGCACGGACAGATGTCCCCAATGGTTGGCACCTCAGCTGTTGATGCATGTGTACAGAAATGTGGAAATATAAAACATAAGCATTGTATGCCGAGTGTTCAAGGTAAGGTAGGTAAGTAATAACACAAGCAGCTAGGCAGAAGATTAGCTTGCCTTGTATTTTTCTTGATGAAAACCCCAAGTGACAACAAAGCATCAAAGCCTGCCACACAACTTTGCTACAGGCACCACAACATAAGCAAAGTCAGGCACAAAGACAGAACAGAAAGCAGACTGCAGCCAGAAGCAGAACTAATTCTTCACATAGGCAGCTTTACTGTTAAACTGCAAGGTGAGAAAGTTCATCGGCTGCTAATTGGAAACTCTTCTTGTCATGTGGGTAGTAACGTGATATAACCTTTGTCATGCAAGAACTCTTGTAGGCACAAGTTACACAGCACAGCAAGCTATGATTTTAATGCACAAGATCTGAGTGACAAATAGTGAATTAAAATAAATAGCATAGCAGAGTAAAAAAATCACGCTACGGCTTTTCCAGCAAACACAGAGGCTTGATCCGACTTGTTTTCAGCATTTTCTACAAGTTCCTTTGACTAAGTCTTGGGCAATGTTGAACAAAAGGTATTCCTGTCCTGTTTTAGTTTCGGCGTGAACACTGCGGCATAGCTTGTACGTTAACTGACATTGGTAAACCGTCCCCAAGACACTGGTGATGCCAAAAAATTTGGAATGTCTGTGAACAAAATGTTTTCCTTGGCTTTTTGAAACTAGCAATTTTATAGCATGCTTATTACTCTTTATCCTTACAGTTAATTGACCGAACAACCACCAGAGGTGGACTCTGCCGTCCTTGCAGCATTTCGCACCTCTTGAAATCATCAACGTCCCTATCAATAAGTCAACCATTCAGTGCAATATTCCTATAAGCATGCATGCATCACATGTAAGCTATAGACACAGACATTTATCTACTTCACATGTATGTTCAGCACCTATGCAGTTTTCAAATGCTGCTTTGCTGCACAGCGGCAGTTCAGTATTACAACATTTATCTCGCATGTCAATTCTCCTACATGCTGTACAATGAAAGGTGAAAAACAGCTAGACTATGTTCACTGCTATATAAATTTATTTTAAGGTCGGTTACCCTGAAGTGAATAACTTACTGCCTCACGGTATGGAAATAATGTGGTGAACAATTCTTATCACTTTGTAAAGTGATCAGCTTGTCTGTCACCCTACCTCTCCGCACAAAGGAAGCGGAGAAACATAACTGCAACATACAGGTCCACACAGACGGGTAAGTTTAACGTAACAACTCGCTTATAATTTCTCCACACCTGCTGTGTGCTCATGTTGGGAAATATGTTCTCATAAAGCGATTCATAAATCCTAAATGTGCTCGTGGGATGGGACCCCGCGGTGCCGTCGAGGCCGGCGTCGCCGTTTCGGCAGCTGACGGTTGCGATCGCATAGGCCTAAAGTGTTAGCTCTGAATTCGAGCAACTCGCATGCAGCACTAATTCCTGAGCAATGAATCGTTCTGTCCTTTAACATCTAGTCGAGCTGTAGTGACGAAGGCCGAACAGCACATATATGCACACCAACGACCGCGCGGTTCTGCCGCCGTCATGCGAGAAAGGCTGTGTCCGAAGTTGTCCGAGCGAGAAATTGGTGCTCTTCAAGGAAAGAAAACAGCGTACTTAACCAAATATACAAACTTCCACAAAGCTCTCAAACGTTTACCACCAACAAAATGCTCGAAGCAAAGCCAAGAGTTGTCCGTGGAGCTCGTAGCGGATCACAACGGCGTACTGTTTTCCCTGCTTACGACTTGACAACACTCGGAACATGTTGCATTCCGTTGCATTGAAGTTGCTGCAGTTTGAGGGAGCGCACAACACCTCTTTTTCAGTGATGTGAGCGTTAGTATTAGGGTAAGAAATGTCGAAACCGTACGTCTGCAAGAAATGCTCACGCGAACGGAAGCGCAGGAACGACACAGAATTCCAAATTAACTTGACAAAAATTAGCCATTACGCAATATCCGCCGTATTTTGGACACCTACTTACGGGGTGCGTACAAGCGTCCCTGTTAATCTGCCCGCGAAAAATTTATTCCAGTTAGCAGTAATAAGAAAGAAGCTAATAGCAGAATTCAACGCAAGCAACACTTACGGTGGCGAATTTTCTTCTATAAAAATTCTTTTATTTGCTGTAATAAAACAAAACTGAAGGCAAAATTAAAGCAAGCATTATTTTCTTTGGCGCATTTGATGTGAAACAATGCTTACCTTTGCAACTGTTAATAGAGGGCACGTGCAAACTTACAACTTCTTGCTATGTGCTCATCTGTGTTTGTTTGTCCATATGTTATACATAGTGAAAAACAAGAGAAATGACATGACCAAATGTCTGAAGCCCCCCCTACTAACAGCAGGAGTACAAATGTCTCCCGTAATCTACCTGCTTAACGGTATTTTATGTTGAAGTAATAAAAAATAGCTAATAGCAAAATTAAGCACAAACTTTTTTTTACGATGGCGCAGTTATTGTAGAAAAATACTACCTTTGCAACTCTTAACAGAGGGCAGGTGCAACCACACAACTTCTTGTTATGGGCAAACTTGTTCTTAGTTCTCCATATATTATACATACTTTTGTACAAGAGAGATGACAAGCCAACTTGCTTGAAGCAGTCTACTTGCGGAAGTTTTATTTCAAGTTCCAATAATAAAGAACAAACTAATAGCAAAACTAAACGCAACCGCTACTTAACTTGGCTGATCTGATTAAAAAAATACTTTAGTGGTGCTCAACCTGAACGAGCAGCAAGGTATGTTGGGTGTTCCGACTTCTTGGTCGTTGGGCGAGGTGCGCTTTGTACGGCACTCTGCCTTGAATTGCGGCGCTGCGAAGCTTGAATTCGGATTTTGCTGTGTTAATATGCGCGAATGAAGTCGTAAAAAAGGTCAGCATGCTCTACGTGCATTAATATATCCGTGTTCTACGTTCAGTATTCGAATGAAGGGCGAAAAAGCGACGAGGCTGTAATAACATGAATTCATAACTACTTCTTCGAGCGCCGCCAGCGTGTATATAATAATTGGTTTTTAAGGAAAGGAAATGGCGCAGTATCTGTCTCATATATCGTTGGACACCTGAACCGCGCCGTAAGGGAAGGGATAAAGGAGGGAGTGAAAGAATAGAGGAAGAAGAGGTGCCGTTGTGGAGGGCTCCGGAATAATTTCGACCACCTGCGGATCTTTAACGTGCACTGACATCGCACAGCACACGGGCGCCTTAGCGTTTTTCCTCCATAAAAACGCAGCCACCGCGGTCGGGTTCCTTCGTTTTTATGGAGGAAAAACGCTAAGGCGCCCGTGTGCTGTGCGATGTCAGTGCACGTTAAAGATCATGTTGACAACTTGAGGTGACACCAGGGATCGCTCTTAGGACCGTTCCTGTTCTTAATTTATATAAATGACATGTCACTCAATATCTCTTACAGTGTACGTCTGTTTGCATATTATTATTATTATTATTATTATTATTATTAGACTGCATATTGTATAGAAAAATTAAATGTGCTTGTGACGGTGTTCTGCTAGCTCCAAACTGACATATCCAACCTTGGCGAACAAAATGGAAAATGTATTTCAATACGGAAAACTGTGTTCATCTTTGTTTTTCACGAAAAAGATCAGAATTCACACTCAGTATTATATAAATAATGTGTTGCTGAGCCAGAGATGTACGTACATGCACATAATTGGGCGTTATAGTGTCGAACGACTGTTCACGGAATACACATGTGGATTACGTGATTACCAAAGCTGGTAGGGCACTGAATTTCATTCAGCGAAATCTACGATGTTCACAGACAAATCTCAAGAAAACCGCTTTTCTGTCCTGTATTCGTCCCATTATGGACTGCGCCTGTATTGTATGGGACCCTGCAGAGCAATTATTAATTGACAAATTGGAAAAAAATTCACAACAGCTAGGGCAGCAAGATTCGTCTCGGGCAGGTACGAACGCAGCGATAGTTGTAGAGAAATTAAATATGTTTTGACGTGGGAAAGTTGTGCTACTTCTAAACGGGATGGCCATTCTTGTAAAATTCGCGAGTACCGTACCAGGGCGAACTTGTCGGTGAATTCATTTTTTGTTTAAACGGTGCAGCAGTGGAATCGACTTTAGGAGGCTCAAGTGTGCTCTGTAAACGATCGAAGATGTGTTTTTGCCAATCTGTGACCCCCTGCTATAGCGCCCTCGGGCAAGCGGGGTAATTCTTGAATAAGCATACAAGTGCGAACTTTCCGGCGTGCGTCGTCTGTTCGCACAGAAGTTTAGGGAGTGGTTTAGCACGCTTCAGTCACTCGCTGCAACTGTTACAGCGCGGCTGCTACATTTTTCTCTAACATATATTAGAGTAAAAATTTCCTAGAGGTCTCGCGCTATTCGGAGCTGAATATTTGATGTACCAGGCCACAGCTTAACATTACGTGCGACCACTTCTTGTAGCAGATTGGCAGCGAAGAGAGCTTATATCATTCAAATCCTTGGAGGAATTTCGGTACCTTTACAACACCTGTTTCGCCGGTTCAATGGGAAGAGTGCTCGGCGACTGAGCCGACGACTCGGGTTGAATACCGTTGCCGCGCGTTCCCATGAAGGCGAAAGGCACGAGTGTGTTACGTGAAATGCAAGATTCTTAGGTGGTCGAAATTAATCGACAGTCCTTCGCTGGGGCGACCCTCACAGACAAGGTATCGCTTCGGGACGTGCCCCATTTTTTACAATTTTTGCACTTTTTCTGGTGTTTGCAAAGCTTTCATGCGCAATGCATCGGAGCTGCACGGGTTCCTTGCCGCGCGGCGTATCGTGAGCTGCCTTCGCCAGCAGACGACCACGACATGAATACAGACGACCAGTTACGGTTTCGATATTCGAAAGCTTTGTTCTTCCTTCGATATCGCTTTTTTATCTGTTTTAAACAGCGAGTATGTTTCCGAAAATGTGCCTTACATTGCACCAGAAACTTGCCCACTGATACTGCTAAATAAAAGCCACCGCTTTCAGTTTTGAAATCTGAAAGCGCTTAGTAGGCTTCTATTGATAATGCTGTTTAATCTCTATTTCGAGCTTCTGGCCATACCGTTTACGTTTAATAATTCTACAGTGCAATCAATGCTTTAAAAAGTGTAATGGCCGACCAGACTGCGCTGAAATCGGGCGACCTGGTTCGGTTTCGATGTCTGAAAGCTTAGTTCGCCATTCGATGTCGCTTTTTTCAACTATTCTATAATTTTAACTTCTTAATTTTCATTTTAAACAGCAAATGTGTCTCTAAACAGCTTACATTACAAAAAAGCTTGAAAAGTGTTATATAACCCTCCGTTACTGCTAAATGAAAGCCAAAAACTTTCGTTTTTGAAATCTGAAACCGTTTTTTCGCTCCTTTTGAGAATTCTCGTAAATATCTATATCAAGATTCTGGTTAGTCACAACTTTTGCGTTTCTAGAAAGTGGCGTTATTTGTTTAATAATTTTACAGTGCAATCAATGCTTTAAAAAGTCTATTTGGCTACTAAAGGGCGCTGATATCAGACAGCCAGGTTCGGTTTCGATATCTGGAAGCTTTGTTCCCACTACGATGTCGCTTTTTTTATCTTTTTCAAAGTTCTAACTACTAAATCTTTGTTAAAAACTGGAAGTATGCTTTTTAGCAGCTTACATTGCACCGAAGCCTTTAAAAGTTATATATAACCCTCTGTTACTGCTAAATGAAAGCCAACACTTTCGGTTTTGAAATCTGAAAGCGTTTTTTGGCCCCTTTTGATAAAGATGCTTCATGCCTATACTGAGCTTCTGGTTCGCGGCAAATTTTACGGTTTTAGAAACGGGCGTTATGTTTTTAATAAGTGTACGGTGGAATCAATGCTTTAAAAAGTGTATTTGGCTACCAGAAGGCGCTGAAATCAGACAACCAGGTTCGGTTTCGATATCTGGAAGCTTTGTTGACCATACGATGTCGCTTTTTTATCCTTTTGAAAGTTTTAACTTATAAGTATGTGAACAACTTACAATGAACCTAAATATTTGAAAGTGATATATAACTCTGTGTTATTGTTAATGAAAGCCAACACTTTCGGTTTTGAAATATGAAAGCGTTTTGTGGGCTCCTTTTAATAAAGCTGCTTCATGTGTATAATAGGCTTCAAGTTAGTCGCATTTTTAATTTTCAGAAACTGGCTTTATTTTTTTAATTATTGTACAGTGCAATCAATGCTTTATAAAGTGTACTGAGCTATCAGACGGCGCTTTAATTCGACGACCAGGTTCGGTTTCGATATCTGGAAGCTTTGCTCACTGTTCGATGTTGCTTTTTCATCTTTTTCAAAGTTTTACTTCTAATTCTTTGGTTTAAACAACACGTATGTTTCTGAACAGCTTACAATGCACCAAAACTATTTAAAGTGATATATCACCTTCAGTTACTGCTAAATGAAACCCAACACCTACGGTTTAGCAGCCTGAAAGCGTCCTTTGGCTCCTTTTGATAATTGTGTTAAACTTCAATATCAAGATTCTGATTAGTCGCATCGTTTGCAGTTTTAGAAACTGGTGTTATATATTTAACAATTATACAGCTAGTATACAGCGCAATTAATGCTTTAAAACGTACATTTGGCTACCAGAAGGCGCTGAAACCAGACAACCAGGTTCGGTTTCGATATCTGGAAGCTTTGTTCACCGTACGATGTCGCTTTTTTCATCTTTTACAAAGCTTTAACTGCTAAATCTCTGTTCTAAAATGCAAATATGTTTATGAACAGCTTGAATTGCACTGAAGTCTTTAGAAGCGATATATAACCCTCTGCTATTGCCTGACGAAAGCCAACACTTTCGGTTTTGAAATTCGAAGGCGTTTTTTGGCTCCTTTTGATAAAGCTGCTTCGTGTCTATATTAAACTTCTGGTTCGTCGCAATTTTTACGTTTTTAGAAACTGGCTTTATCTTTTTAATAATTCTACAGTGCAATCAATGCCTTACATTGTGTGTAAAGTTTTAATTTCTAGATCTTTGTTCCAAACTACAGGTATGTTTCTGAACAGCTTATTACGCACCAAAGCTTTTAAAAGTAATATATAACCCTCTGCTATTGCTAATGAAAGCCAACACTTTCGGTTTTGAAATCTGAAAGCGTTTTTTGGCACCTTTTGATAAAGCTGCTTCATGTCTATATTGAGCTTCTGGTTTGTCGCAACTTTGACGGTTTTAGAAACTGGCGTTATCTTTTTAATAATTCTACAGTGCAATCAATGCTTTAAAAAGTGTATTTGGCTACCAGACGGCGCTGATATCAGACAACCAGGTTCGGTTTCGATATCTGGAAGCTTTGTTCACCGTACGATGTCGCCTTTTTCTTCCTTTTCAAAGATTTAACTTCTAAATCTTTGTCCTAAACTGCAATTATGTTTCCGAACAGCTTACAACGCACTAAAACTTTTTAAATTGATATATAACCCTCTGGTATTGCTAAATGAAAGCCAACACTTTCGGTTTTGAAATCCGAACGCGTTTTTTGGCTCCTTTTGATAAAGCTGCTTCGTGTCTCCATTGAGCTTCTGATTCGTCACAAAGTTTACGGTTTTAGAAACTGGTTTTAGCGTTTTAATAATTGGACCATGCAGACAATTCTTTAAAAAGTGTATTTGGCTACCAGAAAGCGCTGATATCAGACAACCACGTTCGGTTTCGATATCTGGAAGCTTTGTTCACCGTAAGATGTCGTTTTTTTCATCCTTTTCAAAGTTTTAACTCCTAAATCTCTTTTATAAACAGCAAATATGTTTCTGAACAGCTTACAATGCACCGAATTCTTTAAAAACGATATAAAGCCCTCTGCTGTTGCTAAATTTAAGCCAACACTTTCGGTTCTGATATCCGAAAGCGTTTTCTGGCTCCTTTTGATAAAGCTGCTACGTGTCTCCACTGAGCTTCTGGTTCGTCACAAAATTTACGGTTTTAGAAACTGGCTTTAGCGTTTTAATAATTGGACCGTGCAAACAATTCTTTAAAAAGTGTATTTGGCTACCAGACAGCGCTAAAATCAGACAACCAGGTTCGGTTTCGATATCTGGAAGCTTTGTTCACCGTACGATGTCGCCTTTTTCTTCCTTTTCAAAGTTTTAACTTCTGAATCTTTGTCCTAAACTGCAAGTATGTTTCTGCACAGCTTAAATTGCACCGAAGCCTTTAAAAGCGATATATAACCCTCTGCTATTGCTTAATGAAAGCCAACACTTTCGGTATTGAAATCCAAGAGCGTTTTTTTGGCTCCTCTTGATAAAGCTGCTTGGTGTCTATATTAGGCTTCTGGTTCGTCGCAACTTTTACGGTTTTAGAAACTGGCGCTAGCGTTTTATTAATTGGACCGTGCAAACAATGCTTTAAAATGTATTTTATGCTACCAGAAGGTGCTGAAATCAGACGACTAGGTTCGGTTTCGATATCTAGAAGCTTTGTTCGCCGTTCGATGTCACTTTTTCATATTTTTCAAAAATTTAACCTGTGCAATGATGCTACGCAAGGATGCATTGCAGTGAGAGGCAGTGCCGAACTGTCGAGCCCTGAAGTGCAGTCGCCAGCAGTGAACGTCGCTGAACGGATGGCCTTTGCGCGCATGATGAGTTGATGACACAATAGCTGTTCGCGCGCCCGAGCAACAAACTCTAGGAATGTGTCGGCCTTCTCGACGAGACATCCGTGTGCACTGGCGCACTATCTGATCACAGCGGTGTCAGCAAGAGAGCGTAAACGTCTGCCAGGAAAGGTACATTGTGACGCCTCCAGTAACATTGAGGCAAGGAAAACGAAAGGCTAGCGGTGACAGCTTGTATAGCATCATTCTCATTAATTTTCCATGCAGGCTGAAATTGACTTTAAAGCAAGCAAATTAGTATGTGCAGCACACAATCTTTCCCTTAAGTTTGGAAGACAAATTGCGTGAAAGCTTAAAGGAATACTATAATTACCGGGCTTAAGGATTACTATAAAGAACATAAAGGTGATTTCGCTACTCAAACTCAAAATTTCATAGCAGTGTTACAGCATCAGTTACACAGCTAGCAGTCACGTGGAAATGACCGCAGGAGGGCGAACTTTTTTTTTCTGTTATTATTTCTGTAAGGCCACGCGGAAAACAAAAATGATGCGACTCTTTTACGTTTTTTTTACAGGTGTGCTGTTCCTGCCGGTGAAGGTACCAGCACACACGAAGTGTGTGTGGGATCCATCCATGACCCATTTCTGTGGAATATCTCTTCATATTCCTGTTCTGCCCGCATGTAAATCGTCAAACTGGTGAGCATGTACTTATAGTGTGTTGTGGCAGTCATGAAGGGTTAACGTGTTTACCTGGTGTAGGATTGCATGCAGCTAGTGATATCTGATTGCATTTATACATAGTTAACTGAGCAAGGAAGGACAGTGTAAATAGAACTGCATATCAAAATAATGTAAATGAATCATGTCTATAGTTTTGAGATGACAACAGAGATAGGTGTGGGGGACAGGCAGTGTTGGTCTGTGGATTTGGATTTCTCTTACTGACCACAGTGTCACGGGAGCCCCATTTTGATCAGTGCAAAATGCAAAAGCATGCATATACTAAAAAACTGTAGGTAGTCACAAACAATTCAACTTGTGCCCTTCCCTGCAACATATGGCAAGAAAGAAACATCCTATCCACTTTACTTACTCTGCCTGCGGCACTACTATTTTGGAAGTCGAAAAATACAAATATTTAGGTGTTTTAATAAATACACAGCTTAACTGGAGCAACCATGTTGATTACATCTGTTCATCTAGGTTATAAAAACTTGGACTTTTGAAACACAAGCTCAAGGGAGCACCCAGTCACGTTAAGCTATTAGCCTATAACTCTCTTATTCGGCCCAACTTGAGTATGCGGCTATTTTGTGGGACCCTTACACCAAAATAGATATAGCAAAAATAGAAAATGAACCAAGGAGGGTTGTGCGATTCATTTACAACAAATTCAAGAGAACTAATTCCCCATCTGCTTTAATGGCGGCCAACGAAATTAAACCTCTTCATATAAGACGGAAAGTTGCTCGACTAATATTTCCTCATTCACTCATCTAGGGAAAGTTTGGAATTTCTTCTTCACCATATATTACACCTTCAACCACACGGAAAACCCGTCACCAACATACCCATGCCCAAACACCATATTTCGAGAAAACAAACTAGCTTAAATACTCATACTTTCCGAGCGCAATAAATGAGTGGAATGCACTGCTTGGAGAGATTGGCTCAAGATAGAGTTTTGAAAGGACTCTTAGCAATGAATTTTGATCTGGAATGTATTTCCTTTGACTTGTTTCGATCATTTGTGTCATGTGTCGAGCATTTTTTCTATGTACTAAATTTATGCCGTTTGTAAATATGCCTTGTTATCTGCCCTTCCTGCTTGGACCACATGAGGTCTGCAGTGTTATGTAAATAAAAAAAATATTTTTTAGTGGTTTTGTTTACCGAGTATTATAAAAAGGCTCTGATATGAAATTATTTGTGGCATTGGTTTGAAAGTCTGCAATCAAGTACCTGTAGGTATTACGGAAACAGTTCATTTTGGTACTAATCATTGGTTTTGCACTCAGCATATTTTACAATCATACGTGAAACTAGACTGCAGTTGAACTTGCAGCTTCAACAATTTCACATATTTGGAGACCCAATGTCTAGCTTGTTCCAAGATCTTAATGTACAACATTAACTTGCAGGTGATGGTGTGCGTCAAATGCAGATGTGGCGGGCCGTCTCACCATGGGATCCCGTGCCTGAAAGCCCCGATTCCAGATTCATCTTTGCTCACGTCTCGGCTGGACTGGTTACCTAGCTGGGTGGCCGCACCAGGCTCCTGAATGATGGAAACAGTGTCTGCATAGATTTCAAGTGCTGCATGGCATGGTGAAGAGTTCTCTTTGAAGATCAGCACAGCTTGCATTGTGTAACAGAACGCATTCATCCACACTCAGCTGCAGGATCGTGACACCGCCGGCGAGTGGTTATAATAACAGGAGCATCAACATCTACAACAAGGAGGAGGACACAGCACCATTTGGGTTCTACCTGATAGACAGGAAGTGCATGATCAGCTGCGTGTGCGAATTGCACTCACTGTCGCGGTTTTAACATGTAGCTCTCTATCAAGTTCACATTTTCTCTCTGTTTAACAGCATACTGCGAAGCAGCTGGTGAAGTCTTCTTCAATTTGGTGCTCTTCTATAAGGACTACCATATATTTGGCTTTCAATTATTAGTGGTATGCATGACCACAGAGGCTAGTTTCAAGGTGAAAGCCTTTAAGGCTCATGTCTCGCCAGCGGGGATATTCGCAGGAAAGTGTCACACTATAGCTATCGATCAATCGTGGTTGAGGTGTAAACCGAGATTTCTAGTTGTGAGAGCTACTGTGTCCTTCCCTCAAAAATCTTTCCTTTCCTCAAAACACATGCTTTCGCATGCATTCCTCCATGTAAGCAGGCAAGTGTCTTCACAGTTAAATAGTAAATAGTTAATTAGCAACAGTAGTGCTTAATGCCTGCGCTTCAGCCTTCTGCACATGTGTGTGACGTCATTGAATGGTGCCACCATCGTTCGAGAAAAGCGCTTCCTCTTGCCAGACACCTCCTGAATGCCGACCTGGAAGGGTGCCACCCAAACGCTCTCCTGTGTCTCTTAGCAAGCAAGCGTGCTAATTGCGAAAGTGTTATGAAGCAAACAATTGTGTAGTCTTTAATCAACATCTTCACCCTACATCAGAGACGCAAGCAGCGACACCGTGCTAAAAGGTTTCGCCTCACCACAATTTAGGTCACAAAGTGCACCCCTGATTTTGTCTCGGGTGCTGCAGTTTTTTCTTGCTTCAGGAAGTGTCCCAAGTGCTTTCCGTCTACCGTCCGCCAACCTGCTGACTGTGTGCTTCAACACATGCTTTGGTGATATTGAAGAAATGCCGTTGCTTGTAGTGCCTCCTTACGTGTTCTGCTTGCACACAATGCACATTTTATTTGGTGCTTCAGTGAAAGACAGGAAGGCACCAAATGTTTTCCTCCTAGCGTCATAGTGTTGACTGGACATCCTTTCACCAGTGCTTTTCTGTTTGCTGTGGTGTTTGTGGAGAGCCAGCGGTTTACATGCTCAGCATGCATGGTCGCTGCGTCTGCAGTCATTTACCGCATGTCTTCAGGGCGCAACACATCTTGTGTGGCACTGCTTGTGTGGTAAGATTGCAATATGCTTTGCTTAATGGCATTTGGTTGCGTCTGTGTGCTTGCTTTGGACTGCCGCTTTCACATGCTGCATGTGGCTCTACAGCAGTGAACTGATTTTCTTGAGGGAAAAGTCAGCCGATTGCTTCATGGTCATTATCTTCGAGATGAAAATGCAAGGCTTGGGCAGAGTTTTGTCAGGCTGCCCGTTGGCATCTTCTGAAATTTGTACCCCTGACGAAAATCTACAAATTGTGCATTAATTCAGTTGAAGGTAACTTGAAGTATCTAATGGGCATCTGGACGTAATTTCAATAATAAAGCTACACATGGCATTTTGCAGCTGGTAGGGTGTGATCAAGTTCAGTAATCCAGCTGGAAATTTACAGTAATAGTAAAAGTAGTCAACTCTGTTATTGATCTTTCTAGGTTACTCAGGTGGTATTCCCAGGTCCAGGATCTTTTTCGCTATTCGGGGTTCGGGGTCCTTGATAATTTTGTGTGCTGGGCTATCAACCTCCCAGTCAAACTGTGTTAGATGCCATTTTCATTGACTCAGCCATTTGCACTTTGCTTCATGTAAATCGGTGATGTTGTTCGGTGGCTTTAAAAAAAATCCCAGACAACCTATTTATCCTCTACACCCTTCGTGTGACTGGACCATCAGTGTACGTGCTTCCACTTTTTTGTTTAGCAAAGGCGACTGCTGGGTACTCCTCTCTGCAAATTAAGCAACAATAATGTGCGTGAACACCACTGTTGAACGTTTATGGAAGGCGGGTCTGTCCAAAAAAATTTCTTATCTTTGTACACGAGGCTTAATGTTCAATACGTAATGTTGCAATAGGTAATGATTTGCAATTAGGCTGCATAATGAATTCTAGGATTCATGAGGGAGAGTAATGAAAATATATTATTTTGGCAATGCAGGCTTCCACTAACTTTTTACTGTCATGTAAAACACACCTTACTCAGACAAGTTGCAACACCTATAAAGCATAGGAACTTGTCTCGCTCCCCAATATAGTAGGAGGACACTTAAGCTCAGCATTTGAGGGCAGTACGTGACAGTGTTAATGGCTCCCTGCAGTTGTTTCTCTTCTCATACACGGTCACTGTTCTTCATTCATGTTTGCACATGTATCACAATTATCTCAACACAGGTTCCACATTCTTGTCTTTGAACTCTTGCACACTGCAGTTTGCCTACGTAATATTACTGTAACTGGTTTCTCACTCATTGGCACATCTCTAGTTCACTGCACTAATTAGATTATTAAGCTTCAAATGAAGCCAACAGCACCCTCCCTCCCCCTTTGTACCTCAGTACAGTCAATGTGCCTGCATGGTCTAGTTGGTGGAGTGTGCCTGGCTGGTGACCCAAGGGCCTTGAAGCCAGACTGAAATTTAATCAGATTTTTTGTCTGCAAAATCTTTTACTTTATAAGGTGAAGTAGTTTTCAGACATGCACTGACATACGATTTAAATTACAAATCCTGTTTTCAGTGACTTTTATTCCGGAGATGCACGCATCTTTTCAGGATGGCAATCATTTTGTGATGGGGAGGAGCCATAAAATGTGGTTGTTGTTCGTCCGCGGGGTCACCCACCCACCATGGAGCCCAACAAGGGGACGGGACAGGAACGTGGAAGCAAGTCCTGCCCACGCCAGCTGTACACCGCCGCTTTAACCCAACCTGAAGTAACTCAGGGTAGTAGTTACTCACACAGGGTTAACCCTCGCCGCCAGGAAGAAGAAAAAGTAATTGAGAGGAGAAGACAGGAGAGTTGTGAGAAAAAAGATAAGAAAGTGAAAGATAGAGGGGAGGACAGGAAAAGGTGGCTGGCCGATTTCCCCCAGTCAGGTCAGGTCGGAGGTGCCGTCTACAGGAAGCTGGGGCCAAAGTGGTGTGTTGCCTCCGGCGAGGGGCCTTAAGGGTCCAAACGCTCGGCCTCGGCTCAACCACCAGGATCCCCTTTCCGCCGGACACGGCGATGCCACGCAAGGCTAGGCATAGGTGCTCGGGTCCGTGGTGATGCACTGTTCAACAACATCCCTTTGCGGGGATGACCCTGCGGATGCTCGGGAACCCGTGGTGTCGCCACTCACCAATGCCTGCAAGCTGCAGACGCCCCTCTGCGGGGACGATAATGCATGTGTATGTGCACATTAAGATAACTTGCATGAAGCAAATAAAGCAAGTGTCTTCCGCACTGCATGAAGCTGTAATGTGGCACCACCCTCCACCTCTGTATTCGTCCCGTTCCCCCAAGGTTGAGTAGCATATGTGAAGACTTTTTCCAGGTCACCACTTCACCTTTCCAAACATTAAACCTTTCTCTCTGACGTGGAATGTTGCTGCATTAAAAGGAGCTGCCTGTTGCTGCTGCAGGTGCATAGCGGTTGCCTTACAGCAAAGGAATCACTGGGCTCTGCAAACATATTTTTTTCACCTTGTGCATTGTGGTGTTAACTTTCATCAGATGTCCAGTCATCAGCATCAGCCTGACTGCTACTGGGCAAAGGCCTCTCCCATGGCTCTCCAATTACACCTGGCCTTTGCCAGTTGCGCCCATAGCAGCCACCTTTTCTCGGCCGATATATCACCGGCCACGTGGGCCAACGCGTGGTGATTCTGCATCAAAGTTGAGCAGAGCTTTCAGTTGAATAGCGCTGCAGAGTGTGCACAGGCACAGAGCTGCTCGCTGTCGCCTTCACTTCATCCCTGAGCAGGGTCCATTTTAATTCTGGCGCGATTGCATGCTTCGTAGAGCTTTTCCCCATATATGTTCTTAGCGAAGGTCCGTGAATGGACAAAGGTAAGCATTTTTCATGTGAGTTGTTTTCTTTATTACACTTTTTTCATGCGACGAAAATAAGTTACAAAGGAGTTTGGTCGAAGAAGAAACACCAGCCAATGCACGGACAGATGTCCCCAATGGTTGGCACCTCAGCTGTTGATGCATGTGTACAGAAATGTGGAAATATAAAACATAAGCATTGTATGCCGAGTGTTCAAGGTAAGGTAGGTAAGTAATAACACAAGCAGCTAGGCAGAAGATTAGCTTGCCTTGTATTTTTCTTGATGAAAACCCCAAGTGACAACAAAGCATCAAAGCCTGCCACACAACTTTGCTACAGGCACCACAACATAAGCAAAGTCAGGCACAAAGACAGAACAGAAAGCAGACTGCAGCCAGAAGCAGAACTAATTCTTCACATAGGCAGCTTTACTGTTAAACTGCAAGGTGAGAAAGTTCATCGGCTGCTAATTGGAAACTCTTCTTGTCATGTGGGTAGTAACGTGATATAACCTTTGTCATGCAAGAACTCTTGTAGGCACAAGTTACACAGCACAGCAAGCTATGATTTTAATGCACAAGATCTGAGTGACAAATAGTGAATTAAAATAAATAGCATAGCAGAGTAAAAAAATCCCGCTACGGCTTTTCCAGCAAACACAGAGGCTTGATCCGACTTGTTTTCAGCATTTTCTACAAGTTCCTTTGACTAAGTCTTGGGCAATGTTGAACAAAAGGTATTCCTGTCCTGTTTTAGTTTCGGCGTGAACACTGCGGCATAGCTTGTACGTTAACTGACATTGGTAAACCGTCCCCAAGACACTGGTGATGCCAAAAAATTTGGAATGTCTGTGAACAAAATGTTTTCCTTGGCTTTTTGAAACTAGCAATTTTATAGCATGCTTATTACTCTTTATCCTTACAGTTAATTGACCGAACAACCACCAGAGGTGGACTCTGCCGTCCTTGCAGCATTTCGCACCTCTTGAAATCATCAACGTCCCTATCAATAAGTCAACCATTCAGTGCAATATTCCTATAAGCATGCATGCATCACATGTAAGCTATAGACACAGACATTTATCTACTTCACATGTATGTTCAGCACCTATGCAGTTTTCAAATGCTGCTTTGCTGCACAGCGGCAGTTCAGTATTACAACATTTATCTCGCATGTCAATTCTCCTACATGCTGTACAATGAAAGGTGAAAAACAGCTAGACTATGTTCACTGCTATATAAATTTATTTTAAGGTCGGTTACCCTGAAGTGAATAACTTACTGCCTCACGGTATGGAAATAATGTGGTGAACAATTCTTATCACTTTGTAAAGCGATCAGCTTGTCTGTCACCCTACCTCTCCGCACAAAGGAAGCGGAGAAACATAACTGCAACATACAGGTCCACACAGACGGGTAAGTTTAACGTAACAACTCGCTTATAATTTCTCCACACCTGCTGTGTGCACATGTTGGGAAATATGTTCTCATAAAGCGATTCATAAATCCTAAATGTGCTCGTGGGATGGGACCCCGCGGTGCCGTCGAGGCCGGCGTCGCCGTTTCGGCAGCTGACGGTTGCGATCGCATAGGCCTAAAGTGTTAGCTCTGAATTCGAGCAACTCGCATGCAGCACTAATTCCTGAGCAATGAATCGTTCTGTCCTTTAACATCTAGTCGAGCTGTAGTGACGGAGGCCGAACAGCACATATATGCACACCAACGACCGCGCGGTTCTGCCGCCGTCATGCGAGAAAGGCTGTGTCCGAAGTTGTCCGAGCGAGAAATTGGTGCTCTTCAAGGAAAGAAAACAGCGTACTTAACCAAATATACAAACTTCCACAAAGCTCTCAAACGTTTACCACCAACAAAATGCTCGAAGCAAAGCCAAGAGTTGTCCGTGGAGCTCGTAGCGGATCACAACGGCGTACTGTTTTCCCTGCTTACGACTTGACAACACTCGGAACATGTTGCATTCCGTTGCATTGAAGTTGCTGCAGTTTGAGGGAGCGCACAACACCTCTTTTTCAGTGATGTGAGCGTTAGTATTAGGGTAAGAAATGTCGAAACCGTACGTCTGCAAGAAATGCTCACGCGAACGGAAGCGCAGGAACGACACAGAATTCCAAATTAACTTGACAAAAATTAGCCATTACGCAATATCCGCCGTATTTTGGACACCTACTTACGGGGTGCGTACAAGCGTCCCTGTTAATCTGCCCGCGAAAAATTTATTCCAGTTAGCAGTAATAAGAAAGAAGCTAATAGCAGAATTCAACGCAAGCAACACTTACGGTGGCGAATTTTCTTCTATAAAAATTCTTTTATTTGCTGTAATAAAACAAAACTGAAGGCAAAATTAAAGCAAGCATTATTTTCTTTGGCGCATTTGATGTGAAACAATGCTTACCTTTGCAACTGTTAATAGAGGGCACGTGCAAACTTACAACTTCTTGCTATGTGCTAATCTGTGTTTGTTTGTCCATATGTTATACATAGTGAAAAACAAGAGAAATGACATGACCAAATGTCTGAAGCCCCCCCTACTAACAGCAGGAGTACAAATGTCTCCCGTAATCTACCTGCTTAACGGTATTTTATGTTGAAGTAATAAAAAATAGCTAATAGCAAAATTAAGCACAAACTTTTTTTTACGATGGCGCAGTTATTGTAGAAAAATACTACCTTTGCAACTCTTAACAGAGGGCAGGTGCAACCACACAACTTCTTGTTATGGGCAAACTTGTTCTTAGTTCTCCATATATTATACATACTTTTGTACAAGAGAGATGACAAGCCAACTTGCTTGAAGCAGTCTACTTGCGGAAGTTTTATTTCAAGTTCCAATAATAAAGAACAAACTAATAGCAAAACTAAACGCAACCGCTACTTAACTTGGCTGATCTGATTAAAAAAATACTTTAGTGGTGCTCAACCTGAACGAGCAGCAAGGTATGTTGGGTGTTCCGACTTCTTGGTCGTTGGGCGAGGTGCGCTTTGTACGGCACTCTGCCTTGAATTGCGGCGCTGCGAAGCTTGAATTCGGATTTTGCTGTGTTAATATGCGCGAATGAAGTCGTAAAAAAGGTCAGCATGCTCTACGTGCATTAATATATCCGTGTTCTACGTTCAGTATTCGAATGAAGGGCGAAAAAGCGACGAGGCTGTAATAACATGAATTCATAACTACTTCTTCGAGCGCCGCCAGCGTGTATATAATAATTGGTTTTTAAGGAAAGGAAATGGCGCAGTATCTGTCTCATATATCGTTGGACACCTGAACCGCGCCGTAAGGGAAGGGATAAAGGAGGGAGTGAAAGAATAGAGGAAGAAGAGGTGCCGTTGTGGAGGGCTCCGGAATAATTTCGACCACCTGCGGATCTTTAACGTGCACTGACATCGCACAGCACACGGGCGCCTTAGCGTTTTTCCTCCATAAAAACGCAGCCACCGCGGTCGGGTTCCTTCGTTTTTATGGAGGAAAAACGCTAAGGCGCCCGTGTGCTGTGCGATGTCAGTGCACGTTAAAGATCATGTTGACAACTTGAGGTGACACCAGGGATCGCTCTTAGGACCGTTCCTGTTCTTAATTTATATGAATGACATGTCACTAAATATCTCTTACAGTGTACGTCTGTTTGCATATTATTATTATTATTATTATTATTATTATTATTATTATTATTATTATTATTATTATTATTATTAGACTGCATATTGTATAGAAAAATTAAATGTGCTTGTGACGGTGTTCTGCTAGCTCCAAACTGACATATCCATCCTTGGCGAACAAAATGGAAAATGTATTTCAATACGGAAAACTGTGTTCATCTTTGTTTTTCACGAAAAAGATCAGAATTCACACTCAGTATTATATAAATAATGTGTTGCTGAGCCAGAGATGTACGTACATGCACATAATTGGGCGTTATAGTGTCGAACGACTGTTCACGGAATACACATGTGGATTACGTGATTACCAAAGCTGGTAGGGCACTGAATTTCATTCAGCGAAATCTACGATGTTCACAGACAAATCTCAAGAAAACCGCTTTTCTGTCCTGTATTCGTCCCATTATGGACTGCGCCTGTATTGTATGGGACCCTGCAGAGCAATTATTAATTGACAAATTGGAAAAAAATTCACAACAGCTAGGGCAGCAAGATTCGTCTCGGGCAGGTACGAACGCAGCGATAGTTGTAGAGAAATTAAATATGTTTTGACGTGGGAAAGTTGTGCTACTTCTAAACGGGATGGCCATTCTTGTAAAATTCGCGAGTACCGTACCAGGGCGAACTTGTCGGTGAATTCATTTTTTGTTTAAACGGTGCAGCAGTGGAATCGACTTTAGGAGGCTCAAGTGTGCTCTGTAAACGATCGAAGATGTGTTTTTGCCAATCTGTGACCCCCTGCTATAGCGCCCTCGGGCAAGCGGGGTAATTCTTGAATAAGCATACAAGTGCGAACTTTCCGGCGTGCGTCGTCTGTTCGCACAGAAGTTTAGGGAGTGGTTTAGCACGCTTCAGTCACTCGCTGCAACTGTTACAGCGCGGCTGCTACATTTTTCTCTAACATATATTAGAGTAAAAATTTCCTAGAGGTCTCGCGCTATTCGGAGCTAAATATTTGATGTACCAGGCCACAGCTTAACATTACGTGCGACCACTTCTTGTAGCAGATTGGCAGCGAAGAGAGCTTATATCATTCAAATCCTTGGAGGAATTTCGGTACCTTTACAACACCTGTTTCGCCGGTTCAATGGGAAGAGCGCTCGGCGACTGAGCCGACGACTCGGGTTGAATACCGTTGCCGCGCGTTCCCATGAAGGCGAAAGGCACGAGTGTGTTGCGTGAAATGCAAGATTCTTAGGTGGTCGAAATTAATCGACAGTCCTTCGCTGGGGCGACCCTCACAGACAACGTATCGCTTCGGGACGTGCCCCATTTTTTACAATTTTTGCACTTTTTCTGGTGTTTGCAAAGCTTTCATGCGCAATGCATCGGAGCTGCACGGGTTCCTTGCCGCGCGGCGTATCGTGAGCTGCCTTCGCCTGTAGACGACCACGACATGAATACAGACGACCAGTTACGGTTTCGATATTCGAAAGCTTTGTCCTTCCTTCGATATCGCTTTTTTATCTGTTTTAAACAGCGAGTATGTTTCCGAAAATGTGCCTTACATTGCACCAGAAACTTAAAAAGTGAAATATTGCCCACTGATACTGCTAAATAAAAGCCACCGCTTTCAGTTTAGAAATCTGAAAGCGCTTAGTAGGCTTCTATTGATAATGCTGTTTAATCTCTATTTCGAGCTTCTGGCCATACCGTTTACGTTTAATAATTCTACTGTGCAATCAATGCTTTAAAAAGTGTAATGGCCGACCAGACTACGCTGAAATCGGGCGACCTGGTTCGGTTTCGATGTCTGAAAGCTTAGTTCGCCATTCGATGTCACTTTTTTCAACTATTCTATAATTTTAACTTCTTAATTTTCATTTTAAACAGCAAATGTGTCTCTAAACAGCTTACATTACAAAAAAGGTTGAAAAGTGTTATATAACCCTCCGTTACTGCTAAATGAAAGCCAAAAACTTTCGTTTTTGAAATCTGAAACCGTTTTTTGGCTCCTTTTGAGAATTCTCGTAAATATCTATATCAAGATTCTGGTTAGTCACAACTTTTGCGTTTCTAGAAAGTGGCGTTATTTGTTTAATAATTTTACAGTGCAATCAATGCTTTAAAAAGTCTATTTGGCTACTAAAGGGCGCTGATATCAGACAGCCAGGTTCGGTTTCGATATCTGGAAGCTTTGTTCCCACTACGATGTCGCTTTTTTTATCTTTTTCAAAGTTCTAACTACTAAATCTTTGTTAAAAACTGGAAGTATGCTTTTTAGCAGCTTACATTGCACCGAAGCCTTTAAAAGTTATATATAACCCTCTGTTACTGCTAAATGAAAGCCAACACTTTCGGTTTTGAAATCTGAAAGCGTTTTTTGGCCCCTTTTGATAAAGATGCTTCATGCCTATACTGAGCTTCTGGTTCGCGGCAAATTTTACGGTTTTAGAAACGGGCGTTATGTTTTTAATAAGTGTACGGTGCAATCAATGCTTTAAAAAGTGTATTTGGCTACCAGAAGGCGCTGAAATCAGACAACCAGGTTCGGTTTCGATATCTGGAAGCTTTGTTGACCATACGATGTCGCTTTTTTATCCTTTTGAAAGTTTTAACTTATAAGTATGTGAACAACTTACAATGAACCTAAATATTTGAAAGTGATATATAACTCTGTGTTATTGTTAATGAAAGCCAACACTTTCGGTTTTGAAATATGAAAGCGTTTTGTGGGCTCCTTTTAATAAAGCTGCTTCATGTGTATAATAGGCTTCAAGTTAGTCGCAGTTTTATTTTTCAGAAACTGGTTTTATTTTTTTAATTTTTGTACAGTGCAATCAATGCTTTATAAAGTGTACTGAGCTATCAGACGGCGCTTTAATTCGACGACCAGGTTCGGTTTCGATATCTGGAAGCTTTGCTCACTGTTCGATGTTGCTTTTTCATCTTTTTCAAAGTTTTACTTCTAATTCTTTGGTTTAAACAACACGTATGTTTCTGAACAGCTTACAATGCACCAAAACTATTTAAAGTGATATATCACCTTCAGTTACTGCTAAATGAAACCCAACACCTACGGTTTAGCAGCCTGAAAGCGTCCTTTGGCTCCTTTTGATAATTGTGTTAAACTTCAATATCAAGATTCTGATTAGTCGCATCGTTTGCAGTTTTAGAAACTGGTGTTATATATTTAACAATTATACAGCTAGTATACAGCGCAATTAATGCTTTAAAACATACATTTGGCTACCAGAAGGCGCTGAAACCAGACAACCAGGTTCGGTTTCGATATCTGGAAGCTTTGTTCACCGTACGATGTCGCTTTTTTCATCTTTTACAAAGCTTTAACTGCTAAATCTCTGTTCTAAAATGCAAATATGTTTATGAACAGCTTGAATTGCACTGAAGTCTTTAGAAGCGATATATAACCCTCTGCTATTGCCTGACGAAACCAACACTTTCGGTTTTGAAATTCGAAGGCGTTTTTTGGCTCCTTTTGATAAAGCTGCTTCGTGTCTATATTAAACTTCTGGTTCGTCGCAATTTTTACGTTTTTAGAAACTGGCTTTATCTTTTTAATAATTCTACAGTGCAATCAATGCCTTACATTGTGTGTAAAGTTTTAATTTCTAGATCTTTGTTCCAAACTACAGGTATGTTTCTGAACAGCTTATTACGCACCAAAGCTTTTAAAAGTAATATATAACCCTCTGCTATTGCTAATGAAAGCCAACACTTTCGGTTTTGAAATCTGAAAGCGTTTTTTGGCACCTTTTGATAAAGCTGCTTCATGTCTATATTGAGCTTCTGGTTTGTCGCAACTTTGACGGTTTTAGAAACTGGCGTTATCTTTTTAATAATTCTACAGTGCAATCAATGCTTTAAAAAGTGTATTTGGCTACCAGACGGCGCTGATATCAGACAACCAGGTTCGGTTTCGATATCTGGAAGCTTTGTTCACCGTACGATGTCGCCTTTTTCTTCCTTTTCAAAGATTTAACTTCTAAATCTTTGTCCTAAACTGCCATTATGTTTCCGAACAGCTTACAACGCACTAAAACTTTTTAAATTGATATATAACCCTCTGGTATTGCTAAATGAAAGCCAACACTTTCGGTTTTGAAATCCGAACGCGTTTTTTGGCTCCTTTTGATAAAGCTGCTTCGTGTCTCCATTGAGCTTCTGATTCTTCACAAAGTTTACGGTTTTAGAAACTGGTTTTAGCGTTTTAATAATTGGACCATGCAGACAATTCTTTAAAAAGTGTATTTGGCTACCAGAAAGCGCTGATATCAGACAACCACGTTCGGTTTCGATATCTGGAAGCTTTGTTCACCGTAAGATGTCGTTTTTTTCATCCTTTTCAAAGTTTTAACTCCTAAATCTCTTTTATAAACAGCAAATATGTTTCTGAACAGCTTACAATGCACCGAATTCTTTAAAAACGATATAAAGCCCTCTGCTGTTGCTAAATTTAAGCCAACACTTTCGGTTCTGATATCCGAAAGCGTTTTCTGGCTCCTTTTGATAAAGCTGCTACGTGTCTCCACTGAGCTTCTGGTTCGTCACAAAATTTACGGTTTTAGAAACTGGCTTTAGCGTTTTAATAATTGGACCGTGCAAACAATTCTTTAAAAAGTGTATTTGGCTACCAGACAGCGCTAAAATCAGACAACCAGGTTCGGTTTCGATATCTGGAAGCTTTGTTCACCGTACGATGTCGCCTTTTTCTTCCTTTTCAAAGTTTTAACTTCTGAATCTTTGTCCTAAACTGCAAGTATGTTTCTGCACAGCTTAAATTGCACCGAAGCCTTTAAAAGCGATATATAACCCTCTGCTATTGCTTAATGAAAGCCAACACTTTCGGTATTGAAATCCAAGAGCGTTTTTTTGGCTCCTCTTGATAAAGCTGCTTGGTGTCTATATTAGGCTTCTGGTTCGTCGCAACTTTTACGGTTTTAGAAACTGGCGCTAGCGTTTTATTAATTGGACCGTGCAAACAATGCTTTAAAATGATTTTATGCTACCAGAAGGCGCTGAAATCAGACGACTAGGTTCGGTTTCGATATCTAGAAGCTTTGTTCGCCGTTCGATGTCACTTTTTCATATTTTTCAAAAATTTAACCTGTGCAATGATGCTACGCAAGGATGCATTGCAGTGAGAGGCAGTGCCGAACTGTCGAGCCCTGAAGTGCAGTCGCCAGCAGTGAACGTCGCTGAACGGATGGCCTTTGCGCGCATGATGAGTGGATGACACAATAGCTGTTCGCGCGCCCGAGCAACAAACTCTAGGAATGTGTCGGCCTTCTCGACGAGACATCCGTGTGCACTGGCGCACTATCTGATCACAGCGGTGTCAGCAAGAGAGCGTAAACGTCTGCCAGGAAAGGTACATTGTGACGCCCCCAGTAACATTGAGGTAAGGAAAACGAAAGGCTAGCGGTGACAGCTTGTATAGCATCATTCTCATTAATTTTCCATGCAGGCTGAAATTGACTTTAAAGCAAGCAAATTAGTATGTGCAGCACACAATTTTTCCCTTAAGTTTGGAAGACAAATTGCGTGAAAGCTTAACGGAATATTATAATTACCGGGCTTAAGGATTACTAATGAAGAACATAAAGGTGATTTCGCTACTCAAACTCAAAATTTCATAGCAGTGTTACAGCATCAGTTACACAGCTAGCAGTCACGTGGAAATGACCGCAGGAGGGCGAACTTTTTTTTTCTGTTATTATTTCTGTAAGGCCACGCGGAAAACAAAAATGATGCGACTCTTTTACGTTTTTTTTACAGGTGTGCTGTTCCTGCCGGTGAAGGTACCAGCACACACAAAGTGTGTGTGGGATCCATCCATGACCCATTTCTGTGGAATATCTCTTCATATTCCTGTTCTGCCCGCATGTAAATCGTCAAACTGGTGAGCATGTGCTTATAGTGTGTTGTGGCAGTCATATAGGGTTAACGTGTTTACCTGGAGTAAGATTGCATGCAGCTAGTGATATCTGATTGCATTTATACATAGTTAACTGAGCAAGGAAGGACAGTGTAAATAGAACTGCATATCAAAATAATGTAAATGAATCATGTCTATAGTTTTGAGATGACAACAGAGATAGGTGTGGGGGACAGGCAGTGTTGGTCTGTGGATTTGGATTTCTCTTACTGACCACAGTGTCACGGGAGCCCCATTTTGATCAGTGCAAAATGCAAAAGCATGCATATACTAAAAAACTGTAGGTAGTCACAAACAATTCAACTTGTGCCCTTCCCTGCAACATATGGCAAGAAAGAAACATCCTATCCACTTTACTTACTCTGCCTGCGGCACTACTATTTTGGAAGTCGAAAAATACAAATATTTAGGTGTTTTAATAAATACACAGCTTAACTGGAGCGACCATGTTGATTACATCTGTTCATCTAGGTTATAAAAACTTGGACTTTTGAAACACAAGCTCAAGGGAGCACCCAGTCACGTTAAGCTATTAGCCTATAACTCTCTTATTCGGCCCAACTTGAGTATGCGGCTATTTTGTGGGACCCTTACACCAAAATAGATATAGCAAAAATAGAAAATGAACCAAGGAGGGTTGTGCGATTCATTTACAACAAATTCAAGAGAACTAATTCCCCATCTGCTTTAATGGCGGCCAACGAAATTAAACCTCTTCATATAAGACGGAAAGTTGCTCGACTAATATTTCCTCATTCACTCATCTAGGGAAAGTTTGGAATTTCTTCTTCACCATATATTACACCTTCAACCACACGGAAAACCCGTCACCAACATACCCATGCCCAAACACCATATTTCGAGAAAACAAACTAGCTTAAATACTCATACTTTCCGAGCGCAATAAATGAGTGGAATGCACTGCTTGGAGAGATTGGCTCAAGATAGAGTTTTGAAAGGACTCTTAGCAATGAATTTTGATCTGGAATGTATTTCCTTTGACTTGTTTCGATCATTTGTGTCATGTGTCGAGCATTTTTTCTATGTACTAAATTTATGCCGTTTGTAAATATGCCTTGTTATCTGCCCTTCCTGCTTGGACCACATGAGGTCTGCAGTGTTATGTAAATAAAAAAAATATTTTTTAGTGGTTTTGTTTACCGAGTATTATAAAAAGGCTCTGATATGAAATTATTTGTGGCATTGGTTTGAAAGTCTGCAATCAAGTACCTGTAGGTATTACGGAAACAGTTCATTTTGGTACTAATCATTGGTTTTGCACTCAGCATATTTTACAATCATACGTGAAACTAGACTGCAGTTGAACTTGCAGCTTCAACAATTTCACATATTTGGAGACCCAATGTCTAGCTTGTTCCAAGATCTTAATGTACAACATTAACTTGCAGGTGATGGTGTGCGTCAAATGCAGATGTGGCGGGCCGTCTCACCATGGGATCCCGTGCCTGAAAGCCCCGATTCCAGATTCATCTTTGCTCACGTCTCGGCTGGACTGGTTACCTAGCTGGGTGGCCGCACCAGGCTCCTGAATGATGGAAACAGTGTCTGCATAGATTTCAAGTGCTGCATGGCATGGTGAAGAGTTCTCTTTGAAGATCAGCACAGCTTGCATTGTGTAACAGAACGCATTCATCCACACTCAGCTGCAGGATCGTGACACCGCCGGCGAGTGGTTATAATAACAGGAGCATCAACATCTACAACAAGGAGGAGGACACAGCACCATTTGGGTTCTACCTGATAGACAGGAAGTGCATGATCAGCTGCGTGTGCGAATTGCACTCACTGTCGCGGTTTTAACATGTAGCTCTCTATCAAGTTCACATTTTCTCTCTGTTTAACAGCATACTGCGAAGCAGCTGGTGAAGTCTTCTTCAATTTGGTGCTCTTCTATAAGGACTACCATATATTTGGCTTTCAATTATTAGTGGTATGCATGACCACAGAGGCTAGTTTCAAGGTGAAAGCCTTTAAGGCTCATGTCTCGCCAGCGGGGATATTCGCAGGAAAGTGTCACACTATAGCTATCGATCAATCGTGGTTGAGGTGTAAACCGAGATTTCTAGTTGTGAGAGCTACTGTGTCCTTCCCTCAAAAATCTTTCCTTTCCTCAAAACACATGCTTTCGCATGCATTCCTCCATGTAAGCAGGCAAGTGTCTTCACAGTTAAATAGTAAATAGTTAATTAGCAACAGTAGTGCTTAATGCCTGCGCTTCAGCCTTCTGCACATGTGTGTGACGTCATTGAATGGTGCCACCATCGTTCGAGAAAAGCGCTTCCTCTTGCCAGACACCTCCTGAATGCCGACCTGGAAGGGTGCCACCCAAACGCTCTCCTGTGTCTCTTAGCAAGCAAGCGTGCTAATTGCGAAAGTGTTATGAAGCAAACAATTGTGTAGTCTTTAATCAACATCTTCACCCTACATCAGAGACGCAAGCAGCGACACCGTGCTAAAAGGTTTCGCCTCACCACAATTTAGGTCACAAAGTGCACCCCTGATTTTGTCTCGGGTGCTGCAGTTTTTTCTTGCTTCAGGAAGTGTCCCAAGTGCTTTCCGTCTACCGTCCGCCAACCTGCTGACTGTGTGCTTCAACACATGCTTTGGTGATATTGAAGAAATGCCGTTGCTTGTAGTGCCTCCTTACGTGTTCTGCTTGCACACAATGCACATTTTATTTGGTGCTTCAGTGAAAGACAGGAAGGCACCAAATGTTTTCCTCCTAGCGTCATAGTGTTGACTGGACATCCTTTCACCAGTGCTTTTCTGTTTGCTGTGGTGTTTGTGGAGAGCCAGCGGTTTACATGCTCAGCATGCATGGTCGCTGCGTCTGCAGTCATTTACCGCATGTCTTCAGGGCGCAACACATCTTGTGTGGCACTGCTTGTGTGGTAAGATTGCAATATGCTTTGCTTAATGGCATTTGGTTGCGTCTGTGTGCTTGCTTTGGACTGCCGCTTTCACATGCTGCATGTGGCTCTACAGCAGTGAACTGATTTTCTTGAGGGAAAAGTCAGCCGATTGCTTCATGGTCATTATCTTCGAGATGAAAATGCAAGGCTTGGGCAGAGTTTTGTCAGGCTGCCCGTTGTCATCTTCTGAAATTTGTACCCCTGACGAAAATCTACAAATTGTGCATTAATTCAGTTGAAGGTAACTTGAAGTATGTAATGGGCATCTGGACGTAATTTCAATAATAAAGCTACACATGGCATTTTGCAGCTGGAAGGGTGTGATCAAGTTCAGTAATCCAGCTGGAAATTTACAGTAATAGTAAAAGTAGTCAACTCTGTTATTGATCTTTCTAGGTTACTCAGGTGGTATTCCCAGGTCCAGGATCTTTTTCGCTATTCGGGGTTCGGGGTCCTTGATAATTTTGTGTGCTGGGCTATCAACCTCCCAGTCAAACTGTGTTAGATGCCATTTTCATTGACTCAGCCATTTGCACTTTGCTTCATGTAAATCGGGGATGTTGTTCGGTGGCTTTAAAAAAAATCCCAGACAACCTATTTATCCTCTACACCCTTCGTGTGACTGGACCATCAGTGTACGTGCTTCCACTTTTTTGTTTAGCACAGGCGACTGCTGGGTACTCCTCTCTGCAAATTAAGCAACAATAATGTGCGTGAACACCACTGTTGAACGTTCATGGAAGGCGGGTCTGTCCAAAAAAATTTCTTATCTTTGTACACGAGGCTTAATGTTCAATACGTAATGTTGCAATAGGTAATGATTTGCAATTAGGCTGCATAATGAATTCTAGGATTCATGAGGGAGAGTAATGAAAATATATTATTTTGGCAATGCAGGCTTCCACTAACTTTTTACTGTCATGTAAAACACACCTTACTCAGACAAGTTGCAACACCTATAAAGCATAGGAACTTGTCTCGCTCCCCAATATAGTAGGAGGACACTTAAGCTCAGCATTTGAGGGCAGTACGTGACAGTGTTAATGGCTCCCTGCAGTTGTTTCTCTTCACAAACACGGTCACTGTTCTTCATTCATGTTTGCACATGTATCACAATTATCTCAACACAGGTTCCACATCCTTGTCTTTGAACTCTTGCACACTGCAGTTTGCCTACGTAATATTACTGTAACTGGTTTCTCACTCATTGGCACATCTCTAGTTCACTGCACTAATTAGATTATTAAGCTTCAAATGAAGCCAACAGCACCCTCCCTCCCCCTTTGTACCTCAGTACAGTCAATGTGCCTGCATGGTCTAGTTGGTGGAGTGTGCCTGGCTGGTGACCCAAGGGCCTTGAAGCCAGACTGAAATTTAATCAGATTTTTTGTCTGCAAAATCTTTTACTTTATAAGGTGAAGTAGTTTCAGACATGCACTGACATACGATTTAAATTACAAATCCGGAGATGCACGCATCTTTTCAGGATGGCAATCATTTTGTGATGGGGAGGAGCCATAAAATGTGGTTGTTGTTCGTCCGCGGGGTCACCCACCCACCATGGAGCCCAACAAGGGGACGGGACAGGAACGTGGAAGCAAGTCCTGCCCACGCCAGCTGTACACCGCCGCTTTAACCCAACCTGAAGTAACTCAGGGTAGTAGTTACTCACACAGGGTTAACCCTCGCCGCCAGGAAGAAGAAAAACTAATTGAGAGGAGAAGACAGGATAGTTGTGAGAAAAAAGATAAGAAAGTGAAAGATAGAGGGGAGGACAGGAAAAGGTGGCTGGCCGATTTCCCCCAGTCAGGTCAGGTCGGAGGTGCCGTCTACAGGAAGCTGGGGCCAAAGTGGTGTGTTGCCTCCGGCGAGGGGCCTTAAGGGTCCAAACGCTCGGCCTCGGCTCAACCACCAGGATCCCCTTTCCGCCGGACACGGCGATGCCACGCAAGGCTAGGCGTAGGTGCTCGGGTCCGTGGTGATGCACTGTTCAACAACATCCCTTTGCGGGGATGACCCTGCGGATGCTCGGGAACCCGTGGTGTCGCCACTCACCAATGCCTGCAAGCTGCAGACGCCCCTCTGCGGGGATGATAATGCATGTGTATGTGCACATTAAGATAACTTGCATGAAGCAAATAAAGCAAGTGTCTTGCGCACTGCATGAAGCTGTAATGTGGCACCACCCTCCACCTCTGTATTCGTCCCGTTCCCCCAAGGTTGAGTAGCATATGTGAAGACTTTTTCCAGGTCACCACTTCACCTTTCCAAACATTAAACCTTTCTCTCTGACGTGGAATGTTGCTGCATTAAAAGGAGCTGCCTGTTGCTGCTGCAGGTGCATAGCGGTTGCCTTACAGCAAAGGAATCACTGGGCTCTGCAAACATATTTTTTTCACCTTGTGCATTGTGGTGTTAACTTTCATCAGATGTCCAGTCATCAGCATCAGCCTGACTGCTACTGGGCAAAGGCCTCTCCCATGGCTCTCCAATTATACCTGGCCTTTGCCAGTTGCGCCCACAGCAGCCACCTTTTCTCGGCCGATATATCACCGGCCACGTGGGCCAACGCGTGGTGATTCTGCATCAAAGTTGAGCAGAGCTTTCAGTTGAATAGCGCTGCAGAGTGTGCACAGGCACAGAGCTGCTCGCTGTCGCCTTCACTTCATCCCTGAGCAGGGTCCATTTTAATTCTGGCGCGATTGCATGCTTCGTAGAGCTTTTCCCCATATATGTTCTTAGCGAAGGTCCGTGAATGGACAAAGGTAAGCATTTTTCATGTGAGTTGTTTTCTTTATTACACTTTTTTCATGCGACGAAAATAAGTTACAAAGGAGTTTGGTCGAAGAAGAAACACCAGCCAATGCACGGACAGATGTCCCCAATGGTTGGCACCTCAGCTGTTGATGCATGTGTACAGAAATGTGGAAATATAAAACATAAGCATTGTATGCCGAGTGTTCAAGGTAAGGTAGGTAAGTAATAACACAAGCAGCTAGGCAGAAGATTAGCTTGCCTTGTATTTTTCTTGATGAAAACCCCAAGTGACAACAAAGCATCAAAGCCTGCCACACAACTTTGCTACAGGCACCACAACATAAGCAAAGTCAGGCACAAAGACAGAACAGAAAGCAGACTGCAGCCAGAAGCAGAACTAATTCTTCACATAGGCAGCTTTACTGTTAAACTGCAAGGTGAGAAAGTTCATCGGCTGCTAATTGGAAACTCTTCTTGTCATGTGGGTAGTAACGTGATATAACCTTTGTCATGCAAGAACTCTTGTAGGCACAAGTTACACAGCACAGCAAGCTATGATTTTAATGCACAAGATCTGAGTGACAAATAGTGAATTAAAATAAATAGCATAGCAGAGTAAAAAAATCACGCTACGGCTTTTCCAGCAAACACAGAGGCTTGATCCGACTTGTTTTCAGCATTTTCTACAAGTTCCTTTGACTAAGTCTTGGGCAATGTTGAACAAAAGGTATTCCTGTCCTGTTTTAGTTTCGGCGTGAACACTGCGGCATAGCTTGTACGTTAACTGACAGTGGTAAACCGTCCCCAAGACACTGGTGATGCCAAAAAATTTGGAATGTCTGTGAACAAAATGTTTTCCTTGGCTTTTTGAAACTAGCAATTTTATAGCATGCTTATTACTCTTTATCCTTACAGTTAATTGACCGAACAACCACCAGAGGTGGACTCTGCCGTCCTTGCAGCATTTCGCACCTCTTGAAATCATCAACGTCCCTATCAATAAGTCAACCATTCAGTGCAATATTCCTATAAGCATGCATGCATCACATGTAAGCTATAGACACAGACATTTATCTACTTCACATGTATGTTCAGCACCTATGCAGTTTTCAAATGCTGCTTTGCTGCACAGCGGCAGTTCAGTATTACAACATTTATCTCGCATGTCAATTCTCCTACATGCTGTACAATGAAAGGTGAAAAACAGCTAGACTATGTTCACTGCTATATAAATTTATTTTAAGGTCGGTTACCCTGAAGTGAATAACTTACTGCCTCACGGTATGGAAATAATGTGGTGAACAATTCTTATCACTTTGTAAAGTGATCAGCTTGTCTGTCACCCTACCTCTCCGCACAAAGGAAGCGGAGAAACATAACTGCAACATACAGGTCCACACAGACGGGTAAGTTTAACGTAACAACTCGCTTATAATTTCTCCACACCTGCTGTGTGCTCATGTTGGGAAATATGTTCTCATAAAGCGATTCATAAATCCTAAATGTGCTCGTGGGATGGGACCCCGCGGTGCCGTCGAGGCCGGCGTCGCCGTTTCGGCAGCTGACGGTTGCGATCGCATAGGCCTAAAGTGTTAGCTCTGAATTCGAGCAACTCGCATGCAGCACTAATTCCTGAGCAATGAATCGTTCTGTCCTTTAACATCTAGTCGAGCTGTAGTGACGAAGGCCGAACAGCACATATATGCACACCAACGACCGCGCGGTTCTGCCGCCGTCATGCGAGAAAGGCTGTGTCCGAAGTTGTCCGAGCGAGAAATTGGTGCTCTTCAAGGAAAGAAAACAGCGTACTTAACCAAATATACAAACTTCCACAAAGCTCTCAAACGTTTACCACCAACAAAATGCTCGAAGCAAAGCCAAGAGTTGTCCGTGGAGCTCGTAGCGGATCACAACGGCGTACTGTTTTCCCTGCTTACGACTTGACAACACTCGGAACATGTTGCATTCCGTTGCATTGAAGTTGCTGCAGTTTGAGGGAGCGCACAACACCTCTTTTTCAGTGATGTGAGCGTTAGTATTAGGGTAAGAAATGTCGAAACCGTACGTCTGCAAGAAATGCTCACGCGAACGGAAGCGCAGGAACGACACAGAATTCCAAATTAACTTGACAAAAATTAGCCATTACGCAATATCCGCCGTATTTTGGACACCTACTTACGGGGTGCGTACAAGCGTCCCTGTTAATCTGCCCGCGAAAAATTTATTCCAGTTAGCAGTAATAAGAAAGAAGCTAATAGCAGAATTCAACGCAAGCAACACTTACGGTGGCGAATTTTCTTCTATAAAAATTCTTTTATTTGCTGTAATAAAACAAAACTGAAGGCAAAATTAAAGCAAGCATTATTTTCTTTGGCGCATTTGATGTGAAACAATGCTTACCTTTGCAACTGTTAATAGAGGGCACGTGCAAACTTACAACTTCTTGCTATGTGCTAATCTGTGTTTGTTTGTCCATATGTTATACATAGTGAAAAACAAGAGAAATGACATGACCAAATGTCTGAAGCCCCCCCTACTAACAGCAGGAGTACAAATGTCTCCCGTAATCTACCTGCTTAACGGTATTTTATGTTGAAGTAATAAAAAATAGCTAATAGCAAAATTAAGCACAAACTTTTTTTTACGATGGCGCAGTTATTGTAGAAAAATACTACCTTTGCAACTCTTAACAGAGGGCAGGTGCAACCACACAACTTCTTGTTATGGGCAAACTTGTTCTTAGTTCTCCATATATTATACATACTTTTGTACAAGAGAGATGACAAGCCAACTTGCTTGAAGCAGTCTACTTGCGGAAGTTTTATTTCAAGTTCCAATAATAAAGAACAAACTAATAGCAAAACTAAACGCAACCGCTACTTAACTTGGCTGATCTGATTAAAAAAATACTTTAGTGGTGCTCAACCTGAACGAGCAGCAAGGTATGTTGGGTGTTCCGACTTCTTGGTCGTTGGGCGAGGTGCGCTTTGTACGGCACTCTGCCTTGAATTGCGGCGCTGCGAAGCTTGAATTCGGATTTTGCTGTGTTAATATGCGCGAATGAAGTCGTAAAAAAGGTCAGCATGCTCTACGTGCATTAATATATCCGTGTTCTACGTTCAGTATTCGAATGAAGGGCGAAAAAGCGACGAGGCTGTAATAACATGAATTCATAACTACTTCTTCGAGCGCCGCCAGCGTGTATATAATAATTGGTTTTTAAGGAAAGGAAATGGCGCAGTATCTGTCTCATATATCGTTGGACACCTGAACCGCGCCGTAAGGGAAGGGATAAAGGAGGGAGTGAAAGAATAGAGGAAGAAGAGGTGCCGTTGTGGAGGGCTCCGGAATAATTTCGACCACCTGCGGATCTTTAACGTGCACTGACATCGCACAGCACACGGGCGCCTTAGCGTTTTTCCTCCATAAAAACGCAGCCACCGCGGTCGGGTTCCTTCGTTTTTATGGAGGAAAAACGCTAAGGCGCCCGTGTGCTGTGCGATGTCAGTGCACGTTAAAGATCATGTTGACAACTTGAGGTGACACCAGGGATCGCTCTTAGGACCGTTCCTGTTCTTAATTTATATAAATGACATGTCACTCAATATCTCTTACAGTGTACGTCTGTTTGCATATTATTATTATTATTATTATTATTATTATTATTATTATTATTATTATTATTATTAGACTGCATATTGTATAGAAAAATTAAATGTGCTTGTGACGGTGTTCTGCTAGCTCCAAACTGACATATCCAACCTTGGCGAACAAAATGGAAAATGTATTTCAATACGGAAAACTGTGTTCATCTTTGTTTTTCACGAAAAAGATCAGAATTCACACTCAGTATTATATAAATAATGTGTTGCTGAGCCAGAGATGTACGTACATGCACATAATTGGGCGTTATAGTGTCGAACGACTGTTCACGGAATACACATGTGGATTACGTGATTACCAAAGCTGGTAGGGCACTGAATTTCATTCAGCGAAATCTACGATGTTCACAGACAAATCTCAAGAAAACCGCTTTTCTGTCCTGTATTCGTCCCATTATGGACTGCGCCTGTATTGTATGGGACCCTGCAGAGCAATTATTAATTGACAAATTGGAAAAAAATTCACAACAGCTAGGGCAGCAAGATTCGTCTCGGGCAGGTACGAACGCAGCGATAGTTGTAGAGAAATTAAATATGTTTTGACGTGGGAAAGTTGTGCTACTTCTAAACGGGATGGCCATTCTTGTAAAATTCGCGAGTACCGTACCAGGGCGAACTTGTCGGTGAATTCATTTTTTGTTTAAACGGTGCAGCAGTGGAATCGACTTTAGGAGGCTCAAGTGTGCTCTGTAAACGATCGAAGATGTGTTTTTGCCAATCTGTGACCCCCTGCTATAGCGCCCTCGGGCAAGCGGGGTAATTCTTGAATAAGCATACAAGTGCGAACTTTCCGGCGTGCGTCGTCTGTTCGCACAGAAGTTTAGGGAGTGGTTTAGCACGCTTCAGTCACTCGCTGCAACTGTTACAGCGCGGCTGCTACATTTTTCTCTAACATATATTAGAGTAAAAATTTCCTAGAGGTCTCGCGCTATTCGGAGCTGAATATTTGATGTACCAGGCCACAGCTTAACATTACGTGCGACCACTTCTTGTAGCAGATTGGCAGCGAAGAGAGCTTATATCATTCAAATCCTTGGAGGAATTTCGGTACCTTTACAACACCTGTTTCGCCGGTTCAATGGGAAGAGTGCTCGGCGACTGAGCCGACGACTCGGGTTGAATACCGTTGCCGCGCGTTCCCATGAAGGCGAAAGGCACGAGTGTGTTACGTGAAATGCAAGATTCTTAGGTGGTCGAAATTAATCGACAGTCCTTCGCTGGGGCGACCCTCACAGACAAGGTATCGCTTCGGGACGTGCCCCATTTTTTACAATTTTTGCACTTTTTCTGGTGTTTGCAAAGCTTTCATGCGCAATGCATCGGAGCTGCACGGGTTCCTTGCCGCGCGGCGTATCGTGAGCTGCCTTCGCCAGCAGACGACCACGACATGAATACAGACGACCAGTTACGGTTTCGATATTCGAAAGCTTTGTTCTTCCTTCGATATCGCTTTTTTATCTGTTTTAAACAGCGAGTATGTTTCCGAAAATGTGCCTTACATTGCACCAGAAACTTGCCCACTGATACTGCTAAATAAAAGCCACCGCTTTCAGTTTTGAAATCTGAAAGCGCTTAGTAGGCTTCTATTGATAATGCTGTTTAATCTCTATTTCGAGCTTCTGGCCATACCGTTTACGTTTAATAATTCTACAGTGCAATCAATGCTTTAAAAAGTGTAATGGCCGACCAGACTGCGCTGAAATCGGGCGACCTGGTTCGGTTTCGATGTCTGAAAGCTTAGTTCGCCATTCGATGTCGCTTTTTTCAACTATTCTATAATTTTAACTTCTTAATTTTCATTTTAAACAGCAAATGTGTCTCTAAACAGCTTACATTACAAAAAAGCTTGAAAAGTGTTATATAACCCTCCGTTACTGCTAAATGAAAGCCAAAAACTTTCGTTTTTGAAATCTGAAACCGTTTTTTCGCTCCTTTTGAGAATTCTCGTAAATATCTATATCAAGATTCTGGTTAGTCACAACTTTTGCGTTTCTAGAAAGTGGCGTTATTTGTTTAATAATTTTACAGTGCAATCAATGCTTTAAAAAGTCTATTTGGCTACTAAAGGGCGCTGATATCAGACAGCCAGGTTCGGTTTCGATATCTGGAAGCTTTGTTCCCACTACGATGTCGCTTTTTTTATCTTTTTCAAAGTTCTAACTACTAAATCTTTGTTAAAAACTGGAAGTATGCTTTTTAGCAGCTTACATTGCACCGAAGCCTTTAAAAGTTATATATAACCCTCTGTTACTGCTAAATGAAAGCCAACACTTTCGGTTTTGAAATCTGAAAGCGTTTTTTGGCCCCTTTTGATAAAGATGCTTCATGCCTATACTGAGCTTCTGGTTCGCGGCAAATTTTACGGTTTTAGAAACGGGCGTTATGTTTTTAATAAGTGTACGGTGCAATCAATGCTTTAAAAAGTGTATTTGGCTACCAGAAGGCGCTGAAATCAGACAACCAGGTTCGGTTTCGATATCTGGAAGCTTTGTTGACCATACGATGTCGCTTTTTTATCCTTTTGAAAGTTTTAACTTATAAGTATGTGAACAACTTACAATGAACCTAAATATTTGAAAGTGATATATAACTCTGTGTTATTGTTAATGAAAGCCAACACTTTCGGTTTTGAAATATGAAAGCGTTTTGTGGGCTCCTTTTAATAAAGCTGCTTCATGTGTATAATAGGCTTCAAGTTAGTCGCATTTTTATTTTTCAGAAACTGGCTTTATTTTTTTAATTATTGTACAGTGCAATCAATGCTTTATAAAGTGTACTGAGCTATCAGACGGCGCTTTAATTCGACGACCAGGTTCGGTTTCGATATCTGGAAGCTTTGCTCACTGTTCGATGTTGCTTTTTCATCTTTTTCAAAGTTTTACTTCTAATTCTTTGGTTTAAACAACACGTATGTTTCTGAACAGCTTACAATGCACCAAAACTATTTAAAGTGATATATCACCTTCAGTTACTGCTAAATGAAACCCAACACCTACGGTTTAGCAGCCTGAAAGCGTCCTTTGGCTCCTTTTGATAATTGTGTTAAACTTCAATATCAAGATTCTGATTAGTCGCATCGTTTGCAGTTTTAGAAACTGGTGTTATATATTTAACAATTATACAGCTAGTATACAGCGCAATTAATGCTTTAAAACGTACATTTGGCTACCAGAAGGCGCTGAAACCAGACAACCAGGTTCGGTTTCGATATCTGGAAGCTTTGTTCACCGTACGATGTCGCTTTTTTCATCTTTTACAAAGCTTTAACTGCTAAATCTCTGTTCTAAAATGCAAATATGTTTATGAACAGCTTGAATTGCACTGAAGTCTTTAGAAGCGATATATAACCCTCTGCTATTGCCTGACGAAAGCCAACACTTTCGGTTTTGAAATTCGAAGGCGTTTTTTGGCTCCTTTTGATAAAGCTGCTTCGTGTCTATATTAAACTTCTGGTTCGTCGCAATTTTTACGTTTTTAGAAACTGGCTTTATCTTTTTAATAATTCTACAGTGCAATCAATGCCTTACATTGTGTGTAAAGTTTTAATTTCTAGATCTTTGTTCCAAACTACAGGTATGTTTCTGAACAGCTTATTACGCACCAAAGCTTTTAAAAGTAATATATAACCCTCTGCTATTGCTAATGAAAGCCAACACTTTCGGTTTTGAAATCTGAAAGCGTTTTTTGGCACCTTTTGATAAAGCTGCTTCATGTCTATATTGAGCTTCTGGTTTGTCGCAACTTTGACGGTTTTAGAAACTGGCGTTATCTTTTTAATAATTCTACAGTGCAATCAATGCTTTAAAAAGTGTATTTGGCTACCAGACGGCGCTGATATCAGACAACCAGGTTCGGTTTCGATATCTGGAAGCTTTGTTCACCGTACGATGTCGCCTTTTTCTTCCTTTTCAAAGATTTAACTTCTAAATCTTTGTCCTAAACTGCAATTATGTTTCCGAACAGCTTACAACGCACTAAAACTTTTTAAATTGATATATAACCCTCTGGTATTGCTAAATGAAAGCCAACACTTTCGGTTTTGAAATCCGAACGCGTTTTTTGGCTCCTTTTGATAAAGCTGCTTCGTGTCTCCATTGAGCTTCTGATTCGTCACAAAGTTTACGGTTTTAGAAACTGGTTTTAGCGTTTTAATAATTGGACCATGCAGACAATTCTTTAAAAAGTGTATTTGGCTACCAGAAAGCGCTGATATCAGACAACCACGTTCGGTTTCGATATCTGGAAGCTTTGTTCACCGTAAGATGTCGTTTTTTTCATCCTTTTCAAAGTTTTAACTCCTAAATCTCTTTTATAAACAGCAAATATGTTTCTGAACAGCTTACAATGCACCGAATTCTTTAAAAACGATATAAAGCCCTCTGCTGTTGCTAAATTTAAGCCAACACTTTCGGTTCTGATATCCGAAAGCGTTTTCTGGCTCCTTTTGATAAAGCTGCTACGTGTCTCCACTGAGCTTCTGGTTCGTCACAAAATTTACGGTTTTAGAAACTGGCTTTAGCGTTTTAATAATTGGACCGTGCAAACAATTCTTTAAAAAGTGTATTTGGCTACCAGACAGCGCTAAAATCAGACAACCAGGTTCGGTTTCGATATCTGGAAGCTTTGTTCACCGTACGATGTCGCCTTTTTCTTCCTTTTCAAAGTTTTAACTTCTGAATCTTTGTCCTAAACTGCAAGTATGTTTCTGCACAGCTTAAATTGCACCGAAGCCTTTAAAAGCGATATATAACCCTCTGCTATTGCTTAATGAAAGCCAACACTTTCGGTATTGAAATCCAAGAGCGTTTTTTTGGCTCCTCTTGATAAAGCTGCTTGGTGTCTATATTAGGCTTCTGGTTCGTCGCAACTTTTACGGTTTTAGAAACTGGCGCTAGCGTTTTATTAATTGGACCGTGCAAACAATGCTTTAAAATGTATTTTATGCTACCAGAAGGTGCTGAAATCAGACGACTAGGTTCGGTTTCGATATCTAGAAGCTTTGTTCGCCGTTCGATGTCACTTTTTCATATTTTTCAAAAATTTAACCTGTGCAATGATGCTACGCAAGGATGCATTGCAGTGAGAGGCAGTGCCGAACTGTCGAGCCCTGAAGTGCAGTCGCCAGCAGTGAACGTCGCTGAACGGATGGCCTTTGCGCGCATGATGAGTTGATGACACAATAGCTGTTCGCGCGCCCGAGCAACAAACTCTAGGAATGTGTCGGCCTTCTCGACGAGACATCCGTGTGCACTGGCGCACTATCTGATCACAGCGGTGTCAGCAAGAGAGCGTAAACGTCTGCCAGGAAAGGTACATTGTGACGCCTCCAGTAACATTGAGGCAAGGAAAACGAAAGGCTAGCGGTGACAGCTTGTATAGCATCATTCTCATTAATTTTCCATGCAGGCTGAAATTGACTTTAAAGCAAGCAAATTAGTATGTGCAGCACACAATCTTTCCCTTAAGTTTGGAAGACAAATTGCGTGAAAGCTTAAAGGAATACTATAATTACCGGGCTTAAGGATTACTATAAAGAACATAAAGGTGATTTCGCTACTCAAACTCAAAATTTCATAGCAGTGTTACAGCATCAGTTACACAGCTAGCAGTCACGTGGAAATGACCGCAGGAGGGCGAACTTTTTTTTTCTGTTATTATTTCTGTAAGGCCACGCGGAAAACAAAAATGATGCGACTCTTTTACGTTTTTTTTACAGGTGTGCTGTTCCTGCCGGTGAAGGTACCAGCACACACGAAGTGTGTGTGGGATCCATCCATGACCCATTTCTGTGGAATATCTCTTCATATTCCTGTTCTGCCCGCATGTAAATCGTCAAACTGGTGAGCATGTACTTATAGTGTGTTGTGGCAGTCATGAAGGGTTAACGTGTTTACCTGGTGTAGGATTGCATGCAGCTAGTGATATCTGATTGCATTTATACATAGTTAACTGAGCAAGGAAGGACAGTGTAAATAGAACTGCATATCAAAATAATGTAAATGAATCATGTCTATAGTTTTGAGATGACAACAGAGATAGGTGTGGGGGACAGGCAGTGTTGGTCTGTGGATTTGGATTTCTCTTACTGACCACAGTGTCACGGGAGCCCCATTTTGATCAGTGCAAAATGCAAAAGCATGCATATACTAAAAAACTGTAGGTAGTCACAAACAATTCAACTTGTGCCCTTCCCTGCAACATATGGCAAGAAAGAAACATCCTATCCACTTTACTTACTCTGCCTGCGGCACTACTATTTTGGAAGTCGAAAAATACAAATATTTAGGTGTTTTAATAAATACACAGCTTAACTGGAGCAACCATGTTGATTACATCTGTTCATCTAGGTTATAAAAACTTGGACTTTTGAAACACAAGCTCAAGGGAGCACCCAGTCACGTTAAGCTATTAGCCTATAACTCTCTTATTCGGCCCAACTTGAGTATGCGGCTATTTTGTGGGACCCTTACACCAAAATAGATATAGCAAAAATAGAAAATGAACCAAGGAGGGTTGTGCGATTCATTTACAACAAATTCAAGAGAACTAATTCCCCATCTGCTTTAATGGCGGCCAACGAAATTAAACCTCTTCATATAAGACGGAAAGTTGCTCGACTAATATTTCCTCATTCACTCATCTAGGGAAAGTTTGGAATTTCTTCTTCACCATATATTACACCTTCAACCACACGGAAAACCCGTCACCAACATACCCATGCCCAAACACCATATTTCGAGAAAACAAACTAGCTTAAATACTCATACTTTCCGAGCGCAATAAATGAGTGGAATGCACTGCTTGGAGAGATTGGCTCAAGATAGAGTTTTGAAAGGACTCTTAGCAATGAATTTTGATCTGGAATGTATTTCCTTTGACTTGTTTCGATCATTTGTGTCATGTGTCGAGCATTTTTTCTATGTACTAAATTTATGCCGTTTGTAAATATGCCTTGTTATCTGCCCTTCCTGCTTGGACCACATGAGGTCTGCAGTGTTATGTAAATAAAAAAAATATTTTTTAGTGGTTTTGTTTACCGAGTATTATAAAAAGGCTCTGATATGAAATTATTTGTGGCATTGGTTTGAAAGTCTGCAATCAAGTACCTGTAGGTATTACGGAAACAGTTCATTTTGGTACTAATCATTGGTTTTGCACTCAGCATATTTTACAATCATACGTGAAACTAGACTGCAGTTGAACTTGCAGCTTCAACAATTTCACATATTTGGAGACCCAATGTCTAGCTTGTTCCAAGATCTTAATGTACAACATTAACTTGCAGGTGATGGTGTGCGTCAAATGCAGATGTGGCGGGCCGTCTCACCATGGGATCCCGTGCCTGAAAGCCCCGATTCCAGATTCATCTTTGCTCACGTCTCGGCTGGACTGGTTACCTAGCTGGGTGGCCGCACCAGGCTCCTGAATGATGGAAACAGTGTCTGCATAGATTTCAAGTGCTGCATGGCATGGTGAAGAGTTCTCATTGAAGATCAGCACAGCTTGCATTGTGTAACAGAACGCATTCATCCACACTCAGCTGCAGGATCGTGACACCGCCGGCGAGTGGTTATAATAACAGGAGCATCAACATCTACAACAAGGAGGAGGACACAGCACCATTTGGGTTCTACCTGATAGACAGGAAGTGCATGATCAGCTGCGTGTGCGAATTGCACTCACTGTCGCGGTTTTAACATGTAGCTCTCTATCAAGTTCACATTTTCTCTCTGTTTAACAGCATACTGCGAAGCAGCTGGTGAAGTCTTCTTCAATTTGGTGCTCTTCTATAAGGACTACCATATATTTGGCTTTCAATTATTAGTGGTATGCATGACCACAGAGGCTAGTTTCAAGGTGAAAGCCTTTAAGGCTCATGTCTCGCCAGCGGGGATATTCGCAGGAAAGTGTCACACTATAGCTATCGATCAATCGTGGTTGAGGTGTAAACCGAGATTTCTAGTTGTGAGAGCTACTGTGTCCTTCCCTCAAAAATCTTTCCTTTCCTCAAAACACATGCTTTCGCATGCATTCCTCCATGTAAGCAGGCAAGTGTCTTCACAGTTAAATAGTAAATAGTTAATTAGCAACAGTAGTGCTTAATGCCTGCGCTTCAGCCTTCTGCACATGTGTGTGACGTCATTGAATGGTGCCACCATCGTTCGAGAAAAGCGCTTCCTCTTGCCAGACACCTCCTGAATGCCGACCTGGAAGGGTGCCACCCAAACGCTCTCCTGTGTCTCTTAGCAAGCAAGCGTGCTAATTGCGAAAGTGTTATGAAGCAAACAATTGTGTAGTCTTTAATCAACATCTTCACCCTACATCAGAGACGCAAGCAGCGACACCGTGCTAAAAGGTTTCGCCTCACCACAATTTAGGTCACAAAGTGCACCCCTGATTTTGTCTCGGGTGCTGCAGTTTTTTCTTGCTTCAGGAAGTGTCCCAAGTGCTTTCCGTCTACCGTCCGCCAACCTGCTGACTGTGTGCTTCAACACATGCTTTGGTGATATTGAAGAAATGCCGTTGCTTGTAGTGCCTCCTTACGTGTTCTGCTTGCACACAATGCACATTTTATTTGGTGCTTCAGTGAAAGACAGGAAGGCACCAAATGTTTTCCTCCTAGCGTCATAGTGTTGACTGGACATCCTTTCACCAGTGCTTTTCTGTTTGCTTTGGTGTTTGTGGAGAGCCAGCGGTTTACATGCTCAACATGCATGGTCGCTGCGTATGCAGTCATTTACAGCATGTCTTCAGGGTGCCACACATCTTGTGTGGCACTGCTTGTGTGGTAAGATTGCAATATGCTTTGCTTAATGGCATTTGGTTGCGTCTGTGTGCTTGCTTTGGACTGCCGCTTTCACATGCTGCATGTGGCTCTACAGCAGTGAACTGTTTTTCTTGAGGGAAAAGTCAGCCGATTGCTTCATGGTCATTATCTTCGAGATGAAAATGCAAGGCTTGGGCAGAGTTTTGTCAGGCTGCCCGTTGGCATCTTCTGAAATTTGTACCCCTGACGAAAATCTACAAATTGTGCATTAATTCAGTTGAAGGTAACTTGAAGTATCTAATGGGCATCTGGACGTAATTTCAATAATAAAGCTACACATGGCATTTTGCAGCTGGTAGGGTGTGATCAAGTTCAGTAATCCAGCTGGAAATTTACAGTAATAGTAAAAGTAGTCAACTCTGTTATTGATCTTTCTAGGTTACTCAGGTGGTATTCCCAGGTCCAGGATCTTTTTCGCTATTCGGGGTTCGGGGTCCTTGATAATTTTGTGTGCTGGGCTATCAACCTCCCAGTCAAACTGTGTTAGATGCCATTTTCATTGACTCAGCCATTTGCACTTTGCTTCATGTAAATCGGTGATGTTGTTCGGTGGCTTTAAAAAAAATCCCAGACAACCTATTTATCCTCTACACCCTTCGTGTGACTGGACCATCAGTGTACGTGCTTCCACTTTTTTGTTTAGCAAAGGCGACTGCTGGGTACTCCTCTCTGCAAATTAAGCAACAATAATGTGCGTGAACACCACTGTTGAACGTTTATGGAAGGCGGGTCTGTCCAAAAAAATTTCTTATCTTTGTACACGAGGCTTAATGTTCAATACGTAATGTTGCAATAGGTAATGATTTGCAATTAGGCTGCATAATGAATTCTAGGATTCATGAGGGAGAGTAATGAAAATATATTATTTTGGCAATGCAGGCTTCCACTAACTTTTTACTGTCATGTAAAACACACCTTACTCAGACAAGTTGCAACACCTATAAAGCATAGGAACTTGTCTCGCTCCCCAATATAGTAGGAGGACACTTAAGCTCAGCATTTGAGGGCAGTACGTGACAGTGTTAATGGCTCCCTGCAGTTGTTTCTCTTCTCATACACGGTCACTGTTCTTCATTCATGTTTGCACATGTATCACAATTATCTCAACACAGGTTCCACATTCTTGTCTTTGAACTCTTGCACACTGCAGTTTGCCTACGTAATATTACTGTAACTGGTTTCTCACTCATTGGCACATCTCTAGTTCACTGCACTAATTAGATTATTAAGCTTCAAATGAAGCCAACAGCACCCTCCCTCCCCCTTTGTACCTCAGTACAGTCAATGTGCCTGCATGGTCTAGTTGGTGGAGTGTGCCTGGCTGGTGACCCAAGGGCCTTGAAGCCAGACTGAAATTTAATCAGATTTTTTGTCTGCAAAATCTTTTACTTTATAAGGTGAAGTAGTTTTCAGACATGCACTGACATACGATTTAAATTACAAATCCTGTTTTCAGTGACTTTTATTCCGGAGATGCACGCATCTTTTCAGGATGGCAATCATTTTGTGATGGGGAGGAGCCATAAAATGTGGTTGTTGTTCGTCCGCGGGGTCACCCACCCACCATGGAGCCCAACAAGGGGACGGGACAGGAACGTGGAAGCAAGTCCTGCCCACGCCAGCTGTACACCGCCGCTTTAACCCAACCTGAAGTAACTCAGGGTAGTAGTTACTCACACAGGGTTAACCCTCGCCGCCAGGAAGAAGAAAAAGTAATTGAGAGGAGAAGACAGGAGAGTTGTGAGAAAAAAGATAAGAAAGTGAAAGATAGAGGGGAGGACAGGAAAAGGTGGCTGGCCGATTTCCCCCAGTCAGGTCAGGTCGGAGGTGCCGTCTACAGGAAGCTGGGGCCAAAGTGGTGTGTTGCCTCCGGCGAGGGGCCTTAAGGGTCCAAACGCTCGGCCTCGGCTCAACCACCAGGATCCCCTTTCCGCCGGACACGGCGATGCCACGCAAGGCTAGGCATAGGTGCTCGGGTCCGTGGTGATGCACTGTTCAACAACATCCCTTTGCGGGGATGACCCTGCGGATGCTCGGGAACCCGTGGTGTCGCCACTCACCAATGCCTGCAAGCTGCAGACGCCCCTCTGCGGGGACGATAATGCATGTGTATGTGCACATTAAGATAACTTGCATGAAGCAAATAAAGCAAGTGTCTTCCGCACTGCATGAAGCTGTAATGTGGCACCACCCTCCACCTCTGTATTCGTCCCGTTCCCCCAAGGTTGAGTAGCATATGTGAAGACTTTTTCCAGGTCACCACTTCACCTTTCCAAACATTAAACCTTTCTCTCTGACGTGGAATGTTGCTGCATTAAAAGGAGCTGCCTGTTGCTGCTGCAGGTGCATAGCGGTTGCCTTACAGCAAAGGAATCACTGGGCTCTGCAAACATATTTTTTTCACCTTGTGCATTGTGGTGTTAACTTTCATCAGATGTCCAGTCATCAGCATCAGCCTGACTGCTACTGGGCAAAGGCCTCTCCCATGGCTCTCCAATTACACCTGGCCTTTGCCAGTTGCGCCCATAGCAGCCACCTTTTCTCGGCCGATATATCACCGGCCACGTGGGCCAACGCGTGGTGATTCTGCATCAAAGTTGAGCAGAGCTTTCAGTTGAATAGCGCTGCAGAGTGTGCACAGGCACAGAGCTGCTCGCTGTCGCCTTCACTTCATCCCTGAGCAGGGTCCATTTTAATTCTGGCGCGATTGCATGCTTCGTAGAGCTTTTCCCCATATATGTTCTTAGCGAAGGTCCGTGAATGGACAAAGGTAAGCATTTTTCATGTGAGTTGTTTTCTTTATTACACTTTTTTCATGCGACGAAAATAAGTTACAAAGGAGTTTGGTCGAAGAAGAAACACCAGCCAATGCACGGACAGATGTCCCCAATGGTTGGCACCTCAGCTGTTGATGCATGTGTACAGAAATGTGGAAATATAAAACATAAGCATTGTATGCCGAGTGTTCAAGGTAAGGTAGGTAAGTAATAACACAAGCAGCTAGGCAGAAGATTAGCTTGCCTTGTATTTTTCTTGATGAAAACCCCAAGTGACAACAAAGCATCAAAGCCTGCCACACAACTTTGCTACAGGCACCACAACATAAGCAAAGTCAGGCACAAAGACAGAACAGAAAGCAGACTGCAGCCAGAAGCAGAACTAATTCTTCACATAGGCAGCTTTACTGTTAAACTGCAAGGTGAGAAAGTTCATCGGCTGCTAATTGGAAACTCTTCTTGTCATGTGGGTAGTAACGTGATATAACCTTTGTCATGCAAGAACTCTTGTAGGCACAAGTTACACAGCACAGCAAGCTATGATTTTAATGCACAAGATCTGAGTGACAAATAGTGAATTAAAATAAATAGCATAGCAGAGTAAAAAAATCACGCTACGGCTTTTCCAGCAAACACAGAGGCTTGATCCGACTTGTTTTCAGCATTTTCTACAAGTTCCTTTGACTAAGTCTTGGGCAATGTTGAACAAAAGGTATTCCTGTCCTGTTTTAGTTTCGGCGTGAACACTGCGGCATAGCTTGTACGTTAACTGACATTGGTAAACCGTCCCCAAGACACTGGTGATGCCAAAAAATTTGGAATGTCTGTGAACAAAATGTTTTCCTTGGCTTTTTGAAACTAGCAATTTTATAGCATGCTTATTACTCTTTATCCTTACAGTTAATTGACCGAACAACCACCAGAGGTGGACTCTGCCGTCCTTGCAGCATTTCGCACCTCTTGAAATCATCAACGTCCCTATCAATAAGTCAACCATTCAGTGCAATATTCCTATAAGCATGCATGCATCACATGTAAGCTATAGACACAGACATTTATCTACTTCACATGTATGTTCAGCACCTATGCAGTTTTCAAATGCTGCTTTGCTGCACAGCGGCAGTTCAGTATTACAACATTTATCTCGCATGTCAATTCTCCTACATGCTGTACAATGAAAGGTGAAAAACAGCTAGACTATGTTCACTGCTATATAAATTTATTTTAAGGTCGGTTACCCTGAAGTGAATAACTTACTGCCTCACGGTATGGAAATAACGTGGTGAACAATTCTTATCACTTTGTAAAGCGATCAGCTTGTCTGTCACCCTACCTCTCCGCACAAAGGAAGCGGAGAAACATAACTGCAACATACAGGTCCACACAGACGGGTAAGTTTAACGTAACAACTCGCTTATAATTTCTCCACACCTGCTGTGTGCACATGTTGGGAAATATGTTCTCATAAAGCGATTCATAAATCCTAAATGTGCTCGTGGGATGGGACCCCGCGGTGCCGTCGAGGCCGGCGTCGCCGTTTCGGCAGCTGACGGTTGCGATCGCATAGGCCTAAAGTGTTAGCTCTGAATTCGAGCAACTCGCATGCAGCACTAATTCCTGAGCAATGAATCGTTCTGTCCTTTAACATCTAGTCGAGCTGTAGTGACGGAGGCCGAACAGCACATATATGCACACCAACGACCGCGCGGTTCTGCCGCCGTCATGCGAGAAAGGCTGTGTCCGAAGTTGTCCGAGCGAGAAATTGGTGCTCTTCAAGGAAAGAAAACAGCGTACTTAACCAAATATACAAACTTCCACAAAGCTCTCAAACGTTTACCACCAACAAAATGCTCGAAGCAAAGCCAAGAGTTGTCCGTGGAGCTCGTAGCGGATCACAACGGCGTACTGTTTTCCCTGCTTACGAATTGACAACACTCGGAACATGTTGCATTCCGTTGCATTGAAGTTGCTGCAGTTTGAGGGAGCGCACAACACCTCTTTTTCAGTGATGTGAGCGTTAGTATTAAGGTAAGAAATGTCGAAACCGTACGTCTGCAAGAAATGCTCACGCGAACGGAAGCGCAGGAACGACACAGAATTCCAAATTAACTTGACAAAAATTAGCCATTACGCAATATCCGCCGTATTTTGGACACCTACTTACGGGGTGCGTACAAGCGTCCCTGTTAATCTGCCCGCGAAAGATTAATTCCAGTTAGCAGTAATAAGAAAGAAGCTAATAGCAGAATTCAACGCAAGCAACACTTACGGTGGCGAATTTTCTTCTATAAAAATTCTTTTATTTGCTGTAATAAAACAAAACTGAAGGCAAAATTAAAGCAAGCATTATTTTCTTTGGCGCATTTGATGTGAAACAATGCTTACCTTTGCAACTGTTAATAGAGGGCACGTGCAAACTTACAACTTCTTGCTATGTGCTAATTTGTGTTTGTTTGTCCATATGTTATACATAGTGAAAAACAAGAGAAATGACATGACCAAATGTCTGAAGCCCCCCCTACTAACAGCAGGAGTACAAATGTCTCCCGTAATCTACCTGCTTAACGGTATTTTATGTTGAAGTAATAAAAAATAGCTAATAGCAAAATTAAGCACAAACTTTTTTTTACGATGGCGCTGTTATTGTAGAAAAATACTACCTTTGCAACTCTTAAGAGAGGGCAGGTGCAACCACACAACTTCTTGTTATGGGCAAACTTGTTCTTAGTTCTCCATATATTATACATACTTTTGTACAAGAGAGATGACAAGCCAACTTGCTTGAAGCAGTCTACTTGCGGAAGTTTTATTTCAAGTTCCAATAATAAAGAACAAACTAATAGCAAAACTAAACGCAACCGCTACTTAACTTGGCTGATCTGATTAAAAAAATACTTTAGTGGTGCTCAACCTGAACGAGCAGCAAGGTATGTTGGGTGTTCCGACTTCTTGGTCGTTGGGCGAGGTGCGCTTTGTACGGCACTCTGCCTTGAATTGCGGCGCTGCGAAGCTTGAATTCGGATTTTGCTGTGTTAATATGCGCGAATGAAGTCGTAAAAAAGGTCAGCATGCTCTACGTGCATTAATATATCCGTGTTCTACGTTCAGTATTCGAATGAAGGGCGAAAAAGCGACGAGGCTGTAATAACATGAATTCATAACTACTTCTTCGAGCGCCGCCAGCGTGTATATAATAATTGGTTTTTAAGGAAAGGAAATGGCGCAGTATCTGTCTCATATATCGTTGGACACCTGAACCGCGCCGTAAGGGAAGGGATAAAGGAGGGAGTGAAAGAATAGAGGAAGAAGAGGTGCCGTTGTGGAGGGCTCCGGAATAATTTCGACCACCTGCGGATCTTTAACGTGCACTGACATCGCACAGCACACGGGCGCCTTAGCGTTTTTCCTCCATAAAAACGCAGCCACCGCGGTCGGGTTCCTTCGTTTTTATGGAGGAAAAACGCTAAGGCGCCCGTGTGCTGTGCGATGTCAGTGCACGTTAAAGATCATGTTGACAACTTGAGGTGACACCAGGGATCGCTCTTAGGACCGTTCCTGTTCTTAATTTATATGAATGACATGTCACTAAATATCTCTTACAGTGTACGTCTGTTTGCATATTATTATTATTATTATTATTATTATTATTATTATTATTATTATTATTATTATTATTAGACTGCATATTGTATAGAAAAATTAAATGTGCTTGTGACGGTGTTCTGCTAGCTCCAAACTGACATATCCATCCTTGGCGAACAAAATGGAAAATGTATTTCAATACGGAAAACTGTGTTCATCTTTGTTTTTCACGAAAAAGATCAGAATTCACACTCAGTATTATATAAATAATGTGTTGCTGAGCCAGAGATGTACGTACATGCACATAATTGGGCGTTATAGTGTCGAACGACTGTTCACGGAATACACATGTGGATTACGTGATTACCAAAGCTGGTAGGGCACTGAATTTCATTCAGCGAAATCTACGATGTTCACAGACAAATCTCAAGAAAACCGCTTTTCTGTCCTGTATTCGTCCCATTATGGACTGCGCCTGTATTGTATGGGACCCTGCAGAGCAATTATTAATTGACAAATTGGAAAAAAATTCACAACAGCTAGGGCAGCAAGATTCGTCTCGGGCAGGTACGAACGCAGCGATAGTTGTAGAGAAATTAAATATGTTTTGACGTGGGAAAGTTGTGCTACTTCTAAACGGGATGGCCATTCTTGTAAAATTCGCGAGTACCGTACCAGGGCGAACTTGTCGGTGAATTCATTTTTTGTTTAAACGGTGCAGCAGTGGAATCGACTTTAGGAGGCTCAAGTGTGCTCTGTAAACGATCGAAGATGTGTTTTTGCCAATCTGTGACCCCCTGCTATAGCGCCCTCGGGCAAGCGGGGTAATTCTTGAATAAGCATACAAGTGCGAACTTTCCGGCGTGCGTCGTCTGTTCGCACAGAAGTTTAGGGAGTGGTTTAGCACGCTTCAGTCACTCGCTGCAACTGTTACAGCGCGGCTGCTACATTTTTCTCTAACATATATTAGAGTAAAAATTTCCTAGAGGTCTCGCGCTATTCGGAGCTGAATATTTGATGTACCAGGCCACAGCTTAACATTACGTGCGACCACTTCTTGTAGCAGATTGGCAGCGAAGAGAGCTTATATCATTCAAATCCTTGGAGGAATTTCGGTACCTTTACAACACCTGTTTCGCCGGTTCAATGGGAAGAGTGCTCGGCGACTGAGCCGACGACTCGGGTTGAATACCGTTGCCGCGCGTTCCCATGAAGGCGAAAGGCACGAGTGTGTTACGTGAAATGCAAGATTCTTAGGTGGTCGAAATTAATCGACAGTCCTTCGCTGGGGCGACCCTCACAGACAAGGTATCGCTTCGGGACGTGCCCCATTTTTTACAATTTTTGCACTTTTTCTGGTGTTTGCAAAGCTTTCATGCGCAATGCATCGGAGCTGCACGGGTTCCTTGCCGCGCGGCGTATCGTGAGCTGCCTTCGCCTGTAGACGACCACGACATGAATACAGACGACCAGTTACGGTTTCGATATTCGAAAGCTTTGTCCTTCCTTCGATATCGCTTTTTTATCTGTTTTAAACAGCGAGTATGTTTCCGAAAATGTGCCTTACATTGCACCAGAAACTTAAAAAGTGAAATATTGCCCACTGATACTGCTAAATAAAAGCCACCGCTTTCAGTTTTGAAATCTGAAAGCGCTTAGTAGGCTTCTATTGATAATGCTGTTTAATCTCTATTTCGAGCTTCTGGCCATACCGTTTACGTTTAATAATTCTACAGTGCAATCAATGCTTTAAAAAGTGTAATGGCCGACCAGACTGCGCTGAAATCGGGCGACCTGGTTCGGTTTCGATGTCTGAAAGCTTAGTTCGCCATTCGATGTCGCTTTTTTCAACTATTCTATAATTTTAACTTCTTAATTTTCATTTTAAACAGCAAATGTGTCTCTAAACAGCTTACATTACAAAAAAGCTTGAAAAGTGTTATATAACCCTCCGTTACTGCTAAATGAAAGCCAAAAACTTTCGTTTTTGAAATCTGAAACCGTTTTTTCGCTCCTTTTGAGAATTCTCGTAAATATCTATATCAAGATTCTGGTTAGTCACAACTTTTGCGTTTCTAGAAAGTGGCGTTATTTGTTTAATAATTTTACAGTGCAATCAATGCTTTAAAAAGTCTATTTGGCTACTAAAGGGCGCTGATATCAGACAGCCAGGTTCGGTTTCGATATCTGGAAGCTTTGTTCCCACTACGATGTCGCTTTTTTTATCTTTTTCAAAGTTCTAACTACTAAATCTTTGTTAAAAACTGGAAGTATGCTTTTTAGCAGCTTACATTGCACCGAAGCCTTTAAAAGTTATATATAACCCTCTGTTACTGCTAAATGAAAGCCAACACTTTCGGTTTTGAAATCTGAAAGCGTTTTTTGGCCCCTTTTGATAAAGATGCTTCATGCCTATACTGAGCTTCTGGTTCGCGGCAAATTTTACGGTTTTAGAAACGGGCGTTATGTTTTTAATAAGTGTACGGTGGAATCAATGCTTTAAAAAGTGTATTTGGCTACCAGAAGGCGCTGAAATCAGACAACCAGGTTCGGTTTCGATATCTGGAAGCTTTGTTGACCATACGATGTCGCTTTTTTATCCTTTTGAAAGTTTTAACTTATAAGTATGTGAACAACTTACAATGAACCTAAATATTTGAAAGTGATATATAACTCTGTGTTATTGTTAATGAAAGCCAACACTTTCGGTTTTGAAATATGAAAGCGTTTTGTGGGCTCCTTTTAATAAAGCTGCTTCATGTGTATAATAGGCTTCAAGTTAGTCGCATTTTTATTTTTCAGAAACTGGCTTTATTTTTTTAATTATTGTACAGTGCAATCAATGCTTTATAAAGTGTACTGAGCTATCAGACGGCGCTTTAATTCGACGACCAGGTTCGGTTTCGATATCTGGAAGCTTTGCTCACTGTTCGATGTTGCTTTTTCATCTTTTTCAAAGTTTTACTTCTAATTCTTTGGTTTAAACAACACGTATGTTTCTGAACAGCTTACAATGCACCAAAACTATTTAAAGTGATATATCACCTTCAGTTACTGCTAAATGAAACCCAACACCTACGGTTTAGCAGCCTGAAAGCGTCCTTTGGCTCCTTTTGATAATTGTGTTAAACTTCAATATCAAGATTCTGATTAGTCGCATCGTTTGCAGTTTTAGAAACTGGTGTTATATATTTAACAATTATACAGCTAGTATACAGCGCAATTAATGCTTTAAAACGTACATTTGGCTACCAGAAGGCGCTGAAACCAGACAACCAGGTTCGGTTTCGATATCTGGAAGCTTTGTTCACCGTACGATGTCGCTTTTTTCATCTTTTACAAAGCTTTAACTGCTAAATCTCTGTTCTAAAATGCAAATATGTTTATGAACAGCTTGAATTGCACTGAAGTCTTTAGAAGCGATATATAACCCTCTGCTATTGCCTGACGAAAGCCAACACTTTCGGTTTTGAAATTCGAAGGCGTTTTTTGGCTCCTTTTGATAAAGCTGCTTCGTGTCTATATTAAACTTCTGGTTCGTCGCAATTTTTACGTTTTTAGAAACTGGCTTTATCTTTTTAATAATTCTACAGTGCAATCAATGCCTTACATTGTGTGTAAAGTTTTAATTTCTAGATCTTTGTTCCAAACTACAGGTATGTTTCTGAACAGCTTATTACGCACCAAAGCTTTTAAAAGTAATATATAACCCTCTGCTATTGCTAATGAAAGCCAACACTTTCGGTTTTGAAATCTGAAAGCGTTTTTTGGCACCTTTTGATAAAGCTGCTTCATGTCTATATTGAGCTTCTGGTTTGTCGCAACTTTGACGGTTTTAGAAACTGGCGTTATCTTTTTAATAATTCTACAGTGCAATCAATGCTTTAAAAAGTGTATTTGGCTACCAGACGACGCTGATATCAGACAACCAGGTTCGGTTTCGATATCTGGAAGCTTTGTTCACCGTACGATGTCGCCTTTTTCTTCCTTTTCAAAGATTTAACTTCTAAATCTTTGTCCTAAACTGCAATTATGTTTCCGAACAGCTTACAACGCACTAAAACTTTTTAAATTGAGATATAACCCTCTGGTATTGCTAAATGAAAGCCAACACTTTCGGTTTTGAAATCCGAACGCGTTTTTTGGCTCCTTTTGATAAAGCTGCTTCGTGTCTCCATTGAGCTTCTGATTCGTCACAAAGTTTACGGTTTTAGAAACTGGTTTTAGCGTTTTAATAATTGGACCATGCAGACAATTCTTTAAAAAGTGTATTTGGCTACCAGAAAGCGCTGATATCAGACAACCACGTTCGGTTTCGATATCTGGAAGCTTTGTTCACCGTAAGATGTCGTTTTTTTCATCCTTTTCAAAGTTTTAACTCCTAAATCTCTTTTATAAACAGCAATTATGTTTCCGAACAGCTTACAACGCACTAAAACTTTTTAAATTGATATAAAGCCCTCTGCTGTTGCTAAATTTAAGCCAACACTTTCGGTTCTGATATCCGAAAGCGTTTTCTGGCTCCTTTTGATAAAGCTGCTACGTGTCTCCACTGAGCTTCTGGTTCGTCACAAAATTTACGGTTTTAGAAACTGGCTTTAGCGTTTTAATAATTGGACCGTGCAAACAATTCTTTAAAAAGTGTATTTGGCTACCAGACAGCGCTAAAATCAGACAACCAGGTTCGGTTTCGATATCTGGAAGCTTTGTTCACCGTACGATGTCGCCTTTTTCTTCCTTTTCAAAGTTTTAACTTCTGAATCTTTGTCCTAAACTGCAAGTATGTTTCTGCACAGCTTAAATTGCACCGAAGCCTTTAAAAGCGATATATAACCCTCTGCTATTGCTTAATGAAAGCCAACACTTTCGGTATTGAAATCCAAGAGCGTTTTTTTGGCTCCTCTTGATAAAGCTGCTTGGTGTCTATATTAGGCTTCTGGTTCGTCGCAACTTTTACGGTTTTAGAAACTGGCGCTAGCGTTTTATTAATTGGACCGTGCAAACAATGCTTTAAAATGTATTTTATGCTACCAGAAGGTGCTGAAATCAGACGACTAGGTTCGGTTTCGATATCTAGAAGCTTTGTTCGCCGTTCGATGTCACTTTTTCATATTTTTCAAAAATTTAACCTGTGCAATGATGCTACGCAAGGATGCATTGCAGTGAGAGGCAGTGCCGAACTGTCGAGCCCTGAAGTGCAGTCGCCAGCAGTGAACGTCGCTGAACGGATGGCCTTTGCGCGCATGATGAGTTGATGACACAATAGCTGTTCGCGCGCCCGAGCAACAAACTCTAGGAATGTGTCGGCCTTCTCGACGAGACATCCGTGTGCACTGGCGCACTATCTGATCACAGCGGTGTCAGCAAGAGAGCGTAAACGTCTGCCAGGAAAGGTACATTGTGACGCCTCCAGTAACATTGAGGCAAGGAAAACGAAAGGCTAGCGGTGACAGCTTGTATAGCATCATTCTCATTAATTTTCCATGCAGGCTGAAATTGACTTTAAAGCAAGCAAATTAGTATGTGCAGCACACAATCTTTCCCTTAAGTTTGGAAGACAAATTGCGTGAAAGCTTAAAGGAATACTATAATTACCGGGCTTAAGGATTACTATAAAGAACATAAAGGTGATTTCGCTACTCAAACTCAAAATTTCATAGCAGTGTTACAGCATCAGTTACACAGCTAGCAGTCACGTGGAAATGACCGCAGGAGGGCGAACTTTTTTTTTCTGTTATTATTTCTGTAAGGCCACGCGGAAAACAAAAATGATGCGACTCTTTTACGTTTTTTTTACAGGTGTGCTGTTCCTGCCGGTGAAGGTACCAGCACACACGAAGTGTGTGTGGGATCCATCCATGACCCATTTCTGTGGAATATCTCTTCATATTCCTGTTCTGCCCGCATGTAAATCGTCAAACTGGTGAGCATGTACTTATAGTGTGTTGTGGCAGTCATGAAGGGTTAACGTGTTTACCTGGTGTGGGATTGCATGCAGCTAGTGATATCTGATTGCATTTATACATAGTTAACTGAGCAAGGAAGGACAGTGTAAATAGAACTGCATATCAAAATAATGTAAATGAATCATGTCTATAGTTTTGAGATGACAACAGAGATAGGTGTGGGGGACAGGCAGTGTTGGTCTGTGGATTTGGATTTCTCTTACTGACCACAGTGTCACGGGAGCCTCATTTTGATCAGTGCAAAATGCAAAAGCATGCATATACTAAAAAACTGTAGGTAGTCACAAACAATTCAACTTGTGCCTTCCCTGCAACATATGGCAAGAAAGAAACATCCTATCCACTTTACTTACTCTGCCTGCGGCACTACTATTTTGGAAGTCGAAAAATACAAATATTTAGGTGTTTTAATAAATACACAGCTTAACTGGAGCAACCATGTTGATTACATCTGTTCATCTAGGTTATAAAAACTTGGACTTTTGAAACACAAGCTCAAGGGAGCACCCAGTCACGTTAAGCTATTAGCCTATAACTCTCTTATTCGGCCCAACTTGAGTATGCGGCTATTTTGTGGGACCCTTACACCAAAATAGATATAGCAAAAATAGAAAATGAACCAAGGAGGGTTGTGCGATTCATTTACAACAAATTCAAGAGAACTAATTCCCCATCTGCTTTAATGGCGGCCAACGAAATTAAACCTCTTCATATAAGACGGAAAGTTGCTCGACTAATATTTCCTCATTCACTCATCTAGGGAAAGTTTGGAATTTCTTCTTCACCATATATTACACCTTCAACCACACGGAAAACCCGTCACCAACATACCCATGCCCAAACACCATATTTCGAGAAAACAAACTAGCTTAAATACTCATACTTTCCGAGCGCAATAAATGAGTGGAATGCACTGCTTGGAGAGATTGGCTCAAGATAGAGTTTTGAAAGGACTCTTAGCAATGAATTTTGATCTGGAATGTATTTCCTTTGACTTGTTTCGATCATTTGTGTCATGTGTCGAGCATTTTTTCTATGTACTAAATTTATGCCGTTTGTAAATATGCCTTGTTATCTGCCCTTCCTGCTTGGACCACATGAGGTCTGCAGTGTTATGTAAATAAAAAAAATATTTTTTAGTGGTTTTGTTTACCGAGTATTATAAAAAGGCTCTGATATGAAATTATTTGTGGCATTGGTTTGAAAGTCTGCAATCAAGTACCTGTAGGTATTACGGAAACAGTTCATTTTGGTACTAATCATTGGTTTTGCACTCAGCATATTTTACAATCATACGTGAAACTAGACTGCAGTTGAACTTGCAGCTTCAACAATTTCACATATTTGGAGACCCAATGTCTAGCTTGTTCCAAGATCTTAATGTACAACATTAACTTGCAGGTGATGGTGTGCGTCAAATGCAGATGTGGCGGGCCGTCTCACCATGGGATCCCGTGCCTGAAAGCCCCGATTCCAGATTCATCTTTGCTCACGTCTCGGCTGGACTGGTTACCTAGCTGGGTGGCCGCACCAGGCTCCTGAATGATGGAAACAGTGTCTGCATAGATTTCAAGTGCTGCATGGCATGGTGAAGAGTTCTCTTTGAAGATCAGCACAGCTTGCATTGTGTAACAGAACGCATTCATCCACACTCAGCTGCAGGATCGTGACACCGCCGGCGAGTGGTTATAATAACAGGAGCATCAACATCTACAACAAGGAGGAGGACACAGCACCATTTGGGTTCTACCTGATAGACAGGAAGTGCATGATCAGCTGCGTGTGCGAATTGCACTCACTGTCGCGGTTTTAACATGTAGCTCTCTATCAAGTTCACATTTTCTCTCTGTTTAACAGCATACTGCGAAGCAGCTGGTGAAGTCTTCTTCAATTTGGTGCTCTTCTATAAGGACTACCATATATTTGGCTTTCAATTATTAGTGGTATGCATGACCACAGAGGCTAGTTTCAAGGTGAAAGCCTTTAAGGCTCATGTCTCGCCAGCGGGGATATTCGCAGGAAAGTGTCACACTATAGCTATCGATCAATCGTGGTTGAGGTGTAAACCGAGATTTCTAGTTGTGAGAGCTACTGTGTCCTTCCCTCAAAAATCTTTCCTTTCCTCAAAACACATGCTTTCGCATGCATTCCTCCACGTAAGCAGGCAAGTGTCTTCACAGTTAAATAGTAAATAGTTAATTAGCAACAGTAGTGCTTAATGCCTGCGCTTCAGCCTTCTGCACATGTGTGTGACGTCATTGAATGGTGCCACCATCGTTCGAGAAAAGCGCTTCCTCTTGCCAGACACCTCCTGAATGCCGACCTGGAAGGGTGCCACCCAAACGCTCTCCTGTGTCTCTTAGCAAGCAAGCGTGCTAATTGCGAAAGTGTTATGAAGCAAACAATTGTGTAGTCTTTAATCAACATCTTCACCCTACATCAGAGACGCAAGCAGCGACACCGTGCTAAAAGGTTTCGCCTCACCACAATTTAGGTCACAAAGTGCACCCCTGATTTTGTCTCGGGTGCTGCAGTTTTTTCTTGCTTCAGGAAGTGTCCCAAGTGCTTTCCGTCTACCGTCCGCCAACCTGCTGACTGTGTGCTTCAACACATGCTTTGGTGATATTGAAGAAATGCCGTTGCTTGTAGTGCCTCCTTACGTGTTCTGCTTGCACACAATGCACATTTTATTTGGTGCTTCAGTGAAAGACAGGAAGGCACCAAATGTTTTCCTCCTAGCGTCATAGTGTTGACTGGACATCCTTTCACCAGTGCTTTTCTGTTTGCTTTGGTGTTTGTGGACAGGCAGCGGTTTACATGCTCAACATGCATGGTCGCTGCGTATGCAGTCATTTACAGCATGTCTTCAGGGTGCCACACATCTTGTGTGGCACTGCTTGTGTGGTAAGATTGCAATATGCTTTGCTTAATGGCATTTGGTTGCGTCTGTGTGCTTGCTTTGGACTGCCGCTTTCACATGCTGCATGTGGCTCTACAGCAGTGAACTGTTTTTCTTGAGGGAAAAGTCAGCCGATTGCTTCATGGTCATTATCTTCGAGATGAAAATGCAAGGCTTGGGCAGAGTTTTGTCAGGCTGCCCGTTGGCATCTTCTGAAATTTGTACCCCTGACGAAAATCTACAAATTGTGCATTAATTCAGTTGAAGGTAACTTGAAGTATCTAATGGGCATCTGGACGTAATTTCAATAATAAAGCTACACATGGCATTTTGCAGCTGGTAGGGTGTGATCAAGTTCAGTAATCCAGCTGGAAATTTACAGTAATAGTAAAAGTAGTCAACTCTGTTATTGATCTTTCTAGGTTACTCAGGTGGTATTCCCAGGTCCAGGATCTTTTTCGCTATTCGGGGTTCGGGGTCCTTGATAATTTTGTGTGCTGGGCTATCAACCTCCCAGTCAAACTGTGTTAGATGCCATTTTCATTGACTCAGCCATTTGCACTTTGCTTCATGTAAATCGGGGATGTTGTTCGGTGGCTTTAAAAAAAATCCCAGACAACCTATTTATCCTCTACACCCTTCGTGTGACTGGACCATCAGTGTACGTGCTTCCACTTTTTTGTTTAGCAAAGGCGACTGCTGGGTACTCCTCTCTGCAAATTAAGCAACAATAATGTGCGTGAACACCACTGTTGAACGTTTATGGAAGGCGGGTCTGTCCAAAAAAATTTCTTATCTTTGTACACGAGGCTTAATGTTCAATACGTAATGTTGCAATAGGTAATGATTTGCAATTAGGCTGCATAATGAATTCTAGGATTCATGAGGGAGAGTAATGAAAATATATTATTTTGGCAATGCAGGCTTCCACTAACTTTTTACTGTCATGTAAAACACACCTTACTCAGACAAGTTGCAACACCTATAAAGCATAGGAACTTGTCTCGCTCCCCAATATAGTAGGAGGACACTTAAGCTCAGCATTTGAGGGCAGTACGTGACAGTGTTAATGGCTCCCTGCAGTTGTTTCTCTTCTCATACACGGTCACTGTTCTTCATTCATGTTTGCACATGTATCACAATTATCTCAACACAGGTTCCACATTCTTGTCTTTGAACTCTTGCACACTGCAGTTTGCCTACGTAATATTACTGTAACTGGTTTCTCACTCATTGGCACATCTCTAGTTCACTGCACTAATTAGATTATTAAGCTTCAAATGAAGCCAACAGCACCCTCCCTCCCCCTTTGTACCTCAGTACAGTCAATGTGCCTGCATGGTCTAGTTGGTGGAGTGTGCCTGGCTGGTGACCCAAGGGCCTTGAAGCCAGACTGAAATTTAATCAGATTTTTTGTCTGCAAAATCTTTTACTTTATAAGGTGAAGTAGTTTTCAGACATGCACTGACATACGATTTAAATTACAAATCCTGTTTTCAGTGACTTTTATTCCGGAGATGCACGCATCTTTTCAGGATGGCAATCATTTTGTGATGGGGAAGAGCCATAAAATGTGGTTGTTGTTCGTCCGTGGGGTCACCCACCCACCATGGAGCCCAACAAGGGGACGGGACAGGAACGTGGAAGCAAGTCCTGCCCACGCCAGCTGTACACCGCCGCTTTAACCCAACCTGAAGTAACTCAGGGTAGTAGTTACTCACACAGGGTTAACCCTCGCCGCCAGGAAGAAGAAAAAGTAATTGAGAGGAGAAGACAGGAGAGTTGTGAGAAAAAAGATAAGAAAGTGAAAGATAGAGGGGAGGACAGGAAAAGGTGGCTGGCCGATTTCCCCCAGTCAGGTCAGGTCGGAGGTGCCGTCTACAGGAAGCTGGGGCCAAAGTGGTGTGTTGCCTCCGGCGAGGGGCCTTAAGGGTCCAAACGCTCGGCCTCGGCTCAACCACCAGGATCCCCTTTCCGCCGGACACGGCGATGCCACGCAAGGCTAGGCATAGGTGCTCGGGTCCGTGGTGATGCACTGTTCAACAACATCCCTTTGCGGGGATGACCCTGCGGATGCTCGGGAACCCGTGGTGTCGCCACTCACCAATGCCTGCAAGCTGCAGACGCCCCTCTGCGGGGACGATAATGCATGTGTATGTGCACATTAAGATAACTTGCATGAAGCAAATAAAGCAAGTGTCTTGCGCACTGCATGAAGCTGTAATGTGGCACCACCCTCCACCTCTGTATTCGTCCCGTTCCCCCAAGGTTGAGTAGCATATGTGAAGACTTTTTCCAGGTCACCACTTCACCTTTCCAAACATTAAACCTTTCTCTCTGACGTGGAATGTTGCTGCATTAAAAGGAGCTGCCTGTTGCTGCTGCAGGTGCATAGCGGTTGCCTTACAGCAAAGGAATCACTGGGCTCTGCAAACATATTTTATTCACCTTGTGCATTGTGGTGTTAACTTTCATCAGATGTCCAGTCATCAGCATCAGCCTGACTGCACCCACTACTGGGCAAAGGCCTCTCCCATGGCTCTCCAATTATACCTGGCCTTTGCCAGTTGCGCCCACAGCAGCCACCTTTCCTCGGCCGATATATCACCGGCCACGTGGGCCAACGCGTGGTGATTCTGCATCAAAGTTGAGCAGAGCTTTCAGTTGAATAGCGCCGCAGAGTGTGCACAGGCACAGAGCTGCTCGCTGTCGCCTTCACTTCTTCCCCGAGCAGGGTCCATTTTAATTCTGGCGCGATTGCATGCTTCGTAGAGCTTTTCCCCATATATGTTCTTAGCGAAGGTCCGTGAATGGACAAAGGTAAACATTTTTCATGTGAGTTGTTTTCTTTATTACACTTTTTTCATGCGACGAAAATAAGTTACAAAGGAGTTTGGTCGAAGAAGAAACACCAGCCAATGCACGGACAGATGTCCCCAATGGTTGGCACCTCAGCTGTTGATGCATGTGTACAGAAATGTGGAAATATAAAACATAAGCATTGTATGCCGAGTGTTCAAGGTAAGGTAGGTAAGTAATAACACAAGCAGCTAGGCAGAAGATTAGCTTGCCTTGTATTTTTCTTGATGAAAACCCCAAGTGAAAACAAAGCATCAAAGCCTGCCACACAACTTTGCTACAGGCACCACAACATAAGCAAAGTCAGGCACAAAGACAGAACAGAAAGCAGACTGCAGCCAAAAGCAGAACTAATTCTTCACATAGGCAGCTTTACTGTTAAACTGCAAGGTGAGAAAGTTCATCGGCTGCTAATTGGAAACTCTTCTTGTCATGTGGGTAGTAACGTGATATAACCTTTGTCATGCAAGAACTCTTGTAGGCACAAGTTACACAGCACAGCAAGCTATGATTTTAATGCACAAGATCTGAGTGACAAATAGTGAATTAAAATAAATAGCATAGCAGAGCAAAAAAACCATGCTTCGGCTTTTCCAGCACACACAGAGGCTTGATACGACTTGTTTTCAGCATTTTCTACAAGTTCCTTTGACTAAGTCTTGTGCAATGTTGAACAAAAGGTATTCCTGTCCTGTTTTAGTTTCGGCGTGAACACTGCGGCATAGCTTGTAATTTAACTGACATTGGTAAACCGTCCCCAAGACACTGGTGATGCCAAAAAATTTGGAATGTCTGTGAACAAAATGTTTTCCTTGGCTTTTTGAAACTAGCAATTTTATAGCATGCTTATTACTCTTTATCCTTACAGTTAATTGACCGAACAACAACCAGAGGTGGACTCTGCCGTCCTTGCAGCATTTCGCACCTCTTGAAATCATCAACGTCCCTATCAATAAGTCAACCATTCAGTGCAATATTCCTATAAGCATGCATGCATCACATGTAAGCTATAGACACAGACATTTATCTACTTCACATGTATGTTCAGCACCTATGCAGTTTTCAAATGCTGCTTTGCTGCACAGCGGCAGTTCAGTATTACAACATTTATCTCGCATGTCAATTCTCCTACATGCTGTACAATGAAAGGTGAAAAACAGCTAGACTATGTTCACTGCTATATAAATTTATTTTAAGGTCGGTTACCCTGAAGTGAATAACTTACTGCCTCACGGTATGGAAATAATGTGGTGAACAATTCTTATCACTTTGTAAAGTGATCAGCTTGTCTGTCACCCTACCTCTCTGCACAAAGGAAGCGGAGAAACATAACTGCAACATACAGGTCCACACAGACGGGTAAGTTTAACGTAACAACTCGCTTATAATTTCTCCACACCTGCTGTGTGCAGATGTTGGGAAATATGTTCTCATAAAGCGATTCATAAATCCTAAATGTGCTCGTGGGATGGGACCCCGCGGTGCCGTCGAGGCCGGCGTCGCCGTTTCGGCAGCTGACGGTTGCGATCGCATAGGCCTAAAGTGTTAGCTCTGAATTCGAGCAACTCGCATGCAGCACTAATTCCTGAGCAATGAATCGTTCTGTCCTTTAACATCTAGTCGAGCTGTAGTGACGGAGGCCGAACAGCACATATATGCACACCAACGACCGCGCGGTTCTGCCGCCGTCATGCGAGAAAGGCTGTGTCCGAAGTTGTCCGAGCGAGAAATTGGTGCTCTTCAAGGAAAGAAAACAGCGTACTTAACCAAATATACAAACTTCCACAAAGCTCTCAAACGTTTACCACCAACAAAATGCTCGAAGCAAAGCCAAGAGTTGTCCGTGGAGCTCGTAGCGGATCACAACGGCGTACTGTTTTCCCTGCTTACGACTTGACAACACTCGGAACATGTTGCATTCCGTTGCATTGAAGTTGCTGCAGTTTGAGGGAGCGCACAACACCTCTTTTTCAGTGATGTGAGCGTTAGTATTAGGGTAAGAAATGTCGAAACCGTACGTCTGCAAGAAATGCTCACGCGAACGGAAGCGCAGGAACGACACAGAATTCCAAATTCACGTGACAAAAATTAGCCATTACGCAATGTCCGCCGTATTTTGGACACCTACTTACGGGGTGCGTACAAGCGTCCCTGTTAATCTGCCCGCGAAAAATTAATTCCAGTTAGCAGTAATAAGAAAGAAGCTAATAGCAGAATTCAACGCAAGCAACACTTACGGTGGCGAATTTTCTTCTATAAAAATTCTTTTATTTGCTGTAATAAAACAAAACTGAAGGCAAAATTAAAGCAAGCATTATTTTCTTTGCCGCATTTGATGTGAAACAATGCTTACCTTTGCAACTGTTAATAGAGGGCACGTGCAAACTTACAACTTCTTGCTATGTGCTAATCTGTGTTTGTTTGTCCATATGTTATACATAGTGAAAAACAAGAGAGATGACATGACCAAATGTCTGAAGCTCCCCCTACTAACAGCAGGAGTACAATTGTCTCCCGTAATCTACCTGCTTAACGGTATTTTATGTTGAAGTAATAAAAAATAGCTAATAGCAAATTTAAGCACAAACTTTTTTTTACGATGGCGCAGTTATTGTAGAAAAATACTACCTTTACAACTTTTAATAGAGGGCAGGTGCAACCACACAACTTCTTGTTATGGGCAAACTTGTTCTTAGTTCTCCATATATTATACATACTTTTGTACAAGAGAGATGACAAGCCAACTTGCTTGAAGCAGTCTACTTGCGGAAGTTTTATTTCAAGTTCCAATAATAAAGAACAAACTAATAGCAAAACTAAACGCAACCGCTACTTAACTTGGCTGATCTGATTTAAAAAAATACTTTAGTGGTGCTCAACCTGAACGAGCAGCAAGGTACGTTGGGTGTTCCGACTTCTTGGTCGTTGGGCGAGGTGCGCTTTGTATGGCACTCTGCCTTGAATTGCGGCGCTGCGAAGCTTGAATTCTGATTTTGCTGTGTTAATATGCGCGAATGAAGTCGTAAAAAAGGTCAGCATGCTCTACGTGCATTAATATATCCGTGTTCTACGTTCAGTATTCGAATGAAGGGCGAAAAAGCGACGAGGCTGTAATAACATGAATTCATAACTACTTCTTCGAGCGCCGCCAGCGTGTATATAATAATTGGTTTTTAAGGAAAGGAAATGGCGCAGTATCTGTCTCATATATCGTTGGACACCTGAACCGCGCCGTAAGGGAAGGGATAAAGGAGGGAGTGAAAGAATAGAGGAAGAAGAGGTGCCGTTGTGGAGGGCTCCGGAATAATTTCGACCACCTGCAGATCTTTAACGTGCACTGACATCGCACAGCACACGGGCGCCTTAGCGTTTTTCCTCCATAAAAACGCAGCCACCGCGGTCGGGTTCCTTCGTTTTTATGGAGGAAAAACGCTAAGGCGCCCGTGTGCTGTGCGATGTCAGTGCACGTTAAAGATCATGTTGACAACTTGAGGTGACACCAGGGATCGCTCTTAGGACCGTTCCTGTTCTTAATTTATATAAATGACATGTCACTCAATATCTCTTACAGTGTACGTCTCTTTGCATATTATTATTATTATTATTATTATTATTATTATTATTATTATTATTAGACTGCATATTGTATAGAAAAATTAAATGTGCTTGTGACGGTGTTCTGCTAGCTCCAAACTGACATATCCATCCTTGGCGAACAAAATGGAAAATGTATTTCAATACGGAAAACTGTGTTCATCTTTGTTTTTCACGAAAAAGATCAGAATTCACACTCAGTATTATATAAATAATGTGTTGCTGAGCCAGAGATGTACGTACATGCACATAATTGGGCGTTATAGTGTCGAACGACTGTTCACGGAATACACATGTGGATTACGTGATTACCAAAGCTGGTAGGGCACTGAATTTCATTCAGCGAAATCTACGATGTTCACAGACAAATCTCAAGAAAACCGCTTTTCTGTCCTGTATTCGTCCCATTATGGACTGCGCCTGTATTGTATGGGACCCTGCAGAGCAATTATTAATTGACAAATTGGAAAAAAATTCACAACAGCTAGGGCAGCAAGATTCGTCTCGGGCAGGTACGAACGCAGCGATAGTTGTAGAGAAATTAAATATGTTTTGACGTGGGAAAGTTGTGCTACTTCTAAACGGGATGGCCATTCTTGTAAAATTCGCGAGTACCGTACCAGGGCGAACTTGTCGGTGAATTCATTTTTTGTTTAAACGGTGCAGCAGTGGAATCGACTTTAGGAGGCTCAAGTGTGCTCTGTAAACGATCGAAGATGTGTTTTTGCCAATCTGTGACCCCCTGCTATAGCGCCCTCGGGCAAGCGGGGTAATTCTTGAATAAGCATACAAGTGCGAACTTTCCGGCGTGCGTCGTCTGTTCGCACAGAAGTTTAGGGAGTGGTTTAGCACGCTTCAGTCACTCGCTGCAACTGTTACAGCGCGGCTGCTACATTTTTCTCTAACATATATTAGAGTAAAAATTTCCTAGAGGTCTCGCGCTATTCGGAGCTAAATATTTGATGTACCAGGCCACAGCTTAACATTACGTGCGACCACTTCTTGTAGCAGATTGGCAGCGAAGAGAGCTTATATCATTCAAATCCTTGGAGGAATTTCGGTACCTTTACAACACCTGTTTCGCCGGTTCAATGGGAAGAGCGCTCGGCGACTGAGCCGACGACTCGGGTTGAATACCGTTGCCGCGCGTTCCCATGAAGGCGAAAGGCACGAGTGTGTTGCGTGAAATGCAAGATTCTTAGGTGGTCGAAATTAATCGACAGTCCTTCGCTGGGGCGACCCTCACAGACAACGTATCGCTTCGGGACGTGCCCCATTTTTTACAATTTTTGCACTTTTTCTGGTGTTTGCAAAGCTTTCATGCGCAATGCATCGGAGCTGCACGGGTTCCTTGCCGCGCGGCGTATCGTGAGCTGCCTTCGCCTGTAGACGACCACGACATGAATACAGACGACCAGTTACGGTTTCGATATTCGAAAGCTTTGTCCTTCCTTCGATATCGCTTTTTTATCTGTTTTAAACAGCGAGTATGTTTCCGAAAATGTGCCTTACATTGCACCAGAAACTTAAAAAGTGAAATATTGCCCACTGATACTGCTAAATAAAAGCCACCGCTTTCAGTTTAGAAATCTGAAAGCGCTTAGTAGGCTTCTATTGATAATGCTGTTTAATCTCTATTTCGAGCTTCTGGCCATACCGTTTACGTTTAATAATTCTACTGTGCAATCAATGCTTTAAAAAGTGTAATGGCCGACCAGACTACGCTGAAATCGGGCGACCTGGTTCGGTTTCGATGTCTGAAAGCTTAGTTCGCCATTCGATGTCACTTTTTTCAACTATTCTATAATTTTAACTTCTTAATTTTCATTTTAAACAGCAAATGTGTCTCTAAACAGCTTACATTACAAAAAAGGTTGAAAAGTGTTATATAACCCTCCGTTACTGCTAAATGAAAGCCAAAAACTTTCGTTTTTGAAATCTGAAACCGTTTTTTGGCTCCTTTTGAGAATTCTCGTAAATATCTATATCAAGATTCTGGTTAGTCACAACTTTTGCGTTTCTAGAAAGTGGCGTTATTTGTTTAATAATTTTACAGTGCAATCAATGCTTTAAAAAGTCTATTTGGCTACTAAAGGGCGCTGATATCAGACAGCCAGGTTCGGTTTCGATATCTGGAAGCTTTGTTCCCACTACGATGTCGCTTTTTTTATCTTTTTCAAAGTTCTAACTACTAAATCTTTGTTAAAAACTGGAAGTATGCTTTTGAGCAGCTTACATTGCACCGAAACCTTTAAAAGTTATATATAACCCTCTGTTACTGCTAAATGAAAGCCAACACTTTCGGTTTTGAAATCTGAAAGCGTTTTTTGGCCCCTTTTGATAAAGATGCTTCATGCCTATACTGAGCTTCTGGTTCGCGGCAAATTTTACGGTTTTAGAAACGGGCGTTATGTTTTTAATAAGTGTACGGTGCAATCAATGCTTTAAAGAGTGTATTTGGCTACCAGAAGGCGCTGAAATCAGACAACCAGGTTCGGTTTCGATATCTGGAAGCTTTGTTGACCATACGATGTCGCTTTTTTATCCTTTTGAAAGTTTTAACTTATAAGTATGTGAACAACTTACAATGAACCTAAATATTTGAAAGTGATATATAACTCTGTGTTATTGTTAATGAAAGCCAACACTTTCGGTTTTGAAATATGAAAGCGTTTTGTGGGCTCCTTTTAATAAAGCTGCTTCATGTGTATAATAGGCTTCAAGTTAGTCGCAGTTTTATTTTTCAGAAACTGGTTTTATTTTTTTAATTTTTGTACAGTGCAATCAATGCTTTATAAAGTGTACTGAGCTATCAGACGGCGCTTTAATTCGACGACCAGGTTCGGTTTCGATATCTGGAAGCTTTGCTCACTGTTCGATGTTGCTTTTTCATCTTTTTCAAAGTTTTACTTCTAATTCTTTGGTTTAAACAACACGTATGTTTCTGAACAGCTTACAATGCACCAAAACTATTTAAAGTGATATATCACCTTCAGTTACTGCTAAATGAAACCCAACACCTACGGTTTAGCAGCCTGAAAGCGTCCTTTGGCTCCTTTTGATAATTGTGTTAAACTTCAATATCAAGATTCTGATTAGTCGCATCGTTTGCAGTTTTAGAAACTGGTGTTATATATTTAACAATTATACAGCTAGTATACAGCGCAATTAATGCTTTAAAACATACATTTGGCTACCAGAAGGCGCTGAAACCAGACAACCAGGTTCGGTTTCGATATCTGGAAGCTTTGTTCACCGTACGATGTCGCTTTTTTCATCTTTTACAAAGCTTTAACTGCTAAATCTCTGTTCTAAAATGCAAATATGTTTATGAACAGCTTGAATTGCACTGAAGTCTTTAGAAGCGATATATAACCCTCTGCTATTGCCTGACGAAACCAACACTTTCGGTTTTGAAATTCGAAGGCGTTTTTTGGCTCCTTTTGATAAAGCTGCTTCGTGTCTATATTAAACTTCTGGTTCGTCGCAATTTTTACGTTTTTAGAAACTGGCTTTATCTTTTTAATAATTCTACAGTGCAATCAATGCCTTACATTGTGTGTAAAGTTTTAATTTCTAGATCTTTGTTCCAAACTACAGGTATGTTTCTGAACAGCTTATTACGCACCAAAGCTTTTAAAAGTAATATATAACCCTCTGCTATTGCTAATGAAAGCCAACACTTTCGGTTTTGAAATCTGAAAGCGTTTTTTGGCACCTTTTGATAAAGCTGCTTCATGTCTATATTGAGCTTCTGGTTTGTCGCAACTTTGACGGTTTTAGAAACTGGCGTTATCTTTTTAATAATTCTACAGTGCAATCAATGCTTTAAAAAGTGTATTTGGCTACCAGACGGCGCTGATATCAGACAACCAGGTTCGGTTTCGATATCTGGAAGCTTTGTTCACCGTACGATGTCGCCTTTTTCTTCCTTTTCAAAGATTTAACTTCTAAATCTTTGTCCTAAACTGCCATTATGTTTCCGAACAGCTTACAACGCACTAAAACTTTTTAAATTGATATATAACCCTCTGGTATTGCTAAATGAAAGCCAACACTTTCGGTTTTGAAATCCGAACGCGTTTTTTGGCTCCTTTTGATAAAGCTGCTTCGTGTCTCCATTGAGCTTCTGATTCTTCACAAAGTTTACGGTTTTAGAAACTGGTTTTAGCGTTTTAATAATTGGACCATGCAGACAATTCTTTAAAAAGTGTATTTGGCTACCAGAAAGCGCTGATATCAGACAACCACGTTCGGTTTCGATATCTGGAAGCTTTGTTCACCGTAAGATGTCGTTTTTTTCATCCTTTTCAAAGTTTTAACTCCTAAATCTCTTTTATAAACAGCAAATATGTTTCTGAACAGCTTACAATGCACCGAATTCTTTAAAAACGATATAAAGCCCTCTGCTGTTGCTAAATTTAAGCCAACACTTTCGGTTCTGATATCCGAACGCGTTTTCTGGCTCCTTTTGATAAAGCTGCTACGTGTCTCCACTGAGCTTCTGGTTCGTCACAAAATTTACGGTTTTAGAAACTGGCTTTAGCGTTTTAATAATTGGACCGTGCAAACAATTCTTTAAAAAGTGTATTTGGCTACCAGACAGCGCTAAAATCAGACAACCAGGTTCGGTTTCGATATCTGGAAGCTTTGTTCACCGTACGATGTCGCCTTTTTCTTCCTTTTCAAAGTTTTAACTTCTGAATCTTTGTCCTAAACTGCAAGTATGTTTCTGCACAGCTTAAATTGCACCGAAGCCTTTAAAAGCGATATATAACCCTCTGCTATTGCTTAATGAAAGCCAACACTTTCGGTATTGAAATCCAAGAGCGTTTTTTTGGCTCCTCTTGATAAAGCTGCTTGGTGTCTATATTAGGCTTCTGGTTCGTCGCAACTTTTACGGTTTTAGAAACTGGCGCTAGCGTTTTATTAATTGGACCGTGCAAACAATGCTTTAAAATGTATTTTATGCTACCAGAAGGCGCTGAAATCAGACGACTAGGTTCGGTTTCGATATCTAGAAGCTTTGTTCGCCGTTCGATGTCACTTTTTCATATTTTTCAAAAATTTAACCTGTGCAATGATGCTACGCAAGGATGCATTGCAGTGAGAGGCAGTGCCGAACTGTCGAGCCCTGAAGTGCAGTCGCCAGCAGTGAACGTCGCTGAACGGATGGCCTTTGCGCGCATGATGAGTGGATGACACAATAGCTGTTCGCGCGCCCGAGCAACAAACTCTAGGAATGTGTCGGCCTTCTCGACGAGACATCCGTGTGCACTGGCGCACTATCTGATCACAGCGGTGTCAGCAAGAGAGCGTAAACGTCTGCCAGGAAAGGTACATTGTGACGCCTCCAGTAACATTGAGGTAAGGAAAACGAAAGGCTAGCGGTGACAGCTTGTATAGCATCATTCTCATTAATTTTCCATGCAGGCTGAAATTGACTTTAAAGCAAGCAAATTAGTATGTGCAGCACACAATTTTTCCCTTAAGTTTGGAAGACAAATTGCGTGAAAGCTTAAAGGAATATTATAATTACCGGGCTTAAGGATTACTAATGAAGAACATAAAGGTGATTTTGCTACTCAAACTCAAAATTTCATAGCAGTGTTACAGCATCAGTTACACAGCTAGCAGTCACGTGGAAATGACCGCAGGAGGGCGAACTTTTTTTTTCTGTTATTATTTCTGTAAGGCCACGCGGAAAACAAAAATGATGCGACTCTTTTACGTTTTTTTTACAGGTGTGCTGTTCCTGCCGGTGAAGGTACCAGCACACACGAAGTGTGTGTGGGATCCATCCATGACCCATTTCTGTGGAATATCTCTTCATATTCCTGTTCTGCCCGCATGTAAATCGTCAAACTGGTGAGCATGTGCTTATAGTGTGTTGTGGCAGTCATATAGGGTTAACGTGTTTACCTGGAGTAAGATTGCATGCAGCTAGTGATATCTGATTGCATTTATACATAGTTAACTGAGCAAGGAAGGACAGTGTAAATAGAACTGCATATCAAAATAATGTAAATGAATCATGTCTATAGTTTTGAGATGACAACAGAGATAGGTGTGGGGGACAGGCAGTGTTGGTCTGTGGATTTGGATTTCTCTTACTGACCACAGTGTCACGGGAGCCCCATTTTGATCAGTGCAAAATGCAAAAGCATGCATATACTAAAAAACTGTAGGTAGTCACAAACAATTCAACTTGTGCCCTTCCCTGCAACATATGGCAAGAAAGAAACATCCTATCCACTTTACTTACTCTGCCTGCGGCACTACTATTTTGGAAGTCGAAAAATACAAATATTTAGGTGTTTTAATAAATACACAGCTTAACTGGAGCGACCATGTTGATTACATCTGTTCATCTAGGTTATAAAAACTTGGACTTTTGAAACACAAGCTCAAGGGAGCACCCAGTCACGTTAAGCTATTAGCCTATAACTCTCTTATTCGGCCCAACTTGAGTATGCGGCTATTTTGTGGGACCCTTACACCAAAATAGATATAGCAAAAATAGAAAATGAACCAAGGAGGGTTGTGCGATTCATTTACAACAAATTCAAGAGAACTAATTCCCCATCTGCTTTAATGGCGGCCAACGAAATTAAACCTCTTCATATAAGACGGAAAGTTGCTCGACTAATATTTCCTCATTCACTCATCTAGGGAAAGTTTGGAATTTCTTCTTCACCATATATTACACCTTCAACCACACGGAAAACCCGTCACCAACATACCCATGCCCAAACACCATATTTCGAGAAAACAAACTAGCTTAAATACTCATACTTTCCGAGCGCAATAAATGAGTGGAATGCACTGCTTGGAGAGATTGGCTCAAGATAGAGTTTTGAAAGGACTCTTAGCAATGAATTTTGATCTGGAATGTATTTCCTTTGACTTGTTTCGATCATTTGTGTCATGTGTCGAGCATTTTTTCTATGTACTAAATTTATGCCGTTTGTAAATATGCCTTGTTATCTGCCCTTCCTGCTTGGACCACATGAGGTCTGCAGTGTTATGTAAATAAAAAAAATATTTTTTAGTGGTTTTGTTTACCGAGTATTATAAAAAGGCTCTGATATGAAATTATTTGTGGCATTGGTTTGAAAGTCTGCAATCAAGTACCTGTAGGTATTACGGAAACAGTTCATTTTGGTACTAATCATTGGTTTTGCACTCAGCATATTTTACAATCATACGTGAAACTAGACTGCAGTTGAACTTGCAGCTTCAACAATTTCACATATTTGGAGACCCAATGTCTAGCTTGTTCCAAGATCTTAATGTACAACATTAACTTGCAGGTGATGGTGTGCGTCAAATGCAGATGTGGCGGGCCGTCTCACCATGGGATCCCGTGCCTGAAAGCCCCGATTCCAGATTCATCTTTGCTCACGTCTCGGCTGGACTGGTTACCTAGCTGGGTGGCCGCACCAGGCTCCTGAATGATGGAAACAGTGTCTGCATAGATTTCAAGTGCTGCATGGCATGGTGAAGAGTTCTCTTTGAAGATCAGCACAGCTTGCATTGTGTAACAGAACGCATTCATCCACACTCAGCTGCAGGATCGTGACACCGCCGGCGAGTGGTTATAATAACAGGAGCATCAACATCTACAACAAGGAGGAGGACACAGCACCATTTGGGTTCTACCTGATAGACAGGAAGTGCATGATCAGCTGCGTGTGCGAATTGCACTCACTGTCGCGGTTTTAACATGTAGCTCTCTATCAAGTTCACATTTTCTCTCTGTTTAACAGCATACTGCGAAGCAGCTGGTGAAGTCTTCTTCAATTTGGTGCTCTTCTATAAGGACTACCATATATTTGGCTTTCAATTATTAGTGGTATGCATGACCACAGAGGCTAGTTTCAAGGTGAAAGCCTTTAAGGCTCATGTCTCGCCAGCGGGGATATTCGCAGGAAAGTGTCACACTATAGCTATCGATCAATCGTGGTTGAGGTGTAAACCGAGATTTCTAGTTGTGAGAGCTACTGTGTCCTTCCCTCAAAAATCTTTCCTTTCCTCAAAACACATGCTTTCGCATGCATTCCTCCATGTAAGCAGGCAAGTGTCTTCACAGTTAAATAGTAAATAGTTAATTAGCAACAGTAGTGCTTAATGCCTGCGCTTCAGCCTTCTGCACATGTGTGTGACGTCATTGAATGGTGCCACCATCGTTCGAGAAAAGCGCTTCCTCTTGCCAGACACCTCCTGAATGCCGACCTGGAAGGGTGCCACCCAAACGCTCTCCTGTGTCTCTTAGCAAGCAAGCGTGCTAATTGCGAAAGTGTTATGAAGCAAACAATTGTGTAGTCTTTAATCAACATCTTCACCCTACATCAGAGACGCAAGCAGCGACACCGTGCTAAAAGGTTTCGCCTCACCACAATTTAGGTCACAAAGTGCACCCCTGATTTTGTCTCGGGTGCTGCAGTTTTTTCTTGCTTCAGGAAGTGTCCCAAGTGCTTTCCGTCTACCGTCCGCCAACCTGCTGACTGTGTGCTTCAACACATGCTTTGGTGATATTGAAGAAATGCCGTTGCTTGTAGTGCCTCCTTACGTGTTCTGCTTGCACACAATGCACATTTTATTTGGTGCTTCAGTGAAAGACAGGAAGGCACCAAATGTTTTCCTCCTAGCGTCATAGTGTTGACTGGACATCCTTTCACCAGTGCTTTTCTGTTTGCTGTGGTGTTTGTGGAGAGCCAGCGGTTTACATGCTCAGCATGCATGGTCGCTGCGTCTGCAGTCATTTACCGCATGTCTTCAGGGCGCAACACATCTTGTGTGGCACTGCTTGTGTGGTAAGATTGCAATATGCTTTGCTTAATGGCATTTGGTTGCGTCTGTGTGCTTGCTTTGGACTGCCGCTTTCACATGCTGCATGTGGCTCTACAGCAGTGAACTGATTTTCTTGAGGGAAAAGTCAGCCGATTGCTTCATGGTCATTATCTTCGAGATGAAAATGCAAGGCTTGGGCAGAGTTTTGTCAGGCTGCCCGTTGTCATCTTCTGAAATTTGTACCCCTGACGAAAATCTACAAATTGTGCATTAATTCAGTTGAAGGTAACTTGAAGTATGTAATGGGCATCTGGACGTAATTTCAATAATAAAGCTACACATGGCATTTTGCAGCTGGAAGGGTGTGATCAAGTTCAGTAATCCAGCTGGAAATTTACAGTAATAGTAAAAGTAGTCAACTCTGTTATTGATCTTTCTAGGTTACTCAGGTGGTATTCCCAGGTCCAGGATCTTTTTCGCTATTCGGGGTTCGGGGTCCTTGATAATTTTGTGTGCTGGGCTATCAACCTCCCAGTCAAACTGTGTTAGATGCCATTTTCATTGACTCAGCCATTTGCACTTTGCTTCATGTAAATCGGGGATGTTGTTCGGTGGCTTTAAAAAAAATCCCAGACAACCTATTTATCCTCTACACCCTTCGTGTGACTGGACCATCAGTGTACGTGCTTCCACTTTTTTGTTTAGCAAAGGCGACTGCTGGGTACTCCTCTCTGCAAATTAAGCAACAATAATGTGCGTGAACACCACTGTTGAACGTTCATGGAAGGCGGGTCTGTCCAAAAAAATTTCTTATCTTTGTACACGAGGCTTAATGTTCAATACGTAATGTTGCAATAGGTAATGATTTGCAATTAGGCTGCATAATGAATTCTAGGATTCATGAGGGAGAGTAATGAAAATATATTATTTTGGCAATGCAGGCTTCCACTAACTTTTTACTGTCATGTAAAACACACCTTACTCAGACAAGTTGCAACACCTATAAAGCATAGGAACTTGTCTCGCTCCCCAATATAGTAGGAGGACACTTAAGCTCAGCATTTGAGGGCAGTACGTGACAGTGTTAATGGCTCCCTGCAGTTGTTTCTCTTCACAAACACGGTCACTGTTCTTCATTCATGTTTGCACATGTATCACAATTATCTCAACACAGGTTCCACATCCTTGTCTTTGAACTCTTGCACACTGCAGTTTGCCTACGTAATATTACTGTAACTGGTCTCTCACTCATTGGCACATCTCTAGTTCACTGCACTAATTAGATTATTAAGCTTCAAATGAAGCCAACAGCACCCTCCCTCCCCCTTTGTACCTCAGTACAGTCAATGTGCCTGCATGGTCTAGTTGGTGGAGTGTGCCTGGCTGGTGACCCAAGGGCCTTGAAGCCAGACTGAAATTTAATCAGATTTTTTGTCTGCAAAATCTTTTACTTTATAAGGTGAAGTAGTTTCAGACATGCACTGACATACGATTTAAATTACAAATCCGGAGATGCACGCATCTTTTCAGGATGGCAATCATTTTGTGATGGGGAGGAGCCATAAAATGTGGTTGTTGTTCGTCCGCGGGGTCACCCACCCACCATGGAGCCCAACAAGGGGACGGGACAGGAACGTGGAAGCAAGTCCTGCCCACGCCAGCTGTACACCGCCGCTTTAACCCAACCTGAAGTAACTCAGGGTAGTAGTTACTCACACAGGGTTAACCCTCACCGCCAGGAAGAAGAAAAACTAATTGAGAGGAGAAGACAGGATAGTTGTGAGAAAAAAGATAAGAAAGTGAAAGATAGAGGGGAGGACAGGAAAAGGTGGCTGGCCGATTTCCCCCAGTCAGGTCAGGTCGGAGGTGCCGTCTACAGGAAGCTGGGGCCAAAGTGGTGTGTTGCCTCCGGCGAGGGGCCTTAAGGGTCCAAACGCTCGGCCTCGGCTCAACCACCAGGATCCCCTTTCCGCCGGACACGGCGATGCCACGCAAGGCTAGGCGTAGGTGCTCGGGTCCGTGGTGATGCACTGTTCAACAACATCCCTTTGCGGGGATGACCCTGCGGATGCTCGGGAACCCGTGGTGTCGCCACTCACCAATGCCTGCAAGCTGCAGACGCCCCTCTGCGGGGATGATAATGCATGTGTATGTGCACATTAAGATAACTTGCATGAAGCAAATAAAGCAAGTGTCTTGCGCACTGCATGAAGCTGTAATGTGGCACCACCCTCCACCTCTGTATTCGTCCCGTTCCCCCAAGGTTGAGTAGCATATGTGAAGACTTTTTCCAGGTCACCACTTCACCTTTCCAAACATTAAACCTTTCTCTCTGACGTGGAATGTTGCTGCATTAAAAGGAGCTGCCTGTTGCTGCTGCAGGTGCATAGCGGTTGCCTTACAGCAAAGGAATCACTGGGCTCTGCAAACATATTTTTTTCACCTTGTGCATTGTGGTGTTAACTTTCATCAGATGTCCAGTCATCAGCATCAGCCTGACTGCTACTGGGCAAAGGCCTCTCCCATGGCTCTCCAATTATACCTGGCCTTTGCCAGTTGCGCCCACAGCAGCCACCTTTTCTCGGCCGATATATCACCGGCCACGTGGGCCAACGCGTGGTGATTCTGCATCAAAGTTGAGCAGAGCTTTCAGTTGAATAGCGCTGCAGAGTGTGCACAGGCACAGAGCTGCTCGCTGTCGCCTTCACTTCATCCCTGAGCAGGGTCCATTTTAATTCTGGCGCGATTGCATGCTTCGTAGAGCTTTTCCCCATATATGTTCTTAGCGAAGGTCCGTGAATGGACAAAGGTAAGCATTTTTCATGTGAGTTGTTTTCTTTATTACACTTTTTTCATGCGACGAAAATAAGTTACAAAGGAGTTTGGTCGAAGAAGAAACACCAGCCAATGCACGGACAGATGTCCCCAATGGTTGGCACCTCAGCTGTTGATGCATGTGTACAGAAATGTGGAAATATAAAACATAAGCATTGTATGCCGAGTGTTCAAGGTAAGGTAGGTAAGTAATAACACAAGCAGCTAGGCAGAAGATTAGCTTGCCTTGTATTTTTCTTGATGAAAACCCCAAGTGACAACAAAGCATCAAAGCCTGCCACACAACTTTGCTACAGGCACCACAACATAAGCAAAGTCAGGCACAAAGACAGAACAGAAAGCAGACTGCAGCCAGAAGCAGAACTAATTCTTCACATAGGCAGCTTTACTGTTAAACTGCAAGGTGAGAAAGTTCATCGGCTGCTAATTGGAAACTCTTCTTGTCATGTGGGTAGTAACGTGATATAACCTTTGTCATGCAAGAACTCTTGTAGGCACAAGTTACACAGCACAGCAAGCTATGATTTTAATGCACAAGATCTGAGTGACAAATAGTGAATTAAAATAAATAGCATAGCAGAGTAAAAAAATCACGCTACGGCTTTTCCAGCAAACACAGAGGCTTGATCCGACTTGTTTTCAGCATTTTCTACAAGTTCCTTTGACTAAGTCTTGGGCAATGTTGAACAAAAGGTATTCCTGTCCTGTTTTAGTTTCGGCGTGAACACTGCGGCATAGCTTGTACGTTAACTGACAGTGGTAAACCGTCCCCAAGACACTGGTGATGCCAAAAAATTTGGAATGTCTGTGAACAAAATGTTTTCCTTGGCTTTTTGAAACTAGCAATTTTATAGCATGCTTATTACTCTTTATCCTTACAGTTAATTGACCGAACAACCACCAGAGGTGGACTCTGCCGTCCTTGCAGCATTTCGCACCTCTTGAAATCATCAACGTCCCTATCAATAAGTCAACCATTCAGTGCAATATTCCTATAAGCATGCATGCATCACATGTAAGCTACAGACACAGACATTTATCTACTTCACATGTATGTTCAGCACCTATGCAGTTTTCAAATGCTGCTTTGCTGCACAGCGGCAGTTCAGTATTACAACATTTATCTCGCATGTCAATTCTCCTACATGCTGTACAATGAAAGGTGAAAAACAGCTAGACTATGTTCACTGCTATATAAATTTATTTTAAGGTCGGTTACCCTGAAGTGAATAACTTACTGCCTCACGGTATGGAAATAATGTGGTGAACAATTCTTATCACTTTGTAAAGTGATCAGCTTGTCTGTCACCCTACCTCTCCGCACAAAGGAAGCGGAGAAACATAACTGCAACATACAGGTCCACACAGACGGGTAAGTTTAACGTAACAACTCGCTTATAATTTCTCCACACCTGCTGTGTGCTCATGTTGGGAAATATGTTCTCATAAAGCGATTCATAAATCCTAAATGTGCTCGTGGGATGGGACCCCGCGGTGCCGTCGAGGCCGGCGTCGCCGTTTCGGCAGCTGACGGTTGCGATCGCATAGGCCTAAAGTGTTAGCTCTGAATTCGAGCAACTCGCATGCAGCACTAATTCCTGAGCAATGAATCGTTCTGTCCTTTAACATCTAGTCGAGCTGTAGTGACGAAGGCCGAACAGCACATATATGCACACCAACGACCGCGCGGTTCTGCCGCCGTCATGCGAGAAAGGCTGTGTCCGAAGTTGTCCGAGCGAGAAATTGGTGCTCTTCAAGGAAAGAAAACAGCGTACTTAACCAAATATACAAACTTCCACAAAGCTCTCAAACGTTTACCACCAACAAAATGCTCGAAGCAAAGCCAAGAGTTGTCCGTGGAGCTCGTAGCGGATCACAACGGCGTACTGTTTTCCCTGCTTACGACTTGACAACACTCGGAACATGTTGCATTCCGTTGCATTGAAGTTGCTGCAGTTTGAGGGAGCGCACAACACCTCTTTTTCAGTGATGTGAGCGTTAGTATTAGGGTAAGAAATGTCGAAACCGTACGTCTGCAAGAAATGCTCACGCGAACGGAAGCGCAGGAACGACACAGAATTCCAAATTAACTTGACAAAAATTAGCCATTACGCAATATCCGCCGTATTTTGGACACCTACTTACGGGGTGCGTACAAGCGTCCCTGTTAATCTGCCCGCGAAAAATTTATTCCAGTTAGCAGTAATAAGAAAGAAGCTAATAGCAGAATTCAACGCAAGCAACACTTACGGTGGCGAATTTTCTTCTATAAAAATTCTTTTATTTGCTGTAATAAAACAAAACTGAAGGCAAAATTAAAGCAAGCATTATTTTCTTTGGCGCATTTGATGTGAAACAATGCTTACCTTTGCAACTGTTAATAGAGGGCACGTGCAAACTTACAACTTTTTGCTATGTGCTAATCTGTGTTTGTTTGTCCATATGTTATACATAGTGAAAAACAAGAGAAATGACATGACCAAATGTCTGAAGCCCCCCCTACTAACAGCAGGAGTACAAATGTCTCCCGTAATCTACCTGCTTAACGGTATTTTATGTTGAAGTAATAAAAAATAGCTAATAGCAAAATTAAGCACAAACTTTTTTTTACGATGGCGCAGTTATTGTAGAAAAATACTACCTTTGCAACTCTTAACAGAGGGCAGGTGCAACCACACAACTTCTTGTTATGGGCAAACTTGTTCTTAGTTCTCCATATATTATACATACTTTTGTACAAGAGAGATGACAAGCCAACTTGCTTGAAGCAGTCTACTTGCGGAAGTTTTATTTCAAGTTCCAATAATAAAGAACAAACTAATAGCAAAACTAAACGCAACCGCTACTTAACTTGGCTGATCTGATTAAAAAAATACTTTAGTGGTGCTCAACCTGAACGAGCAGCAAGGTATGTTGGGTGTTCCGACTTCTTGGTCGTTGGGCGAGGTGCGCTTTGTACGGCACTCTGCCTTGAATTGCGGCGCTGCGAAGCTTGAATTCGGATTTTGCTGTGTTAATATGCGCGAATGAAGTCGTAAAAAAGGTCAGCATGCTCTACGTGCATTAATATATCCGTGTTCTACGTTCAGTATTCGAATGAAGGGCGAAAAAGCGACGAGGCTGTAATAACATGAATTCATAACTACTTCTTCGAGCGCCGCCAGCGTGTATATAATAATTGGTTTTTAAGGAAAGGAAATGGCGCAGTATCTGTCTCATATATCGTTGGACACCTGAACCGCGCCGTAAGGGAAGGGATAAAGGAGGGAGTGAAAGAATAGAGGAAGAAGAGGTGCCGTTGTGGAGGGCTCCGGAATAATTTCGACCACCTGCGGATCTTTAACGTGCACTGACATCGCACAGCACACGGGCGCCTTAGCGTTTTTCCTCCATAAAAACGCAGCAACCGCGGTCGGGTTCCTTCGTTTTTATGGAGGAAAAACGCTAAGGCGCCCGTGTGCTGTGCGATGTCAGTGCACGTTAAAGATCATGTTGACAACTTGAGGTGACACCAGGGATCGCTCTTAGGACCGTTCCTGTTCTTAATTTATATGAATGACATGTCACTAAATATCTCTTACAGTGTACGTCTGTTTGCATATTATTATTATTATTATTATTATTATTATTATTATTATTATTATTATTATTATTATTATTATTATTATTATTATTATTATTATTATTATTATTATTATTATTATTAGACTGCATATTGTATAGAAAAATTAAATGTGCTTGTGACGGTGTTCTGCTAGCTCCAAACTGACATATCCATCCTTGGCGAACAAAATGGAAAATGTATTTCAATACGGAAAACTGTGTTCATCTTTGTTTTTCACGAAAAAGATCAGAATTCACACTCAGTATTATATAAATAATGTGTTGCTGAGCCAGAGATGTACGTACATGCACATAATTGGGCGTTATAGTGTCGAACGACTGTTCACGGAATACACATGTGGATTACGTGATTACCAAAGCTGGTAGGGCACTGAATTTCATTCAGCGAAATCTACGATGTTCACAGACAAATCTCAAGAAAACCGCTTTTCTGTCCTGTATTCGTCCCATTATGGACTGCGCCTGTATTGTATGGGACCCTGCAGAGCAATTATTAATTGACAAATTGGAAAAAAATTCACAACAGCTAGGGCAGCAAGATTCGTCTCGGGCAGGTACGAACGCAGCGATAGTTGTAGAGAAATTAAATATGTTTTGACGTGGGAAAGTTGTGCTACTTCTAAACGGGATGGCCATTCTTGTAAAATTCGCGAGTACCGTACCAGGGCGAACTTGTCGGTGAATTCATTTTTTGTTTAAACGGTGCAGCAGTGGAATCGACTTTAGGAGGCTCAAGTGTGCTCTGTAAACGATCGAAGATGTGTTTTTGCCAATCTGTGACCCCCTGCTATAGCGCCCTCGGGCAAGCGGGGTAATTCTTGAATAAGCATACAAGTGCGAACTTTCCGGCGTGCGTCGTCTGTTCGCACAGAAGTTTAGGGAGTGGTTTAGCACGCTTCAGTCACTCGCTGCAACTGTTACAGCGCGGCTGCTACATTTTTCTCTAACATATATTAGAGTAAAAATTTCCTAGAGGTCTCGCGCTATTCGGAGCTGAATATTTGATGTACCAGGCCACAGCTTAACATTACGTGCGACCACTTCTTGTAGCAGATTGGCAGCGAAGAGAGCTTATATCATTCAAATCCTTGGAGGAATTTCGGTACCTTTACAACACCTGTTTCGCCGGTTCAATGGGAAGAGTGCTCGGTGACTGAGCCGACGACTCGGGTTGAATACCGTTGCCGCGCGTTCCCATGAAGGCGAAAGGCACGAGTGTGTTACGTGAAATGCAAGATTCTTAGGTGGTCGAAATTAATCGACAGTCCTTCGCTGGGGCGACCCTCACAGACAAGGTATCGCTTCGGGACGTGCCCCATTTTTTACAATTTTTGCACTTTTTCTGGTGTTTGCAAAGCTTTCATGCGCAATGCATCGGAGCTGCACGGGTTCCTTGCCGCGCGGCGTATCGTGAGCTGCCTTCGCCTGCAGACGACCACGACATGAATACAGACGACCAGTTACGGTTTCGATATTCGAAAGCTTTGTTCTTCCTTCGATATCGCTTTTTATCTGTTTTAAACAGCGAGTATGTTTCCGAAAATGTGCCTTACATTGCACCAATATTGCCCACTGATACTGCTAAATAAAAGCCACCGCTTTCAGTTTTGAAATCTGAAAGCGCTTAGTAGGCTTCTATTGATAATGCTGTTTAATCTCTATTTCGAGCTTCTGGCCATACCGTTTACGTTTAATAATTCTACAGTGCAATCAATGCTTTAAAAAGTGTAATGGCCGACCAGACTGCGCTGAAATCGGGCGACCTGGTTCGGTTTCGATGTCTGAAAGCTTAGTTCGCCATTCGATGTCGCTTTTTTCAACTATTCTATAATTTTAACTTCTTAATTTTCATTTTAAACAGCAAATGTGTCTCTAAACAGCTTACATTACAAAAAAGCTTGAAAAGTGTTATATAACCCTCCGTTACTGCTAAATGAAAGCCAAAAACTTTCGTTTTTGAAATCTGAAACCGTTTTTTCGCTCCTTTTGAGAATTCTCGTAAATATCTATATCAAGATTCTGGTTAGTCACAACTTTTGCGTTTCTAGAAAGTGGCGTTATTTGTTTAATAATTTTACAGTGCAATCAATGCTTTAAAAAGTCTATTTGGCTACTAAAGGGCGCTGATATCAGACAGCCAGGTTCGGTTTCGATATCTGGAAGCTTTGTTCCCACTACGATGTCGCTTTTTTTATCTTTTTCAAAGTTCTAACTACTAAATCTTTGTTAAAAACTGGAAGTATGCTTTTTAGCAGCTTACATTGCACCGAAGCCTTTAAAAGTTATATATAACCCTCTGTTACTGCTAAATGAAAGCCAACACTTTCGGTTTTGAAATCTGAAAGCGTTTTTTGGCCCCTTTTGATAAAGATGCTTCATGCCTATACTGAGCTTCTGGTTCGCGGCAAATTTTACGGTTTTAGAAACGGGCGGTATGTTTTTAATAAGTGTACGGTGCAATCAATGCTTTAAAAAGTGTATTTGGCTACCAGAAGGCGCTGAAATCAGACAACCAGGTTCGGTTTCGATATCTAGAAGCTTTGTTGACCATACGATGTCGCTTTTTTATCCTTTTGAAAGTTTTAACTTATAAGTATGTGAACAACTTACAATGAACCTAAATATTTGAAAGTGATATATAACTCTGTGTTATTGTTAATGAAAGCCAACACTTTCGGTTTTGAAATATGAAAGCGTTTTGTGGGCTCCTTTTAATAAAGCTGCTTCATGTGTATAATAGGCTTCAAGTTAGTCGCATTTTTATTTTTCAGAAACTGGCTTTATTTTTTTAATTATTGTACAGTGCAATCAATGCTTTATAAAGTGTACTGAGCTATCAGACGGCGCTTTAATTCGACGACCAGGTTCGGTTTCGATATCTGGAAGCTTTGCTCACTGTTCGATGTTGCTTTTTCATCTTTTTCAAAGTTTTACTTCTAATTCTTTGGTTTAAACAACACGTATGTTTCTGAACAGCTTACAATGCACCAAAACTATTTAAAGTGATATATCACCTTCAGTTACTGCTAAATGAAACCCAACACCTACGGTTTAGCAGCCTGAAAGCGTCCTTTGGCTCCTTTTGATAATTGTGTTAAACTTCAATATCAAGATTCTGATTAGTCGCATCGTTTGCAGTTTTAGAAACTGGTGTTATATATTTAACAATTATACAGCTAGTATACAGCGCAATTAATGCTTTAAAACGTACATTTGGCTACCAGAAGGCGCTGAAACCAGACAACCAGGTTCGGTTTCGATATCTGGAAGCTTTGTTCACCGTACGATGTCGCTTTTTTCATCTTTTACAAAGCTTTAACTGCTAAATCTCTGTTCTAAAATGCAAATATGTTTATGAACAGCTTGAATTGCACTGAAGTCTTTAGAAGCGATATATAACCCTCTGCTATTGCCTGACGAAAGCCAACACTTTCGGTTTTGAAATTCGAAGGCGTTTTTTGGCTCCTTTTGATAAAGCTGCTTCGTGTCTATATTAAACTTCTGGTTCGTCGCAATTTTTACGTTTTTAGAAACTGGCTTTATCTTTTTAATAATTCTACAGTGCAATCAATGCCTTACATTGTGTGTAAAGTTTTAATTTCTAGATCTTTGTTCCAAACTACAGGTATGTTTCTGAACAGCTTATTACGCACCAAAGCTTTTAAAAGTAATATATAACCCTCTGCTATTGCTAATGAAAGCCAACACTTTCGGTTTTGAAATCTGAAAGCGTTTTTTGGCACCTTTTGATAAAGCTGCTTCATGTCTATATTGAGCTTCTGGTTTGTCGCAACTTTGACGGTTTTAGAAACTGGCGTTATCTTTTTAATAATTCTACAGTGCAATCAATGCTTTAAAAAGTGTATTTGGCTACCAGACGGCGCTGATATCAGACAACCAGGTTCGGTTTCGATATCTGGAAGCTTTGTTCACCGTACGATGTCGCCTTTTTCTTCCTTTTCAAAAATTTAACTTCTAAATCTTTGTCCTAAACTGCAATTATGTTTCCGAACAGCTTACAACGCACTAAAACTTTTTAAATTGATATATAACCCTCTGGTATTGCTAAATGAAAGCCAACACTTTCGGTTTTGAAATCCGAACGCGTTTTTTGGCTCCTTTTGATAAAGCTGCTTCGTGTCTCCATTGAGCTTCTGATTCGTCACAAAGTTTACGGTTTTAGAAACTGGTTTTAGCGTTTTAATAATTGGACCATGCAGACAATTCTTTAAAAAGTGTATTTGGCTACCAGAAAGCGCTGATATCAGACAACCACGTTCGGTTTCGATATCTGGAAGCTTTGTTCACCGTAAGATGTCGTTTTTTTCATCCTTTTCAAAGTTTTAACTCCTAAATCTCTTTTATAAACAGCAAATATGTTTCTGAACAGCTTACAATGCACCGAATTCTTTAAAAACGATATAAAGCCCTCTGCTGTTGCTAAATTTAAGCCAACACTTTCGGTTCTGATATCCGAAAGCGTTTTCTGGCTCCTTTTGATAAAGCTGCTACGTGTCTCCACTGAGCTTCTGGTTCGTCACAAAATTTACGGTTTTAGAAACTGGCTTTAGCGTTTTAATAATTGGACCGTGCAAACAATTCTTTAAAAAGTGTATTTGGCTACCAGACAGCGCTAAAATCAGACAACCAGGTTCGGTTTCGATATCTGGAAGCTTTGTTCACCGTACGATGTCGCCTTTTTCTTCCTTTTCAAAGTTTTAACTTCTGAATCTTTGTCCTAAACTGCAAGTATGTTTCTGCACAGCTTAAATTGCACCGAAGCCTTTAAAAGCGATATATAACCCTCTGCTATTGCTTAATGAAAGCCAACACTTTCGGTATTGAAATCCAAGAGCGTTTTTTTGGCTCCTCTTGATAAAGCTGCTTGGTGTCTATATTAGGCTTCTGGTTCGTCGCAACTTTTACGGTTTTAGAAACTGGCGCTAGCGTTTTATTAATTGGACCGTGCAAACAATGCTTTAAAATGTATTTTATGCTACCAGAAGGTGCTGAAATCAGACGACTAGGTTCGGTTTCGATATCTAGAAGCTTTGTTCGCCGTTCGATGTCACTTTTTCATATTTTTCAAAAATTTAACCTGTGCAATGATGCTACGCAAGGATGCATTGCAGTGAGAGGCAGTGCCGAACTGTCGAGCCCTGAAGTGCAGTCGCCAGCAGTGAACGTCGCTGAACGGATGGCCTTTGCGCGCATGATGAGTTGATGACACAATAGCTGTTCGCGCGCCCGAGCAACAAACTCTAGGAATGTGTCGGCCTTCTCGACGAGACATCCGTGTGCACTGGCGCACTATCTGATCACAGCGGTGTCAGCAAGAGAGCGTAAACGTCTGCCAGGAAAGGTACATTGTGACGCCTCCAGTAACATTGAGGCAAGGAAAACGAAAGGCTAGCGGTGACAGCTTGTATAGCATCATTCTCATTAATTTTCCATGCAGGCTGAAATTGACTTTAAAGCAAGCAAATTAGTATGTGCAGCACACAATCTTTCCCTTAAGTTTGGAAGACAAATTGCGTGAAAGCTTAAAGGAATACTATAATTACCGGGCTTAAGGATTACTATAAAGAACATAAAGGTGATTTCGCTACTCAAACTCAAAATTTCATAGCAGTGTTACAGCATCAGTTACACAGCTAGCAGTCACGTGGAAATGACCGCAGGAGGGCGAACTTTTTTTTTCTGTTATTATTTCTGTAAGGCCACGCGGAAAACAAAAATGATGCGACTCTTTTACGTTTTTTTTACAGGTGTGCTGTTCCTGCCGGTGAAGGTACCAGCACACACGAAGTGTGTGTGGGATCCATCCATGACCCATTTCTGTGGAATATCTCTTCATATTCCTGTTCTGCCCGCATGTAAATCGTCAAACTGGTGAGCATGTACTTATAGTGTGTTGTGGCAGTCATGAAGGGTTAACGTGTTTACCTGGTGTAGGATTGCATGCAGCTAGTGATATCTGATTGCATTTATACATAGTTAACTGAGCAAGGAAGGACAGTGTAAATAGAACTGCATATCAAAATAATGTAAATGAATCATGTCTATAGTTTTGAGATGACAACAGAGATAGGTGTGGGGGACAGGCAGTGTTGGTCTGTGGATTTGGATTTCTCTTACTGACCACAGTGTCACGGGAGCCCCATTTTGATCAGTGCAAAATGCAAAAGCATGCATATACTAAAAAACTGTAGGTAGTCACAAACAATTCAACTTGTGCCCTTCCCTGCAACATATGGCAAGAAAGAAACATCCTATCCACTTTACTTACTCTGCCTGCGGCACTACTATTTTGGAAGTCGAAAAATACAAATATTTAGGTGTTTTAATAAATACACAGCTTAACTGGAGCAACCATGTTGATTACATCTGTTCATCTAGGTTATAAAAACTTGGACTTTTGAAACACAAGCTCAAGGGAGCACCCAGTCACGTTAAGCTATTAGCCTATAACTCTCTTATTCGGCCCAACTTGAGTATGCGGCTATTTTGTGGGACCCTTACACCAAAATAGATATAGCAAAAATAGAAAATGAACCAAGGAGGGTTGTGCGATTCATTTACAACAAATTCAAGAGAACTAATTCCCCATCTGCTTTAATGGCGGCCAACGAAATTAAACCTCTTCATATAAGACGGAAAGTTGCTCGACTAATATTTCCTCATTCACTCATCTAGGGAAAGTTTGGAATTTCTTCTTCACCATATATTACACCTTCAACCACACGGAAAACCCGTCACCAACATACCCATGCCCAAACACCATATTTCGAGAAAACAAACTAGCTTAAATACTCATACTTTCCGAGCGCAATAAATGAGTGGAATGCACTGCTTGGAGAGATTGGCTCAAGATAGAGTTTTGAAAGGACTCTTAGCAATGAATTTTGATCTGGAATGTATTTCCTTTGACTTGTTTCGATCATTTGTGTCATGTGTCGAGCATTTTTTCTATGTACTAAATTTATGCCGTTTGTAAATATGCCTTGTTATCTGCCCTTCCTGCTTGGACCACATGAGGTCTGCAGTGTTATGTAAATAAAAAAAATATTTTTTAGTGGTTTTGTTTACCGAGTATTATAAAAAGGCTCTGATATGAAATTATTTGTGGCATTGGTTTGAAAGTCTGCAATCAAGTACCTGTAGGTATTACGGAAACAGTTCATTTTGGTACTAATCATTGGTTTTGCACTCAGCATATTTTACAATCATACGTGAAACTAGACTGCAGTTGAACTTGCAGCTTCAACAATTTCACATATTTGGAGACCCAATGTCTAGCTTGTTCCAAGATCTTAATGTACAACATTAACTTGCAGGTGATGGTGTGCGTCAAATGCAGATGTGGCGGGCCGTCTCACCATGGGATCCCGTGCCTGAAAGCCCCGATTCCAGATTCATCTTTGCTCACGTCTCGGCTGGACTGGTTACCTAGCTGGGTGGCCGCACCAGGCTCCTGAATGATGGAAACAGTGTCTGCATAGATTTCAAGTGCTGCATGGCATGGTGAAGAGTTCTCTTTGAAGATCAGCACAGCTTGCATTGTGTAACAGAACGCATTCATCCACACTCAGCTGCAGGATCGTGACACCGCCGGCGAGTGGTTATAATAACAGGAGCATCAACATCTACAACAAGGAGGAGGACACAGCACCATTTGGGTTCTACCTGATAGACAGGAAGTGCATGATCAGCTGCGTGTGCGAATTGCACTCACTGTCGCGGTTTTAACATGTAGCTCTCTATCAAGTTCACATTTTCTCTCTGTTTAACAGCATACTGCGAAGCAGCTGGTGAAGTCTTCTTCAATTTGGTGCTCTTCTATAAGGACTACCATATATTTGGCTTTCAATTATTAGTGGTATGCATGACCACAGAGGCTAGTTTCAAGGTGAAAGCCTTTAAGGCTCATGTCTCGCCAGCGGGGATATTCGCAGGAAAGTGTCACACTATAGCTATCGATCAATCGTGGTTGAGGTGTAAACCGAGATTTCTAGTTGTGAGAGCTACTGTGTCCTTCCCTCAAAAATCTTTCCTTTCCTCAAAACACATGCTTTCGCATGCATTCCTCCATGTAAGCAGGCAAGTGTCTTCACAGTTAAATAGTAAATAGTTAATTAGCAACAGTAGTGCTTAATGCCTGCGCTTCAGCCTTCTGCACATGTGTGTGACGTCATTGAATGGTGCCACCATCGTTCGAGAAAAGCGCTTCCTCTTGCCAGACACCTCCTGAATGCCGACCTGGAAGGGTGCCACCCAAACGCTCTCCTGTGTCTCTTAGCAAGCAAGCGTGCTAATTGCGAAAGTGTTATGAAGCAAACAATTGTGTAGTCTTTAATCAACATCTTCACCCTACATCAGAGACGCAAGCAGCGACACCGTGCTAAAAGGTTTCGCCTCACCACAATTTAGGTCACAAAGTGCACCCCTGATTTTGTCTCGGGTGCTGCAGTTTTTTCTTGCTTCAGGAAGTGTCCCAAGTGCTTTCCGTCTACCGTCCGCCAACCTGCTGACTGTGTGCTTCAACACATGCTTTGGTGATATTGAAGAAATGCCGTTGCTTGTAGTGCCTCCTTACGTGTTCTGCTTGCACACAATGCACATTTTATTTGGTGCTTCAGTGAAAGACAGGAAGGCACCAAATGTTTTCCTCCTAGCGTCATAGTGTTGACTGGACATCCTTTCACCAGTGCTTTTCTGTTTGCTTTGGTGTTTGTGGAGAGGCAGCGGTTTACATGCTCAACATGCATGGTCGCTGCGTATGCAGTCATTTACAGCATGTCTTCAGGGTGCCACACATCTTGTGTGGCACTGCTTGTGTGGTAAGATTGCAATATGCTTTGCTTAATGGCATTTGGTTGCGTCTGTGTGCTTGCTTTGGACTGCCGCTTTCACATGCTGCATGTGGCTCTACAGCAGTGAACTGTTTTTCTTGAGGGAAAAGTCAGCCGATTGCTTCATGGTCATTATCTTCGAGATGAAAATGCAAGGCTTGGGCAGAGTTTTGTCAGGCTGCCCGTTGGCATCTTCTGAAATTTGTACCCCTGACGAAAATCTACAAATTGTGCATTAATTCAGTTGAAGGTAACTTGAAGTATCTAATGGGCATCTGGACGTAATTTCAATAATAAAGCTACACATGGCATTTTGCAGCTGGTAGGGTGTGATCAAGTTCAGTAATCCAGCTGGAAATTTACAGTAATAGTAAAAGTAGTCAACTCTGTTATTGATCTTTCTAGGTTACTCAGGTGGTATTCCCAGGTCCAGGATCTTTTTCGCTATTCGGGGTTCGGGGTCCTTGATAATTTTGTGTGCTGGGCTATCAACCTCCCAGTCAAACTGTGTTAGATGCCATTTTCATTGACTCAGCCATTTGCACTTTGCTTCATGTAAATCGGGGATGTTGTTCGGTGGCTTTAAAAAAAATCCCAGACAACCTATTTATCCTCTACACCCTTCGTGTGACTGGACCATCAGTGTACGTGCTTCCACTTTTTTGTTTAGCAAAGGCGACTGCTGGGTACTCCTCTCTGCAAATTAAGCAACAATAATGTGCGTGAACACCACTGTTGAACGTTTATGGAAGGCGGGTCTGTCCAAAAAAATTTCTTATCTTTGTACACGAGGCTTAATGTTCAATACGTAATGTTGCAATAGGTAATGATTTGCAATTAGGCTGCATAATGAATTCTAGGATTCATGAGGGAGAGTAATGAAAATATATTATTTTGGCAATGCAGGCTTCCACTAACTTTTTACTGTCATGTAAAACACACCTTACTCAGACAAGTTGCAACACCTATAAAGCATAGGAACTTGTCTCGCTCCCCAATATAGTAGGAGGACACTTAAGCTCAGCATTTGAGGGCAGTACGTGACAGTGTTAATGGCTCCCTGCAGTTGTTTCTCTTCTCATACACGGTCACTGTTCTTCATTCATGTTTGCACATGTATCACAATTATCTCAACACAGGTTCCACATTCTTGTCTTTGAACTCTTGCACACTGCAGTTTGCCTACGTAATATTACTGTAACTGGTTTCTCACTCATTGGCACATCTCTAGTTCACTGCACTAATTAGATTATTAAGCTTCAAATGAAGCCAACAGCACCCTCCCTCCCCCTTTGTACCTCAGTACAGTCAATGTGCCTGCATGGTCTAGTTGGTGGAGTGTGCCTGGCTGGTGACCCAAGGGCCTTGAAGCCAGACTGAAATTTAATCAGATTTTTTGTCTGCAAAATCTTTTACTTTATAAGGTGAAGTAGTTTTCAGACATGCACTGACATACGATTTAAATTACAAATCCTGTTTTCAGTGACTTTTATTCCGGAGATGCACGCATCTTTTCAGGATGGCAATCATTTTGTGATGGGGAGGAGCCATAAAATGTGGTTGTTGTTCGTCCGCGGGGTCACCCACCCACCATGGAGCCCAACAAGGGGACGGGACAGGAACGTGGAAGCAAGTCCTGCCCACGCCAGCTGTACACCGCCGCTTTAACCCAACCTGAAGTAACTCAGGGTAGTAGTTACTCACACAGGGTTAACCCTCGCCGCCAGGAAGAAGAAAAAGTAATTGAGAGGAGAAGACAGGAGAGTTGTGAGAAAAAAGATAAGAAAGTGAAAGATAGAGGGGAGGACAGGAAAAGGTGGCTGGCCGATTTCCCCCAGTCAGGTCAGGTCGGAGGTGCCGTCTACAGGAAGCTGGGGCCAAAGTGGTGTGTTGCCTCCGGCGAGGGGCCTTAAGGGTCCAAACGCTCGGCCTCGGCTCAACCACCAGGATCCCCTTTCCGCCGGACACGGCGATGCCACGCAAGGCTAGGCATAGGTGCTCGGGTCCGTGGTGATGCACTGTTCAACAACATCCCTTTGCGGGGATGACCCTGCGGATGCTCGGGAACCCGTGGTGTCGCCACTCACCAATGCCTGCAAGCTGCAGACGCCCCTCTGCGGGGACGATAATGCATGTGTATGTGCACATTAAGATAACTTGCATGAAGCAAATAAAGCAAGTGTCTTCCGCACTGCATGAAGCTGTAATGTGGCACCACCCTCCACCTCTGTATTCGTCCCGTTCCCCCAAGGTTGAGTAGCATATGTGAAGACTTTTTCCAGGTCACCACTTCACCTTTCCAAACATTAAACCTTTCTCTCTGACGTGGAATGTTGCTGCATTAAAAGGAGCTGCCTGTTGCTGCTGCAGGTGCATAGCGGTTGCCTTACAGCAAAGGAATCACTGGGCTCTGCAAACATATTTTTTTCACCTTGTGCATTGTGGTGTTAACTTTCATCAGATGTCCAGTCATCAGCATCAGCCTGACTGCTACTGGGCAAAGGCCTCTCCCATGGCTCTCCAATTATACCTGGCCTTTGCCAGTTGCGCCCACAGCAGCCACCTTTTCTCGGCCGATATATCACCGGCCACGTGGGCCAACGCGTGGTGATTCTGCATCAAAGTTGAGCAGAGCTTTCAGTTGAATAGCGCTGCAGAGTGTGCACAGGCACAGAGCTGCTCGCTGTCGCCTTCACTTCATCCCTGAGCAGGGTCCATTTTAATTCTGGCGCGATTGCATGCTTCGTAGAGCTTTTCCCCATATATGTTCTTAGCGAAGGTCCGTGAATGGACAAAGGTAAGCATTTTTCATGTGAGTTGTTTTCTTTATTACACTTTTTTCATGCGACGAAAATAAGTTACAAAGGAGTTTGGTCGAAGAAGAAACACCAGCCAATGCACGGACAGATGTCCCCAATGGTTGGCACCTCAGCTGTTGATGCATGTGTACAGAAATGTGGAAATATAAAACATAAGCATTGTATGCCGAGTGTTCAAGGTAAGGTAGGTAAGTAATAACACAAGCAGCTAGGCAGAAGATTAGCTTGCCTTGTATTTTTCTTGATGAAAACCCCAAGTGACAACAAAGCATCAAAGCCTGCCACACAACTTTGCTACAGGCACCACAACATAAGCAAAGTCAGGCACAAAGACAGAACAGAAAGCAGACTGCAGCCAGAAGCAGAACTAATTCTTCACATAGGCAGCTTTACTGTTAAACTGCAAGGTGAGAAAGTTCATCGGCTGCTAATTGGAAACTCTTCTTGTCATGTGGGTAGTAACGTGATATAACCTTTGTCATGCAAGAACTCTTGTAGGCACAAGTTACACAGCACAGCAAGCTATGATTTTAATGCACAAGATCTGAGTGACAAATAGTGAATTAAAATAAATAGCATAGCAGAGTAAAAAAATCACGCTACGGCTTTTCCAGCAAACACAGAGGCTTGATCCGACTTGTTTTCAGCATTTTCTACAAGTTCCTTTGACTAAGTCTTGGGCAATGTTGAACAAAAGGTATTCCTGTCCTGTTTTAGTTTCGGCGTGAACACTGCGGCATAGCTTGTACGTTAACTGACATTGGTAAACCGTCCCCAAGACACTGGTGATGCCAAAAAATTTGGAATGTCTGTGAACAAAATGTTTTCCTTGGCTTTTTGAAACTAGCAATTTTATAGCATGCTTATTACTCTTTATCCTTACAGTTAATTGACCGAACAACCACCAGAGGTGGACTCTGCCGTCCTTGCAGCATTTCGCACCTCTTGAAATCATCAACGTCCCTATCAATAAGTCAACCATTCAGTGCAATATTCCTATAAGCATGCATGCATCACATGTAAGCTATAGACACAGACATTTATCTACTTCACATGTATGTTCAGCACCTATGCAGTTTTCAAATGCTGCTTTGCTGCACAGCGGCAGTTCAGTATTACAACATTTATCTCGCATGTCAATTCTCCTACATGCTGTACAATGAAAGGTGAAAAACAGCTAGACTATGTTCACTGCTATATAAATTTATTTTAAGGTCGGTTACCCTGAAGTGAATAACTTACTGCCTCACGGTATGGAAATAATGTGGTGAACAATTCTTATCACTTTGTAAAGCGATCAGCTTGTCTGTCACCCTACCTCTCCGCACAAAGGAAGCGGAGAAACATAACTGCAACATACAGGTCCACACAGACGGGTAAGTTTAACGTAACAACTCGCTTATAATTTCTCCACACCTGCTGTGTGCACATGTTGGGAAATATGTTCTCATAAAGCGATTCATAAATCCTAAATGTGCTCGTGGGATGGGACCCCGCGGTGCCGTCGAGGCCGGCGTCGCCGTTTCGGCAGCTGACGGTTGCGATCGCATAGGCCTAAAGTGTTAGCTCTGAATTCGAGCAACTCGCATGCAGCACTAATTCCTGAGCAATGAATCGTTCTGTCCTTTAACATCTAGTCGAGCTGTAGTGACGAAGGCCGAACAGCACATATATGCACACCAACGACCGCGCGGTTCTGCCGCCGTCATGCGAGAAAGGCTGTGTCCGAAGTTGTCCGAGCGAGAAATTGGTGCTCTTCAAGGAAAGAAAACAGCGTACTTAACCAAATATACAAACTTCCACAAAGCTCTCAAACGTTTACCACCAACAAAATGCTCGAAGCAAAGCCAAGAGTTGTCCGTGGAGCTCGTAGCGGATCACAACGGCGTACTGTTTTCCCTGCTTACGACTTGACAACACTCGGAACATGTTGCATTCCGTTGCATTGAAGTTGCTGCAGTTTGAGGGAGCGCACAACACCTCTTTTTCAGTGATGTGAGCGTTAGTATTAAGGTAAGAAATGTCGAAACCGTACGTCTGCAAGAAATGCTCACGCGAACGGAAGCGCAGGAACGACACAGAATTCCAAATTAACTTGACAAAAATTAGCCATTACGCAATATCCGCCGTATTTTGGACACCTACTTACGGGGTGCGTACAAGCGTCCCTGTTAATCTGCCCGCGAAAGATTAATTCCAGTTAGCAGTAATAAGAAAGAAGCTAATAGCAGAATTCAACGCAAGCAACACTTACGGTGGCGAATTTTCTTCTATAAAAATTCTTTTATTTGCTGTAATAAAACAAAACTGAAGGCAAAATTAAAGCAAGCATTATTTTCTTTGGCGCATTTGATGTGAAACAATGCTTACCTTTGCAACTCTTAATAGAGGGCACGTGCAAACTTACAACTTCTTGCTATGTGCTAATCTGTGTTTGTTTGTCCATATGTTATACATAGTGAAAAACAAGAGAAATGACATGACCAAATGTCTGAAGCCCCCCCTACTAACAGCAGGAGTACAAATGTCTCCCGTAATCTACCTGCTTAACGGTATTTTATGTTGAAGTAATAAAAAATAGCTAATAGCAAAATTAAGCACAAACTTTTTTTTACGATGGCGCTGTTATTGTAGAAAAATACTACCTTTGCAACTCTTAACAGAGGGCAGGTGCAACCACACAACTTCTTGTTATGGGCAAACTTGTTCTTAGTTCTCCATATATTATACATACTTTTGTACAAGAGAGATGACAAGCCAACTTGCTTGAAGCAGTCTACTTGCGGAAGTTTTATTTCAAGTTCCAATAATAAAGAACAAACTAATAGCAAAACTAAACGCAACCGCTACTTAACTTGGCTGATCTGATTAAAAAAATACTTTAGTGGTGCTCAACCTGAACGAGCAGCAAGGTATGTTGGGTGTTCCGACTTCTTGGTCGTTGGGCGAGGTGCGCTTTGTACGGCACTCTGCCTTGAATTGCGGCGCTGCGAAGCTTGAATTCTGATTTTGCTGTGTTAATATGCGCGAATGAAGTCGTAAAAAAGGTCAGCATGCTCTACGTGCATTAATATATCCGTGTTCTACGTTCAGTATTCGAATGAAGGGCGAAAAAGCGACGAGGCTGTAATAACATGAATTCATAACTACTTCTTCGAGCGCCGCCAGCGTGTATATAATAATTGGTTTTTAAGGAAAGGAAATGGCGCAGTATCTGTCTCATATATCGTTGGACACCTGAACCGCGCCGTAAGGGAAGGGATAAAGGAGGGAGTGAAAGAATAGAGGAAGAAGAGGTGCCGTTGTGGAGGGCTCCGGAATAATTTCGACCACCTGCGGATCTTTAACGTGCACTGACATCGCACAGCACACGGGCGCCTTAGCGTTTTTCCTCCATAAAAACGCAGCAACCGCGGTCGGGTTCCTTCGTTTTTATGGAGGAAAAACGCTAAGGCGCCCGTGTGCTGTGCGATGTCAGTGCACGTTAAAGATCATGTTGACAACTTGAGGTGACACCAGGGATCGCTCTTAGGACCGTTCCTGTTCTTAATTTATATGAATGACATGTCACTAAATATCTCTTACAGTGTACGTCTGTTTGCATATTATTATTATTATTATTATTATTATTATTATTATTATTATTATTATTATTATTATTATTATTATTATTATTATTATTATTATTATTATTATTATTATTAGACTGCATATTGTATAGAAAAATTAAATGTGCTTGTGACGGTGTTCTGCTAGCTCCAAACTGACATATCCATCCTTGGCGAACAAAATGGAAAATGTATTTCAATACGGAAAACTGTGTTCATCTTTGTTTTTCACGAAAAAGATCAGAATTCACACTCAGTATTATATAAATAATGTGTTGCTGAGCCAGAGATGTACGTACATGCACATAATTGGGCGTTATAGTGTCGAACGACTGTTCACGGAATACACATGTGGATTACGTGATTACCAAAGCTGGTAGGGCACTGAATTTCATTCAGCGAAATCTACGATGTTCACAGACAAATCTCAAGAAAACCGCTTTTCTGTCCTGTATTCGTCCCATTATGGACTGCGCCTGTATTGTATGGGACCCTGCAGAGCAATTATTAATTGACAAATTGGAAAAAAATTCACAACAGCTAGGGCAGCAAGATTCGTCTCGGGCAGGTACGAACGCAGCGATAGTTGTAGAGAAATTAAATATGTTTTGACGTGGGAAAGTTGTGCTACTTCTAAACGGGATGGCCATTCTTGTAAAATTCGCGAGTACCGTACCAGGGCGAACTTGTCGGTGAATTCATTTTTTGTTTAAACGTTGCAGCAGTGGAATCGACTTTAGGAGGCTCAAGTGTGCTCTGTAAACGATCGAAGATGTGTTTTTGCCAATCTGTGACCCCCTGCTATAGCGCCCTCGGGCAAGCGGGGTAATTCTTGAATAAGCATACAAGTGCGAACTTTCCGGCGTGCGTCGTCTGTTCGCACAGAAGTTTAGGGAGTGGTTTAGCACGCTTCAGTCACTCGCTGCAACTGTTACAGCGCGGCTGCTACATTTTTCTCTAACATATATTAGAGTAAAAATTTCCTAGAGGTCTCGCGCTATTCGGAGCTGAATATTTGATGTACCAGGCCACAGCTTAACATTACGTGCGACCACTTCTTGTAGCAGATTGGCAGCGAAGAGAGCTTATATCATTCAAATCCTTGGAGGAATTTCGGTACCTTTACAACACCTGTTTCGCCGGTTCAATGGGAAGAGTGCTCGGCGACTGAGCCGACGACTCGGGTTGAATACCGTTGCCGCGCGTTCCCATGAAGGCGAAAGGCACGAGTGTGTTACGTGAAATGCAAGATTCTTAGGTGGTCGAAATTAATCGACAGTCCTTCGCTGGGGCGACCCTCACAGACAAGGTATCGCTTCGGGACGTGCCCCATTTTTTACAATTTTTGCACTTTTTCTGGTGTTTGCAAAGCTTTCATGCGCAATGCATCGGAGCTGCACGGGTTCCTTGCCGCGCGGCGTATCGTGAGCTGCCTTCGCCTGCAGACGACCACGACATGAATACAGACGACCAGTTACGGTTTCGATATTCGAAAGCTTTGTTCTTCCTTCGATATCGCTTTTTATCTGTTTTAAACAGCGAGTATGTTTCCGAAAATGTGCCTTACATTGCACCAGAAACTTAAAAAGTGAAATATTGCCCACTGATACTGCTAAATAAAAGCCACCGCTTTCAGTTTTGAAATCTGAAAGCGCTTAGTAGGCTTCTATTGATAATGCTGTTTAATCTCTATTTCGAGCTTCTGGCCATACCGTTTACGTTTAATAATTCTACAGTGCAATCAATGCTTTAAAAAGTGTAATGGCCGACCAGACTGCGCTGAAATCGGGCGACCTGGTTCGGTTTCGATGTCTGAAAGCTTAGTTCGCCATTCGATGTCGCTTTTTTCAACTATTCTATAATTTTAACTTCTTAATTTTCATTTTAAACAGCAAATGTGTCTCTAAACAGCTTACATTACAAAAAAGCTTGAAAAGTGTTATATAACCCTCCGTTACTGCTAAATGAAAGCCAAAAACTTTCGTTTTTGAAATCTGAAACCGTTTTTTCGCTCCTTTTGAGAATTCTCGTAAATATCTATATCAAGATTCTGGTTAGTCACAACTTTTGCGTTTCTAGAAAGTGGCGTTATTTGTTTAATAATTTTACAGTGCAATCAATGCTTTAAAAAGTCTATTTGGCTACTAAAGGGCGCTGATATCAGACAGCCAGGTTCGGTTTCGATATCTGGAAGCTTTGTTCCCACTACGATGTCGCTTTTTTTATCTTTTTCAAAGTTCTAACTACTAAATCTTTGTTAAAAACTGGAAGTATGCTTTTTAGCAGCTTACATTGCACCGAAGCCTTTAAAAGTTATATATAACCCTCTGTTACTGCTAAATGAAAGCCAACACTTTCGGTTTTGAAATCTGAAAGCGTTTTTTGGCCCCTTTTGATAAAGATGCTTCATGCCTATACTGAGCTTCTGGTTCGCGGCAAATTTTACGGTTTTAGAAACGGGCGTTATGTTTTTAATAAGTGTACGGTGGAATCAATGCTTTAAAAAGTGTATTTGGCTACCAGAAGGCGCTGAAATCAGACAACCAGGTTCGGTTTCGATATCTGGAAGCTTTGTTGACCATACGATGTCGCTTTTTTATCCTTTTGAAAGTTTTAACTTATAAGTATGTGAACAACTTACAATGAACCTAAATATTTGAAAGTGATATATAACTCTGTGTTATTGTTAATGAAAGCCAACACTTTCGGTTTTGAAATATGAAAGCGTTTTGTGGGCTCCTTTTAATAAAGCTGCTTCATGTGTATAATAGGCTTCAAGTTAGTCGCATTTTTATTTTTCAGAAACTGGCTTTATTTTTTTAATTATTGTACAGTGCAATCAATGCTTTATAAAGTGTACTGAGCTATCAGACGGCGCTTTAATTCGACGACCAGGTTCGGTTTCGATATCTGGAAGCTTTGCTCACTGTTCGATGTTGCTTTTTCATCTTTTTCAAAGTTTTACTTCTAATTCTTTGGTTTAAACAACACGTATGTTTCTGAACAGCTTACAATGCACCAAAACTATTTAAAGTGATATATCACCTTCAGTTACTGCTAAATGAAACCCAACACCTACGGTTTAGCAGCCTGAAAGCGTCCTTTGGCTCCTTTTGATAATTGTGTTAAACTTCAATATCAAGATTCTGATTAGTCGCATCGTTTGCAGTTTTAGAAACTGGTGTTATATATTTAACAATTATACAGCTAGTATACAGCGCAATTAATGCTTTAAAACGTACATTTGGCTACCAGAAGGCGCTGAAACCAGACAACCAGGTTCGGTTTCGATATCTGGAAGCTTTGTTCACCGTACGATGTCGCTTTTTTCATCTTTTACAAAGCTTTAACTGCTAAATCTCTGTTCTAAAATGCAAATATGTTTATGAACAGCTTGAATTGCACTGAAGTCTTTAGAAGCGATATATAACCCTCTGCTATTGCCTGACGAAAGCCAACACTTTCGGTTTTGAAATTCGAAGGCGTTTTTTGGCTCCTTTTGATAAAGCTGCTTCGTGTCTATATTAAACTTCTGGTTCGTCGCAATTTTTACGTTTTTAGAAACTGGCTTTATCTTTTTAATAATTCTACAGTGCAATCAATGCCTTACATTGTGTGTAAAGTTTTAATTTCTAGATCTTTGTTCCAAACTACAGGTATGTTTCTGAACAGCTTATTACGCACCAAAGCTTTTAAAAGTAATATATAACCCTCTGCTATTGCTAATGAAAGCCAACACTTTCGGTTTTGAAATCTGAAAGCGTTTTTTGGCACCTTTTGATAAAGCTGCTTCATGTCTATATTGAGCTTCTGGTTTGTCGCAACTTTGACGGTTTTAGAAACTGGCGTTATCTTTTTAATAATTCTACAGTGCAATCAATGCTTTAAAAAGTGTATTTGGCTACCAGACGGCGCTGATATCAGACAACCAGGTTCGGTTTCGATATCTGGAAGCTTTGTTCACCGTACGATGTCGCCTTTTTCTTCCTTTTCAAAGATTTAACTTCTAAATCTTTGTCCTAAACTGCAATTATGTTTCCGAACAGCTTACAACGCACTAAAACTTTTTAAATTGATATATAACCCTCTGGTATTGCTAAATGAAAGCCAACACTTTCGGTTTTGAAATCCGAACGCGTTTTTTGGCTCCTTTTGATAAAGCTGCTTCGTGTCTCCATTGAGCTTCTGATTCGTCACAAAGTTTACGGTTTTAGAAACTGGTTTTAGCGTTTTAATAATTGGACCATGCAGACAATTCTTTAAAAAGTGTATTTGGCTACCAGAAAGCGCTGATATCAGACAACCACGTTCGGTTTCGATATCTGGAAGCTTTGTTCACCGTAAGATGTCGTTTTTTTCATCCTTTTCAAAGTTTTAACTCCTAAATCTCTTTTATAAACAGCAAATATGTTTCTGAACAGCTTACAATGCACCGAATTCTTTAAAAACGATATAAAGCCCTCTGCTGTTGCTAAATTTAAGCCAACACTTTCGGTTCTGATATCCGAAAGCGTTTTCTGGCTCCTTTTGATAAAGCTGCTACGTGTCTCCACTGAGCTTCTGGTTCGTCACAAAATTTACGGTTTTAGAAACTGGCTTTAGCGTTTTAATAATTGGACCGTGCAAACAATTCTTTAAAAAGTGTATTTGGCTACCAGACAGCGCTAAAATCAGACAACCAGGTTCGGTTTCGATATCTGGAAGCTTTGTTCACCGTACGATGTCGCCTTTTTCTTCCTTTTCAAAGTTTTAACTTCTGAATCTTTGTCCTAAACTGCAAGTATGTTTCTGCACAGCTTAAATTGCACCGAAGCCTTTAAAAGCGATATATAACCCTCTGCTATTGCTTAATGAAAGCCAACACTTTCGGTATTGAAATCCAAGAGCGTTTTTTTGGCTCCTCTTGATAAAGCTGCTTGGTGTCTATATTAGGCTTCTGGTTCGTCGCAACTTTTACGGTTTTAGAAACTGGCGCTAGCGTTTTATTAATTGGACCGTGCAAACAATGCTTTAAAATGTATTTTATGCTACCAGAAGGTGCTGAAATCAGACGACTAGGTTCGGTTTCGATATCTAGAAGCTTTGTTCGCCGTTCGATGTCACTTTTTCATATTTTTCAAAAATTTAACCTGTGCAATAATGCTACGCAAGGATGCATTGCAGTGAGAGGCAGTGCCGAACTGTCGAGCCCTGAAGTGCAGTCGCCAGCAGTGAACGTCGCTGAACGGATGGCCTTTGCGCGCATGATGAGTTGATGACACAATAGCTGTTCGCGCGCCCGAGCAACAAACTCTAGGAATGTGTCGGCCTTCTCGACGAGACATCCGTGTGCACTGGCGCACTATCTGATCACAGCGGTGTCAGCAAGAGAGCGTAAACGTCTGCCAGGAAAGGTACATTGTGACGCCTCCAGTAACATTGAGGCAAGGAAAACGAAAGGCTAGCGGTGACAGCTTGTATAGCATCATTCTCATTAATTTTCCATGCAGGCTGAAATTGACTTTAAAGCAAGCAAATTAGTATGTGCAGCACACAATCTTTCCCTTAAGTTTGGAAGACAAATTGCGTGAAAGCTTAAAGGAATACTATAATTACCGGGCTTAAGGATTACTATAAAGAACATAAAGGTGATTTCGCTACTCAAACTCAAAATTTCATAGCAGTGTTACAGCATCAGTTACACAGCTAGCAGTCACGTGGAAATGACCGCAGGAGGGCGAACTTTTTTTTTCTGTTATTATTTCTGTAAGGCCACGCGGAAAACAAAAATGATGCGACTCTTTTACGTTTTTTTTACAGGTGTGCTGTTCCTGCCGGTGAAGGTACCAGCACACACGAAGTGTGTGTGGGATCCATCCATGACCCATTTCTGTGGAATATCTCTTCATATTCCTGTTCTGCCCGCATGTAAATCGTCAAACTGGTGAGCATGTACTTATAGTGTGTTGTGGCAGTCATGAAGGGTTAACGTGTTTACCTGGTGTAGGATTGCATGCAGCTAGTGATATCTGATTGCATTTATACATAGTTAACTGAGCAAGGAAGGACAGTGTAAATAGAACTGCATATCAAAATAATGTAAATGAATCATGTCTATAGTTTTGAGATGACAACAGAGATAGGTGTGGGGGACAGGCAGTGTTGGTCTGTGGATTTGGATTTCTCTTACTGACCACAGTGTCACGGGAGCCCCATTTTGATCAGTGCAAAATGCAAAAGCATGCATATACTAAAAAACTGTAGGTAGTCACAAACAATTCAACTTGTGCCCTTCCCTGCAACATATGGCAAGAAAGAAACATCCTATCCACTTTACTTACTCTGCCTGCGGCACTACTATTTTGGAAGTCGAAAAATACAAATATTTAGGTGTTTTAATAAATACACAGCTTAACTGGAGCAACCATGTTGATTACATCTGTTCATCTAGGTTATAAAAACTTGGACTTTTGAAACACAAGCTCAAGGGAGCACCCAGTCACGTTAAGCTATTAGCCTATAACTCTCTTATTCGGCCCAACTTGAGTATGCGGCTATTTTGTGGGACCCTTACACCAAAATAGATATAGCAAAAATAGAAAATGAACCAAGGAGGGTTGTGCGATTCATTTACAACAAATTCAAGAGAACTAATTCCCCATCTGCTTTAATGGCGGCCAACGAAATTAAACCTCTTCATATAAGACGGAAAGTTGCTCGACTAATATTTCCTCATTCACTCATCTAGGGAAAGTTTGGAATTTCTTCTTCACCATATATTACACCTTCAACCACACGGAAAACCCGTCACCAACATACCCATGCCCAAACACCATATTTCGAGAAAACAAACTAGCTTAAATACTCATACTTTCCGAGCGCAATAAATGAGTGGAATGCACTGCTTGGAGAGATTGGCTCAAGATAGAGTTTTGAAAGGACTCTTAGCAATGAATTTTGATCTGGAATGTATTTCCTTTGACTTGTTTCGATCATTTGTGTCATGTGTCGAGCATTTTTTCTATGTACTAAATTTATGCCGTTTGTAAATATGCCTTGTTATCTGCCCTTCCTGCTTGGACCACATGAGGTCTGCAGTGTTATGTAAATAAAAAAAATATTTTTTAGTGGTTTTGTTTACCGAGTATTATAAAAAGGCTCTGATATGAAATTATTTGTGGCATTGGTTTGAAAGTCTGCAATCAAGTACCTGTAGGTATTACGGAAACAGTTCATTTTGGTACTAATCATTGGTTTTGCACTCAGCATATTTTACAATCATACGTGAAACTAGACTGCAGTTGAACTTGCAGCTTCAACAATTTCACATATTTGGAGACCCAATGTCTAGCTTGTTCCAAGATCTTAATGTACAACATTAACTTGCAGGTGATGGTGTGCGTCAAATGCAGATGTGGCGGGCCGTCTCACCATGGGATCCCGTGCCTGAAAGCCCCGATTCCAGATTCATCTTTGCTCACGTCTCGGCTGGACTGGTTACCTAGCTGGGTGGCCGCACCAGGCTCCTGAATGATGGAAACAGTGTCTGCATAGATTTCAAGTGCTGCATGGCATGGTGAAGAGTTCTCTTTGAAGATCAGCACAGCTTGCATTGTGTAACAGAACGCATTCATCCACACTCAGCTGCAGGATCGTGACACCGCCGGCGAGTGGTTATAATAACAGGAGCATCAACATCTACAACAAGGAGGAGGACACAGCACCATTTGGGTTCTACCTGATAGACAGGAAGTGCATGATCAGCTGCGTGTGCGAATTGCACTCACTGTCGCGGTTTTAACATGTAGCTCTCTATCAAGTTCACATTTTCTCTCTGTTTAACAGCATACTGCGAAGCAGCTGGTGAAGTCTTCTTCAATTTGGTGCTCTTCTATAAGGACTACCATATATTTGGCTTTCAATTATTAGTGGTATGCATGACCACAGAGGCTAGTTTCAAGGTGAAAGCCTTTAAGGCTCATGTCTCGCCAGCGGGGATATTCGCAGGAAAGTGTCACACTATAGCTATCGATCAATCGTGGTTGAGGTGTAAACCGAGATTTCTAGTTGTGAGAGCTACTGTGTCCTTCCCTCAAAAATCTTTCCTTTCCTCAAAACACATGCTTTCGCATGCATTCCTCCACGTAAGCAGGCAAGTGTCTTCACAGTTAAATAGTAAATAGTTAATTAGCAACAGTAGTGCTTAATGCCTGCGCTTCAGCCTTCTGCACATGTGTGTGACGTCATTGAATGGTGCCACCATCGTTCGAGAAAAGCGCTTCCTCTTGCCAGACACCTCCTGAATGCCGACCTGGAAGGGTGCCACCCAAACGCTCTCCTGTGTCTCTTAGCAAGCAAGCGTGCTAATTGCGAAAGTGTTATGAAGCAAACAATTGTGTAGTCTTTAATCAACATCTTCACCCTACATCAGAGACGCAAGCAGCGACACCGTGCTAAAAGGTTTCGCCTCACCACAATTTAGGTCACAAAGTGCACCCCTGATTTTGTCTCGGGTGCTGCAGTTTTTTCTTGCTTCAGGAAGTGTCCCAAGTGCTTTCCGTCTACCGTCCGCCAACCTGCTGACTGTGTGCTTCAACACATGCTTTGGTGATATTGAAGAAATGCCGTTGCTTGTAGTGCCTCCTTACGTGTTCTGCTTGCACACAATGCACATTTTATTTGGTGCTTCAGTGAAAGACAGGAAGGCACCAAATGTTTTCCTCCTAGCGTCATAGTGTTGACTGGACATCCTTTCACCAGTGCTTTTCTGTTTGCTTTGGTGTTTGTGGAGAGGCAGCGGTTTACATGCTCAACATGCATGGTCGCTGCGTATGCAGTCATTTACAGCATGTCTTCAGGGTGCCACACATCTTGTGTGGCACTGCTTGTGTGGTAAGATTGCAATATGCTTTGCTTAATGGCATTTGGTTGCGTCTGTGTGCTTGCTTTGGACTGCCGCTTTCACATGCTGCATGTGGCTCTACAGCAGTGAACTGTTTTTCTTGAGGGAAAAGTCAGCCGATTGCTTCATGGTCATTATCTTCGAGATGAAAATGCAAGGCTTGGGCAGAGTTTTGTCAGGCTGCCCGTTGGCATCTTCTGAAATTTGTACCCCTGACGAAAATCTACAAATTGTGCATTAATTCAGTTGAAGGTAACTTGAAGTATCTAATGGGCATCTGGACGTAATTTCAATAATAAAGCTACACATGGCATTTTGCAGCTGGTAGGGTGTGATCAAGTTCAGTAATCCAGCTGGAAATTTACAGTAATAGTAAAAGTAGTCAACTCTGTTATTGATCTTTCTAGGTTACTCAGGTGGTATTCCCAGGTCCAGGATCTTTTTCGCTATTCGGGGTTCGGGGTCCTTGATAATTTTGTGTGCTGGGCTATCAACCTCCCAGTCAAACTGTGTTAGATGCCATTTTCATTGACTCAGCCATTTGCACTTTGCTTCATGTAAATCGGTGATGTTGTTCGGTGGCTTTAAAAAAAATCCCAGACAACCTATTTATCCTCTACACCCTTCGTGTGACTGGACCATCAGTGTACGTGCTTCCACTTTTTTGTTTAGCAAAGGCGACTGCTGGGTACTCCTCTCTGCAAATTAAGCAACAATAATGTGCGTGAACACCACTGTTGAACGTTTATGGAAGGCGGGTCTGTCCAAAAAAATTTCTTATCTTTGTACACGAGGCTTAATGTTCAATACGTAATGTTGCAATAGGTAATGATTTGCAATTAGGCTGCATAATGAATTCTAGGATTCATGAGGGAGAGTAATGAAAATATATTATTTTGGCAATGCAGGCTTCCACTAACTTTTTACTGTCATGTAAAACACACCTTACTCAGACAAGTTGCAACACCTATAAAGCATAGGAACTTGTCTCGCTCCCCAATATAGTAGGAGGACACTTAAGCTCAGCATTTGAGGGCAGTACGTGACAGTGTTAATGGCTCCCTGCAGTTGTTTCTCTTCTCATACACGGTCACTGTTCTTCATTCATGTTTGCACATGTATCACAATTATCTCAACACAGGTTCCACATTCTTGTCTTTGAACTCTTGCACACTGCAGTTTGCCTACGTAATATTACTGTAACTGGTTTCTCACTCATTGGCACATCTCTAGTTCACTGCACTAATTAGATTATTAAGCTTCAAATGAAGCCAACAGCACCCTCCCTCCCCCTTTGTACCTCAGTACAGTCAATGTGCCTGCATGGTCTAGTTGGTGGAGTGTGCCTGGCTGGTGACCCAAGGGCCTTGAAGCCAGACTGAAATTTAATCAGATTTTTTGTCTGCAAAATCTTTTACTTTATAAGGTGAAGTAGTTTTCAGACATGCACTGACATACGATTTAAATTACAAATCCTGTTTTCAGTGACTTTTATTCCGGAGATGCACGCATCTTTTCAGGATGGCAATCATTTTGTGATGGGGAAGAGCCATAAAATGTGGTTGTTGTTCGTCCGTGGGGTCACCCACCCACCATGGAGCCCAACAAGGGGACGGGACAGGAACGTGGAAGCAAGTCCTGCCCACGCCAGCTGTACACCGCCGCTTTAACCCAACCTGAAGTAACTCAGGGTAGTAGTTACTCACACAGGGTTAACCCTCGCCGCCAGGAAGAAGAAAAAGTAATTGAGAGGAGAAGACAGGAGAGTTGTGAGAAAAAAGATAAGAAAGTGAAAGATAGAGGGGAGGACAGGAAAAGGTGGCTGGCCGATTTCCCCCAGTCAGGTCAGGTCGGAGGTGCCGTCTACAGGAAGCTGGGGCCAAAGTGGTGTGTTGCCTCCGGCGAGGGGCCTTAAGGGTCCAAACGCTCGGCCTCGGCTCAACCACCAGGATCCCCTTTCCGCCGGACACGGCGATGCCACGCAAGGCTAGGCATAGGTGCTCGGGTCCGTGGTGATGCACTGTTCAACAACATCCCTTTGCGGGGATGACCCTGCGGATGCTCGGGAACCCGTGGTGTCGCCACTCACCAATGCCTGCAAGCTGCAGACGCCCCTCTGCGGGGACGATAATGCATGTGTATGTGCACATTAAGATAACTTGCATGAAGCAAATAAAGCAAGTGTCTTGCGCACTGCATGAAGCTGTAATGTGGCACCACCCTCCACCTCTGTATTCGTCCCGTTCCCCCAAGGTTGAGTAGCATATGTGAAGACTTTTTCCAGGTCACCACTTCACCTTTCCAAACATTAAACCTTTCTCTCTGACGTGGAATGTTGCTGCATTAAAAGGAGCTGCCTGTTGCTGCTGCAGGTGCATAGCGGTTGCCTTACAGCAAAGGAATCACTGGGCTCTGCAAACATATTTTATTCACCTTGTGCATTGTGGTGTTAACTTTCATCAGATGTCCAGTCATCAGCATCAGCCTGACTGCACCCACTACTGGGCAAAGGCCTCTCCCATGGCTCTCCAATTATACCTGGCCTTTGCCAGTTGCGCCCACAGCAGCCACCTTTCCTCGGCCGATATATCACCGGCCACGTGGGCCAACGCGTGGTGATTCTGCATCAAAGTTGAGCAGAGCTTTCAGTTGAATAGCGCCGCAGAGTGTGCACAGGCACAGAGCTGCTCGCTGTCGCCTTCACTTCTTCCCCGAGCAGGGTCCATTTTAATTCTGGCGCGATTGCATGCTTCGTAGAGCTTTTCCCCATATATGTTCTTAGCGAAGGTCCGTGAATGGACAAAGGTAAACATTTTTCATGTGAGTTGTTTTCTTTATTACACTTTTTTCATGCGACGAAAATAAGTTACAAAGGAGTTTGGTCGAAGAAGAAACACCAGCCAATGCACGGACAGATGTCCCCAATGGTTGGCACCTCAGCTGTTGATGCATGTGTACAGAAATGTGGAAATATAAAACATAAGCATTGTATGCCGAGTGTTCAAGGTAAGGTAGGTAAGTAATAACACAAGCAGCTAGGCAGAAGATTAGCTTGCCTTGTATTTTTCTTGATGAAAACCCCAAGTGAAAACAAAGCATCAAAGCCTGCCACACAACTTTGCTACAGGCACCACAACATAAGCAAAGTCAGGCACAAAGACAGAACAGAAAGCAGACTGCAGCCAAAAGCAGAACTAATTCTTCACATAGGCAGCTTTACTGTTAAACTGCAAGGTGAGAAAGTTCATCGGCTGCTAATTGGAAACTCTTCTTGTCATGTGGGTAGTAACGTGATATAACCTTTGTCATGCAAGAACTCTTGTAGGCACAAGTTACACAGCACAGCAAGCTATGATTTTAATGCACAAGATCTGAGTGACAAATAGTGAATTAAAATAAATAGCATAGCAGAGCAAAAAAACCATGCTTCGGCTTTTCCAGCACACACAGAGGCTTGATACGACTTGTTTTCAGCATTTTCTACAAGTTCCTTTGACTAAGTCTTGTGCAATGTTGAACAAAAGGTATTCCTGTCCTGTTTTAGTTTCGGCGTGAACACTGCGGCATAGCTTGTAATTTAACTGACATTGGTAAACCGTCCCCAAGACACTGGTGATGCCAAAAAATTTGGAATGTCTGTGAACAAAATGTTTTCCTTGGCTTTTTGAAACTAGCAATTTTATAGCATGCTTATTACTCTTTATCCTTACAGTTAATTGACCGAACAACAACCAGAGGTGGACTCTGCCGTCCTTGCAGCATTTCGCACCTCTTGAAATCATCAACGTCCCTATCAATAAGTCAACCATTCAGTGCAATATTCCTATAAGCATGCATGCATCACATGTAAGCTATAGACACAGACATTTATCTACTTCACATGTATGTTCAGCACCTATGCAGTTTTCAAATGCTGCTTTGCTGCACAGCGGCAGTTCAGTATTACAACATTTATCTCGCATGTCAATTCTCCTACATGCTGTACAATGAAAGGTGAAAAACAGCTAGACTATGTTCACTGCTATATAAATTTATTTTAAGGTCGGTTACCCTGAAGTGAATAACTTACTGCCTCACGGTATGGAAATAATGTGGTGAACAATTCTTATCACTTTGTAAAGTGATCAGCTTGTCTGTCACCCTACCTCTCTGCACAAAGGAAGCGGAGAAACATAACTGCAACATACAGGTCCACACAGACGGGTAAGTTTAACGTAACAACTCGCTTATAATTTCTCCACACCTGCTGTGTGCACATGTTGGGAAATATGTTCTCATAAAGCGATTCATAAATCCTAAATGTGCTCTTGGGATGGGACCCCGCGGTGCCGTCGAGGCCGGCGTCGCCGTTTCGGCAGCTGACGGTTGCGATCGCATAGGCCTAAAGTGTTAGCTCTGAATTCGAGCAACTCGCATGCAGCACTAATTCCTGAGCAATGAATCGTTCTGTCCTTTAACATCTAGTCGAGCTGTAGTGACGGAGGCCGAACAGCACATATATGCACACCAACGACCGCGCGGTTCTGCCGCCGTCATGCGAGAAAGGCTGTGTCCGAAGTTGTCCGAGCGAGAAATTGGTGCTCTTCAAGGAAAGAAAACAGCGTACTTAACCAAATATACAAACTTCCACAAAGCTCTCAAACGTTTACCACCAATAAAATGCTCGAAGCAAAGCCAAGAGTTGTCCGTGGAGCTCGTAGCGGATCACAACGGCGTACTGTTTTCCCTGCTTACGACTTCAGAACACTCGGAACATGTTGCATTCCGTTGCATTGAAGTTGCTGCAGTTTGAGGGAGCGCACAACACCTCTTTTTCAGTGATGTGAGCATTAGTATTAACGTAAGAAATGTCGAAACCGTACGTCTGCAAGAAATGCTCACGCGAACGGAAGCGCAGGAACGACACAGAATTCCAAATTCACGTGACAAAACTTAGCCATTACGCAATATCCGCCGTATTTTGGACACCTACTTACGGGGTGCGTACAAGCGTCCCTGTTAATCTGCCCGCGAAAGCTTAATTCCAGTTAGCAGTAATAAGAAAGAAGCTAATAGCAGAATTCAACGCAAGTAACACTTACGTTGGCGAATTTTCTTCTATAAAGATACTTTTATTTGCTGTAATAAAACAAAACTAAAGGCAAAATTAAAAGCAAGCATTATTTTCGTTGGCGCATTTGATGTGAAACAATGCTTACCTTTGCAACTGTTAATAGAGGACACGTGCAAACTTACAACTTCTTACTATGTGCTACTTTGTATTTGTTTGTCCATATGTTTTACATAGTTATATGCAAGAGGGATGACATGACCAAATGTCTGAAGCCCCCCCTACTAACAGCAGGAGTACAAATGTCTCCCGTAATCTACCTGCTTAACGGTATTTTATGTTGAAGTAATAAAAAATAGCTAATAGCAAAATTAAACACAAACTTTTTTTACGATGGCGCAGTTATTGTAGAAAAATACTACCTCTGCAACTCTTAACAGAGGGCAGGTGCAACCACACAACTTCTTGTTATGGGCAAACTTGTTTTTAGTTCTCCACTTGTTATACATACTTTTATACAAGAGAGATGATATGCCAACTTGCTTGAAGCCGTCTACTTGCGAAAGTTTTATTTCAAGTTCCAATAATAAAGAACAAACTAATAGCAAAACTAAACGCAACCGCTACTTAACTTGGCTGATCTGATTAAAAAAAAATACTTTAGTGGTGCTCAACCTGAACGAGCAGCAAGGTATGTTGGGTGTTCCGACTTTTTGGTCGTTGGGCGAGGTGCGCTTTGTACGGCACTCTGCCTTGAATTGCGGCGCTGCGAAGCTTGAATTCGGATTTTGCTGTGTTAATATGCGCGAATGAAGTCGTAAAAAGGTCAGCATGCTCTACGTGCATTAATATATCCGTGTTCTACGTTCAGTATTCGAATGAAGGGCGAAAAAGCGACGAGGCTGTAATAACATGAATTCATAACTACTTCTTCGAGCGCCGCCAGCGTGTATATAATAATTGGTTTTTAAGGAAAGGAAATGGCGCAGTATCTGTCTCATATATCGTTGGACACCTGAACCGCGCCGTAAGGGAAGAGATAAAGGAGGGAGTGAAAGAATAGAGGAAGAAGAGGTGCCGTTGTGGAGGGCTCCGGAATAATTTCGACCACCTGCGGATCTTTAACGTGCACTGACATCGCACAGCACAAGGGCGCCTTAGCGTTTTTCCTCCATAAAAACGCAGCCGCCGTGGTCGGGTTCCTGCCCTTTTATGGAAGAAAAACGCTAAGGCGCCCGTGTGCTGTGCGATGTCAGTGCACGTTAAAGATCATGTTGACAACTTGAAGTGACACCTGGGATCGCTCATAGGACCGTTCCTGTTCTTAATTTATGTAAATGACATGTCACTCAATATCTCTTACAGTGTACGTCTGTTTGCATATTATTATTATTATTACTGTTATTATTATTATTATTATTATTATTATTATTAGACTGCATATTATATAGAAAAATTAAATGTGCTTGTGACGGTGTTCAGCTAGCTCCAAACTGACATATCCATCCTTGGCGAACAAAATGGAAAATGTATTTCAATACGGAAAACTGTGTTCATCTTTGTTTTTCACGAAAAAGATCAGAATTCACACTCAGTATTACATAAATAATGTGTTGCTTAGCCAGAGATGTACGTACATGCACATAATTGGGCGTTATAGTGTCGAACGACTGTTCACGGAATACACATGTGGATTACGTGATTACCAAAGCTGGTAGGGCACTGAATTTCATTCAGCGAAATCTACGATGTTCACAGACAAATCTCAAGAAAACCGCTTGTCTGTCCTGTATTCGTCCCATTATGGACTGCGCCTGTATTGTATGGGACCCTGCAGAGCAATTTTTAATTGACAAATTGGAAAAAAATTCACAACAGCTAGGGCAGCAAGATTCGTCTCGGGCAGGTACGAACGCAGCGATAGTTGTAGAGAAATTAAATATGTTTTGACGTGGGAAAGTCGTGCTACTTCTAAACGGGATGGCCATTCTTGTAAAATTCGCGAGTACCGTGCCAGGGCGAACTTGTCGGTGAATTCATTTTTTGTTTAAACGGTGCAGCAGTGGAATCGACTTTAGGAGGCTCAAGTGTGCTCTGTAAACGATCGAAGATGTGTTTTTCCAATCTGTGACCCCCTGCTATAGCGCTCTCGGGCAAGCGGCGTAATTCTTGAATAAGGATACAAGTGCGAACTTTCCGGCGTGCGTCGTCTGTTAGCACAGAAGTTTAGGGAGTGGTTTAGCACGCTTCAGTCACTCGCTGCAATTGTTACAGCGCGGCTGCTACATTTTTCTCTAACATATACTAGAGTAAAAATTTCCTAGAGGTCTCGCGCTATTCGGAGCTGAATATTTGATGTACCAGGCCACAGCTTAACATTACGTGCGACCACTTCTTGTAGCAGATTGGCAGCGAAGAGAGCTTATATCATTCAAATCCTTGGAGGAATTTCGGTACCTTTACAACACCTGTTTCGCCGGTTCAATGGGAAGAGCGCTCGGCGACTGAGCCGACGACTCGGGTTGAATACCGTTGCCGCGCGTTCCCATGAAGGCGAAAGGCACGAGTGTGTTACGTGAAATGCAAGATTCTTAGGTGGTCGAAATTAATCGACAGTCCTTCGCTGGGGCGTCCCTCACAGACAACGTATCGCTTCGGGACGTGCCCCATTTTTTACAATTTTTGCACTTTTTCTGGTGTTTGCAAAGCTTTCATGCGCAATGCATCGGAGCTGCACGGGTTCCTTGCCGCGCGGTGTATCGTAAGCTGCCTTCGCCTGCAGACGACCACGACATGAAATCAGACGACCAGTTACGGTTTCGATATTCGAAAGCTGTGTTCTTCCTTCGATATCGCTTTTTTATCTGTTTTAAACAGCGAATATGTTTCCGAAAATGTGCCTTACATTGCACCAGAAACTTAAAAAGTGAAATATTGCCCACTGACACTGCTAAATAAAAGCCACCCTTTCAGTTTTGAAATCTGAAAGCGCTTAGTAGGCTTCTATTGATAATGCTGTTTAATCTCTATTTCGAGCTTCTGGCCATACCGTTTAATAATTCTACAGTGCAATCAATGCTTTAAAAAGTGTATTGGGCGACCAGACTGCGCTGAAATCGGGCGACCTGATTCGATGTCTGAAAGCTTAGTTCGCCATTCGATGTCGCTTTTTTCAACTTTTCTATAATTTTAACTTCTTAACTTTCATTTTAAACAGCAAATGTGTCTCTAAACAGCTTATATTACAAAAAAGCTTAAAAAGTGTTATATAACCCTCCGTTACTGCTAAATGAAAGCCAAAAACTTTCGTTTTTGAAATCTGAAACCGTTTTTTGGCGCCTTTTGAGAATTCTCGTAAATATCTATATCAAGATTCTGGTTAGTCACACCTTTTGCGTTTCTAGAAAGTGGCGTTATTTGTTTAATAATTTTACAGTGCAATCAATGCTTTAAAAAGTCTATTTGGCTACTAAAGGGCGCTGATATCAAACAGCCAGGTTCGGTTTCGATATCTGGAAGCTTTGTTTCCACTACGATGTCGCTTTTTTATCTTTTTCAAAGTTCTAACTACTAAATCTTTGTTAAAAACTAGAAGTATGCTATTTAGCAGCTTACATTGCACCGATGCCTTTAAAAGTTATATATAACCCTCTGTTACTGCTAAATGAAAGCCAACACTCTCGGTTTTGAAATCTGAAAGCGTTTTTTGGCCCCTTTTGATAAAGATGCTTCATGTCTATACTGAGCTTCTGGTTCGTGGCAAATTTTACGGTTTTAGAAACGGGCGTTATGTTTTTAATAAGTGTACGGTGCAATCAATGCTTTAAAAAGTGTATTTGGCTACCAGAAGGCGCTGAAATCAGACAACCAGGTTCGGTTTCGATATCTGGAAGCTTTGTTCACCGTACGATGTCGCTTTTTTATCCTTTTGAAAGTTTTAACTTCTAATTCTTTGCTCTAAACTGCAAGTATGTGAACAACTTACAATGAACCTAAATATTTGAAAGTGATATATAACTCTGTTATTGTTAATGAAAGCCAACACTTTCGGTTTTGAAATATGAAAGCGTTTTGTGGGCTCCTTTTAATAAAGCTGCTTCATGTGTATAACAGGCTTCAAGTTAGTCGCATTTTTTTATTTTTCAGAAACTGGCTTTATCTTTTAAATTATTGTACAGTGCAATCAATGCTTTATAAAGTGTATTGAGCTACCAGACGGCGCTTGAATTCGACGACCAGGTTCGGTTTCGATATCTGGAAGCTTTGCTCACTGTTCGATGTTGCTTTTTCATCTTTTTCAAAGTTTTACTTCTAATTCTTTGGTTTAAACAACACGTATGTTTCTGGACAGCTTACAATGCACAAAAACTTTTTAAACTGATATATCACCTTCAGTTACTGCTAAATGATACCCAACACCTACGGTTTAGCAGCCTGAAAGCGTCCTTTGGCTCCTTTTGATAAGTGTGTTAAACTTCAATATCAAGATTCTGTTTAGTCGCATCGTTTGCAGTTTTAGAAACTGGTGTTATATATTTAACAATTATACCGCTAGTATACAGCGCAATTAAAGCTTTATAACGTATATTTGGCTACCAGAAGACGCTGAAATCAGACAACCAGGTTCGGTTTCGATACCTGGAAGCTTTGTTCACCGTACGATTTTGCTTTTTTCATCTTTTACAAAGCTTTAACTGCTAAATGTTTGTTCTAAAATGCAAATATATTTATGAACAGCTTGAATTGCACTGAAGTCTTTAGAAGCGATATATAATCCTCTGCTATTGCCTAACGAAATCCAACACTTTCGGTATTGAAATTCGAAGGCGTTTTTTGGCTCCTTTTGATAAAGCTGCTTCGTGTCTATATTAAACTTCTGGTTCGTCGCAATTTTTACGTTTTTAGAAACTGGCTTTATCTTTTTAATAATTCTACAGTGCAATCAATGCCTTACATTGTGTGTAAAGTTTTAAATTCTAGATCTTTTTTCCAAACTAAAAGTATGTTTCTGAACAGCTTATTATGCACCAAAGCTTTTAAAAGTAATATATAACCCTCTGCTATTGCTAATGAAAGCCAACACTTTCGGTTTTGAAATCTGAAATGGTTTTTTTGGCACCTTTTGATAAAGCTGCTTCATGTCTATATTGAGCTTCTGGTTCGGCGCAACTTTTACGGTTTTAGAAACTGGCGTTATCTTTTTAATAATTCTACAGTGCAATCAATGCTTTAAAAAGTGTATTTGGCTACCAGACGGCGCTGATATAAGACAACCAGGTTCGGTTTCGATATCTGGAAGCTTTGTTCACCGTAGGATGTCGCCTTTTTCTTCCTTTTCAAAGATTTAACTTCTGAATCTTTGTGCTAAACTGCAAGTATGTTTTTGAACAGCTTACAACGCACCAAAACTTTTTAAAGTGATATATAACCCTCTGTTATTGCTAAATGAAAGCCAACACTTTCGGTTTTGAAATCCGAATGCGTTTTTTGGCTCCTTTTGATAAAGCTGCTTCGTGTCTCCATTGAGCTTCTGATTCTTCACAAAATTTACGGTTTTAGAAACTCGTTTTAGCGTTTTAATAATTGGACTGTGGAAACAATTCTTTAAAAAGGGTGTTTGGCTACCAGAAAGCGCTGATATCAGACAACCACGTTCGGTTTCGATATCTGGAAGCTTTGTTCACCGTAAGATGTTGTTTTTTTCATCCTTTTCAAAGTTTTAACTCCTAAATCTCTTTTATAAACAGCAAATAGGTTTCTGAACAGCTTACAATGCACCGCATCCTTTAAAAACGATATAAAACACTCTGCTATTGCTAATTTTAAGCCAACACTTTCGGTTCTGAAATCCGAAAGCGTTTTCTGGCTCCTTTTGATAAAGCTGCTACGTGTCTCCACTGAGCTTCTGGTTCGTCACAAAATTTACGGTTTTAGAAACTGGCTTTAGCGTTTTAATAATTGGACCGTGCAAACAATTCTTTAAAAAGTGTAATTGGCTACCAGACGGCGCTAAAATCAGACAACCAGGTTCGGTTTCGATATCTGGAAGCTTTGTTCACCGTACGATGTCGCCTTTTTCTTCCTTTTCAAAGTTTTAACTTCTGAATCTTTGTCCTAAACTGCAAGTATGTTTCTGCACAGCTTAATTTGCACCGAAGCCTTTAAAAGCGATATATAACCCTCTGCTATTGCTTAATGAAAGCCAACACTTTCGGTATTGAAATCCAAGAGCGTTTTTTTGGCTCCTCTTGATAAAGCTGCTTGGTGTCTATATTAGGCTTCTGGTTCGTCGCAACTTTTACGGTTTCAGAAACTGGCGCTAGCGTTTTATTAATTGGACCGTGCTAACAATGCTTTAAAATGTATTTTATGCTACCAGAAGGCGCTGAAATCAGACGACTAGGTTCGGTTTCGATATCTAGAAGCTTTGTTCGCCGTTCGATGTCACTTTTTCATATTTTTCAAAAATTTAACCTGTGCAATGATGCTAAGCAAGGATGCATTGCGGTGAGAGGCAGTGCCGAACTGTCGAGCCCTGAAGTGCAGTCGCCAGCAGTGAACGTCGCTGAACGGATGGGCTTTGCGCGCATGACGAGTGGATGAAACGATAGCTGTTCGCGCGCCCGACCAACAAACTCTAGGAATGTGTCGGCCTTCTCGACGAGACATCCGTGTGCACTGGCGCACTATCTGATCACAGCGGTGTCAGCAAGAGAGCGTAAACGTCTGCCGGGAAAGGTACATTGTGACGCCTCCAGTAACATTGAGGTAAGGAAAACGAAAGGCTAGCGGTGACAGCTTGTATAGCATCATTCTCATTAATTTTCCATGCAGGCTGAAATCGACTTTAAAGCAAGCAAATTAGTATGTGCAGCACACAATCTTTCCTTTAAGTTTGGAAGACAAATTGCGTGAAAGCTTAAAGGAATACTATAATTACCGTGCTTAAGGATTACTAATGAAGAACATAAAGGTGATTTCGCTACTAAAACTCAAAATTTCATAGGAGTGTTACAGCATCAGTTACACAGCTAGCAGTCACGTGGAAATGACCGCAGGAGGGCGATTTTTTTTCTGTTATTATTTCTGTAAGGCCACGCGGAAAACAAAAATGATGCGACTCTTTTAAGTTTTTTTTACAGCTGTGCTGTTCCTGCCGGTGAAGGTACCAGCACACACGAAGTGTGTGTGGGATCCATCCATGACCCATTTCTGTGGAATATCTCTTCATATTCCTGTTCTGCCCGCATGTAAATCGTCAAACTGGTGAGCATGTGCTTATAGTGTGTTATGGCAGTCATGAAGGGTTAACGTGTTTACCTGGAGTAGGATTGCATGCAGCTAGTGATATCTGATTGCATTTATACATAGTTAACTGAGCAAGGAAGGACAGTGTAAATAGAACTGCATATCAAAATAATGTAAATGAATCATGTCTATAGTTTTGAGATGACAACAGAGATAGGTGTGGGGGACAGGCAGTGTTGGTCTGTGGATTTGGATTTCTCTTACTGACCACAGTGTCACGGGAGCCCCATTTTGATCAGTGCAAAATGCAAAAGCATGCATATACTAAAAAACTGTAGGTAGTCACAAACAATTCAACTTGTGCCCTTCCCTGCAACATATGGCAAGAAAAAAACATCCTATCCACTTTACTTATTCTGCTTGCGGCACTACTATTTTGGAAGTCGAAAAATACAAATATTTAGGTGTTTTAATAAATACACAGCTTAACTGGAGCGACCATGTTGATTACATCTGTTCATCTAGGATATAAAAACTTGGACTTTTGAAACACAAGCTCAAGGGAGCACCCAGTCACGTTAAGCTATTAGCCTATAACTCTCTTATTCGGCCCAGCTTGAGTATGCGGCTATTTTGTGGGACCCTTACACCAAAATAGATATAGCAAAAATAGAAAATGAACCAAGGAGGGTTGTGCGATTCACTTACAACAAATTCAAGAGAACTAATTCCCCATCTGCTTTAATGGCGGCCAACGAAATTAAACCTCTTCATATAAGACGGAAAATTGCTCGACTAATATTTCCTCATTCACTCATCTAGGGAAAGTTTGGAATTTCTTCTTCACCGTATATTACACCTTCAACCACACGGAAAACCCGTCACCAACATACCCATGCCCAAACACCATATTTCGAGAAAACAAACTAGCTTAAATACTCATACTTTCTGAGCGCAATAAATGAGTGGAATGCACTGCTTGGAGAGATTGGCTCAAGATAGAGTTTTGAAAGGACTCTTAGCAATGAATTTTGATCTGGAATGTATTTCCTTTGACTTGTTTCGATCATTTGTGTCATGTGTCGAGCCTTTTTTCTATGTACTAAATTTATGCCGTTTGTAAATATGCCTTGTGATCTGCCCTTCCTGCTTGGACCACATGAGGTCTGCAGTGTTATGTAAATAAAAAAAATATTTTTTAGTGGTTTTGTTTACCGAGTATTATAAAAAGGCTCTGATATGAAATTATTTGTGGCATTGGTTTGAAAGTCTGCAATCAAGTACCTGTAGGTATTACAGAAACAGTTCATTTTGGTACTAATCATTGGTTTTGCACTCAGCATATTTTACAATCATACGTGAAACTAGACTGCAGTTGAACTTGCAGCTTCAACAATTTCACATATTTGGAGACCCAATGTCTAGCTTGTTCCAAGATCTTAATGTACAACATTAACTTGCAGGTGATGGTGTGCGTCAAATGCAGATGTGGCGGGCCGTCTCACCATGGGATCCCGTGCCTGAAAGCCCCGATTCCAGATTCATCTTTGCTCACGTCTCGGCTGGACTGGTTACCTAGCTGGGTGGCCACACCAGGCTCCTGAATGATGGAAACAGTGTCTGCAAAGATTTCAAGTGCTGCATGGCATGGTGAAGAGTTCTCTTTGAAGATCAGCACAGCTTGCATTGTGTAACAGAACGCATTCATCCACACTCAGCTGCAGGATCGTGACACCGCCGGCGAGTGGTTATAATAACAGGAGCATCAACATCTACAACAAGGAGGAGGACACAGCACCATTTGGGTTCTACTTGATAGACAGGAAGTGCATGATCAGCTGCGTGTGCGAATTGCACTCACTGTCGCGGTTTTAACATGTAGCTCTCTATCAAGTTCACATTTTCTCTCTGTTTAACAGCATACTGCGAAGTAGCTGGTGAAGTCTTCTTCAATTTGGTGCTCTTCTATAAGGACTACCATATATTTGGCTTTCAATTATTAGTGGTATGCATGACCACAGAGGCTAGTTTCAAGGTGAAAGCCTTTAAGGCTCATGTCTCGCCAGCGGGGATATTCGCAGGAAAGTGTCACACTATAGCTATCGATCAATCGTGGTTGAGGTGTAAACCGAGATTTCTAGTTGTGAGAGCTACTGTGTCCTTCCCTCAAAAATCTTTCCTTTCCTCAAAACACATGCTTTCGCATGCATTCCTCCACGTAAGCAGGCAAGTGTCTTCACAGTTAAATAGTTAATTAGCAACAGTAGTGCTTAATGCCTGCGCTTCAGCCTTCAGCACACGCGTGTGACGTCATTGAGTGAAGCCACCATCGTTCGAGAGAAGCGCTTCCTCTTGCCAGACACCTCCTGAATGCCGACCTGGAAGGGTGCTGCCCAAACGCTCTCCTGTGTCTCTTAGCAAGCAAGCGTGCTAATTGCGAAAGTGTTATGAAGCAAACAATTGTGTAGTCTTTAATCAACATCTTCACCCTACATCAGCGACGCAAGCAGCGACACCGTGCTAAAAGGTTTCGCCTCACCACAATTTAGGTCACAAAGTGCACCCCTGATTTTGTCTCGGGTGCTGCAGTTTTTTCTTGCTTCAGGAAGTGTCCCAAGTGCTTTCCGTCTACCGTCTGCCAACCTGCTGACTGTGTGCTTCAACACATGCTTTGGTGATATTGAAGAAATGCCATTGCTTGTAGTGCCTCCTTACGTGTTCTGCTTGCACACAATGCACATTTTATTTTGTGCTTCAGTGAAAGACAGGAAGGCACCAAAATGTTTTCCTTCTAGCGTCATAGTGTTGACTGGACATCCTTTCACCAGTGCTTTTCTGTTTGCTGTGGTGTTTGTGGAGAGCCAGCGGTTTACATGCTCAGCATGCATGGTCGCTGCGTCTGCAGTCATTTACAGCATGTCTTCAGGGCGCAACACATCTTGTGTGGCACTGCTTGTGTGGTAAGATTGCAATATGCTTTGCTTAATGGCATTTGGTTGCGTCTGTGTGCTTGCTTTGGACTGCCGCTTTCACATGCTGCATGTGGCTCTACAGCAGTGAACTGTTTTTCTTGAGGGAAAAGCCAGGCGATTGCTTCATGGTCATTATCTTCGAGATGAAAATGCAAGGCTTGGGCAGAGTTTTGTCAGGCTGCCCGTTGGCATCTTCTGAAATTTGTACCCCTGACGAAAATCTACAAATTGTGCATTAATTCAGTTGAAGGTAACTTGAAGTATGTAATGGGCATCTGGACGTAATTTCAATAATAAAGCTACACATGGCATTTTGCAGCTGGAAGGGTGTGATCAAGTTCAGTAATCCAGCTGGAAATTTACAGTAATAGTAAAAGTAGTCAACTCTGTTATTGATCTTTCTAGGTTACTCAGGTGGTATTCCCAGGTCCAGGATCTTTTTCGCTATTCGGGGTTCGGGGTCCTTGATAATTTTGTGTGCTGGGCTATCAACCTCCCAGTCAAACTGTGTTAGATGCCATTTTCATTGACTCAGCCATTTGCACTTTGCTTCATGTAAATCGGGGATGTTGTTCGGTGGCTTTAAAAAAAATCCCAGACAACCTATTTATCCTCTACACCCTTCGTGTGACTGGACCATCAGTGTACGTGCTTCCACTTTTTTGTTTAGCAAAGGCGACTGCTGGGTACTCCTCTCTGCAAATTAAGCAACAATAATGTGCGTGAACACCACTGTTGAACGTTTATGGAAGGCGGGTCTGTCCAATAAAATTTCTTATCTTTGTACACGAGGCTTAATGTTCAATACGTAATGTTGGAATAGGTAATGATTTGCAATTAGGCTGCATAATGAATTCTAGGATTCATGAGGGAGAGTAATGAAAATATATTATTTTGGCAATGCAGGCTTCCACTAACTTTTTACTGTCATGTAAAACACACCTTACTCAGACAAGTTGCAACACTTATAAAGTATAGGAACTTGTCTCGCTCCCCAATATAGTAGGAGGACACTTAAGCTCAGCATTTGAGGGCAGTACGTGACAGTGTTAATGGCTCCCTGCAGTTGTTTCTCTTCACAAACACGGTCACTGTTCTTCATTCATGTTTGCACATGTATCACAATTATCTCAACACAGGTTCCACATTCTTGTCTTTGAACTCTTGCACACTGCAGTTTGCCTACGTAATATTACTGTAACTGGTTTCTCACTCATTGGCACATCTCTAGTTCACTGCACTAATTAGATTATTAAGCTTCAAATGAAGCCAACAGCACCCTCCCTCCCCCTTTGTACCTCAGTACAGTCAATGTGCCTGCATGGTCTAGTTGGTGGAGTGTGCCTGGCTGGTGACCCAAGGGCCTTGAAGCCAGACTGAAATTTAATCAGATCTTTTGTCTGCAACTTTATAAGGTGAAGTAGTTTCAGACATGCGCTGACATACGATTTAAATTACAAATCCTGTTTTCAGTGACTTTTATTCCGGAGATGCACGCATGGTGCAGTTTTCTGACACGTTGCCAGCTGGGTAACGCAGTGTGTTCTGTTGGATGGCAGACTTAATGATGCCATGTTGTAAACCTCTCCTTGACAGTGGTGTGTGCAGGCTTTCCATACCTTTCTTTTCTGGTTGTACATATCGCCCAATAGCATCCTAACACTAATTATGATGCCATCACATGCCGCACAGATATTACCTGGCAGTAATCTCAAAGAAAAAAATTTTCCTGACAGTCCAAAACAAAATAGCAGCCTATTTGTACGTGACTTGGTTTGGTTTCATACTTCTGCTCGAATTGCAAGAGAAAATAGCCTGCAAAGCTGTACAAGAAACTGTACAGGAAGCCTAAATTTTATGCACAAGCACTTTCAATGACTCCAAGTTCATCATTTTGCAACCTGTTCTACCACTAAATTCGTGCAGAATACTTTCCGTTCATGCCTCTTGGAAACTAAGAGTCAGACTTCCTCGCCACGTTTCAAATTGCCTTAATCGTGCTGAAAATACAATTTACCCTCCATGTGCACACACCACTGTGCACCCTAAGTGTTCCATTTTTTTTTTCTTTCACGTAATCAAAGACTGTAATAGCCTTCTTGCCAATGCAGTTCACCACGGTAATCTTGCACACTTTGAGTGCTTACTTGAACAAATAAGGTTTGCAAAAATAGCTGTCGCTGCCTGTGTCAGGGGGGTGGATTGCTCTGCCGCTGTTTCACTTGGTGAGGCCTGGGCACGCGTTGAAAACCGGTGTAGTGCACCAACCCATCGCACCGCATCGGCGATGTTTGTATTAGGAGCTAGGAAAAATTTGCTGGCTGTGACGCGTCGCTTTGCTTCCTTGAATGTTATATTTTCATTTGTTTTGAGTGTTATTATTTCCTTTTCTACTTTCCACTGTGAGGATGATCTTGAGTAGGCTGGGTGATCCTTGCCGCAGTTTGCACAGTGTGGAGGAGCAGTGCATTTATCAGAGATGTGATCGTTTGAAGAGCATTTTGCACATTTTTCTTGACCACGGCAGCTCTGTGAGCCATGGCCAAATCGTTGGCACCTGAACCAGCGGTGGGGGTTAGGGATGTATGTTCGGACTGATATCTTTGTGTAGCCTACGTCTATTGAGTCGAGAAGTGTGCAGGAAGCAAAGGTGAGAACTTGATGCTTAGTGGGGATTTCCTTGTTTTCTTTTCGGATTTTTATTCTGTGGACATTTGTTACATGCCCTTCTACTATTTCTTCCTCTGTCAGGTAGATGAGGTAATCTAGCAGAACTTTTTGCTGGGCTAGTTGGTCCATTCTGACAATAGTGAAAACAGCGCTAAAGAAGAAGCCAGAAGGCGAAACGAGGAAGTGACAGGAAAGAGCGCTGACTGACAACTGAATTTATTGAGCGAAACTCGCGCAATATATAGGAAGGCAGTGGCAAAGATAGTCAGATGCAGTCAACGTCACATGATGCAAAGAGCCAAAAAGCGATAAAAAACAAAACAAGGTGATAAAGCCAACAGTGAACTGAATCTCGAAAGGGGTGGTAACAAAAAGGAAACTACACTCAATGACTATACACAGTTAATGTCACATGGTGTAAAGAGCCATAAAAGCGATAAAACCACAACAGGGTGAAAAGGCTAAAAGTCCGCAGAAACTCAAAGGGATGGTAACAAAAACTACATGTTGACTTAAACAGTTAATGTCACAAGGTGTAAAGAGCCATAAAAACCGATAAAACATCCATAGCAGATAATAAGGGTAAAACCGATAAAAACTGAAGAAATGGAATTGTGGAAAGAATAAAAATTGACAGAATGTAGCAACGTAAGGCTAAAAAATTCACAGACCGTAACAAAAAAACGATGCAACAGTGACACTCAACGATTGAAACATGCGTAGTTAACAATAAAAATTTTAGCAATGTTGTTCCAAAAAGGCAAGTTCACTTCCGTACAAGGATTTAGACGCGTCACTGACACATTCCAAGCCCTTTTTTTTTATAAAGAAAGCTTCCTTCAATTCCCGGGCTACACTGTCTCTACTCCTATCAAGAACTACAGTTTCGCGTAAACGAGGCATGCATTTACACTCCTTGCAATGAAGCGCTAGATTAGAGCCAGTGCCTTTTTCAAGTCAGCGCTCATGTTCCCTTAAACGTTCGTTAAAGCACCTTCCAGTTTGTCCAATATAAACTTTGTCGTATGTAAGCGGTATCTGGTAAATCACCCCTACCCTACACCTGACGAACATGTTGGCATGCTTTACGCCACAGGTTTGCTGTCTCGGCTTTTCGTTATTTATACTGTGACACAATGTAGCTAGCTTGCAAGGGGCAGAAAAGACTACGGGAATCTCATATTTATTCGCAACCTTTTTCAAATTATGTGCTACCCGGTGGGAATACGTGATAACGGCTGGCCTCACCCTCCTATTGCTTTCCTGAGTAACTTTCTTCTCCTTGCCTTTAACTTTTTGAAGCAGAGTTTCAGTCACTGCCGAAATCACAGTCTGCGGAAAACCTGCCTGCAGTAACCGTGCGGTCTGCAGTTGGAAGCTCTCTTGCATGCAATGCTCGCATGATTTTGTTAGTGCAGATCTTAATCCGGATGTGGCTATGGCTCGTTTAACTGTTTTTGAGTGAGCTGACTCGTAGGACAACAGCTCTTGTTGACTTCGAGGCTTGTACATCCAACAGTATCTATATCGTACCAAGGATAGTTCCAAGTCCAAAAACTGTAACTTGTTGTTCTGAGGAAATTCACAAGTGAATTCCAAACCATGGCTCAGTTCATTAAATGTATCTAGAATTTCATTTACAGTGGCTCTATAAGCTGGTGCGTCTTGCTTGGCTAACACAACTAAAAAATCGTCGACATATCTGAAAACCTTTAAAACTTTGCTCTTGTCGAACCTATCGTCCAGATTTTTGTCAACTGCTGCGAGAAAAATATTACTTAACACTGACGCTACACAGGACCCTATACAAATTCCTTTCTTCTCTATGTACACCTGATTGTCAAACTCGACCACAGTAGCACTAAGGTAGAATTCCAACAAAAAAAGAAAACTCTCCATTGAGATACCCGCTGAATTTTGAAACAACACACCTTTCTTTTCAATGCAAGACTGAACAGCTGAGAACAACTCTTTGTGTGGAATGGAATAGAAAAGGTCCTTGGAATCTACCGAAAACATGTTTCCAATGCCTTTGCAGGATTGAAAGAAAGCTATAATTTCCGTCGAGTTCTTCGTACCGAAGGGATCATCAACGACAAGCGAGTTTAAATGCCTTAACAGGCTTAATGCCCTAACATGGCTCTTTACACCTTGTGACAATAACTGTTTAAGTCAACATGTAGTTTTTGTTACCATCCCTTTGAGTTTCTGCGGACATTTAGCCTTTTCACCCTGTTGTGGTTTTATCGCTTTTATGCCTCTTTACACCATGTGACATTAACTGTGTATAGTCATTGAGTGTAGTTTCCTTTTTGTTACCACCCCTTTCGAGATTCAGTTCACTGTTGGCTTTAACACATTGTTTTGTTTTTTATCGCTTTTTGGCTCTTTGCATCATGTGACGTTGACTGCCTCTGACTATCTTTGCCACTGCCTTCCTATATATTGCGCGAGTTTCGCTCAATAAATTCAGTTGTCAGTCAGCGCTCTTTCCTGTCACTTCCTCGTTTCGCCTTCTGGCTTCTTCTTTAGCGCTGTTTTCACTATTGTTAGATGAGGTCATTGTCTGATATTACGCCACGCACAGTATTAAGCGACCTGTGGGGTGTTACAGTGACTAGCGTTTCTCCAAACGCGGTTATGTTTGAGAGTTTGGGCAGTTGGACTTTATCGCGTATCTCAAGTAATAGGTCACCACTGGCTAACTTCGTCGCCTTGTAGCCAGGGCCCAAAGTTTCTGTGACTGTCTTTTCAACGAGAAAACGAGAAATCATTTGAGCTGTTTTTTCTTTTGATTCGCTGTGTACTATGTGGAAAATTGGCAAGAGGTTCTTTCTTTTTGCTCAGAAATTGTGATGCCACGTCTTCGGTCCGCTTTTATTATTTTGAGGATGGCAATCATTTTGTGATGGGGAGGAGCCATAAAATGTGGTTGTTGTTCGTCCGCGGGGTCACCCACCCACCATGGAGCTCAACAAGGGGACGGGACAGGAACTTGGAAGCAAGTCCTGCCCACGCCAGCTGTACACCGCCGCTTTAACCCAATCTGAAGTAACTCAGGGTAGTAGTTACTCACACAGGGTTAACCCTCGCCGCCAGGAAGAAGAAAAAGTAATTAAGAGAGGAGAAGACAGGAGAGTTGTGAGAAAAAAGATAAGAAAGTGAAAGATAGAGAGGAGGACAGGAAAAGGTGACTGGCCGATTTCCCCCAGTCAGGTCAGGTCGGAGGTGCCGTCTACAGGAAGCTGGGGCCAAAGTGGTGTGTTGCTTCCGCCGAGGGGCCTTAAGGGTCCAAACGCTCGGCCACGGCTCAACCACCAGGATCCCCTTTTCGCCGGACACGGCGATGCCACGCAAGGCTAGGCGTAGGTGCTCGGGTCCGTGGTGATGCACTGTTCACCATCATCCCCTTGCGGGGATGACCCTGCGGATGCTCGGAAACCCGTAGTGTCGCCACTCACCAACGCCTGCAAGCTTCAGACGCCCCCTGCAGGGACAACAATACATGTGTTTGTGCACATTAAGATAACTTGCATGAAGCAAATAAAGCAAGTGTCTTGCGCACTGCATGAAGCTGTTTGTAATGTGGCATCACCCTTCACTGCCCACCTCTGTATTCGTCCCGTTCCCCCAAGGTTGAGTAGCATATGTGAAGACTTTTTCCAGGTCACCACTTCACCTTTCCAAACATTAAACCTTTCTCTTTTACGTGGAATGTTGCTGCATTAAAAGGAGCTGCCTGTTGCTGCTGCAGGTGCATAGCGGTTGCCTTACAGCAAAGGAATCACTGGGCTCTGCAAACATATTTTTTTCACCTTGTGCATTGTGGTGTCAGCTTTCATCAGATGACCAGTCATCAGCATCAGCCTGACTGCACCCACTGCTGGGCAAAGGCCTCTCCCATGGCTCTCCAATTATACCTGTCCTTTGCCAGCTGCACCCACAGCAGCCGCCTTTCCTCGGCCGATATACTATCACCGGCCACGTGGGCCAACGCGTGGTGATTCTGCATCAAAGTTGAGCAGATCTTTCAGTTGAATAGCGCCGCAGAGTGGTGCATAGGCACACAGCTGCTCGCTATCGCCTTCACTTCTTCCCTGAGCAGGGTCCATTTTAATTCTGGCGCGATTGCATGCTTCGTAGAGCTCTTCCCCATATATGTTCTTAGCGAACGTCCGTGAATGGACAAAGGTACAAATTTTTCATGTGAGTTGTTTTCTTTATTACACTTTTTTCATGCGACGAAAATAAGTTACAAAGGAGTTTGGTCGAAGAAGAAACACCAGCCAATGCACGGACAGATGTCCCCAATGGTTGGCACCTCAGCTGTTGATGCATGTGTACAGAAATGTGGAAATATAAAACATAAGCACTGTATGCCGAGTGTTCAAGGTAAGGTAGGTAAGTAATAACACAAGCAGCTAGGCAGAAGATTAGCTTGCCTTGTATTTTTCTTGATGAAAACCCCAAGTGAAAACAAAGCATCAAAGCTTGCCACACAACTTTGCTAAGGCACCACAACATAAGCAAAGTCAGGCACAAAGACAGAACAGAAAGCAGACTGCAGCCAAAAGCAGAACTAACTCTTCACATAGGCAGCTTTACTGTTGAACTGCAAGGTGAGAAAGTTCATCGGCAGCTAATTGGAAACTCTTCTTGTCATGTGGGTAGTAACGTGATATAACCTTTGTGATGCAAGAACTCTTGTAGGCACAAGTTACACAGCACAGCATGCTATGATTTTAATGCACAAGATCTGAGTGACAAATAGTGAATTATAATAAATAGCATAGCAGAGTGCAAAAAAACCATGCTTCGGCTTTTCCAGCACACACAGAGGCTTGATCCGACTTGTTTTCAGCATTTTCTACAAGTTCCTTTGACTAAGTCTTGTGCAATGTTGAACAAGAGGTATTCCCGTCGTGTATCAGTTTCGGCGTGAACACTGCGGCATAGCTTGTACGTTAACTGACATTGGTAAACAGTCCCTAAGACACTGGTGATGCCAAAAATCTGGAATGTCTGTGAACACAATGTGTTCCTTGGCTTTTTGAAACTAGCAATTTTATAGCATGCTTATTACTCTTTATCCTTACAGTTAACTGACCGAACGACCACCAGAGGTGGACTCTGCCGTCCTTGCAGCATTTCGCACTTCTTGAAATCATCAACGTCCCTATCAATAAGTCAACCATTCAGTGAAATATTCCTATATGCAAGCATGCATGCTTCACATGTAAGCTATAGACACAGACATTTATCTACTTCACATGTATGTTCAGCACCTACACAGTTTTCAAATGCTGCTTTGCTGCACAGCGGCAGTTCAGTATTACAACATTTATCTCGCATGTCAATTCTCCTACATGCTGTACAATGAAAGGTGAAAAACAGCTAGACTATGTTGACTGCTATATAAATTTTTTTAAGGTCGGTTATCCTGAAGTGAAGCTTTTCATAACTTACTGCCTCACGGTATGGAAATAATGTGGTGAACAATTCTTATCACTTTTGTAAAGTGATCAGCTTGTCTGTCACCCTACCTCTCTGCACAAAGGAAGCGGAGAAACATAACTGCAATATACAGGTCCACACAGACGGGTAACTTTAACGTAACAACTCGCTTATAATTTCTCCACACCTGCTGTGTGCTCATGTTGGGAAATATGTTCTCATAAAGCGATTCATAAATCCTAAATGTGCTCGTGGGATGGGACCCCGCGGTGCCGTCGAGGCCGGCGTCGCCGTTTCGGCAGCTGACGGTTGCGATCGCATAGGCCTAAAGTGTTAGCTCTGAATTCGAGCAACTCGCATGCAGCACTAATTCCTGAGCAATGAATCGTTCTGTCCTTTAACATCTAGTCGAGCTGTAGTGACGGAGGCCGAACAGCACATATATGCACACCAACGACCGCGCGGTTCTGCCGCCGTCATGCGAGAAAGGCTGTGTCCGAAGTTGTCCGAGCGAGAAATTGGTGCTCTTCAAGGAAAGAAAACAGCGTACTTAACCAAATATACAAACTTCCACAAAGCTCTCAAACGTTTACCACCAACAAAATGCTCGAAGCAAAGCCAAGAGTTGTCCGTGGAGCTCGTAGCGGATCACAACGGCGTACTGTTTTCCCGGTTTACGACTTCAGAACACTCGGAACATGTTGCATTCCGTTGCATTGAAGTTGCTGCAGTTTGAGGGAGCGCACAACACCTCTTTTTCGGTGATGTGAGCGTTAGTATTAGGGTAAGAAATGTCGAAACCGTACGTCTGCAAGAAATGCTCACGCGAACGGAAGCGCAGGAACGACACAGAATTCCAAATTCACGTGAGAAATCTTAGCCATGACGCAATATCCGCCGTATTTTGGACACCTACTTACGGGGTGCGTACAAGCGTCCCTGTTAATCTGCCCGCGAAAGATTAATTCCAGTTAGCAGTAATAAGAAAGACGCTAATAGCAGAATTCAACGCAAGCAACACTTACGTTGGCGAATTTTCTTCTGTAAAGATACTTTTATTTGCTGTAATAAAACAAAACTAAAGGCAAAATTAAAAGCAAGCATTATTTTCGTTGGCGCATTTGATGTGAAACAATGCTTACCTTTGCAACTGTTAATAGAGGACACGTGCAAACTTACAACTTCTTGCTATTTGCTAATTTGTAATTGTTTGTCCATATGTTATACATAGTTATATGGAAGAGGGATGACATGACCAAATGTCTGAAGCCCCCCCTACTAACAGCAGGAGTACAAATGTCTCCCGTAATCTACCTGCTTAACTGTATTTTATGTTGAAGTAATAAAAAATAGCTAATAGCAAAATTAAACACAAACTTTTTTTACGATAGCGCAGTTATTGTAGAAAAATACTACCTCTGCAACTCTTAACAGAGGGCAGGTGCAACCACACAACTTCTTGTTATGGGCAAACTTGTTCTTAGTTCTCCACTTGTTATACATACTTTTATACAAGAGAGATGATATGCCAACTTGCTTGAAGCCGTCTACTTGCGAAAGTTTTATTTCAAGTTCCAATAATAAAGAACAAACTAATAGCAAAACTAAACGCAACCGCTACTTAACTTGGCTGATCTGATTAAAAAAAAAGTACTTTAGTGGTGCTCAACCTGAACGAGCAGCAAGGTATGTTGGGTGTTCCGACTTCTTGGTCGTTGGGCGAGGTGCGCTTTGTACGGCACTCTGCCTTGAATTGCGGCGCTGCGAAGCTTGAATTCGGATTTTGCTGTGTTAATATACTACTGATCCGGAGTTCCCGGGTTCGAACCCGACCGCGGCGGCTGCGTTTTTATGGAGGAAAAACGCTAAGGCGCCCATGTGCTGTGCGATGTCAGTGCACGTTAAAGATCCCCAGGTGGTCGAAATTATTCCGGAGCCCTCCACTACGGCACCTCTTCTTCCTTTCTTCTTTCAGTTCCTCCTTTATCCCTTCCCTTACGGCGCGGTTCAGGTGTCCAACGATATATGAGACAGATACTGCGCCATTTCCTTTCCCCAAAAAACCAATTATATTATTATGTTAATATGCGCGAATGAAGTCGTAAAAAAGGTCAGCATGCTCTACGTGCATTAATATATATGTGTTCTACGTTCAGTATTCGAATGAAGGGCGAAAAAGCGACGAAGCTGTAATAACATGAATTCATAATTACTTCTTCGAGCGCCGCCAGCGTGTAGTCATGTTGACAACTGGAAGTGACATCAGGGATCGCTCTTAGGACCGCTCCCAGTCACTCAATATCTCTTCAAGTGTACGTCTGTTTGCTGATTATTATTATTATTATTATTATTATTATTATATGACTGCACATTCTATAGAAAAATTAAATATGCTTGCGATGGTGTTCAGCTCCAAACTGACTTAACCCTTATCCATCCTTGGCGAACAAAATGGAAAATGTATTTCAATACGGAAAACTGTGTTCATCTTTGTTTTTCACGAAAAAGATCAGAATTCACACTCAGTATTACATAAATAATGTGTTGCTTAGCCAGAGATGTACGTACATGCAAATAACTGGGTGTTATAGTGTCGAACGACTGTTCACGGTATACACATGTGGATTACATGATTACAAAAGCTGGTAGGGCACTGAATTTCATTCAGCGAAATTTCTACGATGTTCACAGACAAATCTCAAGAAAACCGCTTTTCTGTCCTGTGTTCGTCCCATTATGGACTGCGCCTGTATTGTATGGGGCCCTGCACAGCAATTATTAATTGACAAATTGGAAAAAAAAAAATCACAACAGCTAGGGCAGCAAGATTCGTCTCGGGCATGTACGAACGCAGAGGTAGTTGTACAGAAATGAAAAATGTTTTGTCGTGGAAAAGTCGTGCTGCTTCTAAACGGCATGGCCATTCTTGTAAATTTCGCGAGTACCGTGCCAGGGCGAACTTGTCGGCGAATTCATTTTTTGTTTAAACGGTGCAACAATGGAATCGACTTTAGGAGACTCAAGTGTGCTCTGTAAACGAACGAAGATGTGTTTTTCCAATCTGTGACCCCCTGCTATAGCGCTCTCGGGCAAGCGGCGTAATTCTTGAATAAGGATACAAGTGCGAACTTTCCGGCGTGCGTCGTCTGTTAGCACAGAAGTTTAGGGAGTGGTTTAGCACGCTTCAGTCACTCGCTGCAATTGTTACAGCGCGGCTGCTACATTTTTCTCTAACATATATTAGAGTAAAAATTTCCTATAGGTCTCGCGCTATTCGGAGCTGAATATTTGATGTACCAGGCCACAGCTTAACATTACGTGCTACCACTTCTTGTAGCAGATTGGCAGCGAAGAGAGCTTATATCATTCAAATCCTTGGAGGAATTTCGGTACCTTTACAACACCTGTTTCGCCGGTTCAATGGGAAGAGCGCTCGGCGACTGAGCCGACGACTCGGGTTGAATACCGTTGCCGCGCGTTCCCATGAAGGCGAAAGGCACCAGTGTGTTACGTGAAATGTCAGATTCTTAGGTGGTCGAAATTAATCGACAGTCCTTCGCTGCGGCGTCCCTCACAGACAACGTATCGCTTCGGGACGTGCCCCATTTCTTACAAATTTTGCACTTTTTCTGGTGTTTGCAAAGCTTTCATGCGCAATGCATCGGAGCTGCACGGGTTCCTTGCCGCGCGGTGTATCGTGAGCTGCCTTCGCCTGCAGACGACCACGACATGAAATCAGACGACCAGTTACGGTTTCGATATTCGAAAGCTTTGTTCTTCGTTCGATATCGCTTTTTTATCTGTTTTAAACAGCGAGTATGTTTCCGAAAATGTGCCTTACATTGCACCAGAAGCCTAAAAAGTGAAATATTGCCCACTGATACTGCTAATTAAAAGCTAACGCTTTCAGTTTTGAAATCTGAAAGCGCTTAGTAGGCTTCTATTGATAATTTTGTTTAATCTCTATTTCGAGCTTCTTGTTGGTCACAGCTTTTCGTTTTTATAAACTGGCCATATCGCTTTAATAATTCTACAGTGCAATCAATGCTTTAAAAAGTGTATTTGGCTACCAGACTGCGCTGAAATCGGACGACCAGGTTCGGTTTCGATATCTGGAAGCTTTGTCCTCTGTTCGATGTTGTTTTTTCACCTTTTTTAAAGTTTTACTTCTAATTTCTTGGTTTAAACAACAAGTATGTTTCTGAGCACCTTAAATTGCACCGATATTTTGAAAAGTGATATATCACCCTCAGTAACTGTTTAATGAAAGCCAACGCTTACGGTTTTGCAGCCTGAAAGCGTCTTTTGGCTCCTTTTGATAATGCTGTTAAACTTTGTTATCAAAATTCTGGTTGATTGCGTTTTTTACATTTTTAAAAACTGGCAATATATATTTAACAATTTTACAGCGCAATCAATGCTTTAAAAAGTATATTTGGATACCAGAAGGCGCCGATATCAGACAACCAGGTTCGGTTTCGATATCTGGAAGCTTTGTTCTCCGTACGATGTCGCTTTTTTCATCCTTTTCAAAGTTTTAACTTCTGAATCTTTCTTCTAAAATACAAATATGTTTCTGAACAGTTTAAATTGCACCGAAGCCTTTAAAAGCGATATATAACCCTCTGTTATTGCTTAATGAAAGCCAACACTTTCGGTTTTGAATTTTTGGTTTTGGTTTTTGGGGGGAAAGGAAATGGCGCAGTATCTGTCTCATATATTCGTTGGACACCTGAACCGCGCCGTAAGGGAAGGGATAAAGGAGGGAGTGAAAGAAGAAAGGAAGAAGAGGTGCCGTAGTGGAGGGCTCCGGAATAATTTTGACCACCTGGGGATCTTTAACGTGCACTGACATTGCACAGTACACGGGCGCCTTAGCGTTTTTCCTCCATAAAAACGCAGCCGCCGCGGTCGGGTTCGAACCCGGGAACTCCGGATCAGTAGTCGAGCGCCCCAACCACTGAGCCACCGCGGCGGGGCAGGTTTTGAAATCCTAAATCATTTTTTTTGTATCGAAACCGATATCGAAACCGAACTTGGGTGTCTGATTTCAGCGCCTTTTGGTGGCCAATTACACATTGTAAGGCATTGATTGCACTGTAGAATTATTAAAAAGTTAACGCCGGTTTCTAAAAACGTGAAAGTTGAGACGAACTAGAAGTTTAATATAGACACAAAGCAGCTTTATCAAAGGGAACCAAGAAATAATTTCGGATTTCTGATTTCGGTTTTGAAATCCGAAATGATTTTTTGGTTCCTTTTGTTAAAGCTGCTTTGTGTCTATATTAAACATCTGGTTCGTCGCAACTTTTACCTTTTTAGAAACTGGCGTTATCTTTTTAATAATTCTACTGTGCAATCAATGCCTTACAATGTGTAATTGGCCACCAGAAGGCGCTGAAATCAGACAACCAAGTTCAGTTTCGATATCTTGAAGATTTGTTCACCGTACGTTGTCGCTTTTTTCATTTTTTTCAAAGTTTTCATTTATAGATCGTTGTTCTAAACTAGAAGTATGTTTCTTAACAGGTTAGATTGCATCAAAACCTTTAAAAGTAATATATAACCCACTGCTATTGCTAAATGAAAGCCAGCTTTTTCGGTTTTGAAATCTAAAAGCGTTTTTTGGCACCTTTCGATAAAGCTGCTTCATGTCTATATTGAGCTTCTGGTTCGTCGCAACTTCTACGGTTTTAGAAACTGGCGTTATCTATTTAATAATTCTACAGTGCAATCAATGCCTTACAATGTGTAATTGGCCACCAGACGGCGCTGAAATCAGACAACCAGGTTCGGTTTCGGTCGGTCAGTCAGTCAGTCAGTCAGTCGGTCAGTCAGTCAGTCAGTCAGTCAGTCAGTCAGTCAGTCAGTCAGACAGTCAGTCAATTTTTCGCATAAGAAAATACAGCGAAAAAAAGGTGACTGCAGAAAAAGCCGCTTTGTTGCTGCTTGGCTAAGCTCCAGTCACCCATCACCCATCAGCAGTGACGAACGATGCTCTTACATGAAAATATACAAGCGTAAAGAGAAGAAAAAAGAGAAACATACAACATCAAAAAATACTGGAACTACAAAAACAAATAAAAAAAAAACAAACACGGGAAATTACATCACTGCAGTGTGCCAGTGGCAGCAGTATACAAAATTTATATGCACAGTTCGGTGATACGTTTAAGGGATAGTTTTTCAATGTCAATTTGGGATGCATCCGAATAGTGATTTAATATTGTTGGTAAACTATGTTGAGTCATCGTTTTACCGCAATTAGTTCGTGATGATGGAACTAGCCAAGGTGATTGATGACGAAAGCAGTAGTTACCCAAAGGTTTTTTAGTTGCGCTAAATCGAAAAATACATCCAAAGTACCTTTAATTGCCCCTTTGTATTTGCAAGTAATTTATGCACGTATACATGTCTTGCACCTTAATGATCTTATGTTTATGAAAAAAAATTAGCAGTGGCTTAGCTTGGCTATGCCAGGATATACGTAGCGTGAGCTGCGCTGAGCCGCTGAGCAGTAACTTCGCTCTCCTCTCCGTGGCTACACCACACTGGCAAACACCGCGCTATATGTATACCTCCACTGATAGTCTGCGTATGCGCACAAAATGAGAGGCGTTATCAAGCGGCTCCGGCGCAGCGTCAGAATTAATTGTATCAGGACCGACGTTACGCTAATTCCTGCGCCCTGGGCTCCTGTTGCTTTTTATTATAATTTGTTTGTCTCACATTACCCGCCGCGGCGGCTCAGTGGTTAGCGCGCTCGGCTGCTGATCCGGAGTTCCCGGGTTCGAACCCGACCGCGGCGGCTTCTTTCCGCCTCCATTGAAACGCAAAGGTGCCCGTATGATGTGCGATGTCAGTGCACGTTAAAGATCCCCAGGTGGTAGAAATTATTCCGGAGCCCTCCACTACGGCTCTTCATTCTCTCTTTCTTCCTTTCACGCCCTCCTTTATCCCTTTCCTTGCGCCGCGGTTCGGGTGTCCACCGATATATGTGAGGTAGACACTGCGCCATTTCATGTCCCCAAAATGCTCGCGCATGCGCAGCACGGCTCTCCAGGAATTACGTGAAACAGCTCAACCTCGGTCGGTGTAGCTCACTCTACAAAATGGTGCTGCGTGTTCCGAGAATGACACTGCACGGAGGGCTCGTTTCTGGAGAACGGAAATTTTCTGCATATTCATTACAGTGGTGTTGCCCCATACTATAACAAAATAACACAGGTGGGAATGCAAAAGAGCATAATAAATCACGCGTTATATGTCATTTGGAAGGGAATGGCGGCACCGGTTTATTATTCCCACAGCCCTGCTTAATTTTGATGAAAGGTAGTTGACATGATCATTCCATGACACATGCTTTGAAAAAATCACCCCAAATGATTTGACACATTTTTCGGTTGTGACTACATACGGTCCCATAACAAAGGTCTTCGGAACATCAATTGATGAGCCGCGAGCACGAAATAGTATGCATTTCGTTTTCGATTAGTTCAGAATCAGCGAATTGTTTTTACACCAAACTTGCAGTTCACAGCAGAAAGCCGGCGCTTTTGTTTCAATTTCCGCCATGTCCTTCCCAGAGAAAACAAACGGTACAGTCGTCCGCGTAAATAACCAACTCGCATTCATCGCCTAGTTCTACAATATCATTTATGTAGTATAGAACCAAAATGGGCGCAAGGATACTTCCTTGCGGAGCCCCTGATTCTATACGTCTGAGCCGCGATTTGCGGTTACTGTGTCAGTGAATTGTAATCGGCCTGATGATAAGAGTGCATCAGTTTTTGAGCAGTTCCTCTAAACCCACATATTTCAAGTTTATCTAGCAAAATTGTACGATCATTTACGCACTCGAAGGCCTTACTAAAATCTAGATATAGTCCAAAAACTAATAATTTATCTTCAAAGTTCTTTAATATCATTTTTGCGCCAATAACGCTGTTTCTGTTGTACGGTTCTTTCTAAAGCTACATTGGTACCTGGTTATGAGTTCAAGTTTTTGGGAAAAGTGGTCGATGCGTATTTTGATCACCATAATTATCAAAGCCCTTAGAGCAAACCGGTAGTATGGAAACTGGCCGGTAGTTGCCAAAAATGTTTTTGTCACCATGTTTGTGGATTGCGATTACCCTTGCGATTTGCATATCATTAGGAAAATACCTGTGGAAAGTGAGCAGTTGTAGATGTGGGTTAGTGCAGGGGCAATTATATCAATGACGCATTTAATCGGTCTTATTTGAATGTCGTTAGCATCGAGGCTGTGACTGTTTTTAAGGGCTTGAAAAAGGGAAGCAACTTCAGGGGTGCATGTAGGCTGGAAAAAATAGACTGTAGTAAAGGTGAAATGCACCATGCCGCTTCAGGAGAAGGATTAGAGCTGCCTATTTTGATGAAGAAGTCATTGAATTTATCTGTAAGGCTAGCGCCAGTGACTTCTGCACCATTCAAAACAATGCAGGTATTGTTGCTAATTGCCTTTTCCCTATTTAGAGCCTTTTTAGATTTTTCCACATCTTATCACTTTTGTGATGGCAGCAAGGCTCAAATATTTGTTGTCATTTTCTCTTTAATTTTTTTATGGGCTTATTTAATTTTTTCAAAAAGGCTTTGTACTCGCGCAACTTCTGCTCATCACGAGAGAGCATGAAAGTTTGATACATCTTATTTTTCGCACGAATGAGTTTAGGAGGTCCCTGGTAATCCACGGTTTACGCGAGTTTTTATGTACACGATGTGTTTTTATCGGGAAAGATGCGTAACAGTGTTTTTTAAAGATGTTTAAAAACGCATCATATGATTCATTGGCGTTCTTAAGGGATAATATTACGCTCCAGTCTTCAGATGAAATGTTTTGTCTGAAAGTTTCCATCGCGTGATAAGATATTTCCCGGTGCGTGACTTCAGGCATATGACAAATGCTGTTTCGAGGGTAGAATGATAGGTAAATGGTCACTGATGTCAGAGCTAAGGACGTTAGTTATGATGCAATCATCGGATGTATTTGTAATAAACATGTCAATCAAGGAACATGTCGCGGGTGTAACACGAGTGGGAGCTGCTATACAGTTGCGATAGTTATTGCACTCTAAATTCATTGTCAGCTCTCTAGCAACGTTTGAAGTTTTCAAAATGTCAGTATTTAGACCACCGCAGATAGTTAGTACATATCCATTCATATTTGCAAAAGACAGTACGACCTCTAAGAGATTTAGAAAAGCTGCCACATTTCCGTGGGGAGGGGGGGGGGGGGGGGGGCTGTACAGAACAGCAAGCATATTCTTTCCCTTCAGGATGCACACTTCGTAATCGATAATAACTGATCTATATTCAGATACGATATTAAAACCGGTATCTAAAGCGTGCACAGCAACCCCGCCTCCTCTACTGCCTTTTCTCTTCAGGAAGAAATAATTGTAGTCGGGTAACACTAAATGTTCTGAATCATCACTATCTCAGGTCTCCGTGAACATCAGTATAGTCGAACTTTGTGCCACATGACTCCAACAGGAGCAGTATGTCATCCAATTTTGGTCGGACAGGTGTGGCGTTTGGCTGAAATATTTTGAACCAGTTAACGGCTTGGTTATTTTGAATTGTTTTTGGAGATATTCTGGAAGAATCGCCATGACTCTGCAACGAGAGCTTATACGAAAGCTTACGAAGAAAGATCAGAGACGTCATTGGTAGCGCATATCTTGTCGAGGTCGCTCTCATGTTTGATTGAAATCAGCGCTGACGTTTCATTGTGACGGGCAAAGATTTGTCCATTTCTTACCCACACAAATCGCCAGCTGTGCTCACGCTTGCGGGCAATGGCTGTTCCTAGAAGCTTCTTGAGGTAAGGACATAGGTGTTCATTTACATATATGGGCAGCTCGTTTTGGGAACCAGAATGTTCCTCATCTGAAGTCCCGTTGCGCAGGCCGAGAGTGGCATTTGTGATTTTTTTGCTTTTTTGCCTTTTCCAGGATCTTGTCACGCTTTTCTCGTCTTTGGAACTGGACGACAATGTTTGAGCTGTTTTTGTACTTCGTCGCTACCCTGTGGCATGCGTCAATGTCAGTGCGGGTAATTGTCTCTCCTATCGCGTCACCAATTTTTTTCAAGATTTCAGGAATGCTTTCGTTTGGGTCCTGCAGCACACCTTTAATTTCTAAATTCCTGTTCCGTGTGTATTGCCCCGATTTCACTTAGACGGTTTGGGAATCATTTAACTCCTTTTCGAGGGCCTGCAGTTCCCGCCTCAGCATTTCATTTTCCTTCTTCAGTGCGCTGTAGTCTGTTACAGTATTTCCAAGCAGTTTGCTTCATCAAGCCCCTTACTACAAAAGTCGAGGCTTGCCTTGATCTCTTCAAGCTCAGTGCGCAAGGTGCGTTCATCTGAGCGGAAGTTTCTTTCCATTGTTTCTCTTTGCGACTTCAACTCTGCTTTCAGTTCATCTCTCAATTCGTTAAAAAGCTTGGCGATTTCCTTTGCCATATTATGTAGGTGAAAAAAAAAAACGTTATTGAGAAACTAAGCACTCAGCAGTCACTAAAAACTCTCTAGGCAAAAAAGTCACTCATGCATGGGCAGCAGTCACGGCGATAGCAACAGCAACGCGTGAAAGCTTCTCATAAAGAACAGCGCGAAAAGATAAGGACGGCGACTGCACACACAAGTGATGACCAACAGCTGTTCCTGCTTATTACGGAGCGGATAGAAGACGCTGGCTGAGACAAAACAGAGGAAAAAAAAAAGGCTCTTTCCGTGTCTACACGCAACGAAAGGAGACAAAAGAAAAACAATAAGCTGAAGAATTGCTGAAAAATTGGAGGACGCTTAAGCTTCGCCCTTGACAGTGGAACACCATAGCGTGTGGCAGCGCTGCCAGGGAGTCCAAGGAACGCCATCGTCCGTTCGGCCCGACGCCTTGCCCGTTGGAAACACCTTTGAACGCATTTTACATTTTCCCCAATTGTTTCAATTAATTAATTGATCAATTACACACTCTATGTCATTAAGCATTGACTGTTTTATTATGAGAATTTTGACACCTTTCAACCATCCTTTTCCAATTTTTCATATCTTAATTTCTACATATGATTAATTAGTCAATTAATTACATTTATTTCATTAACACGTAATCGCCTCTCACACATCAATCAATCCTCAATCACGGGAGCCACAAATTGCCATGATACGATTTTTTTTTTTTTACGCAGTCACAGATTATTCCCGACACGCGACTATGGCTACGCCGACGGCTTTTTGACCGAACGAGGTGGATACGCTGTCGCGTAATGCTACAAGATGACAATATGTTGGAAAACAAGCCAAAGTTCGCTGGCAGTGAAAAACCTTTCTTTTTGCAATTGGTAGCAGCTGCCAATGATGTCAGCCCTCCGAAGACGAAGAAGCAATGACGCTCGCGTTGTGCTGTCACTGCCCTGGTTCGTTATTTGGTTGAGTTACACTGCGAGCCATCTAGGCTGTCTCGGGACATAGATACAGGGTTTGCTAAAAGTTCCCAGTCTCATTTTGAGCAGTATATGCGGTCACTTAACGCACCTATGAAGGCGCTAAGGTTTTCAGAGGTGAGGGCGAGACTCTGACTATACGGGACCTTGCGGCCTGATGATTTTTGAACATCCCTGAGTAGGGGGCCAACTTCTGCCACTCGGTCCTCTGCGAAGAACACGCTCAAGCTCAAGCTACGGAGCTCTGTAAGTTGGTAAGCTTGCTTCATGGTAGGCGCCATTAAAAACAGAAACCGATAGCGTGAAATGATCACCCACGAGTTGCAGGGTGGTTTCGGGCTCGGACGGAGCTCAAAGCACTGCCCCTTTCTAAGCCCATTCCAGCATGAAAATTACTCGCTGGTGGCGGTCACCCCATCTCTGAAAGTTTAAACATTGCCGATCTCCTATATAGCACTCAAGGAAAAATACACCGCTTTTATATGCTTACGACTGAGTACATCAAATCAATGCTGACTGCTAATATGGCGTTTAAAACGCAACACTCGATGTTTCAGCCAACGTGTGCCAATATTTAAAAAAAAAATGCAATGCTCGATCACGATCTTCCCAGTTATCTGTCAAGCTCAAGGTTTATTTTACATGCAGGCTACACTACCATCTTTAGCTCTGATACTGCATCACACGCCTCATTTCTAAACTTAACTTTGACCTTGAAAATGCCCTTCGGTTGCGCAACAACAACATTCTTCACATTGCTGAAAAGGGAACAGCGCAAACACAGGACGAAGAGAGGAACGTACGACACAGGCGCTGACTTACAACTGATGTTAATTCGAAAGGTGCAAACACATATAAGTAGTCTCGCGGCAAACTGTCAGCTGAGTCAACATCAGGGGCGGTGTAAAAGGCCGGATAAAAGCGATAAAATTTTAAAAGTTATAAAATTTCTAACAAGAAACGATGCCTGTGGGAAGGGTGACATGAGAGAAAGCAAACAAGATGCAGGTGAAGGATGGATGATGGAACATGCGGTCAGGTAAAAACGGGAACGGGGCTAACACTTGGTGTAAAATGATTAAGAACTTAAAAAGCGAGATAAAATCCCTTGTCTAGATAGGCAGTCTCCTTAGACGTCAGGTTGATGGATGGACTGCTGACACACGTGTTGCCCCGGTTTTGAATTAAGTTAGCTCCATGTATCTCACGTGTGCGCTTTTCGTGGTATCTTTTAAAGATCTTTGTCTTGTCCAGGGCTGGCACGCAGGAGCATTTCTTGCAGTGAATGGGCAAGTTGCTGACTGTGCCGGTCTTGAGTGAAGTCGAGTGTTCCATCATACGCTCATTGATACATCTTCCTGTTTGTCCAATGTAAGACGCCCCGCACGATAGCGGTATCTCGTACACAGCGGAGGTTACACATGGTTTTAAAAATGGCGTCCTGTGCTTAAGCTTGCACGCGCTTTTTGGCAGATCTTCTTGGTTGACTCGTCTGCACAGGCCTCCTAGTTTGTTGGGCGCCGAAAAAGTCAAGCGTATTCCGTGCTTCCCGGCTATTTTCTTAAGTCTGTGGCGTGGTTCGTGTACATAGGGAATTACCGTTGTTCTTGACCGATCCGGGCTGCTGTTGGCGCGATGAGAATGGCGAAGCTCTCGAAGTAGTTTTTCTGCCAAGCTAGCGAGGAGCGAGAGTGGGAACCCCGCGTCTGTCAACCGTACGACTTGCGCCTGGAAACTGGTCGGGATGCAGTGAAAGCAATATCTTTGCAGTGCGTTCCTTAGCGCTGATGTGGCAATGCTGCGCTTCACAAGTTTCGAGTGCGCTGACGAAAAGGGCAGGAGGCTGTTCATTGAGCGTGGCGCGTATCTCCAGCAGATGTGATCTGGAGTTATGTTGAGGATCATTTAAGGAACCTGAGTTCATTGTTTTCCGGAAATTCTGAAGTTAAAGCGAGACCTTGCCGTTTTGATTTAAAGAGGCCTATGATGCCTTCCGATGTTGCGAGCTTGTTGGCGGCGTTCGGTTTGAATAAGATCAGGTAATCATCCACGTATCGCATTATCGTGACTGCCCCGTAGTTGTTAAGATTAGGGAGTAATCTCCTGTCAAATTTGGCCAGCAACAGGTCGCTAAGCACAGGTGCTAAGCAAGACCCTATGCACACGCCATCCTTTTGCTTATAAAGGTCCCCATCAAAGCATACTGCAGAAGATTGAAGGTAGAGCCGGAGCAGGTCGAGGAACATGCTGGCACTGATGCCACAGCTGTTTTGAAAGCGAGAAGTTCCGTGTTCTTCTATAGCTTCGCTGACGGTTGCTAGAAGAGTCGGTTGCGGCAGAGAGTAGTAAAGGTATTTGATGTCTATGGAGAAAACGTCCAAACCTTCAGGGCGTTCCTGCTGCAGGTAGCGCGATACCTCTTCGGGGTTTCTGATGAGGAATGGGTCACCAATTGCTAGTGCCAACAGCGATTTCTGTAAATAGGTGCTTACCATTTGCTGCCAGGTGCCTCGCTCGGAGACGATTACACGGAAAGGAGAAGCTTCTTTGTGGGTTTTTGCAGTGAAGAAGGAATTCCAAGTCAGCCCTTTGCAATTCTTTATATTTGATGCCAACTTTTCCAAGACTGCTTTCCAGCACAGTGCTTCAGCTTCCGATTTTTCCTTATTTAGGGCTCTTCCTATGACCTGTTCAAAATTCTCTCCTGGTGGCTGTTTGGCCTTTTGGGAGTACGACTCATTGGCTGCGACGGTGAATCCGCCTTCTTTGTCGGGTAGAAGTAGCTTTGACTCATTTTTTCGCAGTACAGGTACACCCTTGGTGGTGTCAATTGCTCAGCCCGTGCATGGCTTTTTGAGCAGCGCACCGACGCCTAGGTGTGTGACGGCATTGATGTCCTCTGCTTTGGCTTTTGAGGCTGTAGTGCGGCCGATGCCAAGGAGCTCAGTTTTTGCCAACTGTGTCGAGACGCAGAACTTTGGTCCGAGGCTGAGCACATTCCTAACGTGGTTAGGAACGACGGGGTTTCCTAATGTTCGAACTTCTTGAGTACGGGCTGGTGGGCGCACCTTCCTTGGGATCCCAGTTAGCATCTGCCTCCAAATGAACTCCGAAGTCTGGTCCGCCGTCTTGAGCTCTTGAATGTAACGGTGCTCGTAGTGACCGGGGCTCAACGATAGGCACAAGCAGAGTCTTATCAGAACTTGGCGGAATAGCATTGTGGAGGCCCTCGGCACTAGTACGACGGAAGACTGCCTGAGTAAGACATCTCAAAAAAGAACTCCATGTTCTTCGCTTTTGTTGTCCCTGGTTTCTTTGCTATTCCGCTAAGTTCTGATATGATTCTGCTTGTGCCTGTCCTTGATGCAATATACCCCTATGCGCGCTCCTTTGTCCCACACGTGTTGCTCTGTGTATTGTGCGCTCTTTCTGCTTCTTAAGGTGGTGTACCGCTTCAAGTTCGCGCTCGTGTGCGTGGACGCGTTTTTCCCTCCCGTCCTGCGTTAATCTGCACAAAGCTCGGTACCTGAATATGTCACTTCTCATCAGCGAAAGTTAGCCTCGATTACATCTATCACTACTGCTAGTTAAAACATTTTACAATCTAACACTTCTATGATCTGTGGCGATCAGCTAGATAACCATCTGAAGTATGTCATATGCTAAAGCACGTCCTTACTTTAGCTTTAGCACATTGATCGCGTTGCCTCCCTGGTCTGTTCAGTCACATCACGTACGGGTTAGCATACTGGGGAAATGCGCACTGCTCTCACCTGGCAACGCAAGTAATTCAGAACATAAGAATTATTACATCCAGCCCGTGTATTGGCAATTTCAGATCTCTACTGTATGTGAATATTATCCCAGCAGGTATAGAGCTCATGAAATTTCAGTCGGGTGTTTTCTCCTACAAACTCATCCACAACCAGTTATCATTCAGACTCGCCAATTCTGACAATACAAGATGTGCTTCTAACAACCGTTTACTTCTGCCAAAGGTTCGTACTATGGTAAGCAGACTGTTCAGTTTCCATGAATATCATCATGCAACATCTTACTCCAAATATAAAAAAAATTCACGCATATTACTTGATTTTAAAGCGACACTAAAACAACACCTAAAAACCGTGAGTTTACCATTAGATTATGTTAATTTATTACAGCTTGTGTTCAATGTGTCGAACCGTATGTATTATGTTTCAGTTAGGCGTCACCTTTCGTTCCTGAAATCCTGCACATTGTTTTAGTCATTCCGAGGCTATTATGCACTAGAAGCCCTTTCAGCCGTCAACTATGGGACCTCCTTCTGCATATCAGGCTGAGTTCATCCTCTTGGACATCGCAGACCCCGCTTCTGAACTGCCCTTCTGCCCTGCTTTTGCTACCGAGGACACATTACTTAATTTGCTGCTTATTTGCCCTGGGCTTCGGGAGCCACGCGAGCGACACCTCGGCATTCAGGGTTACCACCCAGGCGACCACAGGACACTCGACCCATGGGCTTTGTTGGCATTCATAGCCGACACCGGCCGCCACATGTACCACCTCGATGGAAAGGAACGCGAACAACCCGGCGCCAACACGCCCCGCTGTTGGAATTTATTTTCATCGCGATTTTAGCTGTGTGGTACGAAAAAGACATTAGAGTCGTCCTAGAATGTATCATGGACGAGTCTAGGGTATTTTTGCTGTCACCGAAGTAAAAGCGCGGCGAAAATAAATTGAAACAGCGGTGCGTGTGTGCGCCGGGTTGTTCGCGTTTCTTTCCATCGAGGTGGTACATATAACCCTGTTATGCCCATGGGCATGTTTGCGCAATTAAAAGAAGAAACTAAGTGACTAAGAAAATTCTGATTCTGAGTATGTAGAGGGACAGGCAGCCGTCATGATTAGGTCAGCGCATTTCCAAAAATTCTCTTAATATCCTAATTAACAAAGCTAAATTACCTAAATTTTTAATCACCAACTAAGTAACCCTCTCAGTTACATAAGAGTTATTTAGAGGGCTGAGAAATTTCCATTTCACTTGTTTTCTTCAAAGCGACTTTACCGCAGCTGCATTTTTTGAGCCTCGAATAAAGTCCGCGAGAGGTGTGAGAAGTGTCATGTGACTATGAGCACATGAATTTACAATAAATGATCACAAAAAGTGGCAGTGAACGAAAAGCCAGAGGTAGGGTGGTGGCATGGTCACGCGGGTTCAGTGTACCACGATTTTATCAAATGAAATGCCAGCGTTCATCGCTGAACCACCTAGAGTTGCGACCGGCGGCCTTTCATTCATTGTGGCGTTACATAACCGTGAGTGTGCTAACATCGCCACGTGGGAGAGCATAATCGAGTGATAAAACGAGTCACACTTAAGTTTCTTCGATGAAGCTATTTAAATGGGTAGTTTTCAACTTGCTCGGCAACATTTGCGCTAGCGGTAAGTATAAAAAGCAAGGTAATTTATCTCAGGTGCTCTAAAAATATATGGGCAAGACGACTGCTTATAAGCCAAGAAGTACTTTGATTTGGGCTAGTTGGTTCATATCTTGAAAGAAGTTAGGACGGCGCTAAAACGACAAAGACAAAGAGGCCCCGTCCTGTTGTGTTCGTGCCTCTTTGTCTTTGTCGTTTTAGCGCCGTCCTAACTTCTTATAAGCCAGCTGTAGTCGAACCTTGGTAGACCACGTTGTTTTTTAAAGCTTGGCACAAATTAGCTGAAACACCCTGATTTATAAGGACGTACATCTCTCTCCCAATGTTTTCAGAAAGCACCATGCACAGGCACAGTACGCAATTTGAAGACCGATACATGACGACGCTGTTAGTTTGTTCTCAACGTGAGCAGTGAATAACTGACACAAATTTGTAAAAAGGTGCCTAAAAGCTTCGTGATCAGGAGTGGCTAACTTCATCTGCATAAGATGCAAATGAAAGAAGGAAATGTGAGCGCAATGGTGGCTGAACGCAACGCTGTGGCAGTCACTAAATAAATCTCTCGGCCTGCCGCAAAGAAAGCCACGTCCCAGGGCGCCGCCGAACGACGGCGGTGGAAAAGGTTGACGGCGCACCTCCGCTGAGGCGGACGCAGTGTGTGTTGAACCGTCTCCGCGCACGCGTCTTACACAGCGCCATGGCTCTATGTGAGTCAAAAGGTGCCGATCGCATTACCCCTGTTTATCACAACTGACTCTGAAGTTAAAGAGGGCTGTCTCACAAACTATGCGCCTGTCCTTTTCACACGGAGATCCTTCTTCAACTTCTTCTTTGCCTCAGTAAACCGACCGACCGAATCAATCAATCAATCAATCAATCAATCAATCAATCAATCAATCAATCAATCAATCAATCAATCAATCAATCAATCAATCAATCAATCAATCAATCAATCAATCAATCAATCAATCAATCAATCAATCACTTTCCTACCTGCTGTTAAACCAATAAATTGATCGACCGATCGATCAGACAACCAATCAATCAGTGGTTGTATGCAAAGTAGCCGGAGCCTGAGCAGCGGTTAAATAGCTTCACCTACGGCACGTAATTTCCAGAGGTACGCTATAGCTTTTGTTCGTGTCCAACACTTAGGCGCCGTGTTTAGGAGATGCCTGGCAACCTCAGTTTTGCTCACGTCAGTTTGAGGAGATTTGGTACCTGAGAGGAAATGAGGCTGCTTCGCTCCTCGAGAAATCACCGATTCCTCGTTTCGCTCGCCAGCTTCCTGGGCATGCGTGCCGCTAGTTAGCAGTGGTAGCGAGGCGCAATGATTGGTGCAGACAGGCGACGCTGATTACGGCAAGAAATGCGGCGAGAACGAAGCCAATGTCATTACAGACATGTTAACGCTACAGGTCGATATTGCGCCTGTCTTGGCTCCAAATCGAATTACTTGTTGGAACTGACGCAGAGCGGCGCCTAGAATGGGGCGCTGCCAAGACGGCTGGGACAAAGCATCTGGTTTGGTGCAAACCGTTAGCCTCCTTTTTTCTTATCGAACGCGTAGGCACGGTGGCGTGGGTTTTTGTGGGTCAGTATTTAGGGCGTCTTTAGCGGTCGGTCAAAAAAGAAACAGGCCGGCAAACGCACTATACAGCCACGAGGTTTTGTCTCTACGCCTAAACATCGCATTGTAGACGGGGTATTGGGTCATGCCGTGTTTTCAAAGAAATTTAGGACAGAAAATGAGGGCATAAATTGCGACATAAATATCCGAAAACGTTGCACAAGAACATAATAATAGTGTCGGCAGAACAGGCAAATAGCATCATAGTTAAATGAACAATGCCACACAGAAAAAAGGGGAACATATTGGTCGCCAAATGTGGCAACCCTTATAGAAATAGCTGTTGCGTTTCAAATTCAAATTCAATTTATTTATACTTGAAATCACAAAAAGAAGTGTCCAAAATTGTGCGGACCCGTAGCCGTAGGCTAGTCATGGGTCCGAAAAATTAAATACAATTATCAGACACTCCTGTACAATACACCTCTAACTTGGTACAGCGGGGAGAGAGATATATACGCGGATGCAAATGTAGAAATAAAAAGACATCACAAGGAACAATCGCATAATATGAACAAAAACATGGTCATGTTAAAAAAGATCGAATGCACACAGCAGGTTGAGTAAGCGCAAGCTTACAGTATAAGCATGTGAAGAAATAAATAAATATAAAGAAAATAAAGAGCTATTGACTATGCATAACTGGGCCTATTGAGAACAAACTGATTCCGAAGCGACAATTTCTATCGAGTTTTCATACGAAATTGGCCCCCGCATTTCAACCGACGTCCAGTTGACCGTTCTCGGGCCAGTTGGTTATTACGGATAGAGGGGAGAGCTAACATATGCCACACCACATGGAAAGGGCGCTTGTGGTTACCTCTGTATTTTGTGTAATGTTCGAGCTCACCTGCATCCGTAGATTTCGATAAGAAGATAGTTTTTTTGAAACAGTATAGACTACGATAGACCTCAATAAGCGGTTAATTCACAACTCAATACTCTTCCTGAAGGGTAGCGCTTTTATGCCGAAAGAAATAATTTTAATCAGGGGCTCGAACAGCATGCTTGCGAAGAGTGCCCCACCGATTCACTCTGCTTAGGAGAAAGATGAACGTGTGGCAGAAAATGCGGGCTTTTCAATCAGTTTCTTTATCTGGGAGGATTCTGGTGAGGTTCACGCTTCCAACGACACAGATTGACAGAGCGCAACGAAACGAGGAAGAGAAGAAGACACACAGGACGGGCGCTGCATCTGGGCTTTCGGCTCCGCTTCACCTGGCAAGCTTTCTAGTCCCGTGTTACCGTAACGCCACCAAGCCCTCCTGAAATGATTGCGACCATCTGCTGGGCAGATCTCAGTACCCTTCGACGATGCCTGCTTTCCCTCTGCAAGTTCCCTTTAGCTCTGCTCAGAGTTCAAACAGAGCGCAGCTGGAAGCGCTTATCATCAGATCTCGAAGGCTGGCGAGTGCCAACGCGTTTTCAAGCTTCAGCTCAACTTTAACAAGACGAGCCTCAAGAACGCGAGAATCGACGTGCTGGAGCTCTTTAATGACACGAAGCCATAAAGGAGCGGATCGCTTTGGACGAAATGGCAGATCGATGAAGCAGGATCGTTGCCTCACAGCCGCCGCCGGCTGTTGCCTTCGCTGGTTGGTAACGACTCTCACGCTATTAGCCTCGCCACTGGTGGTGCAAGAGGCGACAGCACTGATCGCGAAGTCGGACGAATCAAGAAAGGAATGCAGTATGTAAACTGCAGCTGCGTTTTTGGGGCAAACAGAGTACTGTCAGTAAACACACTTACACCAAAAGCATGTACAAAGACTTCGTTAAGTGCACGATGCAGCAAAATGCTTAGTGTTTCCAACGGGAGTGGTGTGGCGCCTAAAGTAGCGTATCGTTTACGTGGCCTGCTATAAGACAGTTGAGGGGTCGTAGGCAGTCAGAGGCATCTTTACACACTCATCTATACGAGTTGCGATAACAAGTTGTGCAAGCAACACGCTCAACTTGCAGGGAAGCGTTCAACTCAGCCATTATCGGCTGCACGTTGCCGAAACGGAGCCTAGACAACGTCTTAAGGAGGGCGACTACAGGAGGGGCCCTGTTCATCTCTCAGCGAAGCATTGGTGATCAGCAAAGCCTAGGCCATTCGCACGATACGAACAGATCAGTCGAATCATGGAAATGTGGCACCATTTGGGCTGCGCGTAAGCGAGCGATACCATTATGATATTTCCACATAAACACTGCCCTGGCCGCGGCTCGTCGGGACGCTTTTGAATTACTCTGCAGTAGAAACTGAACTGTGGCTATAGCCTTCCGTATAATCGCATCGCGCATAAAAGCGAAATTTTCAATAAAATATTCTTCCTCATCATCAGCCTAATTACGCCCACTGCAGGGCAAATGCCTCTCGCATATTTCTGCAAATAACTCTCTCCTGTGCCAGCTGCGACCACCTTAACTCAGCAAGCTTCCTAATCTCATCCACTCACCCGAATCTCTACCGACCCCTGATACGTTTGCCTTCTCTTGCGATCCAGACCGTTACTCTTAAAGACCATCGGTTACCTTGCCTTCGCATTACACGCCCCGCCCAAGCCCATTTGGTTTTGATCAATTAGCTTGCGTTTGTTCCCTGTGCTCTCTTCCTTTCTCGTAACGTTACACCTATTGCTGTTTTTTTCCTCTATTGCTCACTCCGCTGTTCTCAATTTACATTCAGTTAGCGTCCACATTTCTTCTCCATAGGTATACTTTCCCCTTCAGTGATAACGATAAACTGTCATTAATGATCTAAGAGCGCCTGTCAAGTGCATTTTGCTCCGTTCTTACTCTTCCGGTTATTTTGCTCTCGTGGTCCCGATATGCGGTCACTGCCTGCTATAAGTATATGAATTCCCTGACAACTTCCAATGCTTCGCTGCCTATCGTAAACTGCTGTTGTCTTCCCATGTTGTTGATATTAATTTTCAGAGCCACGATTCCTGCTTTCCCCGTCCAGGTCCTAAATCATACTCTGAAATTTGTTCTCTGAGTTCTTAGCAAGGCAATGCCAGTAAATGGGCGATTACTTTTTGTTCACTTTTGTCCCAATAGAATTCCAAGAATGCCTCCTGAAAATTAACGCCTCATGTAAAGAATTCATAAAAGAATGCTGATTTACAAATATTATGCAGGTAGAAATATCTTAATTTGCGAAATCTTAGTTCGCTTTCTCAACAGCGCTGCAAAATAATGCAGTCAGAGAAAAAGAGAAAGGCCGAGATTTAATCGTCCTCCTCCGTTTTCATACCTTCGCATTTCTGCGCTCTCATTCCAAACAATGGCAGTGTTGAAAGGCAGCGGCTGAATAAAGCATCCTTTGGAACATACGGGGCCTTGGTAATGTATTGGATGAGATTCAGTAGTACTACAGCGCAATGAAGTTCCCAACTGGTCGCCTTTACTGGCACTCTTCGGAGTACTGCACTGCCACTATACGGTCACGCGGCGCTGACCAGAGCAGCAGGCCGAAAGACGAAGGGCTCGCTTGTGCCCCGCAAAGCAAAGAAAACAATTGGGCGCCGGCGATATGCAGCAGCCTGTGAATTTGGCGGCCATCGGGCGGAGAATACTCGCCACTCTCGGCTGAAAACCATTCCAAGATGGCTGAGAATTTTTGAGGTGACTAACCCACACGTCGCACAAAGCGCCGCCGCGAATGATCACGATAGTTCTGTTCGCGTCACTCGCTGATCATGTGGCCTTTTTTATACCCGCTCCTCGTTTCCACACACATACTCGACAGATCTGAGCAGAACTTTGTTCTTTGTTTTCGTGAAAGTAAAGAAAAAAAAATCAACTTGCTGCCGTACAAAAAACGTGGTCTCACTCACTCTTTATGACCTTTCTCCATATGCTCTGTGCTACCGGTGCTTACAGAAACACGCAAATATCTTAGGACGCATATTTAGTTAAACAAATATAGGCTGCAGAGTACTTACTCGAATACCAGCGAAAGCACGAGACAGCAAAAGAAGAACACAGGACAGCGTTGTCCTGTGTTCTTCTTTTCCTGGTATCTCGTGCTTTCGTCGGTGAAGTTATGTCTGAAATACCCCAACTAGCCCACATGGTTACCTTGTTTCAAGAATACTTCTATGTGCGGTGATTCCCATCTTAGCGTTTTTTACAGGGATAGCTAGTTCCCGGAAGCCCCCATGAATTCAAAACATTGAGAACGCCTCTTGGATATACTAAGGAGATAGCAAGTGTGTGTGTGTGATCTCGTTTCTAATGTCCTCACCTTTTTTGCAGTTCTACATTCATTTTTTAAATGAATTCTTTCGTTATTGCTCATAAACCTTTTGGCACATTCCCACAACCAATGCCTATGCGCTGTCCCACGGGGTGACCCCGCACGTGCGCTGAGCGAGAAATACACTGCGGGAAGAGGAAACTGCACTTACTGCCGGTCAATTTTGACGAGCTTGATTGGGCCGCCGTTCGAAAAAAAAAAGCAGTGCAGTGTGGTCCTCGGTGAGCGTGCCCAAGTATTCGCCTCATAGCTCGAGGGATTAAGAATAAACGGCAGTAACAGAAAAAGCAAATAATAAAATGCGCTCGAGCACTAACGAGTAGTTGAAAGATGTGAGGCTAAATGTGAGGAAATATGAACACGCGGCGGCAATCGAAAGTGGTTATTTGATTTGATTTGATTTATTTTTTAGTTTTGACAGTACACAGACTCCCAATCGAAGGAGAGCAAGCTAAAGGCGCCTAGAAACGCCTGAAAGAGGCCTGCCCTCCTCATGTAAAATAAAACAAAGTGGCACTTGGCAATGGTACAAAATTTCCATAAGTAACACTAAGTACAATGCAGCGGACATAGTGGCTACACAACGATGATATCAGTCATGCATAATACTAAGCACTACGCAACTGACCTGGTTAGGCCGAAAAGACACCACAGTTATCTATGACAGAAATATTCGTGAACAGTTTTCCTATATCTGGCCTCGGACATATTTTGTAGCGACAACTCAGTTAAGCAAGGGTAGATGTTTAATGTGTGAGGAATTACGTGCGTTAGCTTTTGGAACCCGTAGCTTGTACGAGATGTGGATGCATGGTATTGAGAGTACCTAAAACTGTACAATCAAATGCTGGGAACTTGGCCCATAATTTGCTTTTACTATCCGCTAGGCACACGTCGTCATTGACACGAGCGAAAGGACAGAAAATGTGGAAACCTCTATGAAAAATGTGCTACTGGCCGAAAGCAATGGACCAGATCTACGTCGGCGCAGACAAATAGAAGGGAAAACAGGCAGCACACACGCTTGCAAAACCAACTTGCCGAACTGGACGGGTGTCCTCGGAACGCCGCTTGGCCGACGACATTTACCTGACCACGGCCCAGAGCGATTCGCCGAAGGAAGCGCGGGCGATAAACTAGGGACTTGGCGTATTGGCCGCTTGTCTCAGAGCGTGGTTAGCCGAGGAGGCAGCCATTAGAAAGCTGCGACCGGGGCGGCGCAACCGTCCAATACCTCAGACCCAATACATCGGCAATTTACGGCATTTCTACACTATACACGAATGGCTGCGATGCCAGGTAGGACGGTTGTAAACAGCAGTATACGGGCAGACGAGCCGCTGCCAGTCTTTTAGTTGTTGGTGACAGAGGCCTGTATTGGCTTCGCGACGGGCCTGCCTCCAGGCTCTCAAATGGGCTTCTCACGCCGAGTTGGTGACCGGAAGGAAAAAAGAGAACAAAGGAATTGCGGGAACAGACAAATAAGGAGTGAAGCTGCAGTGTGTGAAATTCGCGGCCGGGGGAAATGGTTACTGGGAACTTGGGGCGACTGTGAAACGAGTTACACTGCCACCCAAGTTCCCCGAAAATATTTTCAGCAGCCGCCAGCCGCAAGGGTATCAGGAGGACACCCCGCAAACCGCTTTCCCAGAAGCGAAAACACTTTTGAAAGAAAACCTAATTGGCCCAATTTTTACAACGAAGAAAGTTTGTGAAATGCGTGCGTGAAAATTAACCTAGTTTGTTTGCTGACAACCGCGATCACGGATGCTCAATTCTGCGTGCACGGGGGATTCCTTGCAAGGCCGCACTGCGGTTTAAGTTCTTAGAAGTGTTCAGTCCTGCATTGCACTCCGTATAACGCTCAATAAAAGCTGCACTAACGTCATGTATTGTTCTTTTCGTACGCAAGGCTCACCATTTCATTCAAAGATCGTGTTTCACAACACATTCCTAAAAACAAATTTAGTCGAAACCTCTTCTAGGATAGACGCAAGCGGCCTGCTGTGAGGTAACGCTCTGAGAAAGGTTACCATCGGGACGAAACAACCCGAAATTTCAACGCTCGCCTTTTACTTTAGCAGTTGATGGAGTGATTTCGAATTTCCGTATTGGCGTAATATATGTTCATCTCCGAACATGTGTGCGCAGCTTCATAATTTTAGGATATCAAGAAATCAGCCGTGGTCGATAGTTTTTTTTTATTATGAGTAACATTACTTTCTCAACAAACCGGAGTGTTTTCTACGCCTGCAATGCAGGGGCCAGAAAAAGAGATAGGCTAGAAGCTTAAATATTTTGTGCCACCTTTCCAACGCCGGTTAATTAGAGGCTAACCCTGTATTTCACCTCGCATCAAGTGCATACGTATTGTCATGAGATCAATAAATAGCCAGTTCTACGTGACAAGGAATATCAGGTCTCCGCAGTATAACGCAAATCGCGTTTTCTAACATTTCTCAAATAAAAGCCAAAGCCTAAGCTGCCAAAGATGCTCAAAACAGGCTTTACGGCGACTCTCCAGAAAGGCTAATCCTAACCTCGAGCGCTAGTCGCCACCGAGCTGCGAGACAGATAGACCCGATTCTCAGCAGCGGTGTCGCAAGCATCCTCAGCCTCACACTCAGCGTCTTGACAAAAGGAAAGAATGCGATGACAGCGACGCCGAATCGCTTGGGAGGAGACGCAAGCTCGTCGTCACGATTGCTCTTCTCTCTCCGCTGACCCGTGTTGGGCAGCTATTTTTGAGCGCGGGGTCTGAGTGCCGCAGTCAGATGAACGACGCAAAAGCGGAAGGAATTCCTGTCCGAAGTTCCCGTAATGCGGGGAATGCGGAACACGCCGACGCTGGCAAATGGAAGGAATGCGGCGGCTGGAGCGCGGAGGGTTAAGGACGTCGTTTATTTCCACCTGCCTTTGCAGATTCTGGGAAGAGAACAAGCGGCGCTCTAAACAACATCACCCAAGTTTTATTTTTATCGGCGGCTTCTTTCAGCGCCCAATAACGGTCGCGGACGGGCGCTTTGTCGCCCTCGTTAATTTGACGCAGGGATGCGCGACATGAAAGCAGAAAGCACTGTTGGTGTAAATTGGATAGAGAGATAGAAAGAGAGCTATATCTTTGGACACAAACTGAGAGAACAGGAAAAAAAAAATGATTTCACCTGTAACGAATAAATTCAATGCGATCAAGGCGGAAAGCTGGGCAAATTGGTGTGTCATCATAAATTAAAAGGCTAGCCCCTATAACTAGGACACAGACGTAAAAGAAGACAGGACGAGCGCTAAACATCAACTGAGGTTTTACTGCGACAGAAAGGTACATGAATGCACTTCGGTGGTGCATTCGCACACTGGGTTGTAACAATACATGCACAATCTAATCAAATGTGGCCAACTGTTCCTTAGGTACATTTTTTCTTCTTTGGACAAGGCACGTGATGTCGTGCTCACACAGTTATACCCTTCCCTGTTAACGTGATATGCCTCTCAAATCTCACGGCCTAACCTTGTGCCTCCTCTACCAAGCACACACGTGGCATCAAACGCCGCCACGCACCCGCACCGCTTACACTGCTGGGCCAAATGGCCGCCCCCCGCCAATGAATCTACCAGCATGCGGTGCTCTCGTAGCCGTACTGCCGCACGTAGCATCTACCACACGAGAGAGGCATGCGGTGTACGACGCCAGCAGTGCAAGGTACAAACTTGCATTCGTGTTTTACGGTGCAGACCGGTTTTTTCTTGTTCCTCCTGGAGCTATGTTTGTTCTTTGGCACGGGGCACATCTGTTGGTCATACCAGCCAAGCACAAAAAAGGAAATTTTAGCGTATAATTCGGCTCACTCAAAATTGGTCAAGTGGGGCATTGCAAAAAATTGCTTGCGTGGTGCTCTCGAGTAGTCATGCCAGCATAAAATTGAGATCAGTTTGCAGACGCAAGTGCGCCAGTTGCAGAACGCCGGTTTCCCTAAGGATACTGTGACGGCTGTGGCGCAATGCCTCCTGAAAGAAATCAGGGCAGGTGGCCGCCCAGGAGTGGCAGCCGAAAAAAGTTGCAGAAGGCTGAGCCGTACAGCTATACCTTTACGCGCACCAGTTATCGCACCGGCTGAGAAAAGTTGGAGAGAAGTGCGGTGAGGACGTGTTGTTCACTGCCCCCGAAAAGCTTGTGCGCATGTGCAAAGCCGTCAATGAAAAAAAAAAAAAAACCGGTCTGCACCGCGAAGCACGAATGCAAGTTCGTATCTTGCACTGCCAGCGTCGTATACCGCATGCCTCTCTCCTGCGGTAGATGCTACGTGGGGCAGTCTGGGACGCTGCCTAAACAAACGGCTACGAGAGCACCGCACGCTGGTAAATTCATTGGCGGGGGGCGGCCATTTGGCCAAGCATTGTAAGCAGTGCGGGTGCGTGCCGGCGTTTGATGCCACGTGTGTGCTTGGTAGGGAAGGCACAAGGTTATGCCGTGATATTTGTGAGGTCTATCACATTAACAGGGAAGGTGATAACTGTGTAAGCACGACTTCACTTGCCTCGTCCAAAAAAGAAAAAAAAAATGTGCCTAAGGAACAGTCTGCCAAAATTTGATTAGATTGTGCATGTATTGTTACAACCCAGTGTATGCATGTACCACCGAAGTGCATTCATGTACCTTTTTGTCGCAGTAAAACCTGAGTTGATGTTTAGCGCTCTTCTTGTCTTCTTATACGTCTCTGTCCTAGTTATATGGGCTAACCTTTTAATCTATGAACTAATAAATTATTAGGTCAGTCCATCCTTATCAGCGACTCCAGAATTATTATCAGCACCACCAACACCAACATTCCCCACCCCTCTTCATCACCAGATTTATCAACATGATTGAATATTTCTCTTATCTATGTAAGAATTAAAGGTCCTGTTTAGGTTTCGTTTGGTTTATGGGGGTTTAACGTCCCAAAGCGACTCAGGCTAAGCGACTCCACTTTATGATAGGAGTGATGTTATACAACGAAATGCGAAAGAAAAGAACAGACCACAGTGCACCGTGGTGCAATATGCGGATAATGAAGCGAACCCACTTGCTATTGCAAGCATGATGTACCAAGGACGAAAGGCTTTTCCGACATTCAGCAACGCGTTCTTGCAAGTCGTTCGAGTTTCACGATGTTAACAAGAAAAAAAAAAAGGCCCTTGAAACGATGCTTCGGATATTTTCGTGCTTTGCTGGGCGTAATATTTGAGGGTCTTTTTTTTGTCGAACTCTGCTATTGTCCTTTTGTCGCATGCTTTCTTAATGAGACCTATATTGGAGCACACGGTCGATTTAAAAAAACAATCAGAGGGATTTCAAGTGACATTACGTGTTGGAAGTCCGCTAGCAACTGAAGCTGTTGATGCCGAACGTGGCTAATGAAGGCTCCTCTCCTTGACCACCACCTGGCAACTGGGAATCATGTTACGCCACTTTTATTCCCGATAGGCTTCTACTATGCTCTCGCATTAAACGCACGCCTTGTCTGCAGTTTTTGTTACGAGCATCTGCCTTTTCCACCTGCGATGCCTGGCCTACTCGTACATGTTGTCGTATTTCATTTATTTAATTATTTTGTACCACCGTCCAAAGGGCCAGTGAACCCTTTTGCGGCTTCTGCCTTCGCAACCCACGCAGGACTGCCTCACCGTCCGTCGACCAACCACCGGCCTCTCTCCTCCCTGACCTCACCTGAAAGCTGAGACCCTGCGCCACTCCGTCTCACGACCACCGTTGGTGCTGTGAACACTGCACTCGAAGCGTCTTTGCCCCCGGCCCTCATCCGACTACCCCTGCCACATCAGTGACTCTCGTGCTGCTCTCTCGCAACTCCTTCATCCGGATCGCAGTGCAACGTGTGTACAGTGGCTCCACCACAGACTGTGTACGCTCAGTGCGCGCGGCTGTGATATTTTGCTGCAGTGGGTCCCATCCCATGTGGGAGTGCCAGGAAACGAAGCTGCTGACCGACTTGCCAAGACACTCCACTCCAAACCAGCAGCTCCAGTTTGTGAGGCTATCTCGGCCTTTGACGCAGCGCGTCACACACTGCGCTGCAGGGTCGCTCTTTGCCACCCAGACCCCCGCGTCGCATCCGGCAAGCTCCCAAGGCCTGTCCCGTACCTTGCCTTCGGACGCGCGGCATACTCTCTACTCCTGCGCATCAGGATTGGTTGTGTCTTCACGGCAGACCGACGCCACCGCCTCATGGGAGAGGCCGGCACAAACTATATTGACTGCGGAGACACAGAAAACGTTGAGCACTTGCTCTGTGAATGCCCCGCTAATGCTAACGTGCGCTCCACAGCCGAATACAGCAAGCTCGGCCTGCCGTCTGCCACTGCCGGCGACCTAGTCTTCCCTGAGGCATCGCCGCACAAAAGGAAAACTGCCCTGTCCGTTCCCGACTCCTTCGTCGATGAGGCAGGCCTTCGCAGGCGCATCTAGTGTCATCCCAGTGCTTTGTGCTGCGTGCTGTGAACACAAACCTTCTGTGCATTGTGCCCAAGTGTGCTGAATTTTCACCAACGCTCGCTACATTGTGTGTGAAGCAGAATCCTTTCCAGAGACTCTTTCGTGTCTCCACTTCCCCTTCTCCTGCACTCAAAAGCATATTGTGTTCAATAAGTGCATGGGCGTCTTCTGACTCACACCAGTGCGCGCTTCGCAATGTGTGCCCACCCGCAGTTTCTCGTGCCAGTGTATCGCACTCTTCGTGCCGCATTGTGCCGTGCTCTTGCCGTCGTTTCCGCCTCCGGACCCGTCCTCTATTCTATCTCTTTAACTCCCCTCCCCTAACCCTGTGCAGTGCAGCGAAGGTGTTCTCGAAGAGACAGTTCCACGCCCTGCACACAATTTTTCACCAACATCAAGAACCACTTATCTGCCACATCAGTGTTGACCTGAAACCATGACAATCGACCGTGGGCCCAAATTCGACTGCGCCCTGATTGCTCACGTAAACCGCATTCTCGGCGCCAGCCATTGCCGCACCACTGCGTACCGCCCTAGCTACCTGTCGCAATTGCGCCACCTGGGCTGCTGCTGTGCTACTTGGTTTAAGGGCCATCCTCTGAGCACACCTACAGCGTTGTGCAGCAGAGTTGGTGTACGGTACTTCTCTCCATCTCCCCGGAGACTTCCTCCCATCAGCGCCGCAGCAAGAGTGTCTCGCGGACTGTGTTAAAAACCTCTGGTCTATTCTGCCTTGCCCTTCCCGCCTCAACACCATCTTCGCTCACTTCCGCACATGTTTGCGCTCGCCGCGACGATGTCCGGCCACCGCGGCCTACGACGGGCCATTCCGTGTCCTTCGTCCCATTCTGATGCTTACCGCGGCCTACGACGGACCATTCCGTGTCCTTCGCCCCATTCTGATGCTTCGGAATGGTCGTGAGAAAGACAGTCAGTGTGCACCGCCTACAGCCGGCGCACCTAAAGAGCGCGATTGAGTGCCTCGCCTGACGTCGGCGACCCCCCGTCTCAGACTCTCCGTTTCCCTTCCAGCGCTGCCGCACCTCAGTTCGACTTCCAAGTCTAGGCGGGTTGGGGGACGTTGCTGCGGCGGTGCGACTCCAGAACGGCTAAGGACATCCACGGAAACTGCGGCGGCCCTCCCCTCCCCCTTCATCCCCCCCCCCCCCCCCCCTGGTCCCCAAGAGTGATGCCCTAAGGGCCAATATACGTCGGGACCAGTATACCCCTCCCCCACTTCATAACAGCCACCACCACCAGGCTGTAGCGCCCTCCTCTGGCTGCGCCTAGAGCACGGCCAACGCGCGGCCGCACGAAGAAGCAGTTAAAGGCGACGCCTGGCTGTGGAGCCACGGCTGGCAGTTCTGTTCTGGCCCAGATCTAAGTCACCAGCTGTCTCGTTCCTTCGCTCCTCAGACATAAGCCTGCAATATGATACGGCCGATCATATGCAGATCCAAGCATATCAAATGAACAGGTAACAGATCCAAGGACAACAAGTAAAAGGAACGACTGAAAAAGAAAGCACGCAAAATTCCTATGCGTTGTCAGTCATTTTGTCGGTGAATTCGATCGCCATATATTGTATGCGGGAAAAAGGAAAGTTTATATGTGCCAGCTCGAACAACGAAGGAGTTAGAGAACATGGCGTCCTTCGTGAAATGTTCATTTACCCGTACCTTGTTCGTACGTTGTACGTATCATGATCTAACCAATAATTTTAAACTAGAGAGGAGAACTTTCCCTCCTTCGCACAAAAGCCTGACTAAAGAACAATAGGTTACGTGGCGTCGTCTACAGACGAGATCGATATGCACCCCATCACTCCTCGCGCACATTTATCCTGATCAATACAAGCCGAACTGTAAGCACTGCGGCCAACGAGTCAACTACGATCATATCGTATGGGTTTGCAATATAGAGCCACTTCCGGGTGACCTAGTTACCGACCCTTTTCTCGAGCGGTGGGAGACCGTGCTGGCTAGCTCTGACCCCAGAACGCTAGTTCTGGCGGTGGAGTGGGCAGACAAAGTCGCCCAGGGCTGTGTGCTCTCGACCGCTTAGCACCTAGCTCTTTCCGACGAATAAAATGTTTTACGATAAAAGCGGGTAAGTGAACCGGGATTATGGTGACGTGCTAGGCGTGTAATAAAAATGTTACGCACGGTGGAGGATGAAACGCCAATGTTATTTGTTGGCATTATTTTCACTACTGTTCATCTGCAATGCAGGCACAAACAAAAGGAAAGGGAACAGCGAAAATAACAAGCTGGCACCTGCCACCTGGAAGGCACAGTCCCTAGCTGGCCCTTAATGGGAAGAGCAGGAAAGGAAGGAAGAAAAATGAATAGAAAGGTGGGAGGGGTGAGAAATGCAGAACGGGGCAAGCGCCAAAAGATATGCCTTGAAATCAGTGTGTGATTATATTCACGAATATATAATTGCATCAAGTAGATTTATCTGTTAGAATGAGAATTCACTGCTTTTTCTTTTCCGTTTTCTTTTCTATTGGTAATACAAATGCGATTTTAGGACACAAAATTATCCAATTACCACTCCTTGCCTATGAGTGCGTTTGTATCCGCAATGCACCCTGGCCAATCCCCCGCCGTTGGTATGCGCCGTTAAGCCTGGGATTATCGTCATCACCAAAACACAGGCCAGTGCGCATTTGCAACGCACACTCCACACGGCAGCACTCGCACGCAGCATGGCACAAATAGGGCCCAGTTACCTCATGTATTCTATTTACTAATACAAAGCCAATCAAGAGAAAAACGCCACGAGAGAGAACAGCAGGACACGCATTCTGGCGACCAGAACACACCTTAAAGAGGAAGACGATGCACGTAAAAAACAGCAGTCACCAGCATATTTTAACGAAATTTTCAATATTATTTTTATTCTTACAATTATCATTATCATTTAACCACTCGGCTATAAACATCAGACTCGATCTCCTGCGTGCGTTATGCATTTCCCGTTTCATTTCGTTGTCCCTTTTTGTTTACTTCTTCCTTCCTTAGCATTCATTTATTTTCGTCCAGGAAATATTTACCTGAAGAACTCTCTGTGCCCCCCAATGAATTTTCGTCCAGGAAATATTTACCTGAAGAGCTCTCTGTGCCCCCCAAATCTTGGCCGATCCTCCTATGTGAGCATGGGCCATTGTATGAGAGTAACAACAGCGTCACCATTCGAATCCCTCGCAAAGCATTCGTGCAACAGTGTTTTTTTGAGGAAAGGAAATGGCGCAGCAACTGCCTCACACATCTCGATGGACACCCGAACTGCGCCGTAAGGGAAAGAAGAAAGAGAAAAAGAGGCGCCGTAGTAAAGGTCTCCGGAATAATTTCGACCACCTGGGGATCTTTAACATGCACTGACATCGCGCAGCACACAGGCGCCTTTTGCGCTTCGCCTCCATCGAAACGCAGTCGCCTGGGCCGGGTTCGAACCCGGGAACACCGGTTCATCAGCCGAGCGTCCTAACCACTGAGCCACCGCGGCAGGCGTTACCAACACTGTGGGTGGCCACGAGTTTAGGCCGGCTTCAGCAGCTTGCGCAGGAGAAGGAGATGAAGAGGAAAGGAGAAGCGCGGTATGCTACTTACTCCTGCTTTAACTCTGGAACCACGCAGTGCCGGAAGGAAGTAGTTCAAACACGTGCCGCGAATTTTCGCTCCTTAGGAGGCGAAAATTGCTAGTGCGGAGAGGCGGCGGAATCTGGAGAGATATAGCATAGCGGAGGCGCACTAGCGTAGACGTTCACCGGAATAATGTCTCACTCGGTGGACACGTCAACCGGGAGGGAAGGGATGAAAAAGGAAATTAACGAAGCAGAAGGAAAAGAGGCTCCGTAGTGGAGAGCTTTGGATTATTTTCGACCTCCTAAAGTTGGCCTCAATTATTCCGGGGCCCTCCACTCGGGTGTAGTAACAAAGGGGATGGCTCGGAGAAGGAAGGAAGGAAGGAAGGAAAACTTTTATTGAGCTCTGGAGAGTAGGTGAGCAATTTGGCGGAGTCAGGTGTGTCGTCCGTCTTCTTAGCAAAGGTCGTCTGCCCCTAGTCCAGGGCTCCGCTGGATGCCGCTGCCAGCTGTGTTCGCCGGATCAGCCCAAGTTGGACGTCCTGACGGTCGCTGGAGAGCATTCCTTCCCATTGCTCCGCACTCGGGTTTGGTATTTTTGGTGCCACCTCTATTTTCTGGCAGGCCCACGTTATGTGATAGAGCGTGGGTGTTTCATGGCACCATGGGCATTTGTCTGTGTATTGTGTGGGTTGTATTTTGTTGAGTGTATTTAGATTCGGGTATGAGCCCGTCTGTAGCAGCCTCCAGGCGACGGCGTCTTCCCTGGAGAGAGATTTATGTGGTGGGGGTACCGTTTCCTGCAGCCCTTGTAGTGGTTTAAGATTGCCGAGCAATCTCTAGGGACAGGTTCGGCTTCCTCGAGGTCGCTTGTGGAGGGAGCTCGGTAGAAAGTGTACCCTCGAGCTACCCTGTCGACCGCTTGGTTGCCTTCCACTCCCGCGTGTCCCGGCGTCCATACCATCGTATGTTTTATTGGTTCTTCTTCTGTGCTTTGTTTGGGTCGGTCCCCAGAGCGTAGTATGCGGAGCGCTTTGTGACCTATTCTGCCTAACATGAAGTTTCGGCATGCCGTTTGAGAGTCGGTTAGTATTGCTAAGGATCGCTTAGTCCGGTAGCCCTCCGCTGCCGCTAGAACGACGGCCACTTCTTCAGTCTCGACTACCGTGCAGTCCCGTAGCGACGCGCTGATGATTTCCCGCATGTCCGAGTTTATCACAGCCGCTACCGCGTTGGGGTTGTTTTGTCCCGTCCTTCTGGGGTATGTGGCTGCGTCCACATACACCGTTGTTGTCTGGCGGGCTAGTGATTTTTGGATGTACTCGGCTCTCGTCTTTCTGCGTTCTTCGTGGAGGTTGGGGTCCATGTTCTTGGGGATGGAGGTCACTCTAATTGTGCCTCGTATGCCGTCCGGGATAGTCGCGGTTCGCTGGATTTCTTGTATTTGTTCGTTGCATCCCAATTTCCGCAGAAGCTCCCTGCCAGACGGAGTCTGCTGTAGTCTCCGCAACTGGGCGACGTGTTGTGCCTCTCTCAGTTCTTCAAAGTTGTTATGAAGTCCTAGTGCTAAAAGCTTCTCTGTGGATGTGCATTGCGGTAGATGGAGTGCTGTTTTGTATGCTTTGCGTATAATCGCATCAATCTGTTGGATTTCGCTTTTGTTTGGGTTGTAGTATGGAAGACTCTAGGTGACTCGGCTGATCACCAGGCTTCTGACCAGCTTTAGCGTGTCTTCTCGCATGCCCGAGCGTTTATGGGAGACGCGCGTGATCATGCGGGCAACCTGTAGGGTGGAAGCTTTGAGTAGAGCAAGTGCATGTGTACACCGTTGGTTTGATTGTATCCACATGCCCAAGATTCTTATGAGTGTTTTCTTTTGTATGGGTTTTCCCTCTAGGTAGACGTTGAGCCTAAGCTCGTCGCTGTTCGGGACTGTGCGGTTTTGTTTCCCTCTCCAGACTCTGAGCAGTTCTGATTTTTCGGTGGAGCATGCTAGCCATCTCGCTTTTACGTAGTTCTCTACGCAGGTCGCGGCCTCCTGTAGTCTTTCTTCCTTTTCTTTTAGTGACCCCGTATTTGTCCAGATGGTGATGTCGTCGGCATACATGGCATGGTGTATTCCTTCGACTTCCTTAAGTTGTTTTGCAAGGCTGATCATTGCAAAGATAAAAGCGTAGGTGAGATGACCGAGCCCTGGGGAGTTCCCTTGTTAGGGGTGTGGAACTTCTCCGAGCGGAGTTCTCCCAGCCCTATCGTCGCTGTTCTATCTGAGAGGAAAGCTTTGACATAACCGAAGACCCTCCTGCCGCAGTTCAGATTGTCCAGGCCTGTCAGGATGGCTTCTTGGCTTACGTTGTCAAAAGCTCCTTTGATATCCAGTGCCATTATTACGTTCTCTTGGTCCCTAGGGACGTTACTTAGAACTCCTTCTTTGATTTGTAGAAGTACGTCTTGGGTCGACAGCTTCGCCCTGAATCCGAACATACTGTAGGGATAGAGTTCGTGATCCTCCATGTATTGTTGTAGCCTTAATGTTACCACTCTCTCGTACAGCTTGCCGATGCACGATGTGAGGGAGATGGGTCTTAGGTTTTCGATTTGTAGCTTTTTACCCGGTTTTGGAATCATAACCACCTCTGCATTGCTTCCAATCCTCGGGAACGGTCTCCGCTGCCCAGTGCTTGTTGAGGAAATCGGTTAATTCTGCGACTAGCTCGTCACTGAGGTTGCGGATGAGTGCGTTGTTGATTTTGTCCGCACCCGCTGCCGTATTCCTAGTTGTGCTTCGAATTGCTGCATAGACTTCTCGTGTAATGGGTCTATCTAGGTTTGGATTTTCTTTCCCCCGATAATCTCTTGCATAGGTTCTCGGGTTTGTGTCCCCGAAGCACTTGATGCGCACTTTGTCCAGGAGTTCCTCATCGGTTCCTTCGAACTGGTGGATTAATCGGTATATTGCTTTATTGTTTTCTGCTTTGGTTTTGGTCGGATCGATGAGCGCATTTAGGATATGCCATGTCCTAGCTGTGCTCAGAGTTCCGTTGAGGGAGTCACTGAATTGCTGCCAGTTCGTTTTCGCCAACTGTACTGCGTACTCCTCTGCTTTCGTTGTAATTTCTGCTATTTTAAGTTTGAAGCGTAAATTGCTGGGCTAGTTGGTTCATAATGTTGTCAGGGTGGAACCAGCGGAACACAGACGCAGGACAAGAAAAGGAGGTACACACACCACACCGCTGGACTTGCAACTGATTTATTTCGAAGAAAACCACCACATTTAAAGGATTCCCTGCGCAAGCGCACACTCTGGATGAAGGGAACAACTGTATTAAGATAAAAGAAAGTTATATTCTTTATCCGTGATAAAAACCGAGGGATCGCTGACACACTTTTCCTTGTTTTTCCTGATTAGAAACGCTTCAAGAATTTCACGCTCTCGTCTTGTTCTCCCCCGACCGATAATGCTCGTGCGGTGAAGCAAAGGAGAACATCCCTCGCATACCTTAACATGCAAGGCTAAATTGCTGCCAGTGGCTGAATTGAACGTTGTTCGGTGCTGCCTCAGACGTTCATTGATGCACCCTCCGGTTTGCCCGATGTAGGTTTTCCCACAGGACAATGGGATGCAATATACCACCCCTACTTCACACGAAGTGAACCTCGTCTGGTGCTTGGTTTTACAGGTCCCCTTTTTCTGCGGACCACCAGACATACGGGCGCACAAACCAGATAGTTTCCGGGGGGCAGAAAAAACCGCAGTGACACCGAATTTTTGTGCCACTTTTTTAGACCATGCGATGTCTTGTGGCAGTAAGGAAGCACTTCAATCTTCTTCCTGTTCTCTTGCGATGGACTAGCAGACTTAGCCGACAGTTTCTTCATCTTATTCCCCAGTGATTCAGCCACTGCAAGCAAAACCGACGAGGGAAACCCAGAATCTGACAACCGCGCGACCTGCTCGGCCAGACTTTGCTGCATGACATGTGGGCAACTTTTCTTGAGAGCGTTCGAAAAACACAAATTTGCGATGCTGCGCTTCACCAGCTTCGAATGCGCCGATTCATATGGCAAAGGCGACTTTTTAGTCCTGGGCGAATATTTCCAACACACGTGCCCATCGAGTAAAAAAGTCAATTCTAAATCAAGGAACCTAATGGTCTTGTCAGATGGAATCTCTTTGGTAAAAGCCAAGTTGTTAGAGCATGCGCTAAAAACATTTAAAAGCTGGTCTGCCACAAGAGTGAGCTTGTCGGTTTCGTTTAATTTTAAAATGACAAGAAAATCTTCCACATATCTGAAAACCCTAATAACACGTGTGTCTTGAATGGAATCCTGTAGAATCGAGTCAATTTTTGCTAAAAACATTTCGCACAGAAATGGCGCTACACACGAGCCAATGCAGATACCTCGGTTTTGCACCACGTACTTGCTGTCACATTGAACAATTGTCGAATTTAAATACACCTTCAACAGCTCAAGGAAAGATTCCAGAGATATGCCACACTTGTTCTGGAAGGAAATTGTCCCCGTTTTTTCAATTAATTCGCGTACAGCACAAAAGAGTTCATCATGCGGAACAGAGTAAAACAAGTCCTCAATGTCCAAAGAGAAGGCTGCATTGGCACCGGGAAAACCGGAACAGAGGCACTCCACCAGGTTCAGTGAGCTCTTCACCCTAAAGGGATCAGTCGGCACCAGACCATCGAGGGAAACCTTGAGGTAGTTGGAGACCACTTTTTGCCAGGAGCCTTCTTCTGTAACGATGGCCCTGAACGGATAACCAGGCTTATGAGTTTTAGCGCTGAAGAACACCCGCAGGACGTCTTGATCACTCTTCCGAACTTCTTCTTCAAGGCGACGCAAATTCAGCCGATTTAAAGGCTAAGGCTCTGGCATTGGGGCTATTAAATCGGCTGAATTTGCGTCGCCTTGAAGAAGAAGTTCGGAAGAGTGATCAAGACGTCCTGCGGGTGTTCTTCAGCGCTAAGACTCATAAGCCTGGTTATCCGTTCAGGGCCATCGTTACAGAAGAAGGCTCCTGGCAAAAAGTGGTCTCCAACTACCTCAAGGTTTCCTTCGATGGTCTGGTGCCGACGGATCCCTTTAGGGTGAAGAGCTCACTGAACCTGGTGGAGTGCCTCTGTTCCGGTTTTCCCGGTGCCAATGCAGCCTTCTCTTTGGACATTGAGGACTTGTTTTACTCTGTTCCGCATGATGAACTCTTTTGTGCTGTACGCGAATTAATTGAAAAAACGGGGACAATTTCCTTCCAGAACAAGTGTGGCATATCTCTGGAATCTTTCCTTGAGCTGTTGAAGGTGTATTTAAATTCGACAATTGTTCAATATGACAGCAAGTACGTGGTGCAAAACCGAGGTATCTGCATTGGCTCGTGTGTAGCGCCATTTCTGTGCGAAATGTTTTTAGCAAAAATTGACTCGATTCTACAGGATTCCATTCAAGACACACGTGTTATTAGGGTTTTCAGATATGTGGAAGATTTTCTTGTCATTTTAAAATTAAACGAAACCGACAAGCTCACTCTTGTGGCAGACCAGCTTTTAAATGTTTTTAGCGCATGCTCTAACAACTTGGCTTTTACCAAAGAGATTCCATCTGACAAGACCATTAGGTTCCTTGATTTAGAATTGACTTTTTTACCCGATGGGCACGTGTGTTGGAAATATTCGCCCAGGACTAAAAAGTCGCCTTTGCCATATGAATCGGCGCATTCGAAGCTGGTGAAGCGCAGCATCGCAAATTTGTGTTTTTCGAACGCTCTCAAGAAAAGTTGCCCACATGTCATGCAGCAAAGTCTGGCCGAGCAGGTCGCGCGGTTGTCAGATTCTGGGTTTCCCTCGTCGGTTTTGCTTGCAGTGGCTGAATCACTGGGGAATAAGATGAAGAAACTGTCGGCTAAGTCTGCTAGTCCATCGCAAGAGAACAGGAAGAAGATTGAAGTGCTTCCTTACTGCCACAAGACATCGCATGGTCTAAAAAAAGTGGCACAAAAATTCGGTGTCACTGCGGTTTTTTCTGCCCCCCGGAAACTATCTGGTTTGTGCGCCCGTATGTCTGGTGGTCCGCAGAAAAAGGGGACCTGTAAAACCAAGCACCAGACGAGGTTCACTTCGTGTGAAGTAGGGGTGGTATATTGCATCCCATTGTCCTGTGGGAAAACCTACATCGGGCAAACCGGAGGGTGCATCAATGAACGTCTGAGGCAGCACCGAACAACGTTCAATTCAGGCACTGGCAGCAATTTAGCCTTGCATGTTAAGGTATGCGAGGGATGTTCTCCTTTGCTTCACCGCACGAGCATTATCGGTCGGGGGAGAACAAGACAAGAGCGTGAAATTCTTGAAGCGTTTCTAATCAGGAAAAACAAGGAAAAGTGTGTCAGCGATCCCTCGGTTTTTATCACGGATAAAGAATATAACTTTCTTTTATCTTAATACAGTTGTTCCCTTCATCCAGAGTGTGCGCTTGCGCAGGGAATCCTTTAAATGTGGTGGTTTTCTTCGAAATAAATCAGTTGCAAGTCCAGCGGTGTGGTGTGTGTACCTCCTTTTCTTGTCCTGCGTCTGTGTTCCGCTGGTTCCACCCTGACAACTTTAAGTTTGAACTTCCTGTTATGTTTCTGTTTCTTCCACCTCTTGATTAGACCACATCTGGCTACCCATAGCCTAAGGAGCCTGGCGTCTACTTCGGGTGTCTGTGTTGTTCTCTTGATCTCTTTGGAGTGCTCATTTTGCCTTTGCTTGAGTATGTTTCCCCATTCTTCTATCGACTGAATCCCTCCTTTGATGAGGTGTTCGTCGCATGCTTCTCTAAAGGCGTTCCAGTCTGTGATTTTAACAGTGCCTAGTTGCCGCTTTAGTCGGTCGGAGGCCACTTGGGTTTTCATTATATAGTGGTCACTCCCCAGATTTTCCATCAGGTTTCCCCATTGCGCCTGTCCCGGACCCTTAATGAAGGTGAGGTCCGGGCAGGTGTCGCTACTGACACTGTTGCCTATTCTGGTCGGAGTCTCTGGGTCTGTGAGTAAATTGTAGCCTGCAGTTTCTGCCGCTTCCGCTAATGTCTTTCCTTTAACATTGAAATTCTTGTATCCCCAGCTTTTATCCCGGGCATTAAAATCGCCTAAGACGACTAGCGTGTAGCCCTTTGCCAGTTTGCTGGCGCCTTGAAAAAGCTCTTGGAATTTCGCTTTCCTCTGTTTTGGCGGGCTGTAGGTATTAACGATGAAAATGCTGCCCCTTTTCCTCTGTTTCTGTGGAATAATTTCTATGATCACATGCTCTATGTCCGTTTCAGCTATCCTGTCGTGGCTTATGGCTATGATCGCTTTGTTGACTAGGATTGCCGTCCTTCCTTTTTCCTGGGTTTCGTAGCCCGTGTATCCTCCTAGGGTTGGGGTGATGCCCGTTTCCTGAAGCACTATGATGTCGGGTGGCGTTTGCTGTGTGTGAATGTACTGTTGAAGTAGGTATTGCTTCCTCCTATAGCCTCTGCAGTTCCATTGCCAAATTTATAGGTTTTCTTGTTTGCTTAAGGTTTTGTTGGCCATGTTTAAGGTTCCGTGTTGGTTGTTGTCGTGTTGGTGAGGGCCGCCAGCGCGGGTCGGTGATATGCCTTCTCTCTAATATTCTCAGTGAATTTTTGCTTGCGGACTGAGCTCCGTATCTCTATAATTTGCAGCTGCATCTGTTGCATCATCTGCAGCATCGTCTGCTGCATTTCAGCTTTGAAGTTGTTGAAATCCTCATTGCCTGCTTAAGGCGAGGGTGGCGGTTGGAATTGCTCGGGTTGCGGCTGCCGAGGGCTGTTTGGTCTCTGTTCCCTAACTGCCTTCGTGAGCTCGGCTACCTGGTGTTCTAGCTCGCTCTGTCTGACACGGGCGAGCTCTAGTTCGCGTCTTAGGGCTGTGATAACTTTGTTCGCGTCCTCCTGCTGCTTGGGCGCGTTATTGTTGTTTGTATTTGTGTTCTGTTTAGCTTCCCCACCCGAGTGCGAAGCAAACCAAGGATTTCCTGCTCCCCAGCTCACCTTGACTCCGGTGTTCCTTGCGGGTTTCTTCTGCTTTTGCTGCTGTTGTTGCTGGCCAACCAGAGGCACCAGGGGCGGGAAGGACCGTGAACGGCCCCTCGACCGGCTCCGTGACGCCCGGGATCTCGAACGGCTCCGCGAGGTCTCCCCCTCAGAGCTGAACCAACGCGGATTCTTTCCGCGGTCGTCCTGACTGCGTCGTCTGCCGTCGTGGCTGCCGCCGCCGCCTCCGCTGCCGCCGTGGTTGTTGCGCAGTTCTCTAGTCTTCTTTAGTTTGTCCTTGCACTCCTTGGCTCCGGTGACGTGGCTGCCGCCGCAGATCAAGCATTTGGGTGTGCATTGGTAGCCCTCCGCCGGATGTTGCGTGCCGCATTGCTTGCACGCCTTGGCTTCCGGATTCGGGCACACGTCTGACCGATGGCCTTGTTGACAGCAGATGTAGCATACCTGCCGCGTGGGGCGATACGGGTAGCACCACATCTCGCCTCCATAATAGATGACTTGCTTCGGGACTATGGGACCGTCGAAGGTGATGACGGCCGACTTGGATTGTCCTAGCATTCGAGCGCTGTGGATTTTAACTCCTTGAGTGCGCACTCGTAGGTTGGCTTTCAATTCTTCCAGCGATGTCCCGGGGTCCACTCCGTGTATCACATTGCGGCGAGTGTCTTCCGGGGCTGCCACGTAAGCATTTACTTCGTATGAGCTTTCCCCCAAAGTGAGACTGCAAATGCGTCTCACGTGTTGGGCGGCCATCTCGCTTGCCGTGCTCGCTATTATGATGTTGGAACCGGTGCGAAGCCTGATGATCAGATCTTCTCCTTTACATTCGTGGTTGCATGCTACCGCTACGGCGCGGGCTACTTGATGAGCCTGGAGCGACTTGACTGCAAGTCCCTTCGGTCGCAGAATGATCTTGAAATCGTCTTTGGGGAGTGGTGGCAGCCTCGGCCTAGGCCGCCGAGGTGAAAGTTTCCTTCTCGATGCCATGCTGGCTTTAATTGGATCGTGACTTGTGGTTTACGGCTTGTGAGTGCGCCGTCACTCGCTATCTTGGCAAAGAAGACGGGTTTCCCGCCTAAGTATTACCTGAAAGGACTTGGCGAACATCGCCGCGAAAGCGAGCGACGTTTATTACCCGAACATTCAGGGCGGCGCTCCCGTCAAAGCTCCAGTGTGTGAGCCTGATGTTCGAGGCGGCGGTGCTGAGAAGACGAGACAACTCGGATGAGGAAGTGCACGCATACGTAGCCGCTGGACGCAAGGGAGAGGCGAACCATGACGGCGCCACACGGGGGTTTGAGCATCAGTTCATCGTCCACCCGTTCGACTTTGCGCGTCTGGTCAGTGATATGACTCACTAAGATGCTGCCATTTCGACGGCAGCTGCAACCTTAATCACTCCATTCATCGGCAACATCTTTGGGAGGCGGGGCTTGTTATTAATTATTCATGTCACATACCCTCAAGTGACGAGACATCAGAGAACGGCCACAACTGCCGCAAAGAATATAATATGCACAAATGCCAGGTCACACAATGCCAACACAAAGGAAAAAAAATGTTAATGTGTTAAAATAAAGGTGCAGCGTATTTATTCCCCCAGACCACTAAAAACAATGTAACCAAGCAAGGCCTTGCACATCGGCCGTTTAATCAATCATATATGCCAAAGCAAAAGAACAAGTGGCACTCTAAAGAATATCGTCCGTCAGCGCCCGTGCAAATAACAGTCGGGGGCATCGGACAATATTTACGCCATTTAAAAATGCTTTTTTATCCCTTAAAACTCCTCCTTTTCGTCCTGAATCCATTCAAAAAGCGGCAGTGAGCACTATCACAACGGCTGTAACCAACGTGTCCCTGAAGAGAAGGAGCCAGCAGCGAGAGCATTGGCCCTTTGTAGAGCAGCCGTGGCGAAGAGCGCAACAGGCTGCCTTCATCAATCATCCGTCCTCGTCTTGTGCCTGACACCTTCTCCTTGGCGGCTGGGAACGCTCGTTAGGCGCGGTCTTCCCCAATACCGCGAGGGAAAACAGGGAAAGCATTTGCTTAAGCCTGCCTCTCCTAGATGGCGGCACCTGCCTAGGCGCTGCGGAAATATCGGCGCCTACATTGCTCAAAGGGGACGAAGCGAAGCAGTGATGTTGGTAAAGTGCGCTGCCCATGATTATAAACAGAGCGCAGCTTAAAACAGACAAGTGTGCGTCTGCACTCGTCTTTGTGCTTGTCCGTTTTAAGCTGCGCTCTATATTTTTAATCGGGGATTACCAACTAGCCCGCACCCTTACCCTAGCGCTAAGACAGTCTAGTGTCTGCCTCACCTCTCCCCTTCGTCGAAGCGTTTCAAGCAGCTTAGGCCACCTCAGAAACATACGAAAAAACAACGCAGAAACCACGAAGAAAATGGCACTTGTTGCGCCTTTAATATAAGGCGCAAGTCGACGTATATGCGGCTGCACTATCTGCGTATGCAGGCAATCAATCAAATTATTCACTTTACAAACCATTCAAGTTATATTCGTCATGGCTCGTTGTGATGCTTAAGATGATAGCTCCAACAAACTAGGTTATATAATTTCGAGTTCAGTATGTTTTCTGCTAACGCTGTAAATAACATGACGCACGGTGTCAGATTCTGCGGGACTATAACTACCGAGGAGGCATGTAACGAGGCAAGGGGTAGTCACTATGAAATAGTTTTGCGCAGGGATCCCTTTTCGGAACTTGCAACATCCCGCATCAGTCACACTTTAATTCACCGCGTCATTAATAATGCCGTATGCTGGTTTCGGGGTTGGTGAACACGTTCAGTTAGCACGATGGAAAAATTCCTATTCGCACTGTGTTGACAGCCAGGACCTAGACTATCGAAAACGAGCGCGCCGATGAAATGAAAGCGACAGAATCGAGGGGAAAACTTCCTTTTTCAACAGGTGAATGGGGGAGCGGTCGGCGCGCCAGGAGAAAGGGGAATGAACTGCACGCAAGGCAGCATTCTCTCGCCCTCGCAAGGAGAGCCTGTGGATAGGGAGAAAAGGGAGAGCCGGGTGCGTGAGAGGGAAACGAAGGCGGGACTCCGTCGCACCCAAACTTTTGCCCTCTGCTTCTTCGGGCGGGGAGAGAAGAAGGAAGGAAGGAGTCGCTCGACGGGCGCGCGCCCAGTTTCCTCCGGGAATCGGCGGAGCGCGGGAGGTCGCTGACGCTTTTCCCCAAGTTCCGCGCCAGGACGAGAAAAAGCGCGCAGTTCTGTGCCGTGCTTGGTCTTTGCTTTGCGTGTCCCGATGCCTCCTTCGCCGGCCGGCGACTGCGGGGGGAACGCGTCCGTCGTCGTCGATGAGGTCATCGCGTCTCTGTCTCCCTCGCTCCCCAGAGGGTGGAACGCCACGGGTGGTCCGGAGCAGCCAGACCCTCTGCTAGTCTACCCGGGAGTGCCGTACCCCGACCTGACGCAGCTGCCGGGGGTGTGCAGCGTGTTTGTCCTGCTCTACCTGGTGGTGATGGTGCTATCGCTCGTGGGGAACTCGATGGTGTGCTACACGGTGCTCTCGGACCGCAAGATGCACACGGCGGTCAACTACTACATGGTGAACCTCGCCGCGTGTGACTTGGCCGTCGGCGCGTTCGTGCTGCCCGTCAAACTGATGGAGCTGGCCGGACCGGCGTCCTGGTCCCTCATGACCGACTGGCTGTGCACGGCTCTCCTCTACTCGCAGACGGTGGTGGTGTTCGCCTCGGTTCTCACGCTGGTCGCCACCTGCCTCGAAAGGTAACACAAGCCGGTCTCTGGTCACTGAAATCTCCACACGGGGCAGAGCTCAAGGCGCGGTTTTCTGGCGGGCCAGTCGGTGCTTCTCGTTCGTGATTAAACTGCGCGAAAGATGGGCGGACAGAGACAAGAAACACGCACACACACAGAGCGCTCTGTGTGTGTTTCCTGCCTCTGTCCCCGTTCTTTTGCGCAGTTTAATCACGAACAGGGATAGCTCGTTGTAAGCTCGGCTATTGGTGATCAGAACTCAAAAGGGGTCGAGAATTTGTCAGAATCTAGGGGCGACTTTTAAATATGCAATCTTGAAGAGACGGGAGCGTCATGTTGAGTGAACCGGTAGTTGAAATTAAGCACGTATGAAGAAAAATGATTCTGCACTAATATGAGTCCACGGTGTGAGTATGAACGCGCCGACCCGGAGCGCACAACATAGCCGCATTTTTTGCAAGGCGGACAGAGGATGACCGATTAAAAACTCACTTTGGTCGGCGCTCTGTAAGCCCATTTGAACTAAGACGCAAATAGAAACAATTAGAAAGGCTGAACAAACCTCCTCTTAGATCTGGCAAAATCAGTCGGCGAATCGCACGAATAAAGAAATGCTTTCATCGGTACCAACTTTCAACCCATTAACAAAGGGAGCATACTGGCGGGTCATTACCGCGGAAGGAGTTGTTAAAAGAATCAAACGGCTAATTAACGTCCTTGCTAGCATTTTATTAAGAGATATTAATAAATCTTCGAGGCAGGGGATCAAGGCAATTGCAACACTTAGCAATATTGCGACGTAGTACACAGAACATCGAGATAGATAACTGGTGAATTTAACTACATTTGAGTGATTTCTTATCAACCATGGGTGAGTCAATAAATCGTCTACATGTCAACGAATAATAAAAGATAATGAATTATTAAATCACCCAGTCAGGCACTGGTACTATAAGCAAGAAACTGGTGATTTAGGTCATCTTCTATAGATGGCATCAATCCGTCTTCGAGCCAGACATATAAACTAAAACACCAGCGAACTAAGGCACCCGTAAACCCCTTAGACAATAATGCTAATAAATTTTTAATTTGATGGCAGTGGTGTTTTCCCGAAGATATACCGAACGACGATGTCTGAGCAATGCTTCTTTGTGGTAAATCCGTAAGAGCATTAAATTCTGCGACCACACAGCCGCACTGCGGAGGCCCTGTGTGCCGCCGCCCCGCGCGAGTGCGGCTGCCTCCTGCAGCTCGTATTACTCCCACAGAGCGGGAGAAAAGCAATATGATTGGCAGATATTAACTCACACTAATTCGAATCCCCTCTTCTAGAAAAATGCATGCAAAGAGTAGAAAGAAGAGGACCCTGAAGTAGAAGCTTACCGTAGTCCCCCAGGTACCAGAAATCCGCGCTTTCGCTCTGATTGAATGTTGTAAACACTCTGTCTAGTTTTTTTTGTATATACTTGCAGAAACCAATCCCTACACAATTAGAATGAATGTATAATGGTACATACCCCGTACTCCTACTAGATGAGGCAAATAGATGCTGAGACGTCGTATTCTCCACATGTTAAACCGGGACATCACAGATTCACCACACTGACCTCGTATAGCATACAGTTTATCACACAGCGTAACATTATTTCATTTGACGCTTGCATTTCGCTTTTTTGTTTGTTTAAAATTTATTGCCAAATTTTCTTTGGAACCATGCCTTTAAATTTTCTGCTCGCACTTTTTAAATGTCTGCGACTGCGCGTTGTTGTGTTATTTTGACATTAGTAAAGAACGACGTATTTGATGCGTGCGTTACCGTTGCCTCGTAAAGGGGCACAGTCCCCGTCAAGCCACTCACTGGCTTCTTGACTGCGCCCCCCAGCATCCGCGATGTTAATACAATGATTCCATTTGAGCTCGGCGCAGGGGGGATCAGAAATCTGCAAGAAACTTTACAGGCGGTGGTTAATACTGGTTTAACTAAACTGCCGGAGGAAAAGCATATGCGTATGAACAAAACGACGTGTACTGCGCATGACTGTTTCGCTCTTGTAGCCACATGCCATATTACACATGCTATTTGTGGTCGCCAATTTAATGGCCTGAATCGCGGTATTAAACCGGGTGCTTAAGCGTCACGTTTTGCATTGAATGGAGGTAAAAGTCCGCAAATGTTCAGGGCAAAAACGAAAAGAAAAAGAAATGAAAGCTTTAAGGGGGGGGGGGGGGGGCAAAATTTTCGAAACTGTTAACAGTCGTCCAGGCAAAGCCGCAAAAGACTGAAAATAAGCAGTGAAACAAAGAAATAAGTAAGCAAATTTTAACGGACATAAACGTTAGACGATGCTGAAGAAGGGATCTGAAAGAATACCTGCCAAAAATTTAGGTTGTCACCGCAAAATAAACCAGTAACCGCAGGCCAGTTTCAGTGCGCCCGAGGCTTCGAATAAATGACCGCTGAACAACGCGCCACCATAAGGTGCTGGAAAAAAAATCGCTGAAATACGAATATGTAAGATGAAGTACCTTTAAGAAAAGGCGGGCTACCATGAAACGAGACGTTGTAGTGTTTTTTACGCTACCAGCAAATGAAGGCTGAGTGGCGTTTGGAGACTATACTGCTACTTATTAGTTTAAAGGGGTAACATTTGACGAGAAAATTGGTGCAGGAAACTTACAAAGTAGTTCAGTTAACGTGTGCTCCTTTGCGGGACCAAGAAATAATGAGAGAGTGGCGCGGAAAGACTATTACTAAACAAGCAGAAATAAGCCAGAATAAATTTCAGAATTGGAAAGAGTCGAGGCAGTAGTTAGAGAAAAAGAAAATTTTGACAATGGATTCCAGGAACCACTTTGGGAGTTATAAGATCACTGACAGTTACACCCCCCCCCCCCCCCCCCCCCCCCATGTAATACCCTCCCAGCCATGGCCTTTAGGGGTGACGCAAATAAATAAATAGGCAGCTCCTAAATATCTATTAGGAACAGTTTTTCTTTTTTGGTGAGCTTACAAATTTGTGAGCACCAGTCATCTTGCAGTGCAGAAGATTATTACAAACTCCATTCTTTATTTATTTTTTCTGACTGAAGCAGCGGCAGATCTCTCAAGTAATTTGCCAGTGAGAACATCTTTGTTGTGCTTTCCTTTTTGTTACTCAAAAAGTTATGCAGTAATTTCCTTCTACATGGCTTCTCGTCCCGGCGTCAGACTGGTTGACGCGACAAACTTACTTCAAATCGCGCGCTTGCACACGCGATGTATTCACGCAAGCGGAGCACACGAGTACCGTTTAAACTTCAAGCGTTGCTTTCGGTTAATCCTGGGATTAAAAGCGTCGAACACGTGATGTTGCCGTTAACCAGACTTTGAAGGTTCATTACCAAATGTGTGAGTGAGTGAGTTCTGAACGGTCAGCTCATAATAACTCTTATGAGCGCCGTGCAGTTAGTACGTAACAATGTGGAGTATAGACCCCGTTGCAATTTTTGACAGTCCGCAAAAAGCGAGACTCTTCCATTTCCCCTGTTAATAATAATAATAATAATTTTGTGCTCCGGATTCCTTTAGCTCGAAACGGTAGTCAAAGGGTTGCAGACGTCGCACGATAGCCGCGTAATCTTCGATTCCGCCAGTGCTACGCCTGCGACCGACGTCGCGCGCACTCGTGACTGATGGTATACACTGTGTCGCGCGACATTGCGATTTCACGACGGTGTGACGTCACTTCGTTTTACTGCGGAAGCAGTGCCAGCGTTTGTACGTCGCCTCGGAGAGTGGAACCTCCAGAAGCACCAGCCAGCGGACCCTCCTCGCTTAAAGGGGCTCTGAAACACCCTCTGAGGAGGAGAGTACACAAACGGGCTCAATCACTGCATTCTCTGAGCCACTTGTACATGCGCCAGAGAACCCACAATCGCCAGCGAAACTTGGCGAGTCCTTTCCCGCGATTTTTCACGCTCCTCGAGCCCTGCTCCGTCGCAGCGTAGTCCTGTTACGAGACGGCTATTGGGTAGACTGTTCAGGCGCCACGAAGCTACCATGGCTGCGGCCAGTCAGGAAGCTCCGCCCACTCCGTCCTTCGCAGCCGGTGGAGGAGCGCCGAATTTTGAGCGTGTAAGAACTGACGAGAGGGGAGAGGGAAATGCGCGAAAGACGCTAAAGTTCAAATTTCGACCACAGATAACTCAGCTTTTACAATATGCATTTAAAAAAATGCTTGGCGGAAGATGTTCGTGAGGCGGCGTCTTTAATGTCCCACGAATAGCACGCCTTTATTCAGAGTCTGCCCGCCTTACCCCTCCGCCACTGTCTCCCACAATCATTCCTCCACAAGGCCCAGCGGAACGAAAAAGGGACGGCAGCCAGCTGCCCTCACCCTCCCTTGACCCTCAAGAAAAAGTGCAGCCTCGACTTGAAGAAAAACATCAAAGTAATCCTCGAGAGTAAATCCACTCGCTTTCGCAGACTTGTCACGCCAGATATCTGATCGTCGTCTGGCAGCTCTTTTCGGCGCAGTCGACGCTCAGTCGAGGACAATGCTCGACGGCCATGCTTGGCGAGTATTTTGTTGTTATATTTGTTGTTATATATTGTATTTTGTTACACCTAATCACCCACCCACGCGCAGTCGTACTGCTGCAAAGGAAAGCTATACAGCCTCCATACGGTTGCACTTGGGTGAATGCTCAAGAGTAATTACTCCCTTACTACAAATATACTCAACCATTATGGATTCCCCTCAACATCGGACAAAATGCATTTTGTTCTTGAAACAACGTCTCACCCTACAGTATGACGCGACCTTTGCTCCATTTCTCGACCGGTTAAACCTCCACGGGCATTGGCATATACCGCATTTTCCGGACTATAGTCCGCGGGCTATGCGTGTTTAAACGCTGAAATTTCGCGTGGTGTGGACTATCTGTGTGGACTGTATACATGATTTATTTTGTTACGCTCGTCTGTCGGAAACGCAAGAGACTAGCGCTGCTGTAAAAGTAAAAAATAAATGGTAGCCCGACTGCGCCTCCAAAAGTTTACCGTCAGCGTCGATTGCAAGCGAATGCTGCTAGCAGCACAGAATGTCTGAATTTGCATGCTTGGGTTGGGAAGCACATGCGGTGAACCGCGACGAATGCAAATAAATCAGTAAATGCGGGAACGCACAAAACCACAAATAACGCCAGGGGCGGTGCCGTCCATATTGAAGAAGGGTTGCGATCAGGCTTCTACGGGGTCTAGTAAGAGGCACATAGTTTTATTGCTTGACAATAAAATTTTTGTTTACCGATGGTAATCTTCTTGCGGACTATCTAAGAAAACCTTTTTTCGGAAAAAAAATTTGCCTGTGGATTGCACACCCGGTACGGACTATCTAAGCAAAAACTTTATTTTAAGCCAAATTTTGCACCAGGCGCGGACTAAAGTCCGGAACACACGATAGTTCTCTCTGCGTAGAGGCTACGAAGACGTGACTTCGACAAAGCGCACTTTTCTTTAGCGCCGTGCGAGGAACATGTCTAATTGAAAAGTTTCTGGCCGTTAATTTCCGGTGCGTATACTTACTATCCATCACAGCGTTTCTCGTAAGTGCTGACATTGCTTGCCACGTCTGCCAAGATGATGGACGCCCGTGTGCCAGGGTTATGAGGGAATAACTCTGAAGTGTATGTGACTTCGCTGAAGGTTATCGATGACCGGCAAGCACAGTGTACAAATACGCAGACACACAAAGAGGACTCCTGTGAAGACTCTTTGTGCTCAGACATCGCAGGAGACAGCCTTTATCTCGAGCTTTTTCGCTGCAGCTAGGACAGCCTTCTGGCAGGAGTGACCGGCGTTCGTTATGTCTACTATCCCTCTAGGAGTGCTCAGCGCCAACGTGGCGTGGCTTTTTGGAAGGCCTGAACAACTGAGCTACGCCGAGGCGCTGTTCTCGAAAGGAAGTAGGTCAGCACATGAATAGCAGAAGGAGGTGATCGAAGAGCACGTTTTATACTCGTGGAGGAAGAGAGAAACGTTAGGTACGGGAAGAGTTAGCCTTGCAAAGGGCGCCGACTACAGCTCTGATGCTGCATCGATCGCCTGTAACGTCCGCCTTGAGTATTCTGACACTTTTACACGTTACACTATTGAATCGAGAGAGTACAGCACGGGTTAGTCCAATTGCAGCGATAAGTTTTAGCAGAACACCAGACAAAAAAAGAAATGACACAGCATTCCCATACCCACAGCAACGGCGAAGCACAGCACAGGCCTGGGGGAGTGGGGGGGGGGGGGGCACTGAAGGGCGGAGCGTAGGTGTTAATTCCACCAAATAGTTGGGCAGCAGACGGTGCACGTCATCCCCTGGCGCGTTGCTATTTTCGCGGTTGCTCCACTATGGTGCAACTGGCGCCAACAAGGCTCTCCTACGAAGCCGCTGCAATCAATTAGCACAGTCGAGCCCACGCGTAACGAACCTGGCGGTCACGCGGACTGCGTTCGTTGCATCCGACGTTAGCAGCGAAAGGGCTCCTCATTCAACAGTCAGAAGTACCAAGTGCGACGAAAGTGGCGTGTATTTCTGACTAAAGTTCGTTATGCGCGCAGGCTTCTTCAAAGGAGACCATATTATGGCTCTTTCCAAGCCATTGGTCGTACATTATGTTCCTCGCCGAGGCCCCAAGTTAGGCGGCTTTAAGAACACGATGAAGTTAATCGTGCTTAATAAGCTCACGTCTACCAGCGCCACGTCGGCGCATCAGATTCCAGGCAGTGGTTCGCGTACGGTAGCGTATGACTTTGCAGTGATAATCCGCACCAGCTAAGTCATCTCAGACGAAATCAGGTCTGGCCACCAGCGCATTAACAAGGCGTTGCTACAATTCCACGTGCTCCTAGCCACGCGGATGCTCCACAGTGTTCTCAGTCGCTCCTTGGGTCATAAAGCATGCAAACAACTGCCCATGCACTCCGCTGTCCACATGGCCTTATCCATTTCTACAGCAGCATCCGAACCGGAGCATCGCCATGTGGTGCGTGAACTGCTGCTATCAGCGTGAGCTGGACCGATGATAGGACATCTTGAGCGCGTGAATGGCGCCCATGTCCGGCGGCTCTGCTCTTGCACCTGGAATTTGGTGACCAGAGGAACGTTGTGACTACAGCCACACAAGTCAACACCGGGTGCGTTGAAAAGCTACCGAGCACGAGTTCGAGCTCTTATGTGTTTCGCCAAGCCATGGTCGGTTTTTTGCAGATGTAGTTTGTATTTTGTTTACATTTTTGTTTTAGCAAATTCAAATGTTGAACACGTACCGCACTGTGCGTTTTCATATATGCGTAGTCATAGTCGCCCGCTCTTGCCCTAGCGCTTCATTGCGCCGTAGAATGCATGAATAAATTCATAAATCCAACAAGCCACTCGGCGAGCAGTATCCGTCACATCCTTGGAATGTATGCCTGGTTTCACGCTCGTCGCATGAGAACAAAAACACGCGTTACCCAGGGGGTTGTGTTCGGGCTGTAGCGTACGAAAACATGGCTGCCAAAGCAGCGCAGAGCGCCAATGAAGAAGGGCCGCCGCCGACGCTCCTCGTGCACAGCAGGACGTGAGCGCGAAAGCTTGCCTCGTCTTTCACCAGTGCAGGCGTCGCCTTTCGAGGCATGTGTTTTCGACCGCAGCATCTGGTAAAACTGCCGTTTTGTCAGCGGCAATGGATAGCTATAGGCGGGCAGCCGTACGGCAAGCATACGGCGACGTGAGAATGCGGTTGCCTCGGCGATGTGGCCCAACAAATTCTGGCTATTTAGACGAGTTCCGTGCGCTAGAGGGAAGGGAAAAGAGCTGCTCGTCATGGCATGTATGGCGGAAGCCAACAGCCACCGAAGCAAGCAGCATAGGAGAATTTTGTTTGTAGTTTTTCATCAAAGAGAGACTAATAAAAGCAGAGGAAAAACAACCGCATGCCGCCGGTGGGATCCGACACCACGACCTCCGAATTTCGCGTCCGGTGCTCTATCAAGTGAGCCACGGCGACGGCTGCTTGGACAGCAGATTGGACGAGGGCCTCGGTTCTGGCAGTCTTGACGCCGTAGGTAGCATAAGAGGGCTCTCGCACAGCTTCCGCCCTCCCCGTTTGATCGCGTTCCGACGTGGCGCTAATACAGGGCGTACTACGTCCGCCGCGATGGACGACGGTGGCGCTGGTGAAAACTCTCAAGGTTCACTTACACTACACATAAATAGCCCCGAAAGCAGAAGATTGGACAGCCGCCGCCGCAGCTCAGGTGGTATAGAGCACCGGATGCGAAATTCGGAGGTCGTGGGTTCGGATCCCACCTTTTATTAATCTACTACTGATGAAAAAACTAAAAATTACAAGAAAAAGATCCGCTATGCTCCTTGGTTTCGGGGGCTGTTGGCTTCCGTCATGTGTGCACTGGAGTGGCTGCTCTGCCAGCAGGCGTTCCGAAGGCGTATATATTTTGCTGCGATGCAGCAAAAATTTGTTGGGCCACAGCGCCGAGGGTAACTGCATTTTCGGAATTCTAGAAACTGCAACGGATATTGCTCACGGTGGGATACACGCCTCCCAGTAAATAAGCAGACTAACAGTAATGGTTGTGGAAGGGGGTTTGTACACAAATAAGTCAGGGGAAAGAGTTCACGGCGGGCGACACAAAACGACGAGCAGGACAGCGAGCAGCGCCGACGGCCAGTCGTTGTTGTTGTTGTTAGCCTATCAAAAGATGGCACATACCCACACTGGGGGATCGGCCAATAATCGGGTGGCTGTTCACCTGAACGCAGTTAATAAAAAGGAAAAGCACGTGCGAGCGCAACACCGGTGAATTCTTCCTCATGAACAGAAAAGGACGGCCAGTCAAAAAAACAAACAAAACCAAGCGATCTCGTGCAGCGCGGCGAAACTTCGTCTTTCACCGGCGCCTCGTCTTCATCGGCGCTTGGTCAATGATCTGCCTATGCGGCACCAGGCCCGGCCTTCATGGTTCGCTACAGTTGCAAAGTTAACCATTCAGTATTAGTTCACCAGCCTACTAGTTAGCACGTCTTAGCTCTGTTCTGATGCGCGGTACCACTGACAATGCTATGCCATAAAAAACGCTTTTCCGACTCAAAAGGCCTATTTTTAAAAATTGCACAGCATCTTGGGTGAACCACCTGGTATAATTTAATTGTTGAATAGAAAAGAGAACTTAAAATAACGCAACTTAATAAGAAGCCAACTTTTCTATCGCAAAGTGCAGCTGCAGTTTAAACAGCACAGCAGAGAAGTGAACGAAACCGAAACGGAGATAAAGCGCCCAGGAAGCCCACGACGTCATCACACCTACGTCGCCGGTTTAAATAGAAGGGGCGGTGAAAAAATCATCGAATCTTAACTGAGTGCTTGTCGCCAACGAAAACGTCCTTTACTGCCGAACAAGTGTCAACAGTCATGAAAGGCCCAGCTATCGCATATAATAGCATGACTCGTTAGTGTTTTTAGTAGGAAGATGATGATGAGTTTTTATGGCGCTAGGGCATCGGTGACCAAAAGAGCGTCATGGCCCCAGGCGTTTTCGTCTAATCACGGTAGGGTCAAGGACCTCCGTGTCTACAGGGGCACAAGACAGCGCTTTGTTGTGTACCTGCGTGCGTCCTTCTTCTATGTCCCGTTCGTCGCGATGTAGCCATGGAATATAGCCACCAACTCGCCCAGCAGCTTACCTTGTCAGACACCTATTTCCCAAGTATTTCACCTACAATGAAGCTGGGCACCATGCCAGGGGAAAGTTTGTATGCATTGTATAAACTGGCGGCACTGCATGGGGATCGAACACTGCACCTCCCGCACGAGAGGCGGATGCACAAACCACGTGGTCACCGCTGTGGCAGCGTTGCCCTCAGAGTGCCTCCTGGACGCCCCTGCTGCCATTTCGTGCAACGCCATGAAGGATGCAACGGCAAAGGGAACGGCCACTCACCTGAATAGGTTTCCAAATGAGGCACCGGGATAGCGCTTTGCCAAAATGCGAATTTTCTATGACATCGACGCAGCCTGCCACGGGAGATCACGTTCAAGGTGCGCAGAGCTGATAAGAGAAACAAGCCTGCATAATTTTGCTGACAATGTTTGCATACTGAGCTGATTGCTAACCACGCGTGGCTTAGTAAACGCGCTCCATTCCTCACTATCTTGTGTACAGGCGCTCCCGAGTCGTGCTTAGGAGGCAAAGAGGAAAAAAAAATGCGAGGAGTGTTTACAAGCCACTCTCTGGGGCTTCCAATCGAGGGTGCACGCTTAAGTTCGTGTGCGTTGCTTTGCTTATGCTTATTATTAGTTGATTTAACCTCCAGCGTAGAAAAGAGAGCAGAGCGAGGCAACCCTGATAAGGGAAAACTGTGGCCGTTCAAAGCTGCGTTGACTGAATACATTGTTCCTTCAAAATCTGAAGGCTTCAGCGCCGCTTTTTACCTTGTTTGCTAACTGTCGCGAAAATGCGCGAAGCGCTGAAGGAATACTTTGGCTGCATGAAGAGCAAGTAGGTTTGATGAACAATGCTCGCCTCCGGGATAGTTTGTCATTAGTTCTGAAAACGACGGAACTAGAGCAGCGCAAGAAGAGAAACACAGGAGAGTGTACGAGACCTGTGATAACTTTTACATGTTTATTCTAATTAACTACAAGCCTTCCCTTTCGTTTAAGTCGCATAGTGGGGCGCTTAGCACTCCTGTAGCTCAAAGTCTCTAGACAGATGCACAGGTGCGAAAGCGCCCGGTTATAGCACTGCAAAGCAGACTCCAGATCTGTGTCCTGGGGTCCTTTGTCGCGCCCTGTATTTTTGCCTTCACGGTTTTTATTAACCCTCCACGAACCAAATGATGAAATGATTCGCGTTCTACATATATCTTAGAAAATTATTAATGCGAAAGCATTAGAAAGGTGCGTTGCTGGGCATGTTGGTTAAGAATCATTTTGAGAAGCACAGCTGCTGCAGCTGTGCGTCCTCTCTTCCGTTGTCTGCCAGCGCTGTGCTTCGCAGAATGAAAGCATTAGATGGCTCGTCGACACGAAATCCTGGCGTCACCCCCGCCAAAATAATGATGCTCGATTAGCGTAGTTGGGCCAAAGGCGAATTAGGTGCGCGGGCAGTTCGGTTTCCACTTCTGTTCCGCTGTTCAGATCTAGTGTTCACGGACTTCAGATCTAGTGTTCACGGACGGCAGTTGTTCGGGCAGCGACAATGGGTTAACGTCTATATATATGCGAATTGGTCATTCTCTCCATTCATAGGTATACCTGCGAGATTTCCTACCACTCCTGGCGCAGTGGTCGAGCGATGCGACGCTGCTCTTCTCTATGGCAGGTGAAGCCATCGGCGAGACCCAGGGTGCTCTTCCCGGGCAGCCTCTGACGATTAATTGAGCTGCCGCCTGACACAACTAGCCCTGGTATATATACATATACATGCACACGCACCACCCGGTGGACAGGTGAGCAGCATGCAAGAAAACTGGCTTCAGACAGAAAAACACACTACGGCTAAATGCGGGGAATGGCCACTACCAGGGCTAGTGCACTGAACTGGGCGGCGTTACAAAACTCGCGGTTGGTCAAAACGGTGTGACGCCATCAAAGGCGGGAAAATACGAAATATTTTCCAGTGATAGGTTTGGTTTGTGTGGGTTTAGCGTCCCAAAGCGACTAAAGGCTGTGAGGGCCATCGTAATGGAGGGCTCCGGATAATTTCAACTACCCGGGTTTCTTTAACATGCACTGTCATCGCAAGGTACACGGGCCTCTAGCATTTCACCTCCTTCGAAATGCGACTGCCGCGGAGGGATCGAACCCGCGTCTTTCGGGTCAGCCACCGAGCGCCATAACCACTGAGCCACCGCGACGGCGCCAGCCAGTAAAAGTCAGTACAAGTACTTACAACTGTACCAACTACAAACGAATAAAATTGGAATAGAATTAGAATAGAATTTCAAAGCTTTGGCAATGCTTGCACGTAAGTTCCTTAAGTGCCACTGGTAATTTTAATATTTACTATATCTCGTGGTTTGAGCTTAAAGTTTATTAGCATGAATACTTAAATATTCTCTGCACTCATCCCTTGCTACCTAACAGTCAGCACTGCTCTACTACTACTGCAACTAATAAATGAGAGTTAGCAGATGCTTGGTTGTTTTTAAACAACTGACCCATATTAAGAGCGCTGCATTCACGCAGCCTAAAAATCGCCGCAGATTTGGTAATGATGAATTCTTCTTTGTTTATTATAATGTAATGTAATGCAGTCAATTAACCCATAAATCAATATTAATAAAGTGCCCAGGAACAACCTCTTGGTCTTGGTACTGGCGCACTAATAACAGCAAAATGAAGCAAATGCAGAAAGTTTAAAAGTTACAACTATATACAGCAAGAAGAAAGGACAGGCACCGGGACATACTTTTAAAAAGTTCCGCATACTACAGCGAGTGTACATAGGAACATGATATATACGAGAAGCGGCAACGAATAGCATCATAACTGCAAAGCAACATTGGTGGAAAATATACATGAGGGTTTAAACCGAGTGTAGAGTTCAAGATAAATGCGTAGTAGTTCAGGGTAGCATAAAACAAAGAATTAGGAGACGCTTAAGCTCCGGCTTAAGGATATGCCCCGATAGCGTAATGGGTTGATTCCCCATATACGCAGAAGGTCATTCTCTACTTGGATCCCTGGGAGTCCTGATACCGCTCCTGGCACAGCGGTGCAGCGTTAAGCGATGCGCCACTGCCCTGCAATGGCAGGTGCTCCCACCTGTGGGTCTAGTGCGGCCCAGGTTGCTTTTCTCGAGCAAATAATCATTAATTTATTTGCCACCTGCCACGGTGGGCAGGTTGTGATGACGCCACGAGGTCACGTGATTGAGGTGGCCCCCTAGGTTGCTCCCTGGGGACCACCTGCCAGAGCCACGCCCGTGATTTGTCGCTCACAACGCCGACGCCAGATTTTCTGGGCAACGGGGCCTTCAAAGCTATCGCGTGAATACAAGGTATCGAGGAAATATATAATACAGGACTTAAACGCAGTTTTACTGAAATAACTGCCGTGCGGCGATTTTTCTTGTCGTCGGACGCGAGGAGACCGAGTACGGGTTTCTAGCACGGCGCCTCGAGGAATGTGCGATCGTCGCTTGCCGAGTACGTCAACAGAAGACATGCAGTGATCAGTGAAATATGCCCGGATGTTCGGAATGTGCACTATGTTTTTAGAATGCGTGCGATTTCGTTTCTGGCGACGCTTCGCCCGTCATGGAAACCTATAAGTTCTTGTGAGCTTGAATAATATACACTCTAAACAGGAATGACGCGAATAAAAGGGAGCAGGCTGCCCGCTAGCCCTTTTAGAGACTTCGGAGTAGACTTCGATTATTAATCACGCGGAATGCTTATACTCCTGGCAACGGAGGTATGTTCGCATTGCGACACACTGTAACCGGATGCAGTTAGCAATGGGTTTTAAACGCGGCACCGGAGGTCCTGAGGTAAGCAAAAGAAGGGCGTCGGAACCTCGGTTAAAATCTTCGTAACTTCCCATGTTTTGAAGAGAGCATTTGTTTTTTTGCCTAGCCGTAAGTATTCGGCATTTTTAGTGATGCGAATCTACCCCAGGGCTTGGACCCTGCCCCTTAGAGTGTGCTAGAGAACAGCTTTTGTGTTTGGAGTGTAGCAGGTTGTGGCCAAGCACTACACCGCGGTGGCCGAATCCTGTTTTGGTGAGAGAGTCCGTTTCGGCTCTGCTAACCGCGGCCAGGCCGCATACCTCAGGCCTCGTCATTCAATTCAATCGACACTCGTTTTTTTTTTTAACCAGGCGGAGAACTGTAAAGGGACCCAAATTCGAACCATAGTCCCTCCTCTGCCTACGGCATAGCCGAATACAAAAACAATATAATATAATACAGTATAATATAGTGCAATAGCAGCTGGCAGAGGACAAATAAATGGAGATATGGGAGAGGCCTTTGTCTAGCAATGGGCGTAGTTAGGCTGATGATGATGATGATGAATTTTGTCACCGATAAACGGTCGAAGCACAGACCAGGTTTAACTGGACTTGTTGGGCGAGACAGACAGCAGTGCGCTCGAGCGAGGAAGATGACAATCCTGTAGCCCCCTAGAATGCGCAAGGCATGTCAAGTCCCAGCTAAAACAGTTCGGCCGCAGTAAGGCGCCACTGGATGGATTGGTACTGTGGCATTACTCCCCCTCTCTGAAGGGCAACAACTCGGTGCCGTAACAACGAGAAGCACGAAGACAAGAGACGGCGCATGTGTCTGGCAGCTGGTGTAGACACGCCTGAAGCGCTAGCGGGCGTGGTACGGCTTCATCCGTGCGATATGAACAACTTCGGAGGTCGGCAGTCTAGAGGAGCGAACTGTTCCCTGGGGGAGAACTTCATAGTTCACCTCACTGAGTTGGCGGAGTACCTCGTAGGGGCCAAAATATCGGCGCAGAAGCTTTTCGGAGCGCCCACGCATGCGTATTGGGCTCCAAGCCCAGACTTGTTCGCCGGGCTGGTAACTAACAGCTCGGTGGCGGAGGTTATAGCGGCGAGCGTCGAGGGCTTGCTGGTGCCGGATGCGCTGTCGGGCGAGTTGGCGGGCGGCCTCGGCGTGACGAACGAATTGGGCAGCACCCACAACAGATGAGGTACGACTAGTCGGAAGCAACATGGCGTCCAGCATGGTTGTGGCTTCGCGACCGTGCACTAAACGAAATGGAGTGAAGCGCGTCGTTTCTTGTAGAGCAGTATTATAGGCAAATGTGACGTAAGGGAGTATGGCGTCCCAGTTCCGGTGGTCGGCGTCAACATACATGGAAATCATGTCGGCGATCGTCTTGTTGAGCCGTACGGTGAGTCCGTTCGTTTGAGGGTGGTAAGGGGTTGTTTTGCGGTCCTCGTAGTCAGAGTACATGGGACGCTACTCAGCGGCTCCACCAAATGTCACCGATAAACGGTCGAAGCACAGACCGGATTTAACTAGACTTGCTGGGCGAGAAAGACAGCAGGGCGCTCGAGCGAGGAAGATGGCAAACCTCTAGCGCCTAGAATGCGCAAGGCATGGCAAGTCCTAGCTAAAACAGTTCGGCCGCGGTATGGCGCCACTGAATGGATTGTTACTGTGGCAATATAGTGCATTATAATTCGCATTATAACGTATTATATTACCGTAATCTGAACGAAAGGAGAGCCTGGCTTGCACTTTTCCCGCTGATCCGGAAGCCGGGACATCACGGGTCCACGCCATCTTCGAATAGGGTCGCGCTCAGCAGCCTAGGGAATGAGCAACGGCGCCAGATATCCCTTGTGAACTGTGGTGAATTACAAGGAGGCATGCTTCTGGAAAAGAATACATTTCCTTCGAATTACGAATCACCTCGTAGAGAGTTACGCAAAAGAAAACGATACACGTTATGCTCGAAGAGGCACCTTTGATATGCGGTGCCTTTTCAGAAAGCCTGGACTGTCTGAGCAGTTCATGAATAAATTCACACCCATCTAGGAGCGATATCTGACGCAGTGGTAGTGTAAGTTTAAAATGTCGTTTTCGGAACCGTCCTTGCTTCAATTTTAAAAGCACCGCCACAACGCTTCACTGAGCAAGACCTGGTTTCTTGTTAGTTTTTATCGACTGTACCAACTTTCTGTCTCGAAAAAAGACGGTTCTGTCAAGAAGACATCTCAGCAGCGCCGTTTCGTCATGTGCGCACGTGCTGAAGACCCGTTTCTTAAGCGAAGAGGTCAGTCCCATGCTCCGCGAAGCGTGTTGCGGACGCTCTGGCGGCAACGCGCCTCGCATTTCGCCGCTGCGGTTTCTGCGTAACTCTGGCAACGAAAACGAGAGCAATGTGTCGGGTCGAGTTGACGTCACAAGCTGTCCAGGGAGAATTATTCCAACACGATCGTATTACGCGGCGACCGTGGAGAGCGGCCGTTTGATGAACTTTAATCTTCCAATGATTTGTATTTTTCAGCAGCCTTTTTCGGCGAGCAAACTGCCACGGTGGGCAGTTTGCTCATATCTTTTGGACAGGTTGCGATGATGCCGCAAGGTCACGTGACCAAGGTGGCCCGGCTGCCTCCTAGGTTGCTCTCTGGGCGTCACCTGCCAGAGTCATGCTCCTGCTTTTTCGCTCACAGCACCGACGCCAGATTTCACGGGTAAAGGGCCTTTAACGCTGTCGCGTTTAACAACATAATTTTATGACAAGTGTTCTCTAATTGTTGAAAAGAGGCGCCAGTCACTTGTGCCGTTTTCAACAGATGCCGGCAACCATTCAAATGTCAAGTATTACCTCGATAAAGTTGATAGCTAGATGAGATGGGCCTTGGTGCAGCCGCCGCATTACTCATAAGCTGTCCAACTCACTGGGTCAGCATTTATTAACAATAAAGCGAGTTTGCCAGACACGAGTAGGCACGCTCGCTCTAAACGCTGCACCACGCATGTCTGCTGCTTGCAAAAGCGTCAACTTTTCCACATAACTTGGATGCTTAGGAGAACAATATGGGGACGTATACGCGAAACCCTGGGTCCCGTAGAAAGCCGGTATGCAGTAACTCCAACCACCTTTACGGCCACCCTTAGCCCACCGATTAGCATTCGCGGACGGTCTCTCAGGTTTACGTTGCGCAAGTGTTTTGCTGCCAACTTTCACTGCGTACTTCTAACGGGAGCGCATGGTGTACGTACGTTAGTGCGTCCTGGATTAGGTGAGCACTTATAAAGTAACGTGAGAATCGTTAGCAACCACCTGCCTCAACCCCCTGATGTACGACTCAACTCTGACATATTTGCAGAGACTACAGCCGTCGTGCGCTTAATTTTTTGCACGATGCACCCTATTTTCACGGATAACAGCCGATCAGTTCACCCAGAGCTTTCTGCAAAGAAAGAGGAAACATCTCATTCGCCTGTTGCATCCGAGTAAAGAGCGCCTGCTTCCTTTCTTCATTTTCATTTGCTTCCTTCAAGGTTTGAGAGTATGGCGAATCCAGCAGTACTCAAGATGGCTGCAGCGGTTGCTTTAGGACGGCAAAAATTGATTCTGAAAAGTGACGTTTGGCAGAAGTCACAGAACTGTGCCCATTGACAACTGAGGTGACTTCAATTTTCTGCATTTCAAAATGTTTACGGTGCCAGCGTGCCGGTGTCCCCTTGTTCTCAGCAGCTCCAGACACCGAACTTCTGTTCAGTTTCATGCGATTCAACTCGATCGTGGCGTAATTCCAGACGTGTAAGCCTAGGCGTCTTTAGCGCAGAAACTGGTTTGATCGCGGGATATGAACTGCCGCAGGCTAGAAAAGGTGGAGTAACATAAATTTAAAAGCTGGCATTCTTGAATTGCTTGATAAGACAGATATCGGCCGCGGGAATTACATTTCTCGGTCTCTTACTAAAAAATTAAAGTTTCGAAAGCAACACATTTTGTTCGTTTGTGCAGGAGAATGCGGAAAGATTTCGATAAAAAAAGTGAACGAAAGGTGCTAGCGTAAATGTGTTAATGCCATTTGTTTATCAGCCGTCAAAGCAACCTCAATGACAATTATGAATATTTGGTTGATTGATTTATTGACCTAATTGATTCCAATATCGAGATAGTTAACCTCATAGAAGTCTGTGAAAGTAAAATCAACACAAGTGAGTTCATATTCAAGTTACATTCAAGTTCATATTCAGAACCGTTACAGTATGCGGCACATCATCCATATAGCGAAGGAATTTTGGGGTGCTTGAAAGTCTGTATGTTCACACAAGACTTGTTAGAAAGTAGAATAAAACAGAAACATACAAGCTACTGGAAGATGTCTACATAGATTCCTCGCATGGTTCGTTTTCTGTTTCCGAAGTTCCTTGGGCCGTAGCTCTCAGTCGCACCTGTAACGCCCGTAATCTACAATGGTTAGATACTTTCATTCGGCGCTAGTTGATTAGCAAACATCTTCAAGCTGGCTGCTCGATGGTACTTCATCGAACGACTTTATGCAGTGCACGTCGTCGAATATACAAAGCTTAGCTAGTCACACCTGCAGTAAGTAAAAGCTCTCGCTTGCTACGAGCGACACTCGTCGCGGTTCTGACGGCGTCGCTTTAGCGCCGACTGCCGCAGGCCGTGCCCCTTGAACTAAGGAAGCGAGATTGACACAGAGTGTGATCGCCTTGGTTCGGCATACACATCCCCACGGGCATCGATCTGACATTTCAAGTGTAAAAGCCTAAACAACGTCCCCGATCTGTTTCTTGTTTCCAATACCTTGCTCAGTGCTTCTTTTTTCGGCCCTGTATCTCTTCTTCATTGTCTTCTCGTTAGACGTCCCGTCAAAATACGCCACATGAGCGGAATAAAAGTAAATGTTTAGGTTTATAATATCGCTGAGATGCGCTGAAAGCGCGACGAACTTCGTAATGACATTTTGCGAAATTGCATGCACTGCTCTAATTTCCTTTGGAAAATACTTATGCTCTAAAACGTCTTACTAACGCACTGAGAAATTGTACTAACAGGCACATGAGAGGTCAACAGATCTTTCACGTCCAGAGTATGAGGATTAAAGGCCACTCCATTGGTCTTGACGTGCACTGAATAAATAAATAAATAAATAAATAAATAAATAAATAAATAAATAAATAAATAAATAAATAAATAAATTTCGCCCCATTAAAATGCAAATGACTCGCAGAGAATCGAACCCGCAAAAATCGCTCTCGGCCTCAGGAACGCCATGTCCGCTGCTAAACTATTGCAAAGGGGCATCGCAATGCCATCGCCCGTGATTTTAACAGCCCTGGCCATTACGCAATCGGATATGCTCTGCTGGTTCTCTCCAGTCAATGGAGCCCCCGGTGGGCAGGTGTAAACCTGCCCACCCGGCCACGAATGAACTCAGTATGCTACCTATACGAACTTAGTATATTATGTCGGATATAACAAACCTTAGTATGCCACATCCGGCATAACGACCTTTCGTGTGCTAACCTCGCATATACCGAAGGAGTATGCCCCCTCGGATACAAGGAAATGTCGCGTGTAAACCACACGCGTGTGTTGGATCACACAAGACGATATCAAGTATGCCACCTCGAATATAACGAATCTAAGCGTGTCAATCTTAGCGGGCCAACCTCGGACGTAACGAACGTCTGGCTGCTAACACATTCAGACCACCCACCGAGGATCGCCGTAAGAGTTTTTTTTTTTCTCTATTTCCCTCCGTAGAGTAGGAGGGGTAGCAAACGTATACTTGGGAGCTAGATGCAGTAGACGTGTAGGTTTTACAAGACATTCCTGCAAAAATTACTAGCTTTTAAATGTATATGAAAATCGCGAATCCGAACGGAAATCGTCGTTCAAGGCGTAACAAAATTGTAATAAAACTGGAAAAAACGAAACGATGCTTCCGTTGGAAAGGCTTTGCCGTTTTCCTTACATCATGCTGACGCCAATCGTGTTAAGTAATGGCCCACGAGATAAGTCACTTTCAGATGAGGGCAGTTAGAAGAACGTCTTGCTGGGCAAGTTGAAAACTGTACATATTTTTGTTTACAGGCGCAAAAACAGACACAACACAAGGCAGAAAGAAGGGACGGAACGCCACTCACAACTGATTTGTTCGAAGGCAACACGGACATATATACATACCATCTTACACGCAAGGAATACTATCATTTTCAAAGTTGATATGATAGCGAACGAGTGAAGAAGTCGTTCTCAGCCTTATACAAAGACATGGACGTGTCGCTGACGCACATGCTTCCTTTCTTTTCAATGAAAAAACCTTCTATTAATTCCCTGGCTTTTGTATCTTTGCTTTTTGATAGAAATCGAGCACCGGAAAAACATGGCTCACAAGTGCGTGACGGGCAGGACCTTATGTGCTTAGGCATATTTGGGCCATCTTTATCTTGCTCAACGTTTCTTTCGTGTTCCCTGATCCGCTCGTTAACGCAGCGCCCAGTCTGCCTATGTGGGAGCGGCCGCACTAGAGGGGAATTTCATCGACAACACCTTCGGCGCACTTCATGAACGATCGCCCATGTTTGGTGCCACACCCTCTCTCTTCTTTTCGGTCTCTTTCAATACGAGAGGAAAGGCTTCCGAGCTTTTCTGGGGCTGAAAAAAACAAGCGGCACACCATGCCTGCTCGCGACCTTCTTCAAGTTGTGGGCTAACTTGTGCACGTAGGGCACCACCACAGGTCGCACCACCTTTCCTCGAGGGACATCTTGCCCAGCTCTCACAGCCCTTCTCTTCATCTTCTGTAGCTGGTTTTCAGCGACCGCCGTTACGAGCGAACCAGGGAACCCAGCTGAAGACAGCCTGGCCAATTGGTTTTGAAAACTTGGTTGCATCTTTTGAGAGCATGATTTTATGAGGGCGGATTCGAGACAAAGTGAAGCAATCCCCCTTTTAAGCAGTTAGCTCTAATGACAGGAGTGCCGCGCTCGGTGAGTGGTGACGTGTTAATTGTGACTCGCAAATGTTTTTCCGACGTCACATAACAGACGCGCAAACGGGCACACGAAGTCCGCTGTCCTTTGGGCTATTCATGAGAACTGTTCGAAATGGAAAGAATGCCTATACAAGGACTGCATGGCGTAGGCTCTCTGTTTCTTAAACAAAATTAGTGGCAGCATAAAGAGTACAGTGCCAGGGAATACAAATATGGACACCTTTTTTGGTGTTGTCACGTATGCCAACTGTGTCGTCGTTCATTTCGCCTGCGCGCAGATTCCCTACGCAACGGCATGAGGTATTGATGGCAGTCTTTGATAGCGAACACTTCAAAGAAAGGCACTCTGCGTGTCGCAATGGTATCCAGAAACTGAGCCCTTCTCTTTCGTGGCATAGCAGAGCAGTCGATGCGCTGCCACTTGCAACGACAGGCGTGTCATTAGGACGTCGGGCCAACACGCCGCGCCGAGGGGACGCTGTCGGCGCTACGTGTCCACGCATTCTTTCGTGCTCTTCGCAGGCCAGACTGAAATGCAGCTCGAGCGCTTCGGAACACTCTACTGCAGCTGGCACGAAACGCTTACAGACCCCCCTAACGGCTTTTGTGCCGTTAGAAAATGAAAAGATAGTTCCCAATACGCTTGCTACTAAAGCAGCATACGAGCTATACGTCTTACGTAGTTAGAGAATCAATTACTGGCTAACGGGACAACTTGAGAGGGACTCTGTGCACAACTCCGTCTCATCTTTGTTCTCATGGAAAGACGGTTCTGCGGCTACTTCTGGTTATGCTTACATTTGTTCGGCAGAAAAACACGGATTTTGTAGTCGAAAAAAATCTCCAGCCACTCGATTATAACTCATGACGCCGAGACTAAAAGGACTTCGCTATCACCGTTTGCGAGTGAATAGCACCAGGGATTCACGATTAAAAAAAAAAAAACTGTCTCGAAGTCTCCGCACTTTGCTTCAGAAAACGATCAGTGGTGCAGGCACCGCTACTTCATCTTTTTATAAAACCTTTTCTAGCTTGAAAGGGCTTCGTTTTCAAATAAAGTAATCCGTTCTTCAAATGTGTGTTCAGAGTCACTTTAATGAAGACTTTGCCAAATGTCTCAGGTACAAGACCTGGCTGCCAGATCTGATTACTGTTATATAATTAGAACAGCTCAGTCAGCACTGCTCCTGCGCCGCAGGTACCGCAGTGAGTGGTTCACCTACCGATAGATGATACGTGATGAAAAGCGCACAAGAAGGCGGGGTTCTTACGAGTGTCGGGCCTGCACGACAGGCAGTGACTTTGCCGAGGCCGTTTGCCTTCTCTTATCACTCCATTTTCTCCCTCACCTTTCTATCCCCTCATCTCTATACCCCGAGTGCAGAGTAGCAAACCGGTTTCATCCACCGGTTAACCTCTTCTCCTTCTGCGTCTGCATGCAGAGAAGAAACCCAACATTCTTGGTTCTTCATTACTCGGAGTGCCCATGGCCCGGAATTAACTGGGCTCAAAAAAGAGCCCGAATCAGCAGCGCAGAGTTCCCCGAAAAGAAATAGGTACTGTATCGCGACCTTAAAGAAAGTTGATCGCATGCAGTGACACTGCAATTCTTTTTTAAGGAAGGCAGGCGGCAGAGTAAGTGGGTGCAAAGTGCGAGAAAAAGACTCAGCAAGGTTGGGGGAAATACAGCAAGCATAACAACAGCCCTAGCGTGCTCGAAACAGCCGTGTCGTTCCAGCTCAAAGAACCTCTCGTCTGAAAGAAGCCAAGTTTTTTTACAGTTCTTCAGTCACACCTGGATATAGCTTAGTGATAGTTACCAGGAGCAGTGATTTATGTTCGCTTATAGCGAACTAACGCAAGTTGATTATTTGCTCTAAAACGAACACTTTCAAGCTTCACATCTCATCAACCACGTCTACCAGAACACGCGTGTACTGCAGTCCGGTTTTTACGCATGAAGTGCCGGAATTTTATTCACAGGCTACGGGAGATTCGCGCACAGAAAAAGTAGTTTGTTGTTACTTAGGAATTTACCAAAAATGCAACAATGGTGATGATTTAATGTATTTTCAAACTTTCATCCAAGCAATTTTCATTATTTTTACTATTGCTATTGGCTCAAGTTACTAATTTTTGTTTCTTACTCAAGGGTATATATTGGTTTAGATTAGGTGCTGGCTGTCGTCCACTCGTATGCATTGGTGTTATACGCGTAAATATTTGCGCGGAATGTACTGATACACGAGTAATTTGTTTCGACCACAAAAGAAGACTTGTTCGCAATGCGCCGCTTTTAGAACGAGGTAATGCGTTGAAAGAGAATCTAATGCCCGAGGGCACCTGGACTCATTATTTTCGCGCCCCTATTGACTGGACCCGCATTGCATGCTTGTCGCAGTCCTCGCATTTCATAATTAGTTGGGCTGCAATAAAGGTGCTTCTAAAGCGGGCACATCTCCCTATACTCGAACCCACGACAGCATGAATCTCACTACCGCAGGAGGAATTAAATACTTCGCAAAACTGCGAGCTAACACACCGGCACCCGGTACAGGATATGATGTGTACAAGGACATGCGCTTTCCGATTACCCCCATCAAAAAGCACTTCGTAACTCAGAAATTAGCACTGGATTTCCCAAAAATGTCCCTGATTACAGAGGGGCTGCGTGGAGCTCTACCTCATCTGGGGGGGCCGATCACTTGCGCATAAAAATAAAAAAAGGTGGGCAAAGAAGCCATTCAAGAGACTGCGCAATACTTTGACACGTAACTGCTGCCAGCGGTACGACGCGGGCTGCCGGTATAGGCTCGCTCGCAGTGTTGTTTCTTTTTAGAAAATGTACTTTGCGAAAGCCTTGGGAGACGCAGCACTTCTAAAATTGATTAATTTTTCTTTGGGATTTCAGCGCCTCTTGTACTCGTTTACAGGCCACTTACAGCAAGTTTAAACTGCTGACCAGGACAGCAAAGAAATTAACAGAAATTGATCCATTGTTGCATTGGGCATGAGAATGTGGCAGATAAACCTTTGCTCGAAAATTTTCCCGCCATCCCACCCTTATTTTTTTGTGTTACACACCGAACGAGTATTTTTAAAATAAATTTCTGTTGCCTACTTTGAACCTGAGCTATCTGCTGGTGTGACGCATAATAGAGCTGCGGGATTACATCAGGGGAATTGCTGGCGCCAAACTATGGGCGTGCAATACTCGGAGAATTATTGAGCTTTCAATTATCGCCCGCCAAGTTATCCGTTTTCTCCCGTAACGGTTCAGCTGTCCATCGAAAGGCAGTTGTGGCGCCTTTCCCTCACTTATTGCGACGGCGGAGGACTTTGTTTAAGTTGAGATCTCCAGCAAGGCGCTTTGGCTTGTGACTGGGTTATACTACATTAAAAAATAGACGATTTAGTGGCTAGTGATGCAGCAGATCGTAATGTGCTACTTAATGGTATGTTGCATTTTTGTTGCACTCTTGCCTGAAGCAAAAAATAAGAAACGAGAGACACAGCAACTGTGTACTACACTGAACCATAAAGTCATACTAAGTACTTCTATGTTACTTTATTCCACCTACGTTACATGTAAAATACCTATACTACTTATAGTTCAGCAGTTTGAGGTACAGTTAGCTCCAATTTTAAAGGGAACTCATGATTAGCAGTGAGCCAAATATTACTTCATCACTATGAGATTCCTCAATAACTATAACCTTTTCCTTTGATCTAAATTGTTTTGCTCTCGACGGATATACGACGTTTTCCCTTTCACTTTAGGAATATTAACAGAGTTTGTTCTCGTGCGCAAACTGATTGCTCCCTTTCGTACAGCAGCAGCATGACTGCAAGACAAAGCCATCTTGCATATCCCTCCAATTAACCCTGTCTCCTGCCAGCTGAGGACAACTTATCTGCGCAAAATTCCTAATCTCTTCCGCCCACCAAACTTTCTGTAGACTGCTGCTACGCTTGCCTTCACACCTGCACATTACTGCTGCGTAAACTGGACAGCTCTATTTCAGTGGGCCATTTTTGTTTACTTTCTATTAATGCTATTTGTGCGTTTGATCCATATCTCTCAGGCTGTCTGTTCAATTTTATGAGCCTATTCCCTTTGTAACGCACTGTTCTAAGGCTTGAACAGAACTAAACAATATCAACAATAATAAATATTTTTATTTCCTTTGAAAAGGAGGAGTACGGGACTAAAATATTGAACAGCTTTGCGAGATGCCGACACCTTACGACTCTGCAAAGCAGGAAGATGACGGCCAGATGCAAGAAAATTGAAAATAAACGAACAGAGTGTCGAGTAAAGTAGAATAAAGGTAAACAGAACGGTTAACAAACAAAAATAGCAATAGAATTAATCAACAACAAGAGCAGCAGTGGTCAACCAGAACGCGGATGGAAGTGGAAGGTTCTACTAGTCCTGCAAATACGCAAGGTGGCGAAAGCGTTTAATGAGATGATTTTGGTTACAAGAAGGATCAAAATATTCTGGGTTTAAGTTTAGCAGTGAAGGTAGCGCGTAAGACAAAGATTTTTCATCATGTGATGTTCTATGGGTGGGCACGAACCACATTTCTTCGTGCCTGGTGTGAAGACCGCTGGCAGGGTGAACTGTATCATCGATACAAAATTTAGCGTAAGTTTTATAACACAACATCGACCTATAATTGAACAAGGAAAACACTGGAAGGATAACAGATTCACAAAAAGTGGTTTTGTGGAGTAAGACTAATGTACATCAGCTATGTAACGCGCGGCTCTTTTATGTAGCAAATGTAGCTTTCGTAAAATCTGTTACATCAGTTGTGCCCCACCCGCCGCGGTGGCTCAGTGGTTAGGGCGCTCGACTACTGATCCGGAGTTCCCGGGTTCGAACCCGACCGCGGCGGCTGCGTTTTTATGGAGGCAAAACGCTAAGGCGCCCGTGTGCTGTGCGATGTCAGTGCACGTTAAAGATCCCCAGGTGGTCGAAATTATTCCGGAGCCCTCCACTACGGCACCTCTCTCTTCGTTTCTTATTTCACTCCCTCCTTTAGCCCTTCACTTACGGCGTGGTTCAGGTGTTCAACGATAAATGAGACAGATACTGCGCCAATTCCTTTCCCCCCCAAAACCAATTATTATTATTAATTATTGTGCCCCAGGCAGTACTGTATAAGAGATAGCACTAAACTATTTTAGCATAACCTTCACCTTAGTAGGGAGAATGCCTCGCGAACGTGCGAAGATACGAATGGCACATCACAGACATGAATTGGAGGCAGCCTGCATGCTCACTGCAGGTGAGGTACTTTTCGATCGAAAGGCGCTCGCCTCTTCTTTTCGAAGTACCTTGAAGCTCAGTAGTTCGCTCAACAGCTTCGTTTTCTGCCGAATATCTGCGTCCGTCCTTTCCGTCGTCGTCGCTCCTGTTATTGTCCAGAGCTGAGGCAATTACGCGGGCAAATATTTCTTCTTTGAAATACGCGTTTTCGGTCCACAAGCGCTGTTACCTGCTTTTTCTTTCTCCTTGCAGCCGACAGGAGGAGCCCTCTAACTCCATTAGCTGCGACGGAGGTTTGGAAGCAGAGAGTTTTATACCGGCTGTACAGCCCCTGAAAGAACACCTCGAAGCACTCCACTTTTGACATTAGAAGCTAACTTCATTTATAATCGGCTCTGTCCATTCGCGGAGAACCTTTTCTCGAATCTCTCCTTTCGGGGACGGCCAGCATTAGGCCTGTGTGCTCGCCGACTGTACGTACTTGTCAGGGTTTTTCCGCACGTTCAATAAGCTTGGTCGACGCAGTTGGTAAGAAACGTGCCGAATGCGAACAGGTAAAAAGCAAGATAAAACTTGTATTCACGGGATAATGAAAAAGAAAACGGCATTCGATTTTCTTTCTGTGCAGGGTAGAACATTCACAGGGCCCGCTACCTTCGTCTCCCACTGGAATCGTTTTTAAAGACGTCAGAAGAGAGCGGCAAACCTGCGCGGAGAGGAGAGAGGCACTTATCTGACTGGCTAATAATAATAATAATTGGTTTTCGGGGAAAGGAAATGGCGCAGTATCTGTCTCATATATCGTTGGACACCTGAACCGCGCCGTAAGAGAAGTGATAGAGGGAGTGAAAGAAGAAAGGAAGAGAGAGGTGCCGTAGTGGAGGGCTCCGGAATAATTTCGACCACCTGGGGATCTTTAACGTGCACTGACATCGCACAGCATACGGGCGCCTTAGCGTTTTTCCTCCATAAAAACGCAGCCGCCGCGGTCGGGTTCGAACCCGGGAACTCCGGATCAGTAGTCGAGCGCCCTAACCACTGAGCCACCGCGGCGGGGCCTGACTGGCTCCCATTGGCCGAGGCACTGAACTGAGATATGTCGACACTCCTGGCACTGCGCACACGATCGCGACGACGGTAATAACTAGGCCGATCACAGTTTGCAACATCTGCACTGATAAGGAAGATGACGACCACAATTTACAGGGTGTGCTGATACGTAACACCACGGCCTCAGTTCCAGGTGAGGACCACTGCGTCGCTTTTGCGCCCAGGTTGCAGTTGTGTGCCGTTCCGACATTACCTGCCACTTAAACACCTGCCCGTTTGGCCGATGTACACACTCCCGCACTTAACGAATCTCATACGTATATAACACACATGGCAAATTCCGTAAAAGGATCGACGTGTTTCTTTGCGCACGGCTTCTTCTTTGCTTTGGCCAGCAAGGTACAGACCTTCGCAAGTGTGCAAGGGGCCGAGGAGACAGCGTTAGCGCCACTTCGCTTCCAACCTTCTTTAAGCTTATGAAGGCACGGAAGAACAGCTAGCGGCTTCTTCCTTGTTTCCTCTGGCTTGTTACCCTTCTTGCCTTCAGCTTCTGACGCAGGGTTTCCGAAACGCTACACAGCAGGTCTGGAGTCCAGCCTGCGCTCTACAGACATTCGATCAGTGCTGCAACACTGCTCTGCTCATTATGCAGGCAACTTTTTGTCAGCACTGCTTGGTCAACGGAAGACACAATACCACGCTTAATCAGAGTGCGCGCTATCTAAGTGCAGCAGTCCTTTCTTCGAACGAGGGTGGTATGTCCAACAGGGCTTTTCGGGTTTAAAAGCGATTAAAAATTCTAGAAACAGAACAGAAATGCCTTTCGGAGGCTCCCACGTAAAGGTCAGCCCTCCGGAATGCGTAGAGGAAAGGATGCCAACATCGGTTATGGTCCGGTCGAGGGAGTCAGTAAAGCTGCTTTTGAGGATAACAAGGAAATATTCCACATACCGAAATATGGACGAGACTTCTGTCCCCGGAAGATTTTCGCGAATACGCTTGCCTACTGCGGCAATGTAGATGTCACATAGAACTGGGGCGACTGAAGACACTGTGCAGATGTCACTGCACTGTACTCCTATGCACTCAAGGTATAGTTCCAGTAAACGGAGGAAGTTTCTGCCAGTGGCACCTGAGGTGCTCTGAAATCGTAGCTCGCCCGAGTGTTGGATGGCGTCACGCACAGGTCTGAGAACGGGCCGCCGTGAGGGACAGAGTAAAAGAGATCTTCAATTGTGAATCCGATGGGTTGCGTCCTTCGAACCTTCACTTTGTTGCTGAACTTCTTCCGACGAGCCCCTTACGAGAAAGGGTCGTCCACACTCGGGCTGTCGAGGTGATCACACTGCAGGAAGACGGCGACATCAGCTGGCCACGGAGCGGGCACCAGCGTCTCTTCTATTTTACTGACTGACAAAGAATATCGCCTCCTAGAAAGTTGTGAACTTTCACACAGATTTTGCGTTCATGTAGTGACTTTGCCTTGCCGTTATTCCTTTATTTGCTCGTTCTGGTTGAAACTGCCTCGTGTTCGTTGTTGTTATGACTGCGCAGTTCTGACTCAGCTTACGCTCAGTTCTGTTATCCTTGTTGGGAATGTTCTTGATTCTGTTATCTTTTACCTTTATTTATTTATTTGAAATACCTTCAGGGCCAAATGCCTTACAGAGGGGAGTGGCCAGTGAAGAAAAGTGCATTTATAAATGGCTCCTAGTTACACAACGTTAGCCAAAAATTGTTTACAAAATGTGTTATATTTCTAAATTGTATAATCTTAGCCAAGGCACTGAAAAACGCGAAAGATCAACGATAGAAGTCAACAATCCAGGAAGTGTCTTCAAGTGAAGTACAGCCGACGAAAGACGGGAAGTTTTCATGTGGTAAAAAGCGACGCCAACTTTTTGAGCGTGATGAATGCGAGGAAAGATATACAGGGGAGAAATAAGGAGGCCATCATGCAGAAGAGGATTATAAAAGATTTTGTGAGGTAAACACAGACGAGAAAATTTACGATGGGATGAAAGTTATGTAACATCCAACGAGTTTTTCATTGAGGTTACGCTAGCCATGCGATTATAATTACTGAGAATGAATCGGGCGGAGTTATTTCGAACGAGTTCAAGGGAATAAATCAAGTTTTCTCTGCTTGGGTCTCAGATGGATGCGTATTCCAGCTTTAGTTTTAGTGACACAGGGGCAGTGAAGAAGTTACGGCGCGGTTATCTTAGCATGCGGTTAGCACTGCTAACTAGTTTACGAATATGTAATGTCCAGTTGAGAGTAGAAGTGGCATGAACACCAAGGTAACAATATGAAGGGACATATTCCAGGGTCTTGTTACGAAGAAAGTACGAGATGGAATTAGTGGAGGTGCGAGAGACGTACACGCGCATTACCTTGCATTTAGAAATGTTTGGTTGCGTTAACCAGCGGTGACATCAGTTAGAAATTGTATTTAATATCATTTTGCAGTATGATGGCATCATTCAGGTTGTTAATTTCACGGAAAGCAACACAATCATGAGTGAATAAATGAATATTAGAGGACACGTATTGGGTTGAGTCATTAATAGAGATAAGGAATAACAGGGGTCCTAAAACAGCCTTGTGGCACACCGGCATATAGTGGGGGAGTCGAAACCATCAACTGAGATGAACTGCGATCGGTTAAAGAGAGAATGTTGTTATCTAGGTTTAACTTGCTTAGTTTAGAAAGGAGGAGCTTACGCCAGACTTTTTCGAAGGCTTCAGAAAAGTCGAGGAAAACGCAATATGCTCTGCATGGATCGACGGCCAAGAATAATATGAAGTTCATCGGGGAATGACGCAAGCTGTGTTTCGCAGGAAAGATTTTTGACAAAGCCGTGTTGCGCACGTGTAAAAAAAGACTTAGTTTCAAGAAAATTTGCAATGCTTGTGTAAAGTGCGTGTTCAAGAACTTTGCAGGGGATGCTACGTAATGATGTAGGGCAATAACTGCAGGGGATTTTTTAGATCCTGATTTATGAAATGCAACTACCTTGCCTTACTTTATGATGCGTATTTTGTTCCTGTGAACTTTTCCTTTTGACTTTAAATTTCGTCCTCGACACAGCTCTGACTCGCGCTTTTGCTTCTGCCCGTTTTCACTGTTTTCTAGTTATCTACTGGTCTCGGTTTGAGCTCACCGGGTCTGCTGCGTGTTGAATTTTTGCTGAAGTCGTGCCAAACGTTTGGTAAGGCTATTGATGGATGGCCTTTTGATACGAAGATTTATTTGCCTTCTGTGCTGTTAATGTTTTTCTGGTGCCGCCTGACTCGCAATTAAAAAGCTACTCGTCGCTCTCGAAACATTGCTGGTAGCAGTTCGGCTCCTGCCCTCGTGGCGTCTGTGTTCGTCCTCGTCTGCTTCCTCTAGCCATGAGCGAGAAATGTTCTCTTAATATGCTGGATTAATAGCTTTTTAGGCGATATCACTGCATTTTCCAAATCCTTTTGACTAATATACATTTTTTTAACGTTTACATATTTTGATCTTAAAACCTGTGCGAAATCCGCCGGTGCGTTCTCTGCAGGCGGGCTGTGCAGTAAGGCTGACTATATATGTAGGTGATAGAGCTCCATAATTATGCAGCTATTAAGCACGAAATGCCTTTAGCTTCCGTCGTTGGTGACCTTGGCGCCAGAAAAGAGGAGAGCACTGAGCCGAACCTAAAAGGACGGAAGGACTGACAGAAAAAGCTGGAAAAAGGCAGAAAAAAAAGCGACAGCTGGCCCTCCGAATGTGACCCGGAGAACACCGCCTCCCAGTTCTTAAGTTTTTGGTTTATTGATTCTTGGTATAACTGGGTTTTTCTGGCATGCCCATACCATACGGCATAAGTCAGCCACTTCACCGCAGAAGGCGTAGTACGAATTCTACGAATTTGTAATCACATAGCTGAATTTGGCAGCATTTATATAAGTATTCGTTTGCAATTTCATTAAAATGACCCCTTGCTCCCTGTTGATTTTTGTGCGGTTCGGCGTATACTTTCCTCGTTAATATCAAATGTTGGAGTAAATCCGTGTAGCTGAACAGTGGCTCAGAATAATTATATTCGTGAGAATGTTGGGGAACCGGGGGCGATTGCACGTGGGCAGCGGCGTGAGCGCCCTCGTTTCCAACATGCCCAGAATATCCTGCAAGTATATATGACTGTGGATTTAAAGTCTGCATCCTCTTTAGTTCTGAGTATTCCGCTTGAGTGTTTACCAACCTTCTGCTTGTATAGTTACGACACGCAGTCTGGGAGTCCGTAATTGCACACGAGACCTTCCTGGAAACCATCGCCAAATCTGTCGCCGCTTCCCCCAGCCCGGGCGATTCTCTGGCATCGAATTGATGCCCCATTAACTTATTTTCCTTGCGCATCCGTGCATGCTATCGCTGACATCCCGTTGACCAGTTCTGCCGCGTACACGTTAATTTTACCTTCCATCGCCCTTAATGTTCTTCTGATGGCGTTCGCCCTAGACTTCCTTCTTTTATTGTGATATTCAGGGTTCATATTTCTCGGAATGGGCTGCATCTCCATCTTGCTTCGAAGCTGATCTCCCAAGCCCTCTCTGTCTTAGGCAGATCAAATGCATGGGAGCCCTAGTCTATCGAGTACGTCTCTTCCTGTCCTGCTTCCTGACAGCCGTATCCTCTCCGGTATCGAATGGCCTTCAGTAATTCCACATACAGTAGTGTGAATGCCCATGTGTAGTAATATTTCTGTTCCTGCGCTGAGCGGGATACCGAGCGCTCTCTTATATACTTTGCGTATTATGACGTCCAGCTTGTTCTCACTTTTTGCATATTTCAGATAAGGTGCTGTGCAAGCTATCCTGCTCGCAATAAAATCCTGTATTAACTTTATGGTTTCGTTTTCTTTAAATGCATGCTTGTAATATGATACCCTACTAATAATTCTCGCCACTTGCTCAGTTTCTTGCAATCGCCTAATCACTTCCATGTTGTTGCCCTTGGCGTCTCTTAACTGACCCAAGATTTTCGCAAGTGGCGCAATTTAAAGTTGCGCTTCCCCCACAAATACTACAAAAATGTCAGAGTCTCCTTTCTCCCGAAATATTAGTAACTTCGATTTGCTGGGCATGCATTGGAGTCCACAGCGTATTGTTGAACGGTATCCGCCGCACATTGTAGTCTTTCCTGCATGCTCCCAACTGACCCCCCGGAGGTCCAAATGGTAATCTCGAATTAGCGAAGCTTTCAGTTCACCCCCCCCCGCCCCCCCCCCCCCCCCCCCCCCCGGTGCCTAGGTGCTGCGCTGCCACAGCGCATGCGTCGACAGCAGCGTCTTCTTGGGTGGCAAAACACAGCGTGTGGCGCGTAGGAAACTAAGCTCTGCACTGCGGCCCGAGAGACGTCCTCGTGGCACTTGATGAGCGAGGCGACAGACAGCGCCGTGCGGGTTGCCGCCATTGCGTAATGCACGCGCCGACGGCACAGGCTCCTTGGCGCCATCCATCAGCGCTGCTAGAGTCGCCATGCATAAAAGCTGGCAAAACAAGGCAAGCGCGCTGTCGCTCGCGAAGAAAAGCTGAGGAAGAGGCTTACATAGGACGCTACCAACGACTCAAGTACGGATATTCATGAGCCGTTCTAGAATACGCTATGCCTTTCTTAAGGTGCATTCCGTGCTTATATGTACTCTCGACGGGACAGCCTGTGATTGTATTCTGCTAAAGCTTCAGTAATTCATATTTTAAGTTTTAATTTTAGGAGGCCGTCAATATTGAAGATGAGCCCAGTTTTTAAATTTTATTGATCGGCAATGTGGTTCGAAATATCAAACGTCAAAGTTGTGGTTTTTAAAGCTCGTCGAGTTAGCTTTCCCCAAATTGAATATTTTTAAAATAGTGCCACTGCTCGTAGTATCGTCGCGTAATCACTTTCACTGCTTCTACGTCATAAGATACACAAAATGCGGCTGCATTTACGGCATTAGAAATTCGAGCGACAACACTTTATAAACCTGCGACAGAGGGAAGTCAATAAGAATGCTTATTTTTGACCGACGTCGCGGACCACATCGCCGACAAAAAAAATTAAAAACCAGACTCACCTTCCACGTTGACGACCTTCAATTTCGCAAAATAATTTTAAAATAAAAATACATGGTTATTAGCTAATTTTAGGTAATTAATCGTGCACTTATAGAGCTCTATCACGTACATAATGTCCTCATCGCTGTAAAATCCGCCGGCACCTGACCGCACATATGTATCTCTCATAGTTTTTAAAATAATAATCTGTTCGCGTTAAAAGAAATCACCCCGCATATAAATGGTCGGACGAAGGTTTTGTAAAAATACCCACCTCCCCCCAAAAAAGTAAAAAATAAAAAAGGATTACTAAAAGTGAATTCCCAATTCCGCGGCGGTCACAACAATATATATCTTTACGCGCATGGGGCAGTTTTATTATTCCCTGCACAATGTTTTCTACAGCTACGGTGAAGCGAATTCCCGTGCCTTGCAAGCGCAATTCCGCGAGACTTTAGTCGCTGAAACGGCGTCCATACTCTAGCAATATTCTTTTACGGGCGATCTCTCGCGCTGCGATCGAAGGAACTATACTTTAGATCTAATGTCAAGAAAAAAGTTTCCCCAGCAGTGTGATCAATACGCGACAAGAAACGGACGGTATTCGTGGGTTGGCCCCGTTTATTCCCTGGCAAAGTTTGGAAGTGTCGTAGTCACGCTGATAATAGTTTCCGCTGGTTGCACGAAGTACATCAACCTCCGAGGGAGAGCTTTGATCCCAAAACTATAGGTTTTACAACTTGCGGCTCGCGGTGTCGTAATTCACATTCTTTTTTTCTAGCGTTGCTCTCTGGCACTGCCAGCTACGTCTAATTCGCGCAGGACATTGCACATGTCGAATTTAGCGCTACTTCCTCGCACAGTGTATATTATCAGGCAGCCTCACGCAGGCCAGAATTTTATGCGGTACCGAAACCGAAACTTGCATGTGGTCGCGAATCAATTTCCAAACTATGCTATTGCAGCCCCGGCGTACCCGCTTTCTAGTCGGATTATCTGTCGCATTCGTGCACCGCTCAAAAGCGCGGTTGGTAGGTCGTCACAGATATTATAAAGTCGGGAAAAACTGAACGATTTGTCGGACTGCCTCCTCGCGTGCCCGCGTGCTTTGCAGCAGCGAGCAGTGAACCTGAGAAACTACGAAATTCGAAAGTCTAGTCTGTGACCTCCCTGCAGAACCGGTCAGGTCGGCGCGCACAATTCACTCTTGCCGACTGCATCCACGCAGATTGCTTGCGGGCATCTGCGAGAGGCGGTCGCAAGTGGCCCGCATCGATTATTCGGTTTTTCTTTGACTTTTATTCGCAAGTTCGGTAGGCAACGAGAAAGTGAATAAGATACATTGTAAAATAAGAAATGAACTTGTTGAGTTGCTAGAAATATAGCTACTTAGCGACTTCTGTAGGCAATCAGTCAATCATTGGATCAGTCGTGCGATCTGTTAGACACTCAGCCGGTTCGCTAGCCGCATATAAAATTTGGGCACGCTCGGAATGAACCTTCTGCTCACACCGGATGACTTTGTTTGAATATCCATGACTTGATATTACTGGAAGCCTGCTTTACGCCGTAGTAAATTGTCTTATAATTTGTAAACAAATCAGTAATCAGTAAAAATTAATAATCAGTAGTTCCGATGTTGTTCTCACCGTTCGCATTTGTACAGGCGCTGGTGATCGGGCTTGACCTGCTCGCGCCTGCTTCATCCACAGGGCTCTTCATGATGGATGCATCAACTCGGACTGCCGCCACTGCAATGGATCATTGCGTCGTATCCCCGCCTTCACGGCCACTTCTGGACACGGAGGTCGGCAACGCAGAATTTTGTCGGCTGATCATCCCAGTGAAAAGGGCGGCCACATCTTCGACCCGTCGGACCACGCAGTTGCAATGTTGATCTCACCGTTTCATTTGCACAGGTTATCAAGAGTCGTATACCTTCCATGACAGCAATGTCTGCCTTAGCGGAGTCGTGGCCACCCGATTGTTGCAAGCGTTTTCGTTCAATTGCGTTGTACCTGCGGCGTCTTTGCGGTTGGGTGGTGATATCGAGGGGAACCTCCGTCCGACGAACAATGCGCAAGAGGACAAGCTTGACGCAGTGTGCGATGCAATCCAGCGTCTCGAGGCAAATACCGCAAGCCTTCTGGATTCCATCAATAAAGTTCCAGAGCCGCGTATCACTCTTATAAGTGATTTAGACACCCACCAAACGCGTCGATGACCTTTAATCTACATTTTTGCTTACGTCTTGTATGCAGCTTCCAGAAACTTGCAATAACGCTGTTTACAAACTCCCAAGAAAAAAAAAAGACGACCTCGAAAACCGTTAACGAAGGTGGAATGCATTGATTTTTCGCACTGAAGACACAAGCTGTTCAGAAATGCGGAAAAGTACCAATGCTGTAGCTCGCGAATATAGTAAAAATAAACTAGGTCTTTCAGTCGAGTCCATTGTGAGGGCTCACCGCTTGGGCCTCTTCCCAACTGATAAATATCGGCGAATAAAAGAGAAATTCTACAATGAAAAAGAAATGGAGACTCTGATAAGCAATGACAGCAAGCTGAAGGGGACCCCTTTCAGGATAGCATGGGACTATTCGGCTGCTGTGCGCGACAAGCGTCGAAAACTCTGGTAGTTCTCGAAGTCGATAACAAACGAGGGTGATCGTCTCGCTTTGTCTCCACCAAGCCTTTTGTGAATGGCGTCCGGGACACGGATGGCAACTGCGCAGTTTGCTTGCACACGTCTGGATAAGGTGCACCACGAGTTGAAGATCGAGCCGCGGGAAGTGTCGAAGAATGACCGAATCTTCAGCCTGCCGTAGCACAATCGACTAACCCTTCTTCGCCTCGCTTGATAAGCATAGTAGAGATAACACTATGTTTCCTCTATACAAATACCAGAAGCATGCTCTCGAAAGCCGCCCCTATTTCCTCGCTCATCGACTGATGAGCTCACGGAAACGTGGCTTTAGAGACAACGTTCTCGACATTTTTTTGACTGAGGCGACGTTCGATATGTTTCGCTGCGACAGAACGAATCAGGGAGGCGGTGGTGTTCTCTTGGAAATAAGAAGAGAATTATCCTGTATACCCATCATAATTACTGCATTTATTGAGTGTCTATGGGTGTTGTTAAAAGGTGCTGACATGACATGCTTACTGGTGTTTTTTATCGGGTATGGACAGTGTTCCCGCTAAAGAGTCATTTCGCATTCTGAGTGAAGTGGGTGACCGATTTCCAAACTGTTAATAACTGGCGCCTTTAATCACCCACCAGACTATCTGTCGAGGCGAGTGAAAGAGAATCTCAGTCATGCTTATGTCTCGGTGCGAAAACACCACTGCAGAGGTACCAACAGAGCAAGAATCTCGTCTTGTGCACCGTGTCCTCTGAGGAGTTGCGCCAGCTAGGGCACGTGACCTTGTGGCGCAATCGCTATCTGCCCACCGGATTACGGGCAAACTGACCACCGGGGCAGGTGGCAGCTCAATTATTGATTCCCTGCGAGGGATTGCTCGCGAAGAGAAACATCGGCGGCTGTGATAGAAATATGTCCACCTGCCAGTGCAGTGGTGCATCGCAAAAGCGCTGCGACACTGCGCTGCTACTGGAATGAGAATTCGCCGGCACCTATGAACGTTAAGCTAAGAATGAGCAATTCTGGATACATGGGCGTCAACCCACTAAAGCTACCGCGTCATACCACTAAGGCGGGACCCGCCGCGGTGGCTCAGTAGTTACGGCGCACGGGTGCTGACCCGAAAGACGCGGGTTCGATCACGGCCACGGCGGCGGAATTTCTATGGAGGCGAAATTCTAGAGACCCGGGTACTGTGAGATGTCAGTGCACGTTTAAGAATTCTAGGTGGTCGAAATTTCCGGAGCTCTCCACTACGGCATCCCTCATAGACTGAGTCGCTTGGGGACGTTAAACCCTAATAACCCAAACTAAACCAAACCATTAAAGCGGATATTATGTGTCCCCTTATATTGAAGAATGAACACATCCGTTTCACTTTTGTCATTATCTCAACTAAATGCGCAACCCACACGGAGCACTGCCGCACGCTCCAATAGTCTCATCTGATCTTTACTAATATTCCTGACATTTACGCCAACTTCAGTCATTTAGAGGAGCTCTCCGATCATGATGTCGTCACTGGAAACATGGTTTGTGCACATAAAATTAATAAAATGATTAAAAAAAATTACATGCTATAGCAGAGCTGACTTCGTTGGAATGAACACTCAATTATCTCTTTTTGCATAGCAGATATTAAACAACGCGTTCTCGTCTGCATTCAGCCGCCAGGACGTCCCAAACATGGATTCACTTTCCGCTATCACCATGCCGCAGATAATTGTTAGCGAGTCTGGTATCGTATCACTTCTTAGTAATCGTAGGTATCATCTGCGTCTGATCACGTTGGTTTCAACCAGTTGCTTCGCACCATCGGGGGCAAAAGTAACAGACCATCCCCCTCCAGGTTCCGACCCGTGCCACTGTGTGTGGGGGCGCCACGTGTTCTTCAAAACACTACTGGTGTCGAGACGTGCGCAGTGGGCCCGTTCCGAAACCAGATGTGTTTTGTCAGGTGGCGCCCCCACGCAGAGTGGCACGGGCCGGAACCTGGAAGGGGAGGGTCTGTTACTTTTGCCCCCGATGGAGCATCACAAAGCATTTCGGGAATCTCATGTTCTCTTATTTTCGAATCATTGCCATCAAGCCAAAGTCCTAGTGATTGGCGCGCTGTCAACGTCATCCCAATTTTCAAATTCGGCTATCACTCATCACCACTTAACTACCAGCCCATTTCGTTAACTAGTACTCTCTGCAAAGTACTAGAACATGTTGTAGAATCGCAAATCACAACCAACTTAGAAGAACACGACAATCTTCAAATATCACCACGGTTTCCTGAAGGGATATTCGCGCGATAGGAAGCTAGCTGGATTTACTAATGACGTGATTTCATGAATTGATGCTGGCAGCCAAAGCTGGCAACCATCTTCTTAGACTTTTCGAAAGCTTCTGATAGAAGATATATCATACCCAATTCGCAAATATTAATAACTCAACTCCTCTTTTATTGCAGTTACGTCCGGCGTTCCACAAGGGAGCGTGCATGGTCCTTTGCTTTTCCAGTCTATTTCAATGATTAGCATAGCTGTATATCCTCCGAGGATTGCGTTATTTGCCGTAAAATTACCACTAGCAGTGACCATCAAGCGCTGCAATCAGACCTTAACGCATTAAATGTGTAGTTTTTAGGCTATCAAATGACCTTAAATTTTACTAAAACTACGGGCATGTAATTTACACACCCCTCAACCCGTATTCAAACCTCATACTTTGTTGATAACAATGTTGTAATTGTTTGCTACCACGTACAAATATCTAGGAGTGAAATTTCAATAGAATCGAACATATGTCGTCATCCACCTCAACTTTACTCTTGCATCTGCTAACCGCCCATTCGGAACAAACAGACAATAGCAAGCGCCTTCACACTAAAAAAAAAAAAACTCGAGTACACCACAATGCAAAAAAACAGCGCGAACAAACGGGGACTAGACGAAGAATACACAGTCTAGTCCCCGTTTGTTCGCGCTGTTTTTTTGCATTATGTATCACCAACTCGCCCGCTTATCTATCCTGTTGAGTACACCACATTAATCATACTTCGATATGAATGTGCCATCTGGCACCGAGCCAAGACTACATCGTACGTAACATTGAATCCCTGCAAAGCCGTGCTACACGCTTTATTTTTTCAGGCCATTCCCCGTACTCTAATATGATGTCTTTAAAAAATCGTGCCGAACTGGATTCCCTATCACTACGACGTAAACACGCTCGTCTATCGCTCTTTCATAAACTTTATGATCACGACTTCTTTCAGCATGGCACCATGTTTCATTTCCCTCGCCGAGATCACCCTTGCAAAGACAAACGGCTAGCGTGTCACTCAGCTCATTACGCGCAGTGATTTATACCCAGAGACATAGTCGACTGTAATAACCTACCATATGTTAACCCCGTTTGATTTCAACAAATTCTGCGTAATTTTATCAGTATGGTATGGGTTAGTTTTGTTTTATGTTCCACTAATACCTTTGACGTCCTTCTGATTTTATATTTCAATTTTGCTCTTTTTGTGTGCATTTTAGTATTTTGAATCCCAGGTGTTTGAATTTCACGATTTCTTCCCATTTTATTCAATATTGGCTCTTCGATATCGGATATCGAAGGAAGCGTAAAACTCCCCGTGTCAGAGTCACGAATGTCACGTGGGCTGCTCTTTTGCACACATATTCCTCTATTAAGCGACATCGAACGTCCATTTTTTGTACGGCAGAACGGAGTGCACCAATATGATCAATTGCGAAATGCATATGTTGAAAAGGTGCCAGCGGCACCCTTTCGCTAATTAACAACTGGGTGCGTAACAACTTCTTAAGGTTAAATACTAATAAGTCTGAGGCAGTTATATTTCATACACGTAACGCGAATATTTAACTTTCTCCCCTCTTGCTCAACGATAATGTGCTTAAAGTTGTAGCTTGTTATAAGAATTTAGGAGTTTACTTCTCGGAAAACATGTCATGGCATAAACACATTGAACATCGGTCCGGTAAAATATCTTGCACCATTGGTCTTATACGTCGGTATTGGCCGACTTTCCCAACATCCGTTAATACAATCCTTTTCTTCTCCACTTCTGTATTGTTCATTAATTGTTATTTCTTTCTGTCTGCGGTTGCCATGTAATGGTTTCCTGGGCCTTCGTCGAGCTGTTCGTAGAGATTTTAGCCCAGGTGACCACCCAGGTACTTGCTGGAGAATAAAATCTGATTTGATTTGATTTTTCAACACCTCGTTCGTATCTTTTATCAACTACGGCATTCTTTTGTGGTAAACTACAGCAACTGAAAGCATATACAAGTTGTTCGTCTTGCAAAAGCGTGCCATACGAATTATAAGCAATGTACCCTACCAACATCCTACAGGTGGTTTATTCAAGAAAATTAAATATTACTCGCGTGGGCTCACTATATGGTTTGAAATTATGCAAATGTTAAGGCTAAACGTAAAAGAAAAAAAATCCGAACCCTGGCTGAACTAGCCGAGTTAGAAAGAAACGTAGTTTCATTGCCCACACGTCATCCTGAATTCTTAAGCGTTACCAAATGTCGTACTAATTATGAAAAACAGATGCTAATTCACTCTGCCTATTACCATAAATCAGCTCTTATGAAACGACATCGATGTTACGAGATTGTCTGCGACGAAGTTGCGCCATATCTTTATTTAAATGCGCGTGCGTTTTCCACTTGTACCAATTTTGTTAACTGGTCATCTGTGTCTTTGGAAGTACGATATTTGTTTCATGTTTGTTTTTCTTTTTGTTCGTGTATACTCCAAACATCAACTGATGATGAATAAAGATGAAAGGAAGGAAGAAAGGAAGATAGAGATAGACAGAAATAAATAAATAAATAAATAAATAAATAAATAAATAAATAAATAAATAAATAAATAAATAAATATCCACTCAGTACTGAGCAGCCTCTATAGAACTGCCGCGTTATAAATGGACTGAATGCATGCATATCACATGACGATATAAGCAAGGAAGTATTTCCTTATTAGCAACCACCCGATGAGTGTCATACGGGTGCACTTCTTTTAATAACACCTTTTTTTTTTCAAATGTGCTCCAAATCGGGGATTCACCTAAAAACACGGGGCAAGTGATTGGAGACCCGTGCTCCACACTATTATGACGCCTCTGGCGGGCGATCTCCACAGTGTTATTACAACACAGAAAGTGCATTAACCAATTCATAATAATTAAGTGCGTAACCAAAAATTTAGAGGTATAGTTGAGTGAGTGAATGTATGGCCGAGGGTCTCCGTCAAGGGAACTACACGAAGAGCTCTTATTGAAATGGCGATTCAATGTTTTGTTTCTAATGGGAGTAGTCCGTTGTACCTCGGAGACGTTGTCGTTGCGGGGGACGTTCCAGTCTGCGGCTGCACGTGTAAAAGTCAATATGAGCGTGTTGACAACTTGGTACACTCTGGGGACGAACAAAGTTAACAGGCACACGCATAAGCACTAGGTGCAGTCGTTGGCTCGTTCGTTGTGTATGACATTGTCACAGCGAAGTGCCTCTAAATGGCTCAGCCTGCAGGGTCAGCCCGCTGTGCGTAGGCGGCTATTCGGTTGGGCTTCGCTCGGTTTTCTTCAAGGCCGCCGTGCATACTCGAATGTGTTCTCCTTGCTCCTTGCCTCTCATCGACGCATCATTTTACTGTTCGTAACTCGCTGCGCTGTTTTTAGTATAATTTCAGCCCTTTCATCTAGCCTCCTAGTTTCAATGGTTCACAGGGAAACACTGGCAGGATGACGTCAAACAAGAAGGCCGCGAAACAAAGCGCACAACGCGCTTTAACGCATCTCCGCGAACTGGGAAAATGGGTGCCCTTGTCGCGGCATGATCCGCCTGGGAAACCAGCCAGCTGCTCACCGTGGCGCTGACCTCCGCTGGTGGTCGTTTCTCGCAGCGGACTGTTCTCCACGCCCGTCAGAAAAAGTGCGAGACCCGCGCTTCTCGGAGAGCGGGGGTTCGTGCACCTCGTCGCAACTTCCAGCGCCGAATATCGCGCTTCCCGCGGCGAACTCCCCTTCATTGCATACACACGCAACCGCACTTCACGGAGAACGGTGCATTACAGCCAATTGTAAATCAAGATTAAAATATTTCTCGGACATTAATGGGTAATACCGTTAGAAGAAAGCGTAAACACAGTTGTCTGCGAATTAAATGACACGCATATCAATTCCGTTAGCATGCACACCTGGCATATCTCCTCCCTTGTTCTCGTTTCTAAACAAGGCTAAGAATTTTAAAGCTTGGTTCACCATTCAACCTGACAACGCGCACTGTATACGAACAAAAGCCTCTCCCATGCCTCATCTCTTCCGCACTGTTCCAGCTGCGGCCACCTGGACTTCCGCCGTCCGCTGCTACGCTTCCCTCCCTTTCCTCCCCCGCTCTCGCCGGGGCCGGTGGCATTCGGTGACAGGCTGACCTGTCAGGTGGCGCGTTACGCTGCCTGGCTACCCTCCGGCATCCTCCCCTGGCAGCCAGGAGGCGTTCCACTCCGCTACTGGCACAACCGGCCACGCCGACGACGGCGGGGAACGCAGCAGCAGCCACCTGAGAGTTGCGCTTTGAAATGAAGTAACCCGACAATTAAGCAGCTTCACTGACTCTAGTTCGACGAATCGCACAGCCGGCAGAAGTATATGCCGACGCGCACTTGACTAGTTCTTTTCTCTCGACAGAAGCGTCGGTGCCGACGCGGTGGCTAAGTGGTCACAGTGCTCGCCTGCTGATCCGAAAGACGCGGGCTCGATCCCGGCGGTCGAATTTCGATGGAGGCGAAATTCTAGAGGCCCCTGTACTGTGCGATGTCAGTGCACGTTAAAGAACCCCACGTGATCCAAATTTCCGGAGCCCTTCACTGCGGCCTCCCTTACACAGCCTGAGTCGCTTTGGGACGTTAAACCCGCACTAACCATGAACCAGAAGCGTCGGTCAAAAGCAGCCTACTTCGCAAGTGTGCAAGTGGCGGAGATGTGAATGCGCAACGAAATTGCGCGAAGTTCGCTTGGCTGTCCACTTGAGCAGCCCGACACGTGCAAACTGTGCAATGCTCGTCTTCGCCTTGGTCGAAACTCGTTGCTTTCATTCGTGGTGATGCGGGTTCAGAACGAAACACAGCAGCGTGCTTCGGAAACCAGGAAAGCCATTAGTTCACGAGGGTGTTGTTGGGCGCTAGTTGGTTTAACACAGGATGAATAGAGGAACGTGCAACACAGGCGCTGTGATAGCGTGCCCTGCTCACAACCCAAATGGTAGCTGCTCAATTCCCCTCGGCCACTTTTTTTTTTTGTCAGTGAAACTGCTTTTCCAATTCGGTGCCGTTTCGACCAATTAGTGTTCTCTAGTCTCGAGACGACGGGTTGTCCGCCGAATGGGACTTTTGACGCTATGCCGCGCTAATTACTCCCCAGTTTCCCGGCATTCTGCATCACGTTACTTGCAATGTTTACTTAGATATGCATTTTGCCACGCATGTATTTTCCTAAATATGGGTCATATGACGTTGTGCGCATGTTCATGAAGGCATAGACGCGCGTAGCGCACAGAATTGAGCAACGCCTTAGAGAAAATGCCGTTAGACCTACGGCTGCAAAATATTTTGCGCACATTCGAGAAGGCACTTGGTTTTGTGAAATATCTCTTGATTAATCATGACTAACAAAACATTTGCTGAGTTCTAAAGAGGAAGGAATGACCTTACTGAGAAGACCATTCACATGGTTGTAATCGTGAAATAAGTGAAAGGACCTGACCGTAGCGAAAACAACGAACTTCTGTTCAGTTACATGTATGAACAGCACTTCGTGTTTTTCTTTTTTCTTTGCGGGGGGCATTAAACTAAACTAACTGAAGACGAGGAAGCATTTTGAGCGCGTGCTTCAGAACTCCGCTCCTGATTACCCAGCGAATGCGCGACATGTAGCGACCGTCAAGTAAGGCTGCGAAAGAGGCGTCGTATATCTCCACTTACAGAGAAGGAACGAACACAGCCAGAAAGAAAGTTTGTCTTGATGCAGCTCGTAAAAGGAACGTCAATTGCGCAAGTACCCGACTTCTGGAAGACAAATCAACAAACACGGCCCTTCTTTGAGGACAACTTACTGCACAGAAAGAAAACCACCTCCAGGGCGATTCCAGAGGCGAGAAGAGGTTTGCTTGTAGCAGTGACTCAACGCACGGCATTGCTGCTGCTGCGCGTTTGTGAGGTGGGCGAAACCTCACCGGAAGGTTAGTCGAAAGGTAGGGCCGTACTACTTTTGCTTTCACTTTGAATAACTGAGGCTTGCTTACCTTAACGTGCATCACCGTCGCATCATAAGTGGAAGGCAGCCCTGAAAATGAAAATAAATAAGATAAGAACCAAAGGACACTTTTAGAGAAGTCCATTAAATGGAGGAAAAAATATAAACGAAGTACAGCCGGAAGATTGCAGCGGTGTGGTTGAGGGAACCAGGCCCGTTATGTGTTCTTGTGGCCGCAGTTTTGTACGTGGTTCTAAGCAGTCCATTGATTTCTTCGCTTCACTGTGCAAGTGAAGTTTATTGCTCAGTTAGATGACTGTTCTGCTTGAAGTGACATGCATAATATTGTGCGATTTTTTTTTCGCCTGCGATGGCCTGGTTTATACTAGAGTGAAATACCACGGGAACCAACCTGACGAGAGTTCTAAGATGTATTTGCTGTGGTAATGGCTATAATGGTACGCAGCATCTGTTTTGACGATCAGGACTAAATATCCAGCATTTAAAGCGTTCTTGAAGACGGTTGTTTCACAATAACGCTGACTCCTCCACCTATTACTTGCATCGTACACTTGATAAGAAGCAGCAATTTTCAGCTCAGTTTTGGCTTTTGATTTTGTGCACTGGAAAACCAGAAGTCATGGCGCTACTTCAACAGACATTGTTGCCGTCTGGATGCAACTGCGACAAAGGCGGGTGCGAAATGTTATGCGTTCGGCTACAGTCCAGGCCGCGCAAGCGACCTGCGCAGCCGTTCCAGCCTGAACCAGGTAAGGCATTCCGCAGTTTCTCTAAAGTCTGGCACTGCAAAGGTTCGCAGCCTGCCTGGTCGTTTCGAAATTGCGGTGCCCGCAGTTTCACGCACGAAAACTGCTGTGCGCCTACGGAAATGATGCACTCTGATCAGAAAGCAGCACTTGCATGCAATCCAAACTGCTCGCTGAACTTCAAACATTGCAGCCTGCTGAAATTCTTCCGACTAAAATTCATTTGTGTTACACAATGTTTTTTTTTTGGTGAAGAATTTGGCGCTAAAGTACTGCAGTATTAAAAAAATATTACTACGCAAAAATGTGGAATGCGACGCAAGAACATAATTTAAACAGCAGAAAAGGTAGTGTCGGAAAAATAAAAAAAAAAGGTTCACCTATGATTAAAAGCATCGCTTAGCCCGTTTCATTGAAGGCCTCCGTCCGGAGAATATACGCAGTAGAAAATAAACAGAAAACACGTGTTTGCTGTAGACAGGAAGAAATAACAGGTATTGAACGATAGAGAGCATTTTATGACAACAGCACCAGCAGCAGTAGCAAAAACATGATTAGCAACAATAACAACAAAGAGAGCGACAACAACGATGACAAAAATATCCACAATTTATTGCGTTTAATAAAAACACATCAATATTATATAGGGCTGCCAAAGCCCGCTGCGATTTGTCATTAATTGAAATAGAAACACTAATAACCAAACACCCTTTATGATAATCATTATTGTTGGGCTCATAATACATATGTTATTACTAATAATAGACCTCAACTCTCCGCCGTTCTCTATAGAGGCGAAGTGTGGTGACCTCGATCGCGTTAGGCCTTTTGCGCGCAGAGAAATTGCCTCTGAAGATTTTCTCGTCCAAGGGAACCACAAAAATCAGGGAGAAAAGTGGTAATTTAAAACTCTCGAAATAAAACAGATAAAAAATTCGACCTGCAACGCAGCAGCTGGCATAAAGCATGGCGCTGAGTAATGCAGCCGCTTTATTGGAAACATTTGTCCCTTCCAGGAGAGGAGAAGAGCTTTTGTCTTGCGCGGCTCTTTGAAATGTGCCGCCTTGTCGTCGCATGCTAGGCGAGTCCCTTCCGCCGGCGGTTCTGCAGCGAAAGCGAACTAAGCATTTTGAAGCGGAAGCGAGCACGCGCTGAAGCGCTTCCATTTGCTCGAGCTCAGAATAATCGCGTGCTCGACATGCCTCCTGGAGGATCAATCTGATTAGTTCCCAGTGCATTACAGCCAACGCCTTTTTGTTTGTAAAGTTTTGTAAAGAATTTGCCCGAAATAACTTTTGGTCCTTGTTGCTTTTTTCTTCGCTTTCTACAAGGAAAGAATAATTATGAGTGAATGTACGTGAGCACCGCCTTATGGTTATAAAGGAAACGAGTGCGTCATTTTAAAAAGTTTTAACATGAAGAAAAAGTCCTCCAGCACGAACTTGTGTGCTTATATTCAGAAGAGTATTAGGCCTTTCTTTCAGGGGTCATATATTTCGAGGCATTTCTGAGAGTTTATGTACCTCATTTTTTCTAGAATATATGAAGCATGTGGTAGGCGCATGTGTGTATGAGGAGTCATTTTGTGACCTCTGTGTACGTACGAGGGCGAGTCAGATGAAAGTGAGCCAACCCACCCCGGGCTAAAATGATTCGGTCCATCATCTGCGAGGCATGCGCGCAGCACACAGCCATCTCTCATTTGCGAAAGTGACGCGCAGGTTTGAGGACAGAAGCGTTCTTTAATGCCCTCATACACTGGGCTGAACACGGTTGCGTGACATGCTCCAGAAGTTGAGCAGCGTGGTTTCCCGAGGTTTTTGACAGCTCAAGGCGCTTCCCGGCGAGAACTTAGTCGCCGTATGGCTGCCGTGTATACGGTGAACGTTGCATTTCATTGGCCTCTGCCAAGCGTAGTACTCGTTCAGAGAAAAACATGCAAGTCGCAGAGACGATCTAAGACCGGGCCAAGATCGCCCACAACGCGACTGCAAAGCTCGATGAGCTGATCAGACAAGAACCCAGGGCAAGCCTCGATGAACTGGCAGGGCGTGCGAACATCAGTCGCAGTTCGGTTGTTCGCACCGCAATTCATGCATCCATCTCGGTTGTGTGCGCAATGGGTGTCCTCTTAGATTGTGAACGACCGCAAGCAGACGAAGGACGCTGCCTCGACCCATATCTGATCTTGTCTGCGTGCATTTGTGACCGGGGACAAATCACGGTGTGCCTCTACTACGAGCCTCAAACAGCTTACAGTGGAAACATTCCAGTTCGCCACCCGCAAAGAAACCAAAAGGAGAACAGCTGGTCAAGGGAGCCTGATTCGTGTCGGACGATGACGTGAAAGAGTAAGTCGCAGACTTTTTGAAGCACAATTGACCCAAGGAGTTTCACAGGACGGGAATCACGCGACTCCTTAGTCGATGGGACAGATGTCTGAATGCTCATGGAGACTACTTTCAAATAAAGCACCCCGTTTGTCATACGTCGCAATGGCTCACTTTCATTTGACTCGCCCTCGTAGTTTGTGCATTTGGATCTAGGAGGGCGTATATGTACTGACGACTCGATCAGTTCGCCCATAAGGTGCTGTTAGTGCGTGTGATCTTGGACTTAAGAACTAGGTATGATTGACGCATCTGAACATTTAATAGCTGCATTATTCTTAGGTGTGTTGCGAAGATTCCGCGTGGAAGTTTATTTGTGCGGAAGTACTCATCAGCTGTTACCACGGTTTTGCTGCACTAAACATTTATTGCATTTCCTTATTGCATAAGGGAGCCGATATCTCCCACCGTCTTCGGAAGGACAGAGTAACATCCTGGTCAGGGGATCAAACCTGGAACTGTTGCCCACACTGGGCAGTCGCTGTACTAACTCAACTACCCAGAATCACTGAATATGGCAGTTGTGAGGCACGTTCCGTAAATAGCATCAGATATGAATAATGTTACATAAATGTGCAAAATGAAATTTGCGAGTCAACTAGATAGGCAACGATTACCATTGTTTCGTTTATGTGCGTGTGCGTGCGTCCGTTTGTTAGTTTAAACCAATGCGATTGCCGAGCACGCGCCCGAAAAAACGCATGATATCGCCTGGGACAACGCCGCAATTCTTTCCAAAGAGCGGAACCTGACGGCACGGCTTTTGCTTGAGTCATCATTCATCCAGACGACACCTGATACTATGAACCGGAAGGAAGGGACGATGCCACCCGTGTTCATACAGTCATTACGTCATATTCTGGGTATTTAAGTTTCGACCACTGCCATTTTAGCCTCATTGTGAACAAGGAACCCGTACGGGTTCCGAAACGTCAATTTGTTATTACTTTGACTTGGTCAGTGACTGTAATCTTTTGCTTCTACTAATGCCTGACCAGACGAGCTTTCGTCGAACCCTTGACTATAACTGCTTATCCACTGGTCCGAAACGCCCACCTCTAAATGAAGATAAAATCTTTGGTTCAAACAGCCCCGGCCAGTCTTTAAACAAGAAAGACCAGTTTAAGAGGGAAAAACAATGCAGAAACACGGCACAAAACGATGTTCTTTCTCGTCCAGTGTTCCTGCGCTGTTTTTCTTTTCTCAAGTACGATGTCTCCGCCTTAGAGACCAGTTTACTTTTTTGGTCGAAGGCAGTACCGGAAAGGAGGAAGAAGACACGAACAACAAACCTCCAACTGTTTGAACTTCAGAGAGACCAACGTTTTTGGGCTGTCACGGCTAGTTTGCCGCGTCCTAAGAGCTCTTAATGCACCACAACGTAGCCAGAAGATTAAGGGCTGCAAACATCAGTTCTGCTTGAAATACTCATGTAAACTATTTCGAAATGACATTCATCAGACTTCGACATCCAGAGGACAATTACGATGCCTTATACAATGGAGTTACCCTTCACTAGTGATTTTTTTTTTAAGAACGCTGAGGAGCTGCCAAAGTCCATTTCTTCCTCTAATCAGTCGCTGCTACGGGCTTGGCGCATGCGCATGCTAAAGCAGTGCCGATGCCTTAAAAAGCAGCGCAGAACTGACATTCGAGATTTACTGCGCCAAACGCAAGATGATTATGACGTCGTACGTAGCCAAGTTGGAGCTCCAAGAGGGCTCCCCTCGAAGAAGCCAGCCAATAGACTACGAGTAATTTATAGCTCGTGACAAATCCTGTTCTTCCGTGATTGCCTGAGTCCACCCGCTGCAGGCTCGTTCAGAAACGTCGAGTGATTTTATGGCCCGGAAAGGGCGGATATTTAGGTGGCCTGCCTGTTCGCTAAAGGTTGTCGGAAAATCAAATTTGACATCTTGCCTCGTTGCTCTTTACACGTCGAGCTAGGGCATAATTTCTTTGCTTATTATTGCATTTCCTGGTAACTCTGCCATGTTGAAAATATGAATCCTGCTACTACTTTACGCAGTTACGTTTTATTTATGTATACTTTCGTTTGCAAAGAATGGCAAACACCACGGCCAAACACACATTGAAATTTATTGCCCTGGAAAGGCAATGAACTGCTCCCTTCCGCTCGTGGTGTTATTCAGATAACTATTTAGGATTTTGCTGTTTTGCTCATTTTTATGCAAGGCGTAGCGAAACACCAAGAGTCGTTGACACCAGAAAAAAATTCTTAAGGCGAGCGTTTGTGTGTCTTTGTTCACGGGTCATTTCATGAACACAAGTTTTTATGTCGGGCTCAGCACACGCATGACAAGGAGTTAATGGTTATGGTTATCCGGCTAATAACTAAAAGTGTTTTAATTATTTTTAGTTATTTATGATATCGTTCCCCTTGCGAGGCACCGCGATACCTCACTGGCTATGGTACTTGGCTACTGACCCGAAAGACACGGGATCGATCCCGGCCGTGGCGGTCGCATTTTGTTGGCGGCGAAATGTTAGAAGCGCGTGCACTGTGCGATGTCAGGGCACCTAACGAAAACCATGTGGTCGGAATTATTCGCAGTCCTCCATTACAGAGTCCCTCAAAGGGTTAGTCGCCTTGGGACGTTAAACATTATAAAACAAACCAAATGAAACTTCACCTTGCAACAAAATCTTGAAAGCTGTCCAGAACAGATGTTATTGTAGTTTAAAAAACTTGATGAATGACAGTTCACATGGACCTATTCAATTATCAGCTTTGCGCTTTATTTTGCTGCCCTGTGAAGATAATCGGCCTAAGCCTTTGCTTCAGAAGGGTGTCTGTCAACAGAAGCGGTTCCGTGAGGGACAATCATGTGTGTCACATGGAACCAAAACGCTCGGGTATAAAATAAAATCCTCACGAATCCTTCAAATTCAGCTCCCCCCCCCCCCCTTTTTTTTTTAGTATGAGTTATGCGCTGAATACCATCCGAGGTAATTTGTCAGCCTTCACATCTATAGCTTACTCCACGTATTGTAGCGACTGCTACACAGCGCCATGGTTGCCCACACAGCGATATTTGTGTACGGTGGAGAAGATCCCTGAGATGAAGTGGCTTGCTCGACTTCCGCTGCTGTAGCCGATGTTTTTTTAGACACGATGCTGGACTTCTCGACGGCGCACAGCCTACCACGTCCCTTTGGTCCCGCTGATGATCTCCGTGCCTTTGATCCGCATAGAGCACGGAATCTGTGGATATCGTCCCCGAAGCGAAACCTATTTCAACCGCTTATGTCGGTAGAGGGGGACACTAGGAAGCATTCTGTAAGTGAATGCATTTAAAAAAATCTCAATCGATGCCGTTTCAATATATGTAGCCTAAGTGGTCGGCTTACAGCTTGAAATATGCGCAGCTCCTGTATATACTTTATCCAGATTTATTGTCGGAATCACCCGCACCCTTGGGCAGTTCCTCCCGACGTCAGAATTGTGGATCGGTTCCTCTTCGAAGATTTTCGTCTGACTTAAAGCTTAATCGAACTAAAGTTGGATGGGGCACCCACTTAATCTTCCAGCTCCCAGATTCCAAGATGAAGGCAACCGAGAGCCTGCTCTCTCGTATTTTTTAATTCATTGTTATGGGGAAGCGTACTACCATTGAGAAAATAAAATAGCTGTATTCTTTACGCGAAGTGTTCTTGAAGAACGCAGGACTCCTTAGAAGCTGCTTTCTCACAACGCTTGTGTGATGAAAATATTGATTGAGCAGAGAACGCTAGGAGGGGCTCGGTTTCAGTGACCATTGGCTTCATTCATACGGAAATACTGATCGTTTTTGGAGATAATGCGTTTCAGCTTAGTGAGTTAATTAGAGCATTATTGAAGGAAAATAAAGGCTGATCATAGACATTTAAATTTTCATATCGAAAGCCGTTCGCTCAGATATTTATGTTACACAGGCCTCAGCAACTGCAGGGGATGTGGTGGTAAACATAGGATAAATACAATGAAGCAAAATTTGTTCATGGTTGCTTGGTAGGTGCTGTTTACGTGGTCAGTATGATAGGCGAATGGTTTACCTCGGGTATAAAAGACGGACCCTCACGTACGCACATACATACACAAACACACAAACAGGGAAAGAGGCAGCAGAGACGGGCGAAATGGCTCAGTACTCTGCCATTATCGTTAGGGCGTTGAAACAGCTTTCCAGTCACGTGCATTTTTGCGTTTGCTTTTTGCGTTGTTATATTTTCCTGCTTGGACTGTGCCAAAATTGTCGCTGACTTTGATCGTAAAAATCCCTCTTGTCCATGTGTGCCTCTACGCTTCCTCCACAAACAGGGTGAAAAAAAAAGCCTCACTACTCTCGACGCGAGCTCCACTTCTTTTATCTGCCTTTCAGAAACATCTCATATGGCTCTTATGAAACCACCAGATGAGTTTAGTGACGGCAAATTCGAAATGTGCTTTAGGCAAAAGCTTCATTTTCTTCGCACATCCTTCTTGAATGAGGCGGTTTCCCCGCATCTCGCTGGGTGCTCTGCTCACATGGCAAAGAGAAAAAAAATGGGGGACAAAGACGAGTGTTAAAGAACAAAACTAGCCTAATGCGCCACTGCATGTCAACTGCCACAAGCCATCCCCGTAGGCGACTGAAAGAGAAACAATCGATTTGGAAAGGTTGACGGGCGGTCGGCAGAAATTGCTAGAAACGAGTGAAAGAGTGGGCGGCAGTCAGAACACTTGCAGGCTCTCGGTGCTTCTCGAAGAGCTCTATCCTCGAAGGGCACTCACAGCCTTGCGTGCCACTTGTCACTGGGGCGTAATGAAACAGCGGTCTTCTCTGCTAGCCCAGCAGTTAACTATTAATCATTTTCTGATGATTTACATTTTAACTCGTGTTCTGCGGTAGGAAGGAACGACTGGTCTTTAGAGCTCGAACAGAGACAGGGCTGCACAACAGTGGTGGAATAAGCGGCCTGTATATGCTTATGTTGAATGGTACGATTAGGTCATACACGCCTTATACAGGTTTGTCTGTAGTAACACTATACCGAAGGACAGGGAAGAACGGACAATCAACTGTTCCTGGAGCAAATAAAAACCTTGCATGAAACTCCTGTAATGTTTTACAGAAAAGGAAACATCGAATAACCGAGGGTAAAGGTCAACATTACAGCAGCAGATAGTAGGCCAGGTTTCAAGCTTACTTAACCATTGAAAAACTTGCGCACGAACGACATCAATCCACCGCAAGTTTGAGAATAAAGGATCGTTCGCGCTTTGCGATCAGTCAATCAAATATTTATAGAAAGCATTCAGATATTACACGCACAGAAAAAAATCTCTCGCTGGAGCTTGATTGTGCTCCTGCACCTCCGCACAAGATTTAAGGTATTGTTAAACGTCACGTATTGGTAACAACAAAACGAGTAGCAGGTTATATCAGTTTGGTAGAAGAATCCTGTTTCGTTGAGTGGTTGAAGTGCCAAAAATTCTTAGATGTTTGTGAACACGTACTATAAAGATTAAATAAAGGATAAGAATTAAAGTTAACTGTTTAATAAGGTAATCCCTGATAGAGTCCGGACCACCTTAGACTTCAATCAAACAAATGATCACGCAGGTTATCGCAAAAGATTCTCGACAATATACCATATTCACACGATCACCAAGGTGATAGAGAAACGCGCAGAGTATAACCAACCCTATATATAGCCTTCATTGACTACGAGAATCATTTGACTCAGTGGAACCACCAGCAGTCATGCAGGCACTGCGGAATCGGTGTAGACCAGCCTTATGAGAAAAAAACTAAGAACTCTCTAACAACTGCACAGCTACTATAGTCCTCCATAAAGTCAGCAATGAATCTCCAATAAGGAAGGGTGTCAGGCAGGGAGACACGATCTTACCAATGATATGCAATGCTTTTATAAAGGAGGTGTTCCGAGGCCTGGATTGGGAACAGTTGGGGATAAGAGCTAATGGAGTATACCTTAGTAATCTGGGATTCAGGGATGACATTGCCTTGCTAAGTGACTAAGAAGATGAATTGCAAAACATGATCAATGAGTTATACAGGCAGAGCATAGTGGTTGGTCTAAATTAACCTGCATAAAAACAAAGTAATGCTCAATAGTCTCACAAGGAAACAGCAGTTCACAATTGGCATCGAGGAGCTGGAAGTGGTAAGGGAATTCGTCTAATTAGGGCAGGTAGTGACAGCTGATCCGGATCATCAGAAGGAAGTAACTAGAAGGATAAGAATGGGGTGGAGCGCATATGGCAGGGTCTCTCAGATCATGAATGGCAGTTTACTAAAATCCCTCAAGAGAAAAGTGTACAACACCTGTATCATACCGGTACTCACCTACGGGGCAGAAACGTGGAGGCTAACGAAAAGGGCGGCAGCTTAAGTTAAGGAGAACGCAGCAAGCTACGGAAAGAAAAATTATAGGTGTAACGTTCAGAGACCGGAAGCGGGCCGAGTGAGTGAGGGAACAAACGCGGGTTAATGACATTCTATTCGAAATGAAAAGGAAGAAATGGGCTTGGGCAGGGCATGCAATGCGAAGGCAAGATGCCCGCTGGTCCTTGAGGGTAACGGAGTGGATCCCAAGAGAAGGCCAGAGTAGCAGGGCGCGAAAGAAAGTTAGGCGGGCGGATGAGATTAAGAAGTTTGCTGAGATACGGTGGCCGCAGCTGGCAAAGGACAGCTTTAATTAGGGAGACTTGAGCGAAGCCTCTGCGCTGCAGTGGGCATTGGCAGGCTAATGATGATTGTGATGAGTTACAAACATGGCCTATAAAGTACGCTGAACGGACTCCAGAAGGCGATGGGAATTGTATAATAAATAAATAAATAAATAAATAAATAAATAAATAAATAAATAAATAAATAAATAAATAAATAAATAAATAAATAAATCACGCTATCGGTCAATGAATGAATATATGAAGGAATAAATCAATCAACCGAATACTTTTGCTGTTTAACACTGCTGCTGTTGTGACATCAGGTCAAGCAGTTAGCGAGAAAATAAGCATCGTCTACTGTGACGTCACATGGAAGGCTGACTATCAGAAAAAGGCAGGGGATTGGAAAATAATTGTTAGAAAAAAGCGAGAGTTTTTCGCGTTTTTTTGGCTTGCACTGGGAAATACCTTTCACGCATGTTTCGCAACAGGTGGCCGAAGCGTATTCTTTAATCCTCTTTGCTGACATACCGTTTCTGCGCTGTTTTGCCGTTGGGACAGTTGAAAAACGCTTGTCCCCAGAAAGTGGGTTGCGAAGACAAAGTGCGTTTTATGGCCGCGGGGTCCAAAAAGTGGGCTTGGGAGCGAAACAAGGAAGTGCTAGAAGACAGTTTTCATGTCCCAGTGGGAAGTAAGTAGAACGCGAAGGAGTGGGAAGAAAAGAAGGAAAGAAAAAGTTGTGAGAAAAGAGAGGAAAAGAAATGTTGCCAGGTCCCCTTGGGGACAGCAGGAGGCGAGCCACCAGGCACCTCTGACACGCAGGCTCGTGCACAATACATGCAGCGCCATTTACCCTCGGGTGAAAGATTGAGTAACAGGAAATTTGTGGAAAGAGATTTTCTGAGGGGCGAGGACCCCAAGTTTTGTTCGACGTTGCCCGGCGTGAAATTGCCCCCGAGAGCTCTTACTTCACACCTCTGCAAAGTGCAAAGGGCGCCTCCAGTGGGATGGGCAGCAAGGTCAACAGAGCACTTCGAAACAGGACTCCCGGAGACTGCGTTGCGCAAAGGCTCAGATTCTGTGGGAGATTTTTCAACTGAGGTCTCTCCATGCTAATAAAAAGAAAACACGGCCCGAAACAGGCAGATCGGTACAAGGGGCATCTGCTGAGCGGGAGCCCTTGCGACGGCCCGTCCATCGCCTCAAGAGGCTCTTTGTCCTCGCATATTAAAAACGAGCTCTGATTCGCGCCGTCTTCTGGCTGTGGAGAGAAAAGTCAGCCGCGCGGAGAAGTGCTTTGGCGCATGCGAAAACACACGTGTGTCGATACTGGATTGCACAAAACTCGGCGGGACGGGACTGCGCGGCATGCCTACAAAAGAAGCGCTCATTGTCTCCGCGAACTACAGGCGACAGGCGTTTTGGCATGTGCCGGCGGCTGAGTGGAGAGATTGTAAAAGCTTAGCCAAAATGTGCTGGCATATTAATTTTGTCTATTAGTTTACACGCACGCACGCACGCACGCACGCACGCACGCACGCACACACACACACACACACACACACACACACACACACACACACACACACACGCACGCACGCACACACGCACACACACACACACACACACACACACACACACACACACACACACACACACACACACACACACACACACACACACACACACACACACACACACACACACACACACACACACACACACACACACGCACGCACGCACGCACGCACGCACGCACGCGCGCGCGACCATAGTACGGACATCTAATTCATCACATATGCGTGTGTGTGTGTGTGTGTCCACATTTTATTTTCTATCACTTGTCCTAGAGTACATCAGGGTGGCTGAGACAGGAAAAGAAACCGAATAACTTCACTCTTTCTTTTCGCTCCTTATCTGTGTACCCACTGGAAATCATCAAAGGATGGCCTTCGTTTTCGTATAAATGACCACGTGAAGCTCTTCAGTGTTCTCAGGTAGCGATCTTCATTGTCGTATGTTGTTGCCTTTTCTTCTTCTGATCAACATTTGGCTGCTGTGAAAACGCCGGCAGCTAACTTCCACCCTCCCACTTTAAATAAACGAAAAAAATATTAGTAGTCTGTTTCGTAACGAGACAGTTCGGAGCCTTTTTATCCCACTGCGCTGGAGCTGAGTGAGGTGAATACGAGCACTCGTTTTACCATTTTTTTTTCGTTGCACGTGGACTGGTTGCAGGATGAACCCTTAAGGAATGTCACTGCAGGAGGCTTCGCTCAACGACCGGCCTACAAGGCAAACCTCCGCTGACGCAGGAGTGCCAAACCCATTTGCTGCGATCACTGCATTTAAAGAGGGCTCGTTGCAACCTCAATGCGGCAACATTGCAAAGAAGGTGAATATATATATCTGTTGTCGGCAATTTAAACTGTTTGCAATGAGGTGCTTTGACTGTTTCTTGTTATTCCTGTTTCCTTTAACTGCATATTAGCTTTCGTCGAGCAGTTAACACCGTGACTTTAGGAAAGGCGACAGTCTGGTGCTGAGTAATTACCCCTTGGGGATTGTTGCCATAATCAACTGTGATAAGAGGTCCTTCACGTTCGTGCCCAATATTTTCTTATTCAGTTTAGAAGTGTTATATTCCTTTAAATACCCGGTATCAATGCCGTCTACAGGAAAAAGCATGTGGTTGTTGAATAAAAAACAAAAGAAACGAAGAGCTTCAATAAACCCACTCACACTACCGTATTTTTTTTTCTATCGCTCCTATTTCATCTTGGAATCGGCAACCACGTGGAACTGATTAAATAAGATGTCATTAATAGAAAGGAGAGGGTTCTGATTCATCAAAAAGGATCTGTCGCCGAAAGTACCTCTTGGCAGTGCAGCTTCGATGATGCAAAATAAAAATAAAATACTAAAGAGTGCAGCACGAAGGAAAACGAAAAAAATTTCGCGGAGTCCAACCGTATACCTGCCGGACACACACAAATTGCCAAGTGTGCCTGGTAGAGAAAGAAAACAAAACAAAACGCAGAGATGATCACAGAGATGCACAAACAACTGTGCGAAGTAAATCCCTCTTCATGTGCCCCACGGCTCCCGTTGGATGAGCACCGCAAGCCTTGTCGTACGTCACAAGATCACGAGCCTGCACGAATCGCAGCAGTAGGTTCGGTTCACGGTGAGTAGCCACCCTACATTGTTATTCTGGTCCAGAGATGGCGCTCTGCACAATGCCATAGATAGCTGAGCCCACCCAACTTCAGGCCCGGACCAACTGCGTTCATTTGTCTCACTAGGACCGGTCACAGTCGACCACGCGCGAAAGCGTCGTGGGAAGCTTCGGCAGGCTGATATTCCGGGCCAGGGCGAGTAAAGCAGGCAAATGATTGAGCGAGCGAGGGGATTAAAGAGAGGCAGGAAGGGCTGTCGTCGTCCCGTTGTAATGGAACCGTCCAAGCGGGCCCATTCGAAGATAAACGAAAAATTCGGCTCGCCGAACCCGATAATCCAGCGTGTAACTCAAGGACAGCGCCGGGAAAGGGCTTCTCCTTCTCGGAACAGTAAGCTTCATCTGCGCGATCGCTGCCGACTGCTAATGCCGGGCTGGCCGGAGGAGGCGCACTGAATGCCGCACCCTGTTGCGTCTTCTGTCCGGGAGCGAGGCAAAGAGAGCGCGGGCAGCCAGGCGATAGGCTCACACTCACAGGAATAAAAACCAACAGCTGAGTGACGTCAAAGAAGAGCAGACAGAACTCCAGATGCTCGAAGGCAATCGAAAATAGGCGACTGGATGGCAACATTCGCCCTTGCGCGACAGAGCGCTTTCTTTCTTACTTTTTTCATTGGCCATCCAAGTTTCTTAGCCAGCGCTTACCCGATGGGATGGGAATGGCCAGCATGGACATCGACAGCAGTCTTACAACAACAACAAAAAATTACAGCAGATTTAGCTTACTTGACAGAATGTGAATTATGTGCGCTAGCATGTCGCCTTTCATTTCGCATTCGGTTCGGGTTTCAAGGTCAGGTTTCAGGCAGTGATCGACGAAATCGGTGATTGGTGACCTTAGTTATAGCGCACTGCAAAATTCTGGGACCGCTTAATTAACGCACATTAAGGGAGTACTGCGATAGCGCTGCGTGCTGGATCCACTGCGCACGGATGGAAGTTGACGAAGACGACGACATTTAAAAGCACAGCGCGAGAGAGTGGCAGTTACACACGAGGGACGATGGTTGCGGCGACAGCTCAGAGCTCTCGTGAACTGCGGCCATCGAAGCTGACCTGGTTGCGCCGCCGCGGATTCGAAACCAAGGCGCGGCGCAGTCGCGGCTGTATTTATTAATGCGAGACCATTACTTGGCTCGTGCGAAAAACCCGCTGTCATGGAACCTCGCGGACGAAACGCGTCACGCAAATGACGTCATCGACCCTCCTCGCCAGGCACCTCAAAGCGCGATCGAGGTGTCCACTGACCCAGGGAGCCAGCTGAGCCCTTTTCCTTTCCTCACCATCAGCAGACTTCCGCTCATTTCGAGGAATGGAAAGGCGCATAACTGCCGCAATTCGTAGATTAGGCGGTGAAAAACCATATCAATTTTCATTTTCACCGCCTAATCGAAGTACGATTGAAGTGTCCACTAAGCCAGTGAGTCAGGTACACTTGCTCTGACATTTACACAACATAAGAATTGCTTCGGTGCCCCCATAGTGTTTTTATTTTGACAGGTCCAAGTGGCTTTAGGCACTCAGACAACGGGTTTTGTTCGAGAACGAAAGCCTTACTGATAGCGCACTTAAAAGGAAACAACGCAGAACAATATATTACTCACTAAAAGGAAGGTGACTCGCTCTTAGGCAAGAACAAATAAACTCGAAACGGGTGTAGCGGAACTCGCTGACAACCATGTATCACAAATTTCCCTGAAGTTTCCCTTTTCCTAAGAGCAAGGGCGCTAGAAAAGCAGAGCCGACACATTCAAAACACAAGCCGAGTGTGATAGCCAAATCTTTCGCAGGAGATTACGACCCGTGAGTGGAGGCTCTTCGAGGCCAAAAATTGAACTACTTATATGTGTATGACCCTCATGACTTCCCTTGCACAGCTGCCACAGCTATTCGGGTCGCATTACGTTGATCCTCCTGAAGTTCTATCGTTAATTTTTTATTAATTCCGCCGACGTCTGGCTCACAGCTGCGCCGTCAACAAACACTGCACATGGCTTAGCCGCTAACCAAAGGGTAGAGTAGGCGTGAGCCATTAGTTTCGTACAGTCGCATCTCATAGACTAGCGATGAGGGGTACCCGCAAGGCTTAGTCGATGGGTCTTTCACTGCTCCTGCATTCTTCTGCCACCCCCTCCCCTCCTCTGCTATTATTTGCACATTTCCTTTTTGGACTCCTTTGCAGTGCATCAAGAGATGCACAGCGAAGATGGCGCAGTGACCCCTCCACGCCAAAGCGACGCACACACTAGACTCTTTGTGCCTGCGTGTTGCGTACGCAAGCCTTTTTTTTTCGGCTGATGAAGCGAGTCGGATTTAGGGGCTTTGGTCGCCACATTGAGTCCGAGAGCGGCGTTGCGGGAGGAATATCCCACGCCCCCATTAAGCAACGCGTGGGCTGCTCGGCACAGGGAAGCTGGTCGCGGAACAGGCCTTCGCATTGCTTGGAACATTCCGTGTGTTTTCTTTTTTTATCTCGCACATGTCTCGTCTCAGAAGTGAGTCCCAAAGAACCGAACGAAGAAGGAGTAGCGCCAGCAACAAAAGCACTGTGCATTCCACTTGCCGATTGCCACTGGCCCTACTGACCTCGTTTTCTTTTGGTTCGGGCGGAACTGCTGCTTTACTCATCCGAGCAGGTTCTTTCCTGACTGCGAGATTACGGCGCTGTGACGCACGTCTGCCACGCACGTTTTGACAGTGTTTGGTGAATAAAGCACAGGTAGAAAGAGCAATAACGGTTCTCTTCGTTGCTTACTATTTGGCCAAAGCCCGCCTGAAGACGTCAAAAGATTGTTATTGGCGGAATTAAGCGGGATACCGGCTACAGGCCATCCTACGAGGAAAGAAACTCTAAGGGAAAAACCTGTTAAATAATGAAGTGTTTTTGAAGTTGAAGATAGAGGCATAATATTATACGGCTAAGGCCATCAAAACAACACTATAAGCTATGAGACATGCCACAGTTGAGCAATCGATAATTTCAACCAACCGGGTTCTTTTGACTTCCAGTGACATTTCAGTGCCAGGACGTTTTTACAGAGCGAAAGCATTAATGTCATAAATGGTTTTCCAGGCGTAACATGTTAATGACCATCTACACCACCCTGCAAAAGGAAGGGGGGTGGGATGGAAGCTGAGAGGAAAAGGGAGAGAGGAAAAAATGCAACGCTATGATATAATCCCGCGACGCTGAAGAGACGACGAAGAGGCGAAAAAAACGTGGAAGAAGATCGTGGTCGGATCGCTGCCGAATCCTACCCTTAAATTTTTATTTGCACAGGTCTGGGTTGGCGCTTTACCCCGTCTGCGTATTCTGTGGTGAACATGAAACCATAGACGATTTTTTGTTGTTTTGTTGCCGCTTTATTATGAGGAGACGACGTTTGGCCAGCAAATGCTTGCACATACATACTCTGCCCACTCTGTTAAACTATTTTCGTTAAAATGAAGTTGAAAATGTAAATAAGAAAACAATACATTCATTCTTTCTCTCGCAAAGGTAATTTTTTTCTGGTTTTCCTGTAGTGTGTTCCTCCTGTGCCTTTTTGGATATTTTGCGGGTTTGTTGCTATGTACAATTGCTGTTATTCGCTGATCATGTTTGTCATTCATATTGTTCCTTACCCTTAAACAACAAAAAGATTGAACTATGCGTAGTAAGAGCTACAATGTCTGTAAATGCACTGGGATGTACTGCCTAAATTGTAAGTGCACCAAATATTATAGCCGACACCTCGCTGTTTTGCCATGTAATGGGGCCCGAGCGCCGTCAAGTGAATTAACGCTCACTTTTTGTCGCGGGTTCCTCATTTCTCACTGAAATGGAAATATACTTCAAACCTGCACACTCAGTATGAGAGACCTAATGCAGGCGTGCACATCACACCAAGCCTTCACAACCCATGATTGAACGCAATCACAGCATGATTAGAGAACTGCGTAGTTATGTTCGCTTGTAACGATATCGCCTACGGCCATGCAGGCCGCAGGGATGGCGTCGCAGTCGGGCTGCCAAGGCGGGAGAGCTGGATTTATTTGACGGTGCGCATAGAGCCTCCTTGTTGGCAGGTGCAACATGACTGGTTACACATGCGCAGACTCAGAAGCCAAAGGAGAAACTCCCGAACTTTCAAGTGCTAGTCGGAAGAAAACGTTTCTCTGGGCAGCTAATTTACAGCACTTGGTGCAAAGCTCTAGGATTGGAAGCTTATCGCTGGCGTGAATGGAGGAAAAAAGCGATTGCGGGGCTGCAGAGCTTTGCTACTTGCTACATAGGCCACACAATATTCTTTGCATAAAAGTACTTCAGCACACTAGTCTGCGAAGACGACATTGAAAAGTGCTGGGCATGTAAGGGGGGAAAGGCGCTGACATTATCATTCATTGACCTTGTAATATACTGTTAATATATTATGGCAAATATCTAAACCAGAAGAAAACGATTGTTTGTAGACGCGAGAATCGTTGTCGTGCCACTCAGTAAATACGCTGTGAACATGTACGCCTTTCTATCGTTGCACATGCACCCTTCAACTTGCTGCAGTACGATAGAAGATAAAAAAGCAGACTTATGAATAAACTTCAGCAATATTTGTTGTTGGGCTAGTTGTTTAGAATCCATTCTAGGAGCGCACTAAGGACGAGGCACAAGAAGAAGGAGTATGACGGGAAGACGCGCTGAACTATCAGCTTTTATTTTGCTAGACGAGGCGGACCAGTATTTAAGAAATGCCCTATCAGGCCACGAGACCACGAAAAAAAACAAATAAAAATCACACGAAAGATGACATAAGAACTTCAGGTACGAAGAAGCGAGGGCAAGGTCTCACGTGACTAAGAAGGAAAATACACAATCAGAAGAAGGCAGAAATAGCTTGGCTTTTGGGGGTTTAACGTCCCAAAGCGACTCTGGCTATGAGGGACGCCGTAGTGAAGGGCTCCGCAAATTTCGGCCACCGGGGGTTCTTTAACGAGGGCTGATATCGCACATGCACGGGCCTCTTGAATTTCGCCTCCATCGAAATTCGACCGCCGCGGCCGGGATCGAATGCGCGTCTTTCCGGTTAGCAGCCGAGCGTCATAACCACTGCGCCACTGCGGCAGCTACAAGGCAAAAATAGTTGTACTTCTTGTTCTTGTGCCTCGTTCTTAGTGCGCTGCTAACATGAATGGTTATGAATAAAGCGACTAGAAGATTAAATAGAAAATTAACGACAGATCGCGAGCACCCAACATTTGCCTTCGTGCGTGACGACTTAAGGAGGACTGCTGTGAAAGCGGAGGTTTGCCCTACCATCGGCTAAACCACGCTGAGATATGTAGCTCGCTAGTATTCTTTGCTAGCCTCGGATACTGATCCGGAGTTCCCGGGTTCGAACCCGACCACGGCGGCTGCGTTTCGATGGAGGTAAAACGCTAATGCGCCCGTGTGCTGTGCGATGTCAGTGCACGTTGAAGATCCCCAGGTGGTCAAAATTATTCCGGAGCCCTCCACTACGGCACCTCTTTCTTCCTTTCCTCTTTCATTCTCTCCTTTATTCCTTCCCTACGGCCCAGTTCAGGTGTCCACCGATATGCGAGACAGATACCGCGCCACTCCCTTGCCCCCGAAACAAATTTTCAATTTTCATAGTTCTTGTTTACTGTCACTTGCTTCTAAAAGGAAAATAGCCGCGGAGGAGAACAAAAAACAAGGATGAAAGCGTGGCGAACTTGCAAAGCGGCATTGTCTGGTAGCTAGCGCAGAAAGAGAACACGCAGCTCGTCTTGGTCAACGAGGAGTAAGGTGTAATAAGCGCTTCATTTGCGCTGTCGAATAAAATGGCATTCTCTCTGAAAGAAGGATCCGCAGAAAAGCGATCTGTGTTTCGAACAAGAAGCACTTCCGTCAATTTTCTTCCGAGTATGCCTGAGTCTGCGCCACGCTGCCAGCTACAAGTTGATTAAGAGCACCAGAAATCTCATCAACAAATCGGTCAACAAGTCCAGCTTTTGCAAGTCATGCCAGTGCCTTACCAGACGACTCGAAGGCGCTAAACAACGTGTAGTCAGTACTTGCACAAACACACCAGTGAATTCGTAGGATGGCATTCTCCTCCACCCACTCCTTTTGCCGGCCCCGGGTGCCCTCCGTTAGTCCGGGTTGTGCGCTAACAAATCGACCTCCCGGAAGGCGAAATAGGGCACGGCGCTGGGTTCGAGATGTTCTGATGCGGAAGTTTCCAGGCGGAAGTGCGAGGGAGCTTCGCTTGGGTCGATTCTTTAGCACATCTCTTATGGCAGCTCTGTACCCGTCTGACAGGAAATATGCACGAGCCCCACGGCACCATCCCTCCCGTCCGGCTCAGTCGAAGAGTCACTGGCGGACAACAATTCGTAACATGAAAGAGCAGGGCTGTCCGTGTGCATGAAAGAAGTGGTTCAAGAGTTTTAGAGCGAAAGCACCCATTCGGTGTACAGAGCCCAGCAAAATTGTCTCTTCCGGAGGTTCAGAGCCTAGGAAAATCAAATAAATGTCCATGAGTTGAACCGGCGGCTGCGCGAACAGATCAGCTTCAAAGGCCGCCGCGTGATACCACTAGGCTGTTGTCAGCGCCGAACATCCCTTGTTACACTGAAAGAAATAAGGCGCTACAAAACACACGAGACGAGACAAGACGACAATGCAGGCGCCTGTATCGTCGCCCTGTCTCGTCTCGTGTGTCTAGTAGCGCCTCATTTCTTCAAGTGTAACATGCATATCCAACTATCCCAGCAACAAACGTTACTGAACACGCCTAGGGCTGCCGACGTCGTGGACCGTAGGAACATGAACCTTTGAGGTCGCGCTGGGGCACAGGGGCCTGTGTTCCCCAAATACCTCTGTCAAAATAAAGGCTTTTAGCACCACGATCACCACCACCTCGTGTTAAACTGCACCGCATTCTCGTGCTGCGCATTGCAGAGCGTCGTCTTCATCAACCTCCATCGCCTCCCCCCCGCGGCACTGTCCGCTCACCGTCGTCTTTTACGCAGCACAAATCCGTGCTTTCGCACCGAGTCAAGTGTAGTAAACATTATCTGTGGATTTTTACCTAAGAATAACGAGTATTTCATTAATATTACTCCTGGAAGGACCTCATCCTTCCGCAAGACCCGACAATGCAGTAACGTGGTGCCTTGTTGCAGGCATTTGACTGCTCACCGGCCTTCTTAAATTAATGGAACGCTACTATATTGAGCAAACTTAATTTCTGTTTTAGCAGTAATGTCGCGATGCTTGAGCACCATAATCTCTCAATCAAGCACCCCATATCACGGCATCACACTATCAGCACGCATAGCTCACCGCACAAGCCATCCACTTCAGGATGCGCGCCCGCCATCGCAGGCTTCTGCGATTTCTGCTTTTCTTTTTGTTTTCGAGCAGCTACAGGCGGAACGGCCTGCCCTATGCCATCGTCCCCAGCGCTTCATCATGTGCTTTCAAAGATTGTGTAAGTGATCATCTTCAATGCTAAATAGTCATTGCCGTTTCTTCTTCTATGCTAAACTGTAATGTCACCCTTTGTGTACCATCCCCTTTAATGCAGGCCTTTAAGGAATAAAACTGAACCGAACTTAACCCCTGAGCCACCGCGGCGGGTGAATACGTTGCTCTGTGACACTCTGACAGCTGTTCACAATTCTTGCCCCTGTTGTGCGCGTTTCTATAGTCAGCCCTCGTTATGCCTCTAAGCGGAACACCAATCTGGCACGGCTTCATACAGCAAATGGCACGTCGTAACTGGCGAAGCACTTCCCAGTGGAACGGACAGAAATCGCTGCTCTGGCAAGTTGTCTAATCGGGAATGCATGCTGCGAGGAAATGACGCTGAGCTTGGTGTACTCTTCTAATCCCTCTTTCATTGGTATGTCAGGGCTTACTGACACTAGGACGTACAACTTTATGTCCTGTTCCCTCCTTATCTTTCCTCCGGTTGCCGATGTATGCACAATCCCCCCCCTTCAAGGCCGAGAAAGAGAAGGTAAGCAACGAAAAAGAGAGAGAAATCTGCTAAGCGGTTCGCCCTCTTTCAAAGCATATAAGAAACACCGACAGAGCGCCACACCCAAACTCCTATCTGTATACCAGCGCCGTTTGTCAAGCACGGCCCTCATCACTTTCGACGGCCCTACTCTTCCGAAGTTTGTCATCTACCACAGCAGCGAATACCGGTGCCACCCGTACAGGCCAACAAGGCAGGTATGCTACACCTGCGGCCAACAGGGGCATCGCATGGACGTCTGCCCAAACCCGAACGCCAAGGTCTGCAGACAATGCGGACTTCGGAACCCAACGACGGACCACCAGTGTACACCCAAGTGCCTAGTGTGTGACGGCGACCACATCACGGGCACGAGGGACTGCAAACAACGACTCAAATCAGCGAGCGAGCTGCGGTGGGGCCCCCTGCAGCAGCAACGCAAGAGCCGGGACCGCAGCCGCAGAAGAAGGCCGCGGTGGTTCCGAGACGAGAGCCAGGAATCCGGGCGCAGCGGCAGCCGCGGACGCAGCCGCAACCGGAGCCGGAGTCGAGGATCCGAGCGGGACGAGTCCTTCCCGCCCCTGGGACAACAGCAACAGAAGCAGAAGCAAGGACAAGAGCAACAGAAGAAAAAGAAGACCGGCGGTGTCAAGGTGAGCTGGGGAGACGGCCCTCCCAAAACGCTCTTTGCTCCGCACTCAAACACAAACACACAATCCACTCGCGAGAAACAGTTAATGGAAGAGAACAAAGCCCTCAGACAGGAACTAGGCCAACTCAGAAAGCAGCTGAGCGAGGTCCTTAAAGAACTCCGTGAAATCAGGACAGGGCAGACACAGCCCAAAACTCAGACCCCACCACCCCCAATGGTGGAAGCAACACAGCCACAAGATGGGAAGCTCGAGGCTCTCATAATGAACATGCAGAAACAGACGCAAGAGCAGATGCAATTTATGCAGCAGAAATTTGCCCTTCTAGAGCAAAACGTTAGAACACACATTAAGAATCAGAACGCGCAGAGAACGACTAACGACGCTAGAGAACGCCTATATAACGAACGCAGGTTCGGCGCAGAAACCCTCAACTCCAACCCTAGTACACCATCATGGCAGAACGCCTCCAACAATTAGATATATGGCAATGGAACTGCAGGGGGTACAGGCAAAAACAAGGCCTCCTGCAGCAGTACATTTATGCCAAAGGAACCCCGCCAGACGTTATTATATTACAGGAAGCCAACTGCACACCTTCGCTGAGGGGCTATACGTGTCAGGAAGCTCGCCGTACGGCGACCCTCGTAAGCAAGAAATTGGTAGCCACAGCACACGACGAAATAACGGACACTCGGATCGACCACACGATCACAGAGATTATACCTAAAAAGAAAGCACAATCCAAGAGCACCTTTATTATCAACCTATACAGCCCGCCTAAGCAGAAGGATGGGGACTTTAGCAGGCTTTTTACAGAGGCTAGAAAACTAGCGGGCAACAACACCCTAATAATAGCAGGCGATTTCAACGCCAAGCACCCAAAATGGGGTTACAGCAAAGACGATAAAAAAGGAAGAACAATCAGCGACGCTGCAGAGCAAACGGATTGCGATCTCCTAACTGACGAAACCCAACCAACCAGACAGGGTAACAGCGTCAGCCCAGACACTTGCCCCGACCTGACTTTTGTGAGGGGCGCCAGACAGGTCGAGTGGGAAAACCTACTCGAAAACCTAGGAAGCGACCACTATATACTGAAAACCAGCATCACAGCCGAAGACACAAAACGAAAAATAGGCAAGACCCGTCTCGTCGACTGGGACGCCTTCAGGGCCCACTGTAGACAGATGCAAGGAGGCGACATTGTATCTGTGGGGGAGTGGAGCCAACAGCTCAAGGAGGTCCAGGAACTCTACACCAAAGAAGTGGACCGAACCGAACACGCCCCGGAGGTGGATAAGCGACTCCTCAAGCTATGGGAGGCGAGACGCGGACTCACCGCACGGTGGAAAAGACAAAAGCTGAACAGGAAGCTCAAGACCAAGATAGCTGAAATCACCAAGCAGGCGGAGGAGTACGCGACGCAGCTGGCCAGACAAGGATGGCAGCAGTTTAGCAACGCGCTGAACGGCACCCTGAGCACGGCCAGAACGTGGCAGATCCTCAAGTCCCTCATGGACCCAAGCAAAAACAAGTCGGAGAGCGGCAAAGCAATACGAAGGCTGGTGCACCAATACACCGGTACAGATAAACAACTACTGGACGAGGTCCGGGTCAAATGCTACGGCAACGACCAGGTCGAGTGTTACAAAGAGGAATATCAAGGCGAAGAGAACCCCGTCATGGACAGGCCCATAACCAGGGAAGAGGTGGTCGATGCGATCAGGTCGGCAACAAGAAACACGGCAGCAGGAGCAGACAGAATCCGCAATTCACTGATCAGAAACTTAAGCGACGGAGCTATTGACCAGCTCACCGCGTACCTCAATAAACTATGGCAGGAAGGAACAGTACCCGCCGAATGGAAACACGCGGTCGTGGTGATGATTCCGAAGCCCGGTAAAAAACTACAAGTGGAAAACCTCAGGCCGATATCCCTCACATCGTGCCTAGGCAAGATGTACGAACGAATAATAACGAAGAGAATTCAGTCACACCTGGAGAGAAACCAACTCTACCCTGATAGCATGTACGGGTTTCGAGCCCACCTGTCCACGCAAGACGTACTCCTCCAGCTAAAGGAGGAAGTACTTGAAAAAATGCCGAGAAGCGGAGAAAACGTTGTCATGGCCCTCGACATCAAAGGAGCCTTTGACAACGTAAGCCACGCCGCCATCATGGAAGGCATAAACGACACGAACTGCGGAAGGCGAGCCCATAACTACATCAGGGCCTTCCTAAGCAACCGAACAGCGACCGTAGGGCTAGCCGAGCTGCGAAGTGACGTCTTCGCCACACCCTGCAAAGGAACACCCCAAGGCTCAGTCATATCGCCGGTGCTCTTCAACATGTCAATGCTAAGACTGGCAAGAAAGCTCAAAGAGATCCCGGGTATCAAACACGCCATGTACGCAGACGACATAACCGTGTGGATCACCCAAGGATCGCTAGGAGAAAAACAAGACCGACTACAGGAAGCCGCAACCTGCGTAGAAGACTACGTGAAGGAGAGGGGCCTGAAATGCTCGACCGAAAAATCGGAGCTCATCAGAATAGGGAGACACCCTACCCAAGCCCCGCTGGACGTCGTCCTCGAGGGACAACCGATCCCGGAGAAAAACATAATCCGCATTCTGGGCATGTGGCTACAGAGTAGCCGCAAATGCAGCCACACCATCACCCTGCTCAGGAAAGCCACGGAACAAGTAGGAAGAATGATCAGCCGAGTATCCCAAAGAAGATACGGAATGAAGGAAGACGACACCCTAAGACTCGTAAACAGCCTAATCGTCAGCAGGGTCACATACTCGCTGCCCTACCACGCAACAACAAAAGCGGAAAGAGAGCAAGCCGACTGTATACTAAGGAAGGCCTACAAGATCGCTCTGCACCTACCCAGGAACACGTCAAATGAAAAATTACTCCAGCTCGGAGTCAGCAACACCTTTGACGAGCTAGCAGAGGCTCAAATGGGTGCGCAATTGACGAGGCTCAGGGGCTCCCCCACAGGAAGGGCGCTCCTAAAAAGGCTAGGTCGGAACGCAAGTGGTCTGGCTGACAGATACACAGAAGTTCCAGACGACCTCAGAAGAACTTTCAACGTGGGACCCTTACCTAAAAATATGGATCCCAACCTACACGAAGAAAGGCGGAGAGCCAGGGCCGAACAGATAAACAGAAGGCTAGGCCAATCCGAAAGCACACTATACACCGACGCTTCTATGTACGCAAGAGCAGAGAAACGCACAGCCGCGGTAGCGGTGGTCAACGGTACAGGGGAAACTATCACCTGCGCTTCAGTAGGGGTGTCAGGGATAGCAGAGGCCGAAGAAATTGCCGTCGCGCTAGCGATAGCCGAAGGCTACAGAAAAGGTCGCTCCCTAAATATCCTAACGGACTCGAAAGAAACATGCAGAAACTATACGAAGGGCAATATCAGCGGCACTGCCCTCAGAATAATCAGCGAGGCGGCAGCCTCAGCTGAAAGAATACCCATACAACATATAATCTGGGTGCCAGCCCACGCAGGCGTAGCAGGAAACGAAAGGGCGGACAGTCTAGCTCGAGGGCTCACTTACCGAGCAGGCTTATCGATCGTCTCGGAGTCACGGCTACTCATATGCGAGGGGGGCTACACAGAGACCCTACAACTATATAGGGGAATCAGAAAGAGATATCCATCACCACACAAAGCACTAAATAGGGAAGAGGCTGTAGGATGGCGTAGGCTACAGACGAACACCTTCCCTAACCTACACACATACAACAAGATATCACCAACGCAATTCAGACCAGACTGCCCCTGGTGCGGCAGTACGCCCACACTCTATCACATCACCTGGGAATGCAAGAGAAACATAGCATTCCACAATCAACAAACACCGAGTGCGGAGCAATGGGAGAGCTGTCTCTTCAGCAGCGAGCTTGAGGTCCAGAGGGCCTTGGTAAAGCACGCAACTGAAGCGGCACAACTCAGTGGAGCCCTGGACTGAGGGCCCACTCTTGCTTGAAGACTCAAGTCGCCAGCACCCAAGCAAGACGACCAGGAAGTCTTCATCCCCGCGAACCTCTTGGAAAGAAATAAAAGTTTTCTCTCTCTCTCTTGTCGACATGGGTGCACTCTATGAGTGTACGCTATGAGCCACCACTCCCTGTCGATTCCCAGCGGGTGGTGGCTAACTCAACTGCCCACCTGCGCCTCGGTCAGACCAGTCACGTTTTCTTTCTACTGGAGTTGAGTATTTCAGCCTTATAGCCTTTTGCTACAGCTTACCCGTTTTCCGCAAGCGTAATTCTGTACATGCCGTACATAACATACACCCCAAGCGTGAGCACTAATCACGTCGTATTGGATTAGAGAAAGAAACGCGAGAGAAAGGCAGGCACGCGACCTCAGAGTGTCCTTGCGCGGCAGGAACGTGAACAGGAGGAGCTCAGTAAACCCGTCGGCTGGCAAACGAGGCAGACACGCCTCCTCCGAGTGCTTTCCCCTGCGAGGGACACGCGTCTGCCTCTTCGTCCGCCCTCCGCGCGTTTGTCGTTCACGGTCCCCTCTTGTTTTTCCCTCGGAAGGAACTCTCGTCTCCGCCCTGTCTGCGAAAGCTGCCAGGCAGAAAAGGAGGCCGACAGGGCGCAGCACAAAGGAAACCGCCGCGCGAAACGGTGCGATGCACAGCCGCTTTCTTTCCGAATAAATACGTAGTGCCGGAAACAGGCAGGCACGGGGGGTGCCAGGAATGGAGTAATCCTGCGGAGGAAGAGTGCACGGGGGCAAGGCATAACCGTGGGCTGAGGGACAAATAACAAGCATGGCAGCTTTCACAGCAGGAAACAAAGAACACAAAAAGTGAAGGCACTCGCATTACACAAACGGCCTTAGCGCGAAGGTAGCGGAATCGGGTCTTCGAATTAGTCGCGCCAGAAGAATAGGGAAGATTCGCCCACATCGAATTAGCACGAAAAAAAGGAGGAAGACGGTAAAAATGAAAATTCCGGGAAAATTGAAGGCGGTAGCGGAAACATCTGTTGTCTTTGGTGAGAAAATAGCGGAAGCCTAAAATACTCTCAAGGAAAACTTTAAAGGAATAAAGAGGTCCAAAATTGGAAAGAGAGGAGACAGGTGGAGAGAACACGGTTTACCTTGCGTGTCCGCGGTTCCAATGAAAAAAAAAATGCTCCAGTGCTGCAGTGCTTGTGCACTGAAAAGTTAGCACAGATGCATTGTGAATTCATTCAAATTATCTGTAATGCCTCGACTGAAGTAGTCAGATGTTCTCCAGTTCTTCAGAGCAACTGGTTGGTTCATACATTAAGTGCGTTGATGTGGTGTGGCTATTTTTGAAGATGTTTAAGCTTGTGTCGCTCAAGGTCAAAAGTACTTTGCGAATACGCATCTCTCGTCTGAATATCCACCGCAATAGTCGCATTCGATCCCCCATGTGAGCTCTTGCATGCAGAGATTATATGTTTCGGTTAATATTGCTACGGTTGTGCTTGTGCTTGGAACGCTCGTGCTTGGTGCGCTCGCGCTTGGAACGCGAAGAGGACGAAGTGCGTTTCTGCGGCTGGGCTTCGCGGGCCCGGTTGTTCGGCTGCGTGGCTGTAAGCTGTTTCCCTGTAAATATATTTTTCCCTTTTGGTGTGCACATCTTCACGTTACATTATTGGTGGAGGTGCTGGGTAAAGCCACAGCAAGCACGGAACTCCGCAGCGGTCGTCAGCTCGCCGGCTCTTCAACCATGACCAGCGAAGGGGCCGCTCCGTCGGCGTCCGCCAACCCGGCGTTCATCATTGCCCATCCGAGAGATCCTGGGACCTTCAACGGAACGGACGGCGTCGACGTGGAGGACTGGCTCGCAATGTACGAGCGCGTGAGCACACACAACAGGTGGGACCCGACCCTAAAGTTGGCCAACGTCATCTTCTACCTGACGGGCACTGCCAGGGTATGGTTCGAGACCCACGAGGATGAACTCACCAGCTGGGATCTCTGCAAGCGCAAGCTTTGTGACCTGTTTGGTAAGCCATTCGGGCGTCAGCTCGCTGCGAAGAAGGAGCTCGCATGCCGTGCACAAACGTCCACAGAGTCCTATGTATCATACATTCAGGACATATTAGCTCTCTGCATGAAAGTCGACGCCACTATGTCAGAGTGCGACAAAGTAGGTCACGTGCTCAAAGGCATCGCAGATGACGCCTTTAACCTTCTTGTATACAAGGACTGCGGAACGGTTGACGCAATCATCAAGGAATGCCGCCGGTTCGAACAAGCGAAGAGCCGCCGAATTTCTCCGCAGTTCACGCGGTTGCCGAATACCACTGCGACGTCGTCCTGTGTAGACTCGACTCCACCGAGCCGTCTGCCGACATCTGAGAGCCTGACACGACTTGTGCGCCAAGAAGTAGAGGCAATGTCCCCCGTTGCGTTTCATCCACCCGCAACAGACAGTACTCCAGCAGTATCCCTTATACAGGCTGTCGTTCGCAAAGAATTTGCCAATCTTGGGATTCAACCTGTTTGCTCAGTTAGTGCCCCATATGCTCGCCGCATGTCCCCGGAGCTCGGTTCTGAACGTGCATACTACCCTCGACGCAGCCGCAATCCAGATGAATGGAGAACACCTGATGACAGGCCCATCTGCTTTAACTGCTCCCGAGTTGGCCACATATCTCGACACTGCCGAAGCCGTCCGTCCTCGACCTACAGCCGCTACCCGCCGGGTTCTGCATATTCCCGCCGCTCTCCCTCGCCCTCGGAAACGACCTCTTCTGGCCACCACGCTCAGACCCCGCTTACCAACCGTTCGTCGTCACCTCAGCGCCGTCGATCTCTATCGCCCCGACCTCGCCGCCCTTCGTCGCCGGCCCCATATGCCCGCTCCCGGTCGGAAAACTGATGGCTGCAGCGTCTGGGGGTGATGCTGCTCTGACGACCCGACCAGAAAACCCTCCTTTAACTCTTCATGCTCATCGGAACATCCTTAACGTCGACGTGGACGGGGTCCCTGTTACCGCTCTGATCGACACTGGAGCGCACGTCTCAGTCATGAATGCTCGTCTTCGCCGTCGCCTAAGGAAAGGGCTCACTCCTTCCCCCTCAACTGTGGTCCGTGTTGCAGATGGCGGTATGTCTATTGTCGTCGGAATGTGTACTGCTCGTGTTTCAATAGCCGGCCGCCATACTTCTGTGCTCTTCACTGTCCTCGAACACTGCCCTCATGACATCATTCTCGGCCTTGACTTTCTCACCGACCATTCCGCCCTTATAGATTGCGCCACAAGCATCGTTCAACTCGCTCTACCTGTTCCTTCAGAGCCACCGGATCCAATTGTTCACCGACTGTGCACCGCCGACTTTGTCCGCCTGGACCCCGATGCCGCCACTTATGTCCGTTTCTCCTCTGTCCCGCCAGTTCCCGATGGTGACTACATCATTACTCCGGTTCCTGATGTGCCCTTTACACGCAGTGTTGCCCTTGCGCATACAGTTGTCACCATGTCGGCAAATCAAGCGTCCCTTCCGGTTCTCAACTTTGCCTCTTACGTTCAGCCGCTCCCACAAGGTATGTCGCTCGCCACGCTGTGCCCTGCTGCCGAATGCGTCGTATCGGCGGTGAGAAGCGTCCCACCCTCGTCGAACTGCCGCGACTCTGACGTCCCACCACCTGATGAATATGCAAAAATGATTGCTGCTGACTTCTTACCAGGGCAAGCTCACGACCTTCGGTATCTTCTGTCGTCTTTTCGCGACATCTTTGACTTCGATGACCGCCCTTTGGCTCGAACATCTGTGGTCACGCATCGCATCAACACCAGTGACGCAGCTCCTATTCACAGACGACCCTACAGAGTGTCCAGTACAGAACGCACCATCATACAGCAAGAGGTGGACAAGATGCTCAGTAAAGACATCATAGAGCCCTCGTCGAGCCCTTGGGCCTCACCAGTTGTTCTGGTTAAAAAGAAGGACGGCAGCCGGCGCTTTTGCGTTGATTACCGGCACCTAAACAACATAACAAAAAAAGACGTCTATCCACTCCCAAGAATAGACGATGCTTTGGACTGCCTTCACGGAGCCAAATTTTTCTCTTCAATTGACCTTCGGTCCGGGTATTGGCAAATCTCTGTTGATGACAATGACCGCGAAAAGACGGCATTCGTCACACCGGACGGCTTATATCAGTTTAAAGTTATGCCATTCGGTCTCTGTAATGCGCCAGCTACCTTCGAAAGAATGATGGACTCCTTGCTTCGCGGCTTTAAATGGTCCACATGTCTATGTTACCTCGACGATGTTGTGGTTTTTTCGCCCACGTTTACCACGCACCTCGAAAGACTGGCGAGCATTCTTTCTGTCTTCCGTAGAGCCGGGCTACAGCTCAATTCGTCGAAATGTCAATTCGGTCGCCGCCAACTCACCATTCTCGGACATCTAGTCGACGCTTCTGGTGTCCGCCCGGATCCTGTTAAAGTTAAAGCCGTCAAGGACTTCCCTATTCCCCAGTCGTCTACGGATGTGCGCAGCTTCGTCGGCCTCTGCTCGTACTTCCGCCGTTTCATCAAAAATTTTGCCGGCACCGCTCGCCCCCTGACCGACCTTCTAAAGAAAGACACCCCTTTTACCTGCGGCCCTGCCCAAGAGGAGGCCTTTTCTTCGCTAGTCGACTTACTCACCTCCCCACCTATTCTGGCCCATTTTGATCCGTCGGCTCCGACTGAAGTTCGCACAGACGCCTGCGGTTATGGGATTGGCGCCGTGCTAGCCCAACGTCACCAAGGGCAAGAACGCGTTATTGCATATGCCAGCCGCCTCCTTTCTACAGCTGAGCGAAATTACTCAATTACAGAGCGCGAGTGTCTAGCTCTTGTTTGGGCTGTAGCTAAGTTCCGACCGTACCTGTTTGGCCGTCCATTCTCCGTAGTGACCGATCACCACGCCCTTTGTTGGCTGTCTTCACTGAAAGACCCCACAGGCCGGCTCGGACGTTGGACGTTGCGCCTCCAAGAGTATTCTTACACTGTTCATTACAAGTTAGGGCGTCTCCATCAAGACGCCGACTGCCTGTCTCGGCACCCTGTAGAGCCGCCTGATCCTGGAGACAACGACCTCGGCCCGTGCCTCTTCGCTATCTCCGATCTGGTTAACATCGCGGACGAGCAGCGACAAGACTCTTCCTTGCGTATTCTCATTGATCGCCTCAACTGTGCCAGCCGAGATCCTTCATTGCAACTGTTCGTCATTCAGGATGGCGTCCTATACCGCCGCAACCTTCGTCCTGACGGACCTCCGCTCCTGCTAGTCGTTCCCCACCGTCTCCGTTCATCTGTCCTAGCGGAACTACACGACCTACCGACCGCAGGCCACCTCGGCGTCTCCCGCACATACGATCGGGTCCGACGCCGCTTCTTTTGGCCTGGTCTGTACCGCTCTGTTCGGCGTTACGTTGCCTCCTGCGACCTCTGTCAACGCAGGAAGGGACCATCAACGTTGCCTGCTGGCCTTCTCCAGCCTATTGACGTACCTCTCGAACCATTCTACCGTGTTGGACTCGACCTTCTCGGACCTTTTCCGACGTCCTGCTCCGGCAACCGTTGGATTGCTGTCGCGACCGACTATGCGACCCGGTACGCTATCACGCGTGCGTTACCAACAAGTTGCGCAACCGATGTCGCCGACTTCCTATTGCAGAACGTAATCCTTCACCACGGCGCTCCACACCAATTGCTGACGGACCGCGACCGCTACTTTTTGTCCCGAGTAGTTGACGATATCCTCCGGTCCTGTGGCACGCAGCATAAGCTCACTACAGCTTACCATCCCCAGACGAACGGGCTTACCGAGCGCCTCAACAGGACTCTGACCGATATGCTATCCATGTATGTCTCGCCCGACCACCGCGATTGGGACGTTGCCTTGCCTTATGTAACATTTGCTTATAATTCGTCGCGGCATGATACCACCGGCTATTCTCCTTTCTACCTTCTGTTTGGTCGGCATCCTGCGCTGCCATTGGATACATTACTACCGAGTTCTACTGCCTCGACCACAGAGTATGCACGTGACGCCATCTCCCGAGCAACTATGGCCCGTGAAATCGCCCGAGACCGGCTCACCGCATCTCAGACCTACCAGAAGTCAGTTTACGACCGCCGGCATCGCCCAGTACACTATCCGCCGGGCTCACTCGTCCTCCTTTGGTCTCCTTCTCGCCGTGTAGGTCTCTCTGAGAAACTTCTACGTCAGTACAGTGGCCCTTATCGAGTTCTCCGTCAGGTGACCGACGTGACCTACGAGATTACACCTCTTCATGCTCCGACGTCGTCCACTAGCCCTTTGACTGACGTCGTTCATGTAGTCCGTCTCAAACCGTACCACACGCCTGCTACATCATCCACTTAGCACCGGGACGGTGCTTTTGCCGCCGGGAGTTATGCTACGGTTGTGCTTGTGCTTGGAACGCTCGTGCTTGGTGCGCTCGCGCTTGGAACGCGAAGAGGACGAAGTGCGTTTCTGCGGCTGGGCTTCGCGTGCCCGGTTGTTCGGCTGCGTGGCTGTAAGCTGTTTCCCTGTAAATATATTTTTCCCTTTTGGTGTGCACATCTTCACGTTACAATATTTTGCAGATGTGTTAATGATGCGCATTTTAGACGAGAGTGCTTGCGGGATTGCAAATGAAGAAAGAATTGCATTTGTGACGTGCTCTAAAAAAATTGTTCAAATTCTGTTACAGAAGAATCTGAAAAAACAAGGGCAAAAGAGTTCAGCTCGCCAGTGCACGTGTTCAGAAAGCCGAAAGAAGCTGGGCGCGACTGGTGACGGTTACTGCGAGTTGGGAAGTGCTGTTCCAGTGGAGCGATAAGTTCGGGTGCAAATGTACTGCCGCAAGATTTATTCTGACGTACCAGCCAGCTTGTTTTGTCTAACCTGGATACAAATGGGTGTAGAGGCCATTGCGGTTTTTTCAGGTCTGATACCGTTTTAGTCGCCAAGCAGTGCAATTCGCTGCAGTTTTTAGTTGCGTTTGATAGTGAAAAATAGAGCCGAAATTCGAACCTGACCGCACAGTAAAGTTTTTATGTAATGGCTAAAGTGAATAATATTAATAAGAGGAGTCCAACCATGCTTGCTTGGGTTCATTTGTGCGCAGAAGAGGCATGATACGCACATGCTCGTGTTCTTCCCGCAGCAGTTGCTTGTGCGACCAATCGCACTGATCTCCGCAGAAAGTGTATCAAGCTGAGGAGCATCTTTTACTACCAACGGCACAATGTCTTAGTCGTCGGCAAAATATTGATGTCTGAAGTTATACTGCGCGCACTCACAAGAATGCCTGCATTGCGTCCACGAGTGGTGCGCGCCGAATGTAAGCTGTTCCCAGCATGGAAGGTGGGCTTCTCGTATGGTCGCCACACGTCAGAATTGCCCTTGGCAAGGAGTGAAACACGGCACTCCTGATCTCATGAACCCATGATCCACGATCGCATTTGTAAAACAACTTGACGTGACCTTCGCGAACACTCCGTGGCAGTATACTCTACGGTAATCTTTGTCAAACAAGCGTGGCGGTACGAAGTGCTTGGATCGCATAAATGCAGCGTTGCACAGCCTTCAGCTAACTTTTCTCTCTCGTGAAGAAAGAAACGTTTTGAACACTGCTGCCCTTGCAGCCTATTTATTAGAAGAATAAGCGCAGAAACGAGGCACCCCGCCGCCAATTCGATTCCGCGTGCCTCAACACTTTTTTGCTCCAAAGCATAGACAAAAGAAAACAAAGAAGTAACCAAGTATTTCTTCAGAAAGATTTTGCAGTGGCAGAGTCTGCTTGCTTCACCGACGGCGGCATGCATACCCAGATTTAGCGAAATGGCACCTGTACTGAGCCCGGCTAAGCTTGTTAGTACGATCCGATTTGTTAGCAGGTCCCTTTTCAGACCACGCATGAGCCTGCAAAGAATAGCGTGGTAAACTGTGAAGTGTTGACCGAACCTTCTGCACAGCTGTGCGTCATCAGTTCAGTTTTTCTCTCCCTCGAAAGCCCAAGAGGTCTTCAAGGCATGAGAAAATTAGCGCGTTGAAGCAGGCTGGCATTAAAAGGAAATCCAGTTGCTGACATCGGTAGGAACCTTGCATAGACAATTACTAATCACCCATTTTTTTTATCGCCATCTGCCAACCGTCCTCCTCTTCTCCTCGTCACCTTCACCTTCTCTCCCTCCACTTGTACGCGGGAGAGGAGGAAGATGGCGGATAAAGAATGGCTCAACTCGTATGAATGACTAAGGTGGATGAAGCAAAAATGAATTAAAAAAAAGCCATCGGAATATATGCAGCACTGGAACAGAATCAAGGGTCGCCAACAGAACAGGGGAATGCGTCACATTTCGTCCACGTGAATCCATTCCATCGCACCTAAATTTTTAAATTTCTAATCAGAGCTATGAGCGGAAGTATGTGAGGGCAATTTCTCTTTCTCTAGACGTTCCTTTAAAAAATTAGCACTATTTGCGGTCGTTACTTTTTGAGTGGTATTAGTTTTCACAACAAAAATAAAAGAGTTGAATATTTTAACAGTGCAGGAGCTGTACTTCCGTGCAGTTAGTTATTGGGCTAGTTGGTATTCTTGATTTAAGTGTAGGAGCCAGAAGCAATGGAAGGCTGAATTAGAACTTCTATCCCAAGATTTCATTTTTGGACAATAGAGGCCTTAAAGGAAACAGCGAATGCGAACCATTATGAATTTGTCACCTTTGCGCACTGCAAAAACAACAAAAACAAGCTGCAAAAACAAGTTCCACCGTAATGGCATGACGGGATAGCTTTAGTGGGTTGATGCCCACATATGCAGAACTGGTCATTCTCTACGTAACATTCGCACATCCCTGGCAGTCCTCATACCTCACCTGGCGCAGTGGTGCAGCTGTTAAGCATAGCGCCACTGCCCTGCGATGGCAGGTGCCGCCACGGTGCGGCTTCTGCGACGGAGGTTGCTCTTCGCGGGTAACCTCTCGCGACCAATCATTATTTCAGCTGCCACGGTGAGCAGTTTGCTCACAATCCGATGGGCGGGTTGTAATGACACCTGAACGTGACGTGACATAGGTGGCCCTCGTAGGTTGCTTCTTTGGGGATTTTTCGTGAATTTTTCGCTCACGGTTGAGGAGGCCGGATTTTCTGCGACACGAGCTTCTTGACTCCGTGGCGTTAAAACGGAAGACAAAGCTTTATTCGGAGCTGCAGCAGTGCTACGTGGCTCACACTGAAAGCCAACAAGTCCTTCCGAGTGAATATATTTTACTCACGTCTTTGAGAGCAGTGCCACGCTGAACACGCCGTAGTAAGCGTGAAGAGAGGCCTCGGCCGTCAGGTTGCTACGACGGTACCCGCTGCTCTACAGTGCAGAGTCTGGAGTTAAACCCAAGAGCGCAGTCGTTGCGTAATGTAATTCACTAGACAGGCGCATGTTTACAGCGGTTTAGTGGTGCCGTCTGGATCGTTAAGAGGCGACTATGCTCATTTGCTTTCGCTACGGTGGTGTAATAGTGCCACTGTTATTAGCGGTACACGTATAGTGCTTGGGTGCAAGCTACGTAGAGCGCTGTATTGACGTAACAGGATGGCGTTGCGCTCTTCGATCTACACTTGAACAACCGCATCTCCCTCGTCTCTTCATCTTCTGCTGTCTCGTAAAGCCTTACGTCTATAAGAAGGGGTGATGAAAGAACTGTGGCGTCGTACAACTTAGGCCCACAGGGTCGCCGTTCAATCGATTGGCGCGGATTACGGCTGCGTTTTGGGACTCGAAGCGTTTTGCGTACGCAGGACGTGCAACGAAAGCAAAGAAGAGTCGGGGTTCGTTTAATAAAATGTCAAAGACGATATGCTATTGACCTTGAGTGACGAGGAGTTAGACTGTCGGGGTAGCATTCGGAAATACGGCAGAGCCTCATGCAAGATAGGCGTGCAATAATTACATACGGAGCACGCATGCACTCTCACGTACTGTCGCGGCATTAATCGCTTGGAAAGATGCCCGTCAGACTAGCTCAGAAGTTGCTGACATGTGGCAACATGAGCCGAGCTCCATGACGTAGATCGCATATTAAAGGCGTCACTTCTCGACCGTTCGCTACACGAAGGGATAAGAAGGATGCGAGTAGACGCTTCTAATCGTCGCGGTGCTACTGCGTGATCCATCGAGGTGGTGCCAAAGGCTCTCGCTTAGGCGGACGAAGAAGCTTCGCAACGAATGAGAGAGCACCACAAGGCCGTGCCCACACGCGTACTCGGTGACTGTGGAGGCGACTACAGCGCCACGCGGTGCCTCCGAGACCTGCGTGGCGCGTCAACTCGCAAGCGCCCGAGAACTGCACACCTGCGGAAGCTATCGCCTTGTGCGCGCGTGCAGCTTCCACTGTGCTACGAACAACTGTGAGACGGATCTGCAGTGCAGCAGTGTTGTAACCGGCTAAAGGCACCCAACTGTGCCGGCCTTCTCAAGTGAAAGCGAACAACGGAACTGTGCACTTATTTATATATTTATTTATTTCAGAATACTGCAGGCCACTGCTTGGCCCGAGCAGGAAACAGCAACAAGCAGGCACGCATCGCATTTCGCTGCAAAGACAAAACGGAGCAGGCAGTCGCTGTATACGACATGCGCGCGGCCGACTCTTTTTGTGTGGCGAGCACAGGAACAACTCGAAAGTTCTCTTCCCTTCACTCCGACATCGCAGTCGTTAATTGCATTCGGGGCGAGCGCGTTTCTGCAACCGAATTTTCACGTGAATGCGGTAGTGGCAGCGATGCCCTGAGCGGCACAGCCGACGTATTCCTTTTTCTTGCGTCGCTTCACAGGCATAACAAATCGTGCTTCTTCACCGCCTAACACTCCGGCGCCTACTGCAGCCGTTTAGACTCGGCATTAGGCCTTCGCTTACTATCGCTGGTTGTCCTGTAGAGCCACCAGTTTCGTCTGCTTTGTTACCGGTCGTCGACGAAATGTGCGTTCTGTCGAGAACAGCGAAGCGTGTATTAGCTTAACCACCCTTAGCATTAAGCGGAAAGCTATGGCCTAAAATCTTTTCCCGCTGTTCGTTCTTACGCTAATCTTGCCTCCTCTGAAACCTAAAATTACTCTCGATGCGTGCAATGACTGTGTGGTTCTAATGGCGCGTTTGGTGCATGTTCGCTTGCTGTGCTGTACTGTTTTTTTTCTTCTGCTTTCGGAGTTGCTAACAGGAAGTCGATTTAGGGTGTGGCCTTGCGTCACCAGCTGAACTCGGCCATTGAGAAATATATCGCGCTCATTTATATAGCTCATTTATACACCACTGTGCGCAACAGTTTTCATGCGGTTTTCCCGGTTCGAACGCTGAACGTGAGGCTAAACCTTGGGGGCACTGCTGGGCATGGTGGTTTCGCAGTGTCCTGTTACCTTATCGGAACTAAATCGGAACATTTCGGTGACTTATTCCAGCACTGATTTGTAGCTAGTTTTCCACTGGCTAAGTAATTACTGCTACAGCGAATTATACGAGATGACAAGTTGCTTAGCATTTGGTCGTCCGTGCCTACGTTCTGCGAGAAATTTGATAAATAATCTCGCAATTTCGTGAACAGTGCCAGAAAACTGCTTTGTAAATTTTGAATCCGCCCACTTTGTTTCCAGCCACCACGACTGAAGCCTTTCATTTCAGGTAATTACTGTCTTACGAACGAAAGGAGAATTGCCTACGTTACTCCGTAGATGCGTTCCGTTTGCGCGTTTATGTGCTCTGAGTGGTTGCGACATGTTCTAATGAGCAAGCAGGCTTACTCAGGCTTTAAAAATAAAAAAAATTCTGTACGTAACCTTAAAAAAAAGAGTCAAGTTCAGTCTCTTGAGGATTTCTGTCACGTTATAGAATAGCTGACTGTAGACTTAGTTGGGCCCCACTTGTCAAAATATAATTTTTCTACCCGCGAAGCGGCGCTACGAGTTTTTCATCGTCATCATCATCAGCCTGACTCTGCCCTCTGCAGGGTGAAGGCCTCTCCCATGTCTCTCCAATTAACCCTGTCCTTTGCCAGCTGCATCCACCCTTTGCCTGCAAGCTTCTTAATCTCATCCGCCCACTTAACTTTCTGCCGTCCCCTGCTACTCTGGCCTTCTCTTGGAATCCACTCCGTTACCCTTAAGGACCGGCGGTTATCTTGCCTTCGCATAACATTCCCTGCCCAAGCCCATTTCTTCCTTTTCATTTCGAATAGAATGTCATTAACCCGCGTTTGTTCCCTCACCCACTCTGCCCGCTTCCGGTGTCTTAACGTTACACCTATCATTTTTCTTTCCACGGCTCGCTGCGTTGCCCTTAACTTAAGCTGAGCCCTTTTCGTTAGCCTCCACGTTTCTGCCCCGTAGGTGAGTACCGGTAAGATAAAGCTTTCTTTAGGGCTATTGGTAAACTGCTATTCATGATCTGCGATAGCCTTCCATATGCGCTCGTCCCCATTCTTATCCTTCTAGGTATTTCCCTCTCATGATCCGGATCAGTTGTCACTACCTGCCCTAAGTAAACGTATTCGCTTACCACTTCCAGCGCCTCGCTACCGTCCCGTCCGTGAGCGCTGTTTCGCCGTGCCGTTCAACATGACATGTAGCAGTATGTCTGCACTTGCCACTGGACGACGCTGTATTCTGAATCTAGTGTACGGTGAGGTAGGTGGTGGGGCTGGTGGTTATGGGGGGGGGGTCTTAGCTGCATTCTGATGCTCTGTACCGCTGACAACGCTGTGTACGTTTTAAAAATTGTAGAACATCTTAAGTGAAACATTCGGTACATGCAGCGCGGGGTCGACTGTTGTCGGACTGCCTTTACGCCATGCATGTGTGTGTCTCCCGGAACTTCGATGTACGGCCAGAGTGATAGCAGGATTCTTCTTTGACTATGCACGACGGGTTCGCAGGGTGCGGCTTCCTTGAGTAAGGCTAGAAGTTTGTCAGTGTCGTTGTCCTTTCATGGAATAAAGAAAAACTATTCTTCCATGGCCGAGTGGTCTAAAGCGGCGGCATGCGAAGTTGCCGGAATCGCGCCGCCGCTGGTTCTGCGCATATTTTGTTTTCTTCTGCATGGGCATCCCCAGACATCACGGCGTTTTCGCTAGCGACCTGTCGGGTGCTGCCACCCGAAAACAAGAAAAGAGTGAAACGCACAAAGTTTTTTATCGACGCCTTAACCGCGAGGCCCGCCGCAATTTGAGACAGCTCTTCCGCAGGCATCGAGACAAAACGCAATAGGGGAGGGCAAAGGAGAACCAATAGCAGTCGGGTCTTGCGGGCGATGCTGCGTCGTGAGTCAATCGCATTCCGCCGAGAACGAGGCGACTGGTGGCAGCCCTGATCGTTGCCATGGCGACGCTTCAGTGTGGACTGCGCCGATAAGACGCACCGGGAGGCCAAAATGGGAGCTTTTAAATCTCTGGACCCCTTCCCGCATTATCATGTTTTTACTTTTGCGCTTCTCCATCGTCCAGCTGTCAGCATACATTCACCTCTTCCTTGTCGCAGGCGACCATGCAGTACAAAACAGGAATAGAATGAAACAGAAGACAATGCCGGAAAAACGGAACAGGGCTGTAGACACTGACTGGAGGACGCCTAGTGTCGACCCGACGCCAACAAGCCACAATCGTAACGTGGTAAGCCAAGGTTAGCCGACAGTTAAGCAGGCTTGACCCATCAAACTTTGCTGAATGTGGCGAGCCGTCTGGCCTCGGATTATCTGGTGCGAAATGACAAAGGGCATTTTCCAAGAATTTAAACCCCAGCATCAGGCCAGGGGAAATTTTGTACCGGTTAGAAAACCAGTGGGTAACCGGAGACCGTAGGGATCAAACACAGCCCCTTCCGAATGCGTGGAGGATGCTTTACCACAGGACCACCGCTCTTTTTGCTTTATTGCCGGAGAAGACACATTGCGGAATAGATTACAACTAGGAAGTGAAAAAGGGCGCGCAAAGTGCTTGCGCTGACACGTCGATACTAAAGCTTTCTCCGTGTTGCCCCCACTTCGTTTCCCCGAACTTGGCATTCAGGGAATCTCATCAGCTCTCACTCGTAAGTTCTGGCGATGCGGGTTCATGAATATTTATTACTGCAGATCGATCTTTCTGCACTGCAATCTGTTGCCAGGTGCCGCCTTTGGTAAAGTGTATACTACAAATGCGTACAGCTGCTTGTCTTTATTCCTCAACAGGAGAGTGCATAATCAATGTAACTCTCCGGTGCTCATCGGTAGCGTCGAAACCTGGAGGCGAACGAAAAACCTTCGTTAAGTCAGATTACGCAGACAGGAGCGAGTTGGAGAAACGAAAATGACAGGCGCATAATTAGCAGCGTGGTTTCATGATGAAATGCGAGTTCGTTATATAATAGCTGAAAATAAATAGAAAGAAATGGACTTGGTTGGGCCATGTAACGGCGGACAAGAAATGAAAGAGCGAATAACATAAGATACAAACGTCGGATGAAATGGGCGGAGGCAAGTGGACTCCTTAACACGAGTTTATATCTGAGCCAAGCTCCCTCAAAAATACCCGTCCGTAGGTTGGCAGAAGCTACAGAGATGATTCACAGAGATGCATACAGGTTTACCATTGGCCGCCTTCGGATCTACAGCTGCTGGTATTCATAGGCCTCGACCAATCACGTCCTGATCTTTGACACGCATACAGCTAAGTGAACTTTCGTCCTCGTGGAATATCACAGCAGCAATAGCGTCCGCAGCGTTGTCCGGTTTTCGTGGCACAAAGCGAAGAAGGACAACGCTGAAGGTTTAGACCGACTCCAGCCCAAACATGAATTATCATCATCATAGCACAGCTTCCGCAGCATTTAATGGTTTTACCAAATTACGCAGAGATACTGATAAAGCTTTCGTAGCATTCACCGCCCTTCACGTGACCTCTACGTCAAGTCCTTAACGGCTGATCGAGGCTTCCTCGAGTCATATTAGTGTGAACGCCGGTTCGATTTCTTTCCCATGGCTTTCCACCAAAGGCCACTTTTTGCTCAACAACTCCTCCGCCAGTTCTCTTGACTGACAACAGCGGAAGACAGAAAGTTTCGTGCAAGTTTACCCATTCCTTTCTTCGCTTTTTTCGAACATATCGGTACCCGAACATTGCCGCGCACGATCTTTACACGACCTGCAAAGGTTTCATCAACCCGTCAGCCTTGTTCATCGGGACTGGTTCCGCTAGACGAGAAACCGAAGTTTTCTTTCTTTCGACGAATCGTGAAGTGTTTCCTCCGTCATTCCAAGGCGTCGCGCTGTTCTCACCGCCTGGCGCGCTTGCTTACATCTTTCAGTATTTGGTCGAAGAAGGTGCGGGGAAATTTGTCAAGTTTTGTTTCATAGTTCGTTTCCTTTGTGTTCGTCGTTCTTCCGTCGGGAGAGACAAGACAGAAACAGTGCAACGGGTGCATACTAGGACAGCTGCCGCCTCTGTCGTGGCAGACGATACAGCTTCCGAGCAAATAAAAGTCTACTGAAAGCCATTGTTTGCTGAAAAGATGATTAAGTCCAAATCGCCGTACTGACAGTACCGACAGCAACGCTTCGCTACCTCGTGAACATGTTGGCACGTGTTACGTCGGGTCGACCGTCCCCAAGCGACACGGTGAGGAAGGTTGTTCTTGCGGGTTCCGGAACAATTTTGACTACTTAGACCCTTTAAAGTGAGCTGACATCACAGAGGTGCGTGGCGACGAATTATGCGCCCCAGAAGCAAATGGGGCGAGGAGGTTACGAAATTTTCTGAGGTGTGCTTGGCAAGAGGACAAGGCTAGAAGCACTGGACTTGACCTGATGACAATCACCGCAATGAAGCGGCACCAGTCGGTGGACTTCAACCAACTCGCTATCAAACATGAATTGCAATGCGATGGCGTCATTGCCTTCTTTCTCTGAACGAGACTGATAATCATTCTGGTTTTTGCATCACATGAAATACCGCAACAAAGAAATCTTTTGTTTTGAACAACACTCTATACTTTCCTTAGGCGTATTTCGGGCTGCACTTCGTAGTCAAAAGCTAACTCTTAGGGTTGTTGAAAGAACAGAAGTGTTGGCCGTAATGTTGCTCCCTAGAGACAAGGGTTCTCATTACACTAACAGAAACTGAGAGGTATTGATCAAGTGCAAGTTATCAATAAGTATTTCAGGTAAGATTTCAGTGGTTCATCCCAAGGCTGAGCTGCCGGGATGGTCAACCCAGTGCAAAAGGCTGCCCCCAAAAAACAACGGCCTGAACGTGGATTCGATTCGAATCACACTAGCAAATACTGGTCTTTCTTGCAAGGCGACCGGTAACAGTTGCTGTTAAGCTTTATTTCATGGCTACTTCGACCTTTAAAGACATATCACGAGATATGACATCGAAATACCATTTTCGCGAAGTTCAGAAACAGATTTTACTGTCATAGCTATGACTGCATACTTCCTATGAAAGCTTGTGCTGCACAGACAGTTTTCGCGGCTGAAAGTGAAACAGTAACCTGCCGTCACAAGGAACTTTTTTGAGCTGTTTTCTCTGGTTAGCTGCGCAGAATAAAGAAAAGCTTGATACACAGAGTGACTGTGTCTCCCATGTCTGTTCAGTTCAGTGGGTGGAAAGAATTGGAGCAACACAATGTCTGCTGCAGCGTTTTCGAAGACGCCTGCGTCCGTAGACGTATGCGGCCTTATGACGCTAAGATTATAAATTTCAGTTCAATAATCACAGCTATACCGTTTAAAAGCGTCGTGGATAAGGCACGGCAAGAGCGGCGTTTGAACGGGAAACTATTTATCAGGGCAATCTTTTCATATAATATAAGATTTCCCTCTAGCAATCAATATATCCACAGATCACTCGAGGGCAGTCTTGTATTTTTTTTTCTATTAACGTTTTTGCGATTGTCAAAAGCGTTCTCCATTAGCTTTTTATGGCAGTCTTAACTGTTCAATGCGATCGATGGAAACACTTTAGAAGAAAGAATTACCTTCAATACCATTAACTTCCGCCATCATAGTACCTTCAATATTTCCGTAACAGTTGTCTTGCAATTTTCCAATTTCGAAAATTTTTGTCCGAGAACGTTGGACATGGTAAAATGTTCTATTCATTTCGTAGGACGTGTGGCACCAACGAGTGGTACCGGGAGGCACATTCAGGGAGGCGGCGCCATGAAGGTGCGCCTTCGATCCAACCGCGCTGCTATAAATTTATTTTTCGAAGATGATGATGTACGCTGATCACCCTGAAGGGCCCCTCGCTGCAAAGAGCCACAGGGTTGGCGTAACGTTTAAAGTAAGTAAGTAGCACGAGCGCACACAGCGCTGTGTGTGTCTCCTGTTTGTCCGTGTCCTGCTCGCGCTACTTATTTCATCACAAGGTGCACCAACGAGTCCAAGTATCCGCATTTTCGAAACGCCCTGGACTGCGACAAACTCCGACGGAAGCTCTGCTGAGACCTTTCCTCTCGGAAGTCATTGCTTTGTCTGTGAAATTTTAAACGAACAGTGCAAACAGGACTTCTTTTCTGTCTTTTCTTGAATGCGGGCGGAAAAGGGGAGGGTGCAAAACGAGCGGCAGGTTTACTCTTTTTATAGCTCTTAGCAGGAAAACAATCGCAGCGCTTCATATAACAACTTTATTTCTTTCGGAGAAACAGGTTATAATGCCGTGATACTTTAGTATTTTTATTAGTGCTAACCCTAAAACCAGAAGTGGTAACACTGTGTCAGTAAGCTACACCCCAAGGGACGGTACAAAAAAAGGACGTTAAAACGAAGCTACAAAAAACGAAAATGATTTATACACAAAACACGACTGTTACCAAATAGACCTGAAACTGGCGAAAGCAGGAACATCGAGAAGAACAACACAATGATAGATAACCAGAACGCAAACATAAGAGGTCGAGAACTAGAAGAAAGAACAGATGAAAAAACTTGAAAGAAAGGCATTGCGAGTGCAAACATACAGATATACGAAATTAAAGCGGGAAAATAAATGGAAGAGTAAGCAGTTTAATAATGAACGAGAAGCACCAACTAGCCCGCCAGAAAACCCATCAAGCGAACAGCAGAATGTTATTGCGGTTAGACTTATTTAAAATGCAAGACAAAAGAAACTTCCCTCTTTTTCGCTCAAGGCTGAAGTTAGGACGACAAGGTTTTTCGACTTCATAGTGTGACAAGACCACCCCCAAGTCCAAAAACGAACCTTGGGTCTGTTCTGTTAGGTCGAACGTTCTTATGTGCCAATGGTTACTCTCAGCTGTCACGGGGTCGAGATACCCTTTCGTTCCCTGCATCCTCATTCGATTGAGCTTTCGTGTTCAGCTACGGCGGAGTATCAGATGGGAGAAGTTCTGTGACAATGGCTCCTAAGAAAACTTGAAGGTGATCGGGACCCAAAAGTCGAAAGGGTAAGCAGTGCCAGATGCTAGTCACGTAAAAAAAAAACGGTGAACAGTCTTGTTTCATGAGCCCAACTTGTGCTTTGCGAATCCGGCGATCGCGTATCTTCACAAAGCCTGCAATCATAAATGCGAAACTTTGTCAAACCCAGTACAGCATACCAGCTTAAAAAAAAAGAAAACAGTTGTGATTAAATGGTAACAAACGTTATCTAACTGGGGCAGCAGAGCCATTCTGAAAAGCATCGGTGAAACTGACAGTTTAGGAGTGCATTCGTTAAAGTTCCGGCAGAGTTTCACGGTGCATTTAACCCGCTAGTTAAACACGCTGGACCTACGAAGAACAATGCCCATCGACAGATCGGTCTACGTGACAGTGTAATGCATGTAGATGGGGCAGAATGGTCTAGGCGCCACGAAATGTCTCTTCCGTCAGCGGCCCCGATCTTACGCGTAATTTAAGCCTGCTTCATTTCTAAGCGTCCGTGCCTTAACGACAAAGCACTAGGGCGTGTCCCGTGGCATGGGTTGCGTTTTGAAGGTGAAACACACGCGGCGCTGCTGCAGAACTTGCACCACAGTCATGGGTCGCGCCCGCCTGGATGGCTTGTCGGCACGGCCGCGTTTTATGCAGTGCGTGAAAAAAAAATCTATGCCGGCCAGACTGAACACCCAAATGTCGTTGACGCCCCATTGTGTCCGTCAATGCGCGTCAGGTCACTTGCTCATGTTACAAAAAATAAAGGAATAAAAAATGGCCGCGCCAGTATGGCGTGATTGCGCTGAACGGTGCAGGCAGACCAAACTACGAGAAAGAGGCACCGCGCATAGCATCCGGTTGGCATGCCAACGTGATAGTTCACCTATGTTACAACGCGAGAGCGTTAATTAGTACCCCCGTTTCGGAAAAAAAGCTGCCCTGCGTCGGCAGTCGCGACCGTTCGAAGCCTCGCAGCCGGACCACTCCGGTAACCTTTGTGGGTCACCTAGGTCACGTGACCTTGCAGCGTCATCACAACCTGCCCACCGGATTGTGAGCAAACTGACCACAGTGGCAGGTTGTAGTTTAAGGCTGGTCGCGAGAGGCTGCTCAGAAAGAGCAACCAGGTCTCACAAGCTCTACCGGCGACAGCACCTGCCGTCGCAAGGCAGTGCCGCATCGCTTAGCGTCTGCACCTCTGCGCCAGGCTGCTAGCGATCGATGAATGCACAGTACAGAATGACCAATTGCGGGTAAATGGGCATTAACGCATTCGGGCCACACCCTTAAGGCGGTGCTTACGTGTCCCACGCAGTTTTTTTGGTCTGCCGGTCAAGTTTCATCACTCGGCTGATTGGTGACACTCCGACGCCTGAAGTTGAAGCCGCGTCATTGGTACTTCATCTGGCCGCGTGCGTGCAATGCGTTTCCCGTGTTGTGTCCTCACCTATACATCTACACCATGGTTTAGGTGCAGGCCGATGGCTCATGACCCAGCAAGTGGAGCTCCCGTAATTAGGAACCCTTTTATCTCACACGTGGCAGCGTGAAAGACTGGGCGCCTCTAAGTGACTGCCCAAGTGCTAGACCATTAGCGCACTGCCTCTGCTAGGCTGCCATGTCGTTTCGTTAGTGGGTGTCCACAGAGACAACCCTACTGCTTGCCAGGTTCAATGACCACTGGCTACAAAGGACTCCCTCCACAGGGGTTTGGGCCAAATGGAATCCACGCGCTTCCCAAGTCAACATCGCCGACTGGAAGAGACATTCCTCGCACAATGGGTTGACTAGCGGTGGCTTCGTACTGGCGTAAGTTGGTGCAGCTTAACGCGGACGAATAAGCAATCATTCTCCCACCATTCGGGGTTTTTCAGTGCAAATCATTCGTAATATATTCTTAATTCATTATATCTTTAGAAAGTATATCTGAAAAGAATGGTTATAAGGTTGGCACGACTTTTAAGCAGTGTGGCATGAATTTCAGGGAAAGAATGTGAGATGAGAATAAGAAGGTGGAAGATGATCAGTCATTCGGTAGCCTGTTCATTTAAATGTCACGATAAGAGTAAGATAGACCACATGGGTAATGAGCCACATGATCAATGACCATAGCTCACGTGACCTACCGATCATGAGACATCGCTGCCTGATGGCGTCATTTCATGCCGACGGCTTCGAAATATCGGTGCGGGGAGATCCGGCTGTGATAGCTGAAACACTAAATACAGTTTAACAACATGTGACGGCGCGTTTCGAGGACTCCAAGACCTTTTAACGCTGAATGTCTAGGAGTGATTTGCACTGTGTGCATTCTTTTTGCTTGCTACCCTTTAGTTGCCGTTTCATATACCGTTGTGCCCTGGCATGCCGCCGAAAGCGATTCACCAATGAAAAACTTGAGAACTTATCTTCTCGTTTATAATCCACCGATTTTGGTAAAAGTTTTCCGCTCTCAGCCACTGTTGCTCGTGTTTAATTATTCCTTTTTAGCCAATTATGGCCTGACTGACGAGCTTGCAAGCTCCAGATTTAAAAGGGTTGAAAAACAAAACGAAGAATGCACCGTCAAAGTAAGGCAAGCTCGTTCCCTGTCCGTTTGTCAGCTTGCTTTTATTTCCTCGTTTTGTCCGTTTCCAAGGAAAACTCTAGGAAGAGAAAAGAGGAAAGGAAAATTAAAGACAGCAGCGATGTTTCATCCCAGTGCAAAGCTCAACCATGCGATGAACGTCACGCAATAATGAGAAATGTCCTGGAGTATAGCGAATCCTTCTACCTCCCGGTATCATTTCAAGTCGCGGCTCTTGCGGGCGCTTGTACTCCAAGCTAGGATGAGAACCGAGATCTGAGTGAGAGTGCGGTGGACGCTCACACAAGAGCACGTACTGTACATGTACTAGCAGCAAAAGAGATAAGTTTGGGCCGAAAAAATAGTAAAAATAAAGTACCCAGCCCCGACCGCCAGTTGGCACAACGCGCTTACTGTCGGCAACAGATGAATCTCCAGCAAGCAAACTGAAGTGCTTTGGAACGGAAATACAAGCCCGGTTTATTAACTTTTCCAAAGGACAGTTGTTGAGCCTTCGAAGTGAAGTATAGCCTGCGCTAGTAATAAGCCTTCCACTAATATGATCTCATTTTGTTGTTTGTGTTACAGTTGTCTCGTTCGCGCTCCGTTTCTTGCTGAGGGTACGTACACACACACACACGAGTACACAAACACATACAGAGACACTCGGGGGCCGCAGGGGAGCAAAAGATCCAGCGTGCACACCCAAGTGCACACACTCGAGAGAGGCGCTCAGTAAAAGAGAGGAGAATAACGGGGCCAGTTTGAGGAGCGGAACAAGACACGGACAAGCGCAGCCCACACGTGTCGTCTGTGTCTCTTGCTTTCAGCATGCCCACCACCCACGCACCACAGGCGTGGCGTGTTCGTCAAGTCGGTCGGTACGCGTTCGTGGCTTTCGCAAGAGCTCGCCTGCCGGCCAAAGACCTCCACGGGTCACGCCGCGGCTGACCGGCGCTGGAAGAAGGGCAGCTCATCGCGCGAGGAAATCGCCGCAGCCTTGCGTGCCCACTCACCGTGTGTCCTATCCACGAGAGCGGCTCGTGCGTGTGGGTCCCCAGCGTCTCTTGGGCTGTCTTCGCCGTCTTTCGCTCGCGTGCGTCGGTTGTCGGCCACGGTTCACGGCGGGTAGTGCAAGCTTTAATGCCAGAGCAATGGGGATGTTCTAGTCAAGCTATGCACGGTACGCGGAGAAAAGCACCAGCAGAGCTCTGCAATGTTTACGGGCCGGGACATAATAATGCGCATTACTTTCAAGGGTAACTCAACACAGTTTCTTGTTCGCAAAATCGGAACAGCAATTTGGAAGCTTTAGGATTTCTGGACCTCAAAATAAATAAAACAAGAACGTCCAGTGTCGAAATTGGAATCTCCAAGAAGTTTGAGCTTGTCAGTATTCAATCCGCCTTGGTGGCTCTGTGGTTAAGGCGCTCGACTAATGATCCGCAGTACCCGCGTTCGAACCCGACCGTGGCGGCCGCGTTTCGACGCCAAGACGCTCGTGTGCTGTGCGGTGTCAGTGCACGCTAAAAATCCCCATGGGGTCGAAATTATTTCGGAGCCCTCCACTACGGCACCTCCCTTTCTTCCTTTCTTCTTTCACTCCCTCCTTTATCCCTTCACTTACGGTGCGGTTCGGGTGTCCGCCGAGATGCGAGACAGATACTGCGCCACTTTCTTTCCTCAAAAAACCAGTTTTCCTTTGCAGTACTCAAAGCTGTAACTTGTGAGCAGGCAATTAAAATTTCATTAATTTGACGGGCTAATAATATCGGCGTTGTAATCGAGAAAATACGTTTCAAGCTTCATTAGCCGATTACTTATCTTTTATAATCACCTCATGCATCATCTCCCATTACGCATCACGATATTTTTTCCTCGTCGGCGGCCACCACTGTCACAAAGATGCAGTCTAAAATGAATTTTAAATTGGTTGCTGGGGAAATCAAAATGACGCAGTATGTCTCACATAAAGGCGGACACCTGAACGGCGCCGTAAGGGAAGGAATAAAGGAGGGAGTGAAAGAAGAAAGAGGTGCCGTAGTGGGGGGGGGGTCTCCGGAATAATTTAGACTACCTGGAGTTTTTTAACATGCACTGTCATCGCACAGTACACGGGCCTCTAGCATTTCGCCTCCTTCGAAATGCGACTGCCGCGGCGGGGATCGAACCCGCGTCTTTCGGGTCAGCAGCCGAGCGCCACAACCACTGAGCCACCGCGGCGGGCTGAACTGAACTGGGGTTCCCGTCTTCTGTGTGACTGGATGGCTTCGTGAAAAACAGGAAGCGCTTCGAGTGACCAATATCCGGCTGGCGCAAGTGATCCGGCTACCATGTTGCACCCATAGCCGCCGTGCTCTTAACTCCGCTCTTGGCCGCTGTCAGCGCAACCAGGGGAAACAACTAGCCCTGGGCAGCCAAGCGCAGGATGTACTTGGTTCCTGTTTTATGTATTCTCTTCGATAAAGTGATCCACTTTCTCTCTCTAAGCGTTTCGCTTCATTTATTAGACTTCTACACTGAACAGCCGACGCACGAGTCAATTGAAAAAGAGAGAGTGGATGGGGGGGGGGGGGGGGGGCAGAATTACAAGCCTACTGACTTCATGCGATGTTCAAGGGCTACTCGAAGCTAGTAAAGAACAGAGCAACAGTCAAGCGCAAAATCCTGATCACCTTGAGCAGCCGAACTGCGCCCACTGCAGGACAAAATATATTCTCCGTCATCTCCAGTTAACATTTTGCAGCGGCAGGTATCCCTTCTCCGCAAACTGCGTAATCGCATTGCCTGCTTCACTCTCACTCCCCAAATTGGGACACGTTTCGTTTTCTCCGGATTTTCCTCGCAGTATTACGCCTTGTGTGGTGCCGTCTCCAGAATTACAGCGCTTACTACCCTGCAATGTCGCACACTGTATAGAAACACACAAGCAGTTAGCCGAATTGTCCGGCGTTAGGTCGAACATGGCCCTGTTCCTACGCCAGCATGGTTAGCCTAGGCGCCTGGCTCCCGAAAACAAGATGTTTTTAAACAATCCTTCCAATTCTTCGCCAAATTAACAGGAAAGTTCAATAAGAGCGTATTAGCATGAGTACATGGGAAAAGTTGTGAGGTGCATGTGGGACGGAGATTACTTGAGTAGAAAGAATGGGATTTTGCGCTTGCAGGCATAAGCCATCTTGAATGTTGTGAAAACAGTGTTATTTCCGCGTTCAAATTGCCGGAATATTTGGTGAGTGACTGAAAGATGTCGAGGGGGTCATCACTGAATGTTTCGCGGAGCTACAGGCAGACAGGTAACGAAGATGGTTTGGTTTATGGGTGTTTAACGTCCCAAAGCAACTCAGGCTATGAGGGACGCCGTAGTGAAGGGCTCCGTAAATTTCGGCCACCTGGGGTTCTTGAACGTGCACTGACATCGCACAGTACACGGGCCTCTAGAATTTCGCCTCCATCGAAATTCGACCCCCGAGGCCGGGATCGAACCCGCGTCTTTCGGGCCAGCAGCCGAGCGCCATAACCACTCAGCCACCGCGGCGGCTAGGTAACGAAGAATGGACAATAAAGCGCGAATGTAAATAGGAATGGTAGCTCACACGTTGTTTCGAATTGGGCGCAACATGAGACGGTCACTAACTGTGGCAAGGAACAGCTTTAAGGAAAATGGTGTCAGCATCGAAAGCGGAATGCGGGGGCGACTGCGGGGGCGACTGCGCACAGACGTAACGCCTTCGAGAGGCACCGTAGCTACGCATCCTCCGCGGTTGGTCCGGGGGAGGAGCATTTTTTTCTCGGCAGGCACAAACGCCCAAACTTGATTTTTTTTTTAGAAAAGCGCGTCTCGAGGGGTGTTGTGTGACAAGTTGGCAGTCTGTGCTGTGCGTGGCAACAGTGCTGCTCCCCTCAGCTACCCGTGTGGTAAGGCAGTGGCGCCGTTATGCGGCACCCCGCGCGTCCCTCGCTCCCAGATGCCCCGGGTTAACACCGCGTGGCGGCCAGGCTGGTTGCGAAGTGACACGCTCTCCCCGTCTTCACAGAGACTGCACTCGGGACAGAGACGCTGTCAGACATGGCGCGGTGAGCGCCTGGTTTAGGAGTTCTAAACGCGCCAATCAAAAACTTGGCTGTCACTTTTGTGGAAAACTAGGAGCTGACAAATAGCCGATACAAGAAACTGAGAAGTCCAAGTCGCATGAACCCCTCTCTATCAACGAAGAAGTTACTCAGAATTATCCGCATAACATCTGCCTTGAACAGTATCAGAACATCTGCAGAGGATAAATCGCGACTGATTTCATACAGAATTATGAGCTCTTGCGGAGCCTATTAAACTAAAACACCGCAGAACAGTTTACTGCGAAACGAAAGTATTGATAGGAGTTTTGGTTCATCGTTACAACGATCCCTACGTGGGTTTATGAGGACTGCTTGTTAGCCATGCTTGAATAAAAAGTTAGGATCAACAGAAGAAGTTAGTCGCTTATCAGCACAGAAAACGGCACACGCTGAAAATATCCGTGCAGCGGCGATCGCCCACATTCTAACATAGCTAGCCGTCTTTGTAGCTAGAAAATGCAGCGTGAGGAGGTGAAACTATTTATTTCAAGAGCTGTTCGAGATTTGACCCTTTGATATGAGTAACAAATAACGTGCCTATATTCTTACAAAATGTGCGGCTCAAAAGCTGACCTTAGACGACGTCCAAAATTAGGCACTGTCAGCCTAGCTAACCAGTATTTATAAAGTGCGCTTTAAATGAGACACATATCCGCTAACCTTTAATCCGAATAAATATATTGGTGCTTGCTTTTAATGGAAAGCTAGCAATCACGCTTGATGCCCACGAATTCCTGAATTGCGGCACTTAAAAATTTGGTTGGTTCGCTTATCGTATTCTTAGCACCTCATTTCTTTTATCAGGCTTCTTTGGCGGTGCTCGCAATTGCTCCGTTGTAAAGCTCCTAAGAACTTCTGCGCCCCCCACGTTTGTCGCATATTTTCTTATCTCCTAGTTCAGAGGCCAATAAGACGCACCTGCAAATCAGTTCTTAACATTGTGAACATCCAAAATAGCAGCCTGTACGTGTGCAAAATAATAATAATAATTGGTTTTTGGTGGAATGGAAAATGGCGCAGTATCTGTCTCATATATCGTTCGACACCTGAACCGCGCCGTAAGGGAAGGGATAAAGGAGGGAGTGAAAGAAGAAAGGAAGAAAGAGGTGCCGTAGTGGAGGGCTCGGGAATAATTTCGACCACCTGGGGATCTTTAACGTGCACTGACATCGCACAGCACACGGGCGCCTTAGCGTTTTTCCTCCATAAAAACGCAGCCGCCGCGGTCGGGTTCGAACCCGGGAACTCCGGATCAGTAGTCGAGCGCCCTAACCACTGAGCCACCGCGGCGGGGCAGTGTGCAAAAAAGAAGAACGCGGAATGCGCTCACCGCGATTCATTTCTGTCTCGCTCACAGTGCACGTGCAGTGCGACACACAGCTGCGAACCAGAGCGCATTCGCTGCGGGCAACGTGCGCGTCCCCGTATGTCTCTGACGTTGAAGCGCGACATTCCCAGAGGGCGCCCCGAATGCTTGACCGCCTCTGGGATGGCGTCGTCGTCGGCCTCTGGCGAAACGGGATTCGGTGCGGCTTCTTTTCCTCTATCTTCGTCGCCTTTTTGCCATTTGAAAAAAAGAAAGAAGGAAACGTTGAATTCCGAATCCATTCTGCAGAACAAAGCCGCTGTGACGCCTCTCTGGAGGTTATCGCACCGTAGCCGACGGCAAGGGATTATGGGAATTTGGAAGGGCACAACGAGACGTCCTTGTTCCCCAGAAATTCGATTACGTAAGCAATGAAAGAAAAGGAAGCAAGGGGGCGGAATAAATCGCAAAATAGAATGCATGAATAGATTCGTTCAGGAAAAGCGAAAAAAAAAAGATGGAATTAGGGCAACACCGATGCGGCTTCTTTCGCCGAAGTTTCGTACTTACGCGTATTCGTCTTTATCTCTTGCCTTCTGCTTATCTTGATGTGGATGTCAGCTTCGATTGAAAAGGAAGGGTTTAAAGGCACAGAGGAAAGCACTGATAGCGGACCGACGTACGCAGAGGCGAGCTGTCTGTTCGCCGATGCCACAACAGGCCGGTATACGATTACGAATAATTGGCTCAAGAGGCTGGTCAACCTAAAACAACCCAGGAAAAAAAAACAATATGACAACCGGACAAACAGGATATGCAGTTTCGCAGAATTAACGGGCGAAAAAAAAAACAATGGCTAACTGAAATGCGAAGAATACAACCAAATGCAACGGGTTTTACTGGAATAGACAGAATGAAACATTTGAGGCAAATTTTTGCTATTTTTTTCACTGACGTGTTTTTCAATCTTTGCTGCATAGTATGGTTAAAGCGTTTACGGGCTAAAGAAAAAGTGCAAACGCGCCTGTCCTAATTTGTCGAATATATTATTTCACTTTTCGTCATGTTCGTTTTCTGCCTAATGTGTTTCTTGACCTGGGGTAGTAAATGAAGACAAAAATTCGGGAGCCGGCCCACATTGAGCTAGCCCACCTTTTCCTGTTCTCTTCACAGTGGCTCAGTGCCGCGAAGTTTGTGTCGTTCATTTGGCAACGCTGGACTCCGGCGTCACCTCTGATGTGCGACCACTTGTGGCATTTAGCTGCCCGTTAGCTCCTCTGTAAAAAAAATACATAACTATTAACATTACCTCGGCTTATTTTTCCAAAAAAGAAGACCCTATAGAGAGAACCAAGAGTGACAAACTGTTAAAGCATATCGACTGTAACCTGTCTAATGGCCCTCGACTGTGTAGTGAGCATAAACATCGACAAAATACATAGCATTCGAAGCAGCACCTGCAATTGGCGAGCGAGTTGTAAGACTTGTTCCACAAATTCGCCTTCTCGCTCAGTATGACTTGCAATGCGTCCGAAGTGAGCCAAGTGAGCTTTTCGATTCAATCAATGCGTCGTAGCACAGAGCTCAATCATCCTGTGTGCTTTGTTCTTCGCTTCGACGGCTGGATGCCTCAGTTTTCATCACCACTGGCGTCGCACTGCTTTGTGAACTGAGCTCCTGCCACATCTCGTGTGCATATCAGATGGAGAAAGGAAGTTGACAGCAAGGGGCTGGAATGAGCAAATTGGTTCCGAAATATTCATGAGCGGGAAGAGCTTTACTACACATTATATGGGATCACGAGACTGATGCGCATCGTGTTTTTCTTTTTTTAAGCAGTGGTGCGCTTTCGGCTGTTACGAAAACTGTAACCTGAGAACAAATTCCCTACCAAGATGACTCATGAAGAGAGAAAGCTGAAAAAAAAAACTCGTTAGGCACTTGTAGTTGAAACAGAACACGAAGGTAGATTAGGAAACGTGCCCCTGTACTAATAAAGTGAATTTTAAGTTTCTGAAGGGTAACTTAACTAAGAAAATGAATTTGTTGGAAACTTAACGCAATAATTAAAAAGGCGCTTTTTGCAATTGTAAAGGTGGTGTAAAGCTTGACATAATCGACGGAATTTCTGATCACAGTATACCTGTCTGCGAGTTACCACTCAATATTCTAATAACAACCCGCTCCTCCCAATCGACAGTAAGTAATTTTAATAGAGCCGACGACGCTAGTATAACAACACATCTTGCACACGAGTTTCAGATGTTTGCCGAAGCAGCATCTGAAGCAAGCTCAGATGTAAACTCCCTCTGGCTCCAGTTCAAGGAAATCATTTTTTTCTGTATATGTAGATATGTCCCCTCAAAAAACAAGCGCGTTAAAACAAAGAACCCGTGGATCACGCGAGAGGTCATTCATGCAAAACGCAAAGTGAAAAGGCTGCGTCGCTCTATTAAGTCCAAAGGTACTAACCCCGACAGAACACAAAAATTAGCCAGTGCAGTTGAAATCTTCAAGGATAAAATGATGAAATCAAAGGAATACTACTTTAGTGTTACGCTGCCTGACTTCCTTACTTATAGCCCACACAGGTTCTGGAACCACTTCCGCAATAGAAACACAGCAGGACACGAACAGACACCAGAGGAAAACAGTGCGAAGGCTAATTACTTTAATGACTTTTTTCAGTCCGTATTTACTACCGATAATGGCGTTATTCCCCAGATGGCAACCACCCGAACTTCAGATATCAGAGAAATAAACATAACTGATGACGGAATTTTCAATCTTCTCTTGAACATCGATACGAAGAAAGCCAGCGGGCCTGATAACATACCCAATGCATTTTTGAAAAGATACGCCGAATGGTGCAGCAAATATCTCGGCATAATATTCCGCAAATCACTTGCTGTGTCAAAACTACCGGATGACTGGAAGCTGGCGAAAATCATTTCGATCCATAAAGGAGGAGATATCAGTAGTGCATCAAACTTCAGGCCCATTTCACTGACTAGCACAGCATGTAAAGTTTTCGAACACATAATCTCAAAACATCTAACAAATTTTCTAGAGCATAATAAGTTGATATCACCTGACCAGCATGGTTTCCGCCGAGGGCTGTCGACTATCACTCAGTTAATCGAAGTCGTTCATGACTTGGCCCTCAGCATCGATACCTGCAGTCAAACTGATATATTACTACTAGATTTTTCCAAAGCGTTTGATTGCGTGTGCCATAACAAACTAATCGCAAAGCTGCAGTGCATGATCGGGCGGGGGGAAGTTCTGGGTTGGATCAAAGAGTTTCTATCTAACCGTTCTCAATTTGTAATCTTTCAAAATATGCCTTCTAAAATAACCGCGGTCACTTCGGGAGTTCCGCAAGGCTCCGTTCTTGGCCCACTTCTCTTCCTTATCTATATTAACGATATAACCACTCAGATTAAATGTAACATTAAGCTATTTGCAGACGACTGCATCATCTACAGGAAAATAGAAAGTCCGGAAGACCACATTGCGCTTTCCCAGTCACTTGACGCTGTGGTGGATTGGTGTGATAGATGGCAGATGACCGTCAATTCTAAAAAATCAGTGTGCATGACAGTAACCAGGAAAAAAGTATCCTCATCTTTCCCTTACAGCATTCACGGTACGCCACTCATGAAAGTCTCCCAGCATAAGTATCTTGGTGTTACACTAACCGCTGACTTTAGATGGGACGTACACATCGCTAATGTAACATCGGCAGCCTTACGAAAACTGTTTTTTTTTAGAAGATGCATCCGACTCGCACTAGCATCTACTAAACTCCTAGCATACAAAACTTTCATAAGACCTATTTTAGAGTACGCTCACACTGTTTGGTTTCCGCAAACAACCACTAACATAGCAAAACTAGAAAAAATACAAAGAAAGGCACTACGGTTCATCCATAACAAATATAAGCGTACTGACTCCCCATCGAACCTTGCAGCTATTTCAGGACTCCCGACGCTATCAATGAGAGCAAAGCACGCGCGTTTAAAATTTTTGTACCAACTGTTGCATAACGATTATAACATCAATGTGTCAAAATATATTTGCCCGTCCCAGACTCGACCGACACGACACAAACATGCGCTCACTCTAACTGATTATTCCTATCGCACAGATGCACTTAAACATTCATTTTTTCCTGTAGCCATCCGAGAATGGAACAAACTGGATGCCTCGATTACTCATGCGCCGACCTTAACAACGTTCGCTACAAGGCTCGAGGCCGGTATTGCCGCAGAGTAACGCTCTCAGTGATGCACATGGGCCTCTGGGTATTGATAATCCGTTTCACATCCGTTCTTTCTTGTCGTCTTAATCAGTGCATCACCCCTTGCGTAGTCATAGTTTGTTTTCCTGGGTTCAATTGTCCGCTATCCTTCAGTATTATTATTGTTTCCAACATATACGTATCTTGTCTTGAGCGCCAAGGTTTTTTTTTTTTTCGCTTCTACGTGCATGTTGTTCACTGTTAGCCGTGTTTGATGACTTCATATGGTAACCTTGTCTGGAGCCGATTGTACATAGTTTGTCCTCAGGTAGGCAAATGAACCACTGTTTTACCAGATTTATCTTTGCATGTGTTCTTGCCGCATTTTGAAATTTCCTTGTGTTGTGTGATGTAGTTCTTGCCTCATTGTAACTGTTGTGTATGCCCACCTGCTAGGGCCCCGTAAAGGGGCCTGCAGTATTGAAAAATAAATAAATAAATAAATAAATAAATAAATAAATAAAATCTGCTGCAATAATACTTGTCTGCAATAAGGGAGTAATTACTCACTGGCATCCACCCAAATGCAGCCATACGGCTACAGAGGAAAGCTATACAGCTTTCTCAGAAACATCGAAATTAAAGAAAAAATCGTCCTGGCCCGTGGATAAATTTTTCCTGCGAATCCAAATGGGACAATCTACACCGTCGGGGTACTTTCATACCGACACGGCTGTGGGGCTCACTTCAAGCGTGCCTGCTTGCTCTTTCCCTCCATTTCTCTTTCACTGAGAGGCTCCGTTCCATCCCACTTGCTCCGTCTGTTCTCTCCAAGAACCACACTGCATTGGAACACGAACGCCGCCTCGCTTGAATCTTCGCTAACCAGCGTCTCGACCGTGCTCTAATTCGAAAGCTCAAATGAAGGCGTGCTCATCTCAAGACTCACCGGGGCACGCGCTGCCAATTGTGACAGGATCAGGATGCACGGGGTCTCGTTGCAGAGGTGTGACTCCTTAATGATCCCTTGCCGACACCAAACGCAGCCAACACAAAAGTGCATGGAAAACTGGAGGAGTCTGTTTAGAGTCTTCAAACACACGTGTAACAATTTCGGCTGTCGAGACGTTCTAGCTCAATTAGAGACAGTGACAACAGGTCTGCAAGGATTGTGCCGAAATGCCCTCAATGTCCTTACGTGTAAATATTTGAACTGTGACCTTTCTTTTTATTTCTTATGCAATCATAACAGGAAACAAACGAAAAAGGCACTTCCCGGTCTGGAAAAGGCCCTCTAGTCACATTAAATAGGGCAGGTTTTTGCAAGTTATTTCAATCCATTTACTTTCATTATCCCTCTTACCACTGTTAAGGAAAGACATTTGAGTTCTTCAATAAGTGCTCTAATAGGAATTCACTGCACTCAGTCAAATCAGAAACGTTTGCTTTAAAATCACATGCCCAAGTTTGCTGAGTAACTTCTTTCCTTCTTGCAAGCTATAAAAAGGGAGGAAAATTTTATTTCATTTCCCTTCTTTGCATTTTATGTTGCCGAGAGAAATATTCAGAACTTTGGCAGACAAAGCATTACTCTAGAAAGGCATGTAGCTTCCTCAAGCGTGCACGGGAAAGGTTCCGATGTAAATTTACACTAGCTCTGGTTGTTTTTCTTTCATCGCTCGTCTTCGTTTTTTTATATCTTAGGGATGATAACAAAAAAGAAAGCTTTTTCCTTTTTCTTCTTGTAGATTCTTTTCCATGGGGATGATATAAATGCCTATAAATGGCAGTCAGGCATTCCGCATTATCACCAGGCCCTACTGTCGACACACCCCTGGCCTTTCATTTCCTCTCGTTGCGAGTGAGTGACTAAAGCCCCAGTCCCAGCGCCATCCACAAAGTACGCAATAATCCGTGCTCTGTTCTGCTTTAAAAAGGCACTATGCTTCAAGCGTTTTTGTTTATGTGCTTTTTATATGGGCTGTAAATTTCTCTCTTAAAATGAAGCACGGCAGTATTCGAGTGTTGGCAGTTCCATAACCCCACAAATTCTGCCTTCTTTATATTCTCGGGCTCCATTGCGATATTTTAATCTTTCTTAATCGAAATTCTCAAATCACAAATTAATTTAAACAAAAGAGAAGCATGCCCTGTCTTTCCTGCTGGCAGGCACACGTAAGGAAAAAGTCGATTACAAGGCTGGGGTATATCCCCACTCATTTCACTTCCACGCAGTGCTACGCTTGGTGGGGTGCAAAAACACCATAAAAAAATGAAACTTTGAGCGCTTGCAAGCGAAGATGAACACGAAGAAGACAACAATGTTGGCGCACGTGTTGTCATCTTCGTGTTCGTCCTCGCTTGCAAGCGCTAAATGTTGCATCATGGCATAACAACTCGCGCGAACAGCCACTTTGACTATGAAAAAGCTGTCAAAAGAGAATAAATTATAGCTTGTTATCAGACATTTAGAACCGATGCCCGTCGATATGTACCAAGAACGCAAGGACCCAAGCAGATGATCGAAAAACAGAAATTAAAAAAAAAAACTCGTGTTTCAACCGAGCGGTAGACCGGATGGCACTTAATCTCCTTTACATTTTCAGTCCTGTTCGGTATAAAGTACCGTATTATCGCTCTACGCTTGTATCGCATAATGCAACGTCTTCTTGCTGCGGTTCTTGGCGGGGGGGGGGGGGGGGGTGCTAGCGTAGCTGCTTCTTCAGACTTCTTGTGCATCCCATCTCACGAAAGCCGGCCCTACTTTCAAACTGGCGATATGTGTGAACACTCTGCAAGGTCTGCTCCTCGATAACTGCGGAGCAGCTTGAAACCAGCCGCTTCTTAAATTAACGCAAAATTTTTGCTCGTCTAGCACTCATAGGCCTAACTGTCATATAATTTCACTGTTATGGCAGGCATTTTAAAATCTGCTTCTTGTGTTCAGAGCTCAACCGCGGTTTACAAGTGGACTGAAACGTGGCCACATTTTGGCGGAATTTTCAGAAGGTTTGAGTTATGACCCTTGCTCGTAGCAAATTCTATCTTTCCTGCACTCCGTGAAAGGACATCGAACCCATACTTTGCATCTGCATACGTACTGTGCAAAACGGATGACAGAATTGGTGCATAGACCTCATCGGGGTTTGTACAAAGGAAACATTAGTGGCCAAAATGGATACTCGGGGCCTTGATTCCCTTGCTATCCCGAAATATTCCCGCTTCTTTTCACTATCTGTCCTTACCCGACGTTCAGCTCATCTGCTGTTGTTTCCACGAGAATGCCTCACGCAGAGTCAGATTACAATGACGTTATTTAAATAGGGCTTCGATGATACGTCATTTTTGGCTCAATGGCACTTTAGACAAAGTTGCCTCATCAGCCTCAACGTAACAACAAGAAGGTTAATGAGCCAGAATTGAATGAACGACATTCTTTGTTAGCTGGGTGCAATAGCCATCGACAAAGGGAAGCGCTAGCGCAAAAACGTAAAGAAAAACCTTAGTTTGGAAAAAAAAATGTATAAACATTTTCTTCCACTTAACTTTTGCCTACAGCCTTTCGAAATCGGATGTCACGTTAAGCACCTTTTGATGCCCCGTATACGTTGCGCCTCTATCTTAAGCCCATTATGCGCGATCAATAATAAGCATTGAGCAGGGAGAAAAAAAAGTTCCACGGCAATGAAAGCGAGTCTGTTCAAAGGCAGCGGTGCAATGTCCCGAAGCAGGGCGTTGCTTCTTGCCTAGGACGCGAGCGCTTTTAATGAGAGCACCTAATGCGACCTGCTTTGCTGTCGTTCAGGCAGCACGGGGACGGCTGTCTCCGATGCTTTGCTGGCATCGACCAGCCATAAGCAAGGGAAACAAAAATAGCCGAACAGAGACGATAAAAACACGGAGGAATGGTCGCTTCTCCCCTCACGGCGCCTAAGGAAGAAAAGGGGACATCGGGGATCAGGAAAGTTAGCAGCACAGTAAAAAGACAGCATTAGTTTTCTTCCTCTCCAGACGCAGAATCCACATGAAGCTGACTGAATGGATCTACCTCAGTTCATCTTGAGAAATCTTTCAAAGAAATTCATTAGCCGATATATCCGTTGGGTGCGAACTCTTCTGCTGGAGGGCCTGTGGCATCAGGATGCATCTACTGGTGTTATTCGGAAGGCGTTGATTGTGACTGTCCTGGACCAGCGCAGTGTCGGCTAATATAAGCGGGCTGTCCCGTTCAGGCGCCAGTAAAAATTGCAGACTGTCATCTACTATCCGCTACGACAGCGATGGCCAGCCTCCTTCAAGATGCAATGGGAAGACTGCACAGATTGAGAGCTCTTTCTTGATTCTTCTTCCGTTCTTAGTCGACGGAGCGATTTGCCTGGTTGTTTCCGATAACGAACAAGACTATAGCCTATTAAATAGGTGCGGGGTTCCCAGCACCTTACAACCTTCTTAGAGGGACAAGCGGCTGCTAGCCGCACGAAACAGAGCAATAACAGGTCTGTGATGCCCTTAGCTGTCCGGGGCCGCACGCGCGCTACACTGAAGGAAGCAGCGTGTCCTTATCCCTGTCTGAAAAGACTGGGTAACCCGTGGAACTTCTTTCGTGATTGGGATAGGGGCTTGCAATTGTTCCCCTTGAACGAGGAATTCCCAATAAGAGCGAGTCATAAGCTCGCGTTGATTACGTCCCTGCCCTTTGTACACACCGCCCGTCGCTACTACCGATTGAATGATTTAGTGAGGTGTTCGGACCAATGTTCGGCTGCGTCGGTCTGTTGGAAAGATGACCACCATTTAGAGCAAGAAAAAGTCGCAACTAATGCGGGGACTGCGTAAACGGGCCGCTGCCACACTTCGATTCTTGGACAAGCCTTCACCGGAGACTACCGCACTCAACTCCGGTTCCACCCCACTACTTAAGCAGCCTCCAGCCCCGGGATCCTTTCAGTGGGCACGTCAGCTGGCCGTCTGCCAGAGCCATGACCAACCTGTTCAAGTTGTGCGTGCAGCTTAGTAACGCATACCCCTCCGTCAAAAGCTGCGACCACTGTTTTGTCCGGCTGGCATGCAGCCTTTGCGCTCTTGGCCTGTACGCGAAACAAATTCTGATCTTGTAGGGGTCTTCAGGCGACAGACTCTTCAGGTGTCTTTGAAGGTATCGGCTAACAACTGCCTGCCAGGTTCCTCTCTCCGTTACGATTGCTCTAAAGGGGCATTCCAACTTATGACTCTTTGCACTAAAAAACACAGTGAGCACATGTACCTTGTTACTCATCACTTCATTCTTCATCCGCTCAAGCTTCAAATCATCTAAAAGCGCAACCGCTTTGGCCATCGCCTTCGTCGGCTTCACATCCGTAACTCGGAAGTTCTTGTTGATCGCTGTTAGTGCCTTCTCCCCGAATAGTTTCCGCGGTAGGACCACGAAGCCGCCTTCTTTGTCGGACAAAAGAACCCGAGGCCCAGAATCACAAATTGAGCCAGCCACTCTTCTCAGCAGGGAAGTGCAGTCCTACTTTTTTTTTTCTGATAGGTGTTGCTGACTGAATCAACTCCTTCCGAAAGGCAGCACCCTTTCTCTTCCCCTTCTACCTTGTCAGCGATCCTGTGAACCGAAGCCAAAAGCTCAGGCTTGCTGAGCGGTACTTCCAGGCTGAACTTAGGTCCCTTCCTGAGGACCCTTTCAGTGTCAGATGAAACAGTCGCCCCTCCAAGGTAGATAACAGGCACCTCACCTGTCTGCTTCATTGGCGCCTTAGGTAAGCTTGTCGTCGCTTGTTCCAAAGGAACTCAGTGGAGTCTCAGCCAGGTTCTGGTAGTCCTTGAATGTCCTCATGCCGGCAGAGCCTGTCCCCTTCCAAGTGAAGCACACCGACCGCAGCCAGTCCCGTAGTAGTCGAACGTTTCTCCAACATTCGCTCCTTAAAATCTTAGCCAACCTTTCTTTTCCAGTGGCCTTCGGAGCAGCCCAGGAAGCCGAACAGTCCCACAACGCTGGGCGGACAGACCTGTTTCCTTAGGCAAAAGCCCAACAAAGCGGTTGCGCTTTTAGATGATTTGAAGCTTGAGCGGATGAAGAATGAAGTGATGAGTAACAAGGTACATGTGCTCACTGTGTTTTTTAGTGCAAAGAGTCATAAGTTGGAATGCCCCTTTAGAGCAATCGTAACGGAGAGAGGAACCTGGCAGGCAGTTGTTAGCCAAATTCTGATCTAATTGCTACTGTTTAGCGGTGATGTTCAATCCAATCCTGGACTCACTGATAACAGTTGCTGAGGGAATTTCTTAACAGCGAAAACATACAGAACCCGTGGAGCGCATATGCCAGGTTTTCTCAGATCATGAATGGCAGTTTACCAATATCCCTCACGAGAAATGTTTACAACAGCTGTATCTTACCGGTTCTCACCTATGGGGCAGAAACGTGGAGCGTAATGAAAAGCGTTCAGCTTAAGTTAAGGACAACGCAGCGAGCCATGGAAAGGAAAATGATAGCTGCAACCTTAAGAGGCCGGAAGCGGGCAGAGTAGGTGAGGGAGAAAACGTGGGTTAATGACATCCTGGCTGAAATCAAGAGGAAGAAATGGGCTTGGGCAGGGAATGTAATGTGAAGGCAAGATAACCGCTGGTCCTTAAAGGTAACGGAGTGGATTCCAAGAGAAGGCAAGCGTTGCAGGGGGAGGCAGAAGGTTAGGTGGGCGGATGAGATTAAGAAGTTTGCAGGCAAAGGGTGTATGCAGCTGGTAAAGGACAGGGTTAATTGGAGAGACACGGGAGAGGTCTATGCCCTGTAGTGAGTGTAGTCACGCTTATGATGATTGGTGATGAGGATGATGACATCGCACAGTACACGGGTCTATAGCATTTCGCCTTCTTCGAAATGCGACCGCCGCGGCCGGGATCGAATCCGCGTCTCTGGGGTGAGCAGCCGAGTGTCTTAACCCCTGAGCCACCAAGGCGCAACACTCTTCTGGGACAGGTGTTGCTCTTCCCGAGCTCCCGTAAGGCTCATGCGCCGCGCCACTTCGGGCAGGTGGCAACTGCATGGAAATCACCAACCGTGGGAAGTTTCCTCATAATCCGGTGGATAAATAGCTACCTACCATGATGGGTAGGTTGTGATGACGTTAGAATGTCGCGTGACCTCTCTAGACGAAGCAGAAAATTTCGAAGGGGATTTCAAATCTGCGGTGCTTTCTGATTCATCGCTTGCGGTCATGTGGCCCTGATGACATCATCAGAGAATTGACCAATCAAGGAATGTCGTTACGTAGAAGTAGGAACTTGCCTAACTGTAGCTGAAATGCTATCGTATCGAAAATAAGCCTGTTTCGGTGAATGTTTAAAATAAACGAAATTGAATTACCTGAGAAGGCAGATAATAGAAAGGCGGAGCTACGAGTGAAGCTCACCTTTATCCTGCACATACGCAGTAGCCGCGTTGTACATCTTCGTGCTTCTCAATTTCGCAGCTTCAAATTAGGCGCGAATATTGCAGCGAGGTATTGCATCGAAATGACCGCCGCCAGTATGCTGACTCCGTGCGCACGTCAGCCAGAGCACCCGCGAAATGTTTTCCCCACCAGTAAAAAGGAAACGGTTAGTATGCACCCACAATCAAGATGCCACAAGTAGGGAAAAGCCGCGTTATAATAATAAATTGGTTTTTGTGGTAAGGAAATGGCGTAGTATCTGTCTCACATATCTCGGCATACACCTGAACTGCGCCGTAAGGGAAGGAATAAAGGAGGGACCGAGCGAAGAAAGGAAGAAAGAGGTGCCGTAGTGGAGGTCTCCGGTATAATTTCGACCACCTGGGAATCTTTAACGTGCACTGACATCGCCCAGCACACGGGCGCCTTTGCGTTTCGCCGCCATCAAAACGCAGCCGCCGTGGTCGGGTTCGAACCCGGGAACTCCGGATCAGTAGCCGAGCGCCCTAACCACTGAGCCACCGCGGCGGGTATTCCACGAAGGCCCATTACAAAGCTTCGGTTTTAAGGTGGAGCGCCATCGCACCCCAGACGACAGAGTGCCTGCCGATACAGGGCCTGCCGTCAGGGCATCTTTATAAGGGGCGCAAGAGTAAAGGAGGTGTCTGATTTCATCATCATCATCCTCATCATCATTATTACTACGCCCACTGCAGGGCAAATTCCTCTCCCATGTGTTTCCATTTAACCCTGTCCTTTGCCAGCTGCATTCACCCTTTGCCTGCAAACTTCTTAATCTCATCTACCCAACTAACCTTCTGCCGCCCCCTGCTACGCTTACTTTCTCTTGGAATCCACTCCGTTGCCCTTAAGGACCACCGGTTATCTTGCTTTCGCATTACATGCCCGGTCCAAGCCCATTTCTTCCTCTTGAATTCGACTAGGGTGTCATAAACACGCGTTTGTTCCCTCACCCATACTGCCCGCTTCCGGTCTCTTAACGTTGCACCCATCATATTTCTTTCTGCGTCGTCCTTAACTTAAGCTGATCCCTTTTCGTTAGCCTCCACGTTTCGGCCCCGTAGGTGAGCACCGGTAAGATACAGCTGTTGTACACTTTTCTCTTGATGGATATCCGAGAGAGCCTGTCATATGCGCTCCAGCCCATCCTTACCCTTCTAGTTACTTCCCTCTCACGATCCGGATGAGGTGTCACTACCTGATCTCACTCGCCGACTAATGCGCCGGGTATTACTTGCGTCGTTCTGATCAAGGTTGGAGGCAATCCGCCATAGAATTTCTAAATATTATTTACAGGGGGAGCTGGCGCCACGGTCCATGCCAGTTTATTAAAGGGCACTTCATCCACCGTGGTACTGTTGGCAAGGCAGCATGGTGTACTTGGCTTGGCCCTGATACATAACTTCGACTGCAGAAATACAAATTTTCGCATAACATACATAGCAAAGAAGCGTTGCTTCACCATCAATGTGTCATATAATAGAATATGCGTACTGTACTTTGCAATAAAAGATCAGAAAGGCAGCTAGGCACCAACAATCACCGAATTTGCCCATGGCAATAGAGGGCTTTCTCTTCATGCCGCCAAATATAGCTAACCGTCGAAAATAATAAGGCACACTTTTTAGAGCGAATGTTCTGTTATTGGGGCTTAAAATACTACGCTTTAGAAGCTTCTGTTCTCGTATTGTGAGTAATAGAAACTTTGTGAAACAATAGAAATTTTGTAGTCTGCTATTGCGGGACGCGCCGCATTTCCATGCATAGGCTATGTTCGTGCCATGAGAAACTTGCCCGAGCCCTCGCTGTTTTATGCGAAACTAGCACGCACGCACTAAGTGCCGGCTCTCGGCATGTCCTGGCGCTGCGCTTACATATTTTGCCTAGAAAAACACGAATTAGGAAGCGAAGCCTGCCTCAGCTGCCGGCGGCCATGACATGTGAGAAAGAGGTCGGTGGAGTGTTTTTAACTCTTCCTGTTGTTGACTTGTGGGGGACGATTACACATTATGCAGAAGAGTGTCAAGTCATCACATTTCGTCAAGCGACGATCATGACGGCGGCTTGCTGAGCGAAATGATCGCTTCTTCAAATTGCCAAAACACATCCTTGTTGGTACGGCACGGCACCTTCGTTGCGTGCGCGTGAGAGAGAGAAACTGAAAGAGGGAGCAGGCTGGCTCAAAGTGAGTCCAGCAGCCGTGTCGGCGTGAATGAGTACCACGACGGTGCAGATTACCGCATTTGTTCGCTGCGTAGCGCAGTCACCATACTACAGGCCTGACGTTTACGTGGAGTTTTCTTATGAGAAATATCCCAGTCTTGCAATCACAGTAGCCCACCGTGGAACAGCTTCGCAATGACGCCCTTATAGAATGCCTAAACACGTTTCGGATGCTCCTGCAGCGGCTGTACTGCCAGATGAGAGCCGGCAATGAGCGTTCGATTGAAAAGAAAAAAAGATTGGAGGAGTCGGTGAGCGTGGGAAGGCGACCTCGGTTTTCGACAAACCAACGGCGAATCCAATTAACAGCCACGCAGCAAGCCAGGGGGCGCAGGAGACGAGAGAGGGCTCCCCCAAGCGGATCACGGCTTGCCGAACCGCAATTAAGCTGACGAGATCGGCTCTCACTAGTGCGTTGCATATTTTATGGCTTCAGGATAAGTGCTTTCTTTTTTCTGCATTGTTGTCGCTGCCTCCACTCTCGCCTTTGTTCTGTTTGCTCCCTTTGACCCCCCAGCCGCAGCGAAACTCTGTAAGGCCAAAGGGCGCTGCTAATCGAGCGACGCACTCTACGTGACGTGGTCTGCCCGCTGTTCGCGCCGAGGTGACACCTGTCAGGCACCTGTCGACCGCGTTGGCTGGCGTCGCCTGAGGGAAAACAATAAAGACGACAGGACTGCTCGTCATGCTGAACCTCTGTTAGCCCCCCTCCGCCGTTCTCCTGCTCCCTCACACGCGCATCTTGCCTCGCTAAAACCGGGCACCATGACCAAAGCTATAGCTGGCTCCATCAGAGGAAGTAACCATGGTAGTAACAGTGGAGTTGTTTAACTTGAACTCCCCCTCCCCAGTACACGGGCCCCTAGCATTTCCATTTTGAAACAGCGCAACAAAGACGGGACGTGGAAACTGAGGTGTAAAGACAAACATGCGCTGTTTGTCTTTACACCTCAGTTTCCACGTCCCGTCTTTGTTGCGCTGTTTCAAAATGGATACGCACCAACTTGCCCAAATTTCTGCTTTCCCCTAGCATTTCGCCTCCATGGAAAGGCGATCGCCACGGACGGGATCGAACCCGCGTCTTTCGGGTCAGCATCCGAGTACCACACGCAGCGAGCCACCGCGGCGGCTTATAAAGAAATACACCACTCGCCAGACACGATGGGATGCGACAAGTCTGCGTTACCAGCGTTGATAGTAGAATTCGCGTTTGCGTTCACCGCCTTCACATTGCGTCTTTGAGTTTGATTTCACTCTCGCTTTTTCGTTCCGATGCAGCGTTTTTTAAGGTAGGCGGAGGCGTTCTGGCGGTTTGAGGTTCGTATGCCGGAGATGCATTTTTTTGGCGCGGTGGTAGGCCCACCCACAGGAGGGTGCTCCCGGGGTAGGCACCTTCGGGCCGGGAGTGTGCTCGGAAGGTGTCCCGATTCCCTCCAATTTTATAGGGGTGCCGGTGCGGTACAGGTCCAACACACGCACACGTGTCACGGCTTTTCGCCAAATGAAGCTGCACTGCTAACGCAGTGAATGCATATTGTCTCTGTGCAGTGCACATATTTTGTGGCAATGAAAAGAAAGCTCCGAAACGTCTGGGGCGGCGGTAACATTTTCCGGAACAGCCGGCTAGGAGACAGGCAATACATGCGTGGTATTAGTCGTCGCTGCACATCTGCAGGGAAGGAGAGGACGAGAGTCGTTAACCGCATTTGTCTCGGGACAAGTCCTGTGGCAGTTTGCTGCTGTGCCTGCCTCGTCCGAGTAGCGTCAGGAACACAATCACTGCGAATCGGCCTCTGGCTCAGCAACAGCGATGGAGGCTGTTGCGCCACATGGAGCTTGTGTCACGGAATAGTCGCCACGGAAATGCGTGGTGCACGCAAATTGCCCCATTGCGCGAGCGGGCTCTGCGACTAAGTGAATAGGATTGTCCCCATTAGAGCGGCCTTTCGCGGACAGTTCCGTCCGACGGTCTCATGGACATGCTTGCCTGATTAGTTTTTTGCGCTTCGCGCCGTGATTGTCCAACATCGCGCAGACCTGCGACAGTTCTGACGCGCCGATTTTCGTTTTTTTCTAGCGACAGGTTTCTAGCGACAGGATTTCACAGAGCAGTGACGTCATTCACTAATCTCAGTAACCTGAGTAAGCAATGCGTTTTTTTACTTAATGTCGCTACGGGTGAATTTGCCGCTGAAAATAACAGTCATAGTAAAGAGAGAAACAATAATCAATTGCTTTTCAGCCAGGCTGTGTTCCTGTTTCGCCCTGTCCGAGCTTTGCATTAGCAAAGACGGAAAGCTGTGTGGGACCAGGCAACGTTTGCGACACCCTTTCTTTTATTCTTTTAAAGCGATATCGCTATTAAAAAATTGGGGGACTCTTCTTCTTTAAGGGCAGGACGCGACAGCGTGTTGCAGCGTTGCCAGGTGTCCACGGAACGCCATCGTTCGTTTGGCGCGACGCCTTGCTGGTTGGACAATTTAAGGGAAGGAAACATATATTAGAGGACATCCGAACTGCGCCATAAGGCAAGAAAAATGGAAATAAAATTGGTTTTATGGAAAGGAAATGACGCCTGTATCACATATCTTAACAGACACCCAAACCACACCGTTAAGGAAAATGAAATGAAAAATTAGAGTACGCTTAAGCCTCGCCTTTAAGAGTGGAACGCGACAGCGTGTTGCAGCACTGCAACGGAGTCCACGGAACACCATCGCCCGCTCGGCGCGAGGACTTAGACAAATCGCTCTGCTATGTACGGTGAAACGGACGCGCGGAGCGGCAAACCACGTAGAAGCTGTGCCAGGCGCCTAGCCGAAACGCGCGGTACTCAAGTTGCAGTCGTCGTTCGTCGGCACATTGTTTTCGACAAACACGATGCCACGAACGCCAGCATAGCTTCCGCGCCGAACGAACGGGCAGCAAGCCGCAAGCTTCGTGGTGAACGCGCTTTGGATGTGCGCTGCGTTGTTCGCCGCTCACCGCGTGATTCCTGCGTTCCCGCACGGCCCCACTGCGCCCGAACCAGGCGTACATTGCGAGGAGAAGGAGGAGGGGAAAGGATAAATTTTTCGCTGACGGCAAACGCCACCGACGCCGACGACACCGGCTTTTCTGCGACAAGGGGCCCTTAATGCTATTTCGTTAAAACACCCTACTAAGACAACACCGTATTCAATAGACGCGCCTTGGTTCATTCCAAACCATGGAGCTGGCGTCGTTTACCCGCCGCTTTGGCTCAATGGTTAGGGCTCTCGGCTACTGATCCGGAGTTCCCGGGTTCGAACCGGACAACGGTGGCTGTGTTTCGATGGAGGCGGAACGCTAAGGCGCCCGTGTGCTGTACGATGTCAGTGCACCAAGATCCCCAGGTGGTGGAAACTATTCCAGAGCCCTCCACTACGGCACCTCTTTTTTCCTTTCTTCTTTCACTCCCTCCTTTATCCTTTCCTTTAGGGCGCGGTTCAGGCGTCCGCCGATATGCGAGACAGATACTGCACCATTTCCTTACCCCAAAAAACAAGTACCCGGGTTCGAACCCGACCGCGGCGGCTGCGTTTTTATAGAGGCAGAACGCTAAGGCGCCCGTATGCACGTTAAAGATCCCCAGGTGGTCGAAATTATTCCGGAGCCGTCCACTAGGTCACCTCTTTCTTCCTTTCTTCTTTCACCCCCTCCTTTATCCCTTCTCTTACGGTGCGGTTCAGGTGTCCAACGATTTATGAGACAGACACTGCGCCATTTCCTTTCTTCCAAAACCAATTATTATTATTAATTTTTTTTTCAGCTGGCGGGCGGAGTGGTTAGCGCGCTCGTCTCGCTCTCCGGAGGTCCTTCTTCGATTTCCCAACTCGGCCAATTTCCTGCTCGGTTTTATTTATTAATGCTTCTAGGATTTTTCGCCCTCGGCCAACTACGACACCGGCTTTCCTGCGACAGGGGTCCTTAACGCTCTCGTGTTAAAAACTTCCTCCGTTTTGCATGGCGATGTCTTCGGCACAGTTTGTCGTAGCCTAAACCTCTCGCTTTTTTCCGTTCGATATAATAATAATAATAATAATAATAATAATAATAATAATAATAATAATAATAATAATAATAATAATAATAATAATAATAATAATAATAATAATAATAATAGCCTATATTTCCGTCAACGTGATGAGGGAGGTTGGGGGAAAAAAGCCGGACAGATTGAGTGGTTCCCGCCTCCCCCATACAAAATACATAATTTATTGAAAATACTATATAGATAAGCTACTAACTGGGCTCTCTTGAGAATGTTAGCTGTGCAGACAAGTCACAGAGGTGGGCGTGGCCAAAGTAGGCACTGGAGTGCCCGCATAGTGGCTGTCGCTGTCATTTTTCACCGGAAGAGAGAAAGCGGCGTGGGTGGGTGAGGTCTGTTGTTAACATTAAAAAAAAAATAAGAACGGCGGCGTATTTTTTTTAAGGTTATGCTTATATTGTCACGATGGCGTTGGCGTAGAGTCAGCAACGGCGTTGAGCGACCGAGAGCCAGTAGCGGCGTAGCCCTGGACGAGAGCGCTTCCTCAACACTTCGTTCTCTTCTTGATCGGCGCGTTCGTCTTCCCGAGCGCTGGCGTCAATATCACATACTTCAAGTTAGTGGAGAAATCTTGCTGATTATTACGAGGGCGCTGAAAGAATTTAATGAATTTCATCACCAGTATTGCACCGATATTTGCCACTCTGCCGGCAATTGCAATAGCTACTAGTGGTGGAAGGCTTCTTGTAGCCACCAAGGCGCTTTTGCACTATGCCTACTGTCTGTTTTTGTATTAAGATTCGAGCTCAGAAGATGCTGGCATACTTTATCAGAGTCTTCGTGGGCACTCGAATTCCCCGTTGCCTAACCTAATCTCCAATTACTCGTGCCACCGTTCTGAAGATAAAGCGCCACTTGGTTCCTTCTACAGCGGGAACTGTTACGAGCGCCACCGGCACGGCGTGGCTGCAGTCGATCCGCGATCGCGTGACCACCTCCTACGCGATGGCATAAAACGAAATGGAGCCTGCCAAACCCGAGCCTGGAATCTTGCGATCCGCGCATTCAGACGCTTTGTCTGTTGCGCACCGCAGAGACTAACAGAGAGGGCTGTCACTGGTGCGTCCCTGCGGTTGCAGCGGTGCCCGTCCCGTCCATATGCTTTTTTTCGTGTCTTTTTTTTCTGCGCCGTTTTTTTACGTTCAGGATGAGCGAACCAGTCCAGACCAACCTTTTGTTAAAACTCCGAGGACACGTGTGGTTCCGTGGAACCCTCTGTGCCGGGAAATCTTGCGATGAATTTAGTTTCTCGGTAGTTTTAAATATTAGTAAATTCTTGCGTTCCGGAACAAAGCATGTCGTTTATTAGCCTGCCGACTGTGATGGCTGGGGAGCACCATATCCACAAAAAGTCATGTTCACAATGAAAACTTGCGCTCAAGACAGCAAAAAGCTTCCGAAAACGGCCGCACTTTCGCGAGAAGCTTCGGCGAAAGCGGGAAGGTTCTTTCCATCGAAGGAGCCGACAGTCGCCTCGACTCCGCGCCGAGTTGGAACGTTTGAGCCGAGCAAAGAAAACAATGTCCCTTGTTCCCTGCGTTAACCCCAAAGGGGGCGAGGGGGGGGGGGCAGTTAATCGCACAGTGTCCCCAAATAGCGTCGATGACGTCGGCAGAGAAGGGGGGCCCGAGGCGCTTTTCCTCGCAGCTGGCGGCGGATCGATGGCAATCGATGGGGCCTGTCAACATCGCGGCACCTCAGAATCTGCTGCCACGCTTGGAGCACATCAGACAACATTTGTGTGCTTCTCGAAGGTGTCGCCACTTTTTAGACGTCACGCAAGTGTGTAATTCTGGAGAGAGCACTTGCTGATGCTTCTTTCCCACAAGGTGCAGATCCGACAATGGCGGCAAGGTGGCGTTGTTTCTGTTGAGGGTGACTTCTAAGACAGTACCTTCACACTGTTTGAAACCACTTAACTTATTTATTTGCTGCTGAGATAGCGCGTTCCTGCATGTTTCCTTCAGCGCTCCTTTCAGAGCTGCGGCTTTGTTTTATCCAGCCCGAAAATATGCCGGGAGGGTGCTAGCTTTCATTTAAGAGCACTTCAAGTGTGTCGCTAATCTCGTCTTCCTATCACAAAGGTGGTGCGCGGTCGGCACGACAGGCGAGCGGGCAATGCTGAAAAACATGTTATGGTTAGAAGAATTTGTGTCAGTACGACAGAGGGATGTCAAAAAGAGCCTGCGCTGTAAAGGCAACAAAATGTATACTGTCTTTTTTTTTTCACCTTAGATGTCGCGTGGGTTCAGGATCAAGGCTATTTTCCCTAGCGCAACTCTAATAACCTAGCTGGGAAATATTTTGACACTCAAAATCGGACACAAATGTCCGGCTTGGTGTCGCAGTGCTGCCGAATAAGTGCATTCTAGAAGTGTAATGGAACCGGAAGAAAAATATATGCGCATTGTGTCTGCATTAGGCGCCCCTCGTAACATTGCTGTTAAGATGGTGCGTTAATTTCCTTCTCAAAGTAATGAGAAAGGGAAGGAATGACTCTGCCTAAGCAGGGATACGATAATGTCACGAATAACCGTGAGAGGACTGATAATCAGGCTAGGTAATGTGTTGTGGTTCATGCGAATGAACAGAGCAACGAACTCGACGAACAAATGCTTAGGCAAACCTGGGTGAGACACGAAGGCTGTGTTAACTCCTGTTCATCCTGTTCGCTGTGACCTTCATTTGTCTCGGGTAATGAGCCCATTTTACGTAGAGCGGCTTCAAAACTTGATAGCTCGCGTTTTTGTTGTGACACTCACATTTTCCTCCTGTTTTCCTAGTTTCATAAACATACACTCAAAGTGGAGAAGAGCTCGAGCACCAACTTTGATGCATAGTCTCTTCTGCGGTGTCTTAGACGTATGTGCTCCGAAAATATTTGTCAGGTTGACGACACCAGCTAAGGAATAAATAAATTGATCTTATTTACGAGTAAAGAGCACAACAGAAATACATATATTTTGCACAGCAGGAACATGTAATTCTGCATAATGTCTGTGCGTAAAATTCTGCCAGAGCATGCAGTGATCGGCCGCTTCGTCTCGCCAATTCCAGAGCCCTTTCATGACATAGTATAGCGCCGATTGCAATCCCCGACCGAGTGACCGCCAGCTCCCAATGTGAAGGACGGTCTCATGCGTTCTCTTCGACGGCGACGGCTGTCATGGATTCGCTGTCTCCAATTTTTTTGCGTACTTGGCTACTGCAGGAAATGCATAATTAATATGGGGCACGAAGTTTTTCGTGCCTGGCTGCAATAGCGGCTGCGCGACCTGCAAGGGGCGGGCCCTTCAGCGCTCCTGCAGAGACGGAACACGTGTGGCAGCGTGGCGAAAGCCGCCTCTCCGTACCAACCGCGTTCTCGTGACTACGGCTGCGAAAATCGTTTCGACAGTGGTCACGTTGGCCGAAGCAGTTTTTCGAAAGCGCATGCAGCACACCGTGACGAGTGGCTCCTCAACTTCGATGAAATGTTGCGGCATCGCATTCCATGCGCTGAGGGCAAAGTGGATTTAGTAGGGCATCTTCTAAATTTCTGCCTCTCAATGACGATCCGACAACTCAGCAAACAAAAGAGATCTGTCAGCAGCAAGTCGCGCATTTCGGGAAAGCTCGCGACGCTGGCAGCTGATCAAAGCGCCAAATGTGAAAGACGATCTCGGTTAAAACGGGCCGACCTTCCAATGATCGAATGAGAGGCCATCTCCCGCGGTGGCTTCGAGTTTCTTGCAGAACGCGGTAACTTAAAGGGAACAGAGGACGCCGAGAGCGTGTGCTCCTTGATAACTGACAGGGCAGTGCCACAGTATGCGTCGGCCAAAGAAAGCAAACACATGAGTGCTGCTGGTGGTGTTTGTGTGTTTCGCTTCTGGCTTTAGTTTAGCGTTAAGCACTCAAGTAGACGGATACCGGTTTCCTTAAACGAAATCATTGGCCTTCCTATAATGGTTGACACCACTTTTCTCAACTTAAGATTAATAAATAGCGACTACAAAGCTTCCTCTGGTCAGTACATCGCGCATCCAACTTAGAAATCTACTACTACACCTTTCAGTTTGTGCCGTAACAAGAGACACGCGACAGCTGGAGCAGAGCACAGCTTGAACACCTTGGCAGCTGTGTAGGCTTTCATTTGGTGCTCTCGCACCCCTCGCAGTGCATGTGGCGCAGTGTCACTCGCAGTAACCGTGTTTCTCCTAAACTTCAAGGTTACAATCGAATTCAACTGCGCGCTGAGAAGGCAGCTGCTAGCATCATTCATTAAGCGGTCACTTATTGGCTCTCAAGTCGAACTGCAGCCTTTAACGTGAGCACAGCTATAAAGGGACGTCCCTCCAACCAAGAGGAGATGTTTCAAGAAGGTGAACGTCATATATTTATTTATTTATTCATTAGAGTACCCTCAGGGCCCGCAGGGCGTTATAGAGGAAGTGGGTGAAAAAAAACACAGTAAAAAGTACAGGCAAAAGGAAAAAAAGGCTAAAATCATTATGCAGACGCTTGTTCGATGACATACTTAGTGATAAGTGGATTGAATGATGACGCGTCTTCAATGCAGGCGATATGTGGTGGACGGTGGTTCCACTCAGATAGACTTCAGTAAGAAAGAATTAAACAGCACATTCGTTTTACAAGTTGGAATGGCAACTTTATGAGGATGATCAACACGTGATGACACGTATGATGGTGTAGAAGAAAAAAAATCCTGTTTTAGTGTCTCATTATGAAAGAAACCGCTGCGGAAAAGACTAAGGCGTGAAATATTTCTACGAACTGCGAGATAAGTCAGACCAAGTTTAGATTTCATTAAAGAAACACTAGCCGTGCGAGAATAATCGGAAAGGATGAAGCGAGCTGACCGATTCTGAACAGGTTCTATAGCACCGATTAAAGTGAGTTGTGCGGGGTCCCATATTGACGATGCGTATTCTAGCTTTAGCCGTAATAGTGTTTGATATAAAAGTAACTTCATATGGGATGGAGCCTGAGAGAAGTTTCTGTGTATGTAACCAAGAGCACGGTTTGTACTGCTAATAACATATTCTATGTGTATGCGCCAGGATAAGTTGTTAGTGATGTGAACACCCAGATATTTGTAAGATAAAACGTTCTGTAATGAAATTCCATTGTAATCGAACGTTTTAGACGGGTTAGAATTGGAGTGAGATGGACATAATTTTGTGTCAGCGACGGTCTGTGGTTCTCAATCCATCAAAGTGCAAAATTAAGACGTTATCAAGATCGGACTGAAGGCGGGAACTGTCCTTAAAGTTATGTATTGCACGAAAAAGAACGCAGTCATCATCAAAAAGCTTAAGGGAGGAGTTAATGTCAATCGGAAGGTTATTAATGTATATCAAAATCAAATGCATCGAAGCATTGTTTATCCCCGTTTTATTTCTCGTAGACTTGAAACTGTCTCGCGTATATACAGCCCAGAGCCGCCGCCAAAGGGAACATTGCCAGCGAGAAACTAATAAATCAACAAATGGCCCCACGAGTCAGTTTCGCACTTTCCTTTTTTGGGGAGCAATAACAGCCTAAAGAAACACCTGACTATCTCACCATTGAGCTCTTCAGGCTATCGGGCCATGTAAGCCGTCGTCAGGCGGCACCAAAGAGTGAGCTTGCACACTCAATTCTTGCAAAAGACGCTCGCCGATCAGTTTCTGAAGTTGCGGCGCTTTTCTCATTTCAGGCGTTGGATTTTGTTTTGGTCCTCGAAGCAACAAGCATTCCCAAGAATGGCGCCAGAGTGATGTCACTGCAAAGTTTCGGACGTTATATGGAGTCTTTGCAGAGGGCAAGCCGCAAACCAATTCCTGCACTTCTTTTTTGCAAACACTGCAAGAACCACAGGAATGATGAAAATGATTGTGCATTTCTGCGACATTATGGCTCGCCAGATAAGTAAACGCTAGCACTCGTACTTAAGCTGCGTTTAGCACAGCTCAACGGCCGCAAAGATGAGCAAAACATGAGACGTAGGATAGAGATGGCAAAGTGGCAGCCTAAAAGCATGGCACATGTATTGTTCTCACGGCGGAGCCGCGTGCCTGCCTTGCGCTATGACCGTCGCTGTCCGCCTAGCCCAGCCCCTCAGCCTTACCGCTGAAGCCAAACTGCTTTGTGCCTAAGATTTCCTTTCGAGGAGTGCTTTGGGTAAGCAATGGGGGGTTAGTGTTAGAGTGCACGCAATATATGCTGTAATGATTTATCGGCTAAAAGATCGCATGCTCCATACACGGGTATTCGGTTTTGGGAGCGCCTGTGGACGATTGTTAAAGACAACGTCGGAGCGGTAATGAAAGAGAGGTCACATGGCCACCTATTATCGCTGGCATCAAAACCTGCTGCAGTTATGGTTTGGGAGCAGTTTGAAGATGGACAGCCTCCGGACGGACATGGCATCCTTTCGCGTATCTGGTGTTTTTCAACTCACATGCATCTGCTGTCTGAAAGCAGTTAAAAACGACGCTGGTACATTAACCAAAATCCATTCGTACGAATGGCCAAAAGCCATTCGTACGAGTTGCGTGCAGCACACGCGAAGCCCCCAAGGTGGTGAAGTACTGCGTCCCTTGCTTAGCTGCCGAGGAAGGTGTTGTGCACCATGTAGGAGCGATAATGTATTCGAGAGCTGAACGTTATGCTGTGTAGGCTTGCGGACAGCAGTGAAAAAGGCCCCTTCGTAGCAGTGGGTAACTACAACTCGAAAAAGAGTAATAGCACGATGTAAAACGACCATCTGCAGGCAAAAGCGCCGTGGTTTGGTATGAAGCCTTCTGGAAGATAGTTCTTTTTTAGGGCCAAGTGACCCTGCGTCCTTAATTTAGCGGGACAAACCTAACTTGGCACAAATCCCCAAGCGCAGTCAAAGATCCGAAGCAATCGTAACAAGGACAGCCGCACCGAACCCTAAACGCGACAGCCATGAGCTGCAGCTAGTGTGTGAAACCTGGAGCATGAAGTGTGACGAAACAAGCTCAAAGCTTGGCAAACCAACCAAGCACCGTGCTTGAGATGCCCGGACCTCCCTGCATCGTGTCTGCGGGATTTTCCTGTTCCTGACCAGAAACGGCGCTAACCGATGAGAAACATACTGCCTATGCATATACAATCCTGCTCTCGTAAATATGAATTTACGTCCTTCCAACGGTAAACCCGTAGGCCAGTGCAGTTATTCACGTGGCTGCGGGTCCGAAATCAAAATGCCACTAAGAAGAGAAAGTAATACCAACGCGTTGCAAGAGCAGCTGCATGCACAAGTACCCTCGCGCAGTCTCCTTTTTGCGCGCGTTGAAGAGGGGGAGACTACGTCGGCCACGTCGTTGGTTATTGCTATGCAACGAAGTTTGAAGTGGTTTCTCTTTCCGCTGTATCTTTCTACTCTCCTTTTCTTCGGTGACTGCAGTATAGGTATCCGCGTTATTTGTCCCTGGTTTGAACGCCAATATGGGGCGTGGTGAAAGCTATATCTGCATCAAAGACGCACTCTTTCACACGAGCCACCACCCAGAGTGGGGACCAGGGGTGCCATGAAAGTAAGATTAGGGAAACGCGAGTAGTGGCGGGCAAAGGCTTGAAGGGCTGGCTGGCGCGTGCCTGTCTCAAGGACCCGAATCCCCAATTGCATGCGGTTTGCCAAGCGGGAGGCAAAGTTTCACCCATTGTACAGGAGAAGAAGGATAGTTATAAGCAACGAAAGGTCATATAACATACACTCATATAAATTTTCGTTTTCATGAATATTTTTTTTTGTTGGTAGGAGGTGAAAGGCTCTTCTCAGTACTGAAAGGAGACCGCCGGCGGCCGTATTCTTTGAGGCGTGTCAGGGCTCGACTGGCTCGGACAGGAGAAGCCGTTCGAGCGAGAATATGAGCCCCGATGGTGAGAGAGGGACCGAAATCAATCATGGGGAAAGAGACAAAGGCGGCTGACGTGCCCGAAAGAGAGCGCTGGCCGGGCATCGAATCTGCTTGTCTTGAAGGCGCGTGCATTTGCAGGGCCCGTAGCTTTAGCAGCGACGCTGGGATAGTTCGCGGTATTATTCAGTAGGGAATAAAGGCGTCTAGTTGTTGCGCTGAGGAAGACTGAATGCGGAACGAAAACTGGCCGGTTCCGGTGAAATGTGCCGCACGCAATTTTCTCGCTCACTTTGCGGGAAACAGCCGGGAAGGTTTTCTACGCTCTGCGAGGTCGACATCAGGACCTCTGAGCCCGAGGCTAAAAGTACAACGCGGGTTTTCGTTTGAGGCGGTTAAAAATCTTCTACACTCTTTCACTGTTTTCATATTCGGTAGAACACTGAAGTCCGTGGGTGACGTTGATTCAGTAAAGGTTTCCATTTTTTCTTTCCGTCTTGGCTTCAATTAAATAAATTTCGGCGTAAATAAAGCGCTTTCTTTGATGGATGGATTACACGTGTCTTTTTTTTTACCGAAAGGGTTTATTTACAGCCATGATCCATTATAGCTAAAAAAACTGGCGACGAATTGCCGCCCTGTAACGACCTTTTATTTTTGTCTTCGCCACTTCGATTCCAGAACAATTTCGAGCTTCCGTAAAGGCCTTCGCGTGTTATTTTTATAACAGGAACATATATTCAGGGGGTAATGTTATTTGCGAGTTCAGATACTACATATCAGTGCTCTTTTTATGTTTTAATTAGCACACTTGCTGTGGTTTCCCTCTTTCCCACCGCATCTAGAAACCTGATTTGCTTGCAGCTTCAAGGTGCCCTTGTTCTAGGCGGTTAAGAAGTCGAATGAAACTAACCGCTACATTGCACTGGCTCTGAATTACACCTAATCTTTTTCTTCAAGGATAATCTAGGCGTTGGAGCGAGTCTATAGTGCCCTACATTAATACCGGTTATGGAGTTCGTTGCAGACAGCCGCATCTGCTTCTTCTGATGCTGTCGTATGCCACTCTCCTTTACTGACACCTTCTTAAACCTGTGTTCATGCCTCGTTCAAGCAAGCATTGGCCGCAGCTTATCTCAGCCTCTATGTTAGTGTAGTGCACGTAACTGAACATGGACATAAATAACTGATGTAGCACAAAGTGGGCTATGAAACTGGGACCATACTGGGTCCGACGTGCGCTCTGCAACGGGTCCCACACGGGCCCCTAGGGGGCGAATACCTCGATGGGTTCCATCTGGGACCGATGTAGGCAACCCACGCGGGGCTGCCCACTTAGCCCCTCTCTTGGTCCTATTTTGGACATATGAGGGCCGGCCCCGAGGACGAATATTTGTGCATTATATGGGTCATCCCTAGAACTCCGACATAAGACAGTTTCGACAGGGGAAGCCATAGCATTTGGGCTTGCCCACATGTTCCCGACAGGGATCCGACGTGGTTTCCAGCCTCAGTTGCTCTCTTTTGACTATCATCGCCTTACATAATGCACCAGTGTTTCACATGTTAGCCCGATCTGAGCAGCCGGCCTCAAATTTTCTCGCATCTACTGGGGCAATATGTGGGCAGTGAGGGTTTCCCACTCTTGTGCCATGTGGTCAGAAAAAGTTTGACTCTGACGACGGGAAAGAGCACAAACGAGGAGCAAGAATGACGAAAGTGCAGAACACCGAAAAGTTCCCACGTGAGGCCATGTTGGGCAAAGCGGAGGCACCTCATACCTGTGTCCTGAATTATAATGAACACTGGAGAGTCGCAGTGCATCTTGGTAAGGGGGTACAGGTATTATTGCGCATGGTCTGGTCATTTTGCGCAGTTTACCAGAGTGCTAGAGCCAAAACATGTTATTTTTTTAATCTTGCGAATATGCTAACAATTATTACAGAAATAATCCATAAAACCATGTTATAATACAAAATACCGAACTGAAAGAATGCATGTGGAGATGTGGAGTTGCCCTCTTCCCTACAGGGGGTCGACGTAGGTATTAGAAGGGTTGTTCCAGCCACACTTGCCCATGTGGGACTCATAAGGGCTCCACATTGTGTGCTGCTTATGAAACAAAGCTTCTTGTTCCTCACACTGCATGACACGCCTTTTACAAGTCGCGAAACTCTTGTAGCAGTGTTGCTGTAACGCTTCGCTCAACATCGGCCCAGCTTCCACGACACGCCTCCAAAAGGGTGCGATCTATAAAGCCCCGACACCATTGTTCACTATGCCTACGGCAGGCTCTTTTCTACACCGCCTGATTTCATGAGGGCTATAAGATATCACGATGCTCGGGATAAACAAAAACACAGTGCTTTGGAAAGTTCCACGGGCTCTTTTCTTTTGTTTGCGGAGTTCGCTATTCTTGGAGGTGATTGGTTTCATGGTGCTGAACGTTTTTATTTCTCTGTGTAATACGGACCCTGTCACGCGGTGATCATCTTGCCACTCCTGAACGACACCTTGCAAAGCGTTTCCTTGCGTTCTTCTTTTTTTTTTGCAGCATGTTTGCTTAGGTCTTGCGTGTTACATTACGTGTCTTGGGCAAAAGAGAGGGACATACTAGTCGCCTGTTCGCTTACCTGATTTTCTGCCGCTCCACCGCGGTGGCTCAGTGGTTATGGCGCTAGGCTGCTGACCCGAAAGACGCGGGTTCCATCCCGAACGCGGCGGTCAAATTTCGGCTCAGGTGAAACGATAGAGGTCCGCGGTCTGTGTCTGTGTGATGTCAGTGCACGTTAAAGATCCCCAGGTGGTCGGAATTTCACCTTCACTACGGCGTCCCTCACAGCCTGAGCCGCTTAGGAACGCTAAACCCCCACATACCCTCATAAACCCTAAACCGTAAGCTCCCTGCTATGCTTGCCTTCTGTTGAAACCAACCCTGTTACCCTAAAGGACCTCCGGTAACCTTACCTTCGCATTACATGCTCGGCCCATGCCCACTTGTTATTCTTTGTTCGAGCTAGAACATATTTAACTGGCATTGTTTCCTTGGTTGATTTTGTTGTCTTCCTGTTTCTGAACGTTGTGTTAGAATATGATAGATAAGTGACAAGCGAACATATGTATAATACGCTTAAACAGGACATGTACCTTGCCGGAAAGTCAGACTTAAAAGGTTTGCTTTGTAGCTTCTGCAGCATATTTCAAAATTCTTTCTATTGAATGAAAGGTGCCAACAAATAGTTTCTTCCCGTCAGGACTAACTTTAGCGCCAAAATTTGAATAATGACGATAATTGTGCACAGTCAAAATAAGAACGTTACTAGGACAATGTTTTTAATGATGTGAAACGCCCTGCATAAATCCTTCATGATTTCAATACTCCAAACGTAGGCGGAACTTGGATAGTGACAATTGTCTGAGGCCCTCGATTACAAGCATTTCTTGAGAGACTCTATTCAACAAAACAAAAAACCCGCTTTAACTTTTTCAACAATCTCAGTACTCGTGTAAGAGGCGCAATTCGGGTAATAATAATAACTCGCAGGTCCTGGGCAACTTAGCTAACGCAAGACCAAAACCACCAGCACTACGGAGAAGGCCTCCTGGCACGCCGTCACCAGTGCTTTACTGTTTGCGAGATGACAGCGCAAAGAAACGACATATCGGTGCTGTTTCAGCTCTGTCTTTCATTTACATAACTGGGCGGCTGAAGCCGACCCTTAGAGTGCTGCTCGAGAACCGCAGAGCACTCGTGGTGGTGGCGTGGAAAAACCAGCTGAGAACAAGGAGACGGCTAAGGAAGCCCTTCAGTTTCGCAACGCCGGTGTGTTCTTCATGTTCAAGACTTCGCAGGGGTGGCCGTATTTTTTTTCATTTGTTTTTCTTCGCGCCATCTGAACCTAGCGAGCTGTGTGGCCGTCGAATGACAGGGCCGCAACGACGACAAATGAGCATTCCGATGTTGCAGACGCGGCTCAGGCAACTTCGAAGCTATTGAAGGCCCTCGCTTTGCCGACGCCGTTACTATTTTATCCTAGCGGAGAGCAGTGTGTGTATAGTGATCTAAACAAAGGGTTTTTGTTATTGAAGCAGCGCTGCAGTACTCTTCAGTGCAGCAAGACATGAACCACCGTGTGCATTTCTTTATCTACGGTAATTATTTGCATCGTCTTGGATGCATGTACTACCTCGATGGTAAGAAACGCGAACAACCGGGCGCCAACACGCTCCGCTGTTTCAATTTATTTTCACCGCGCTTTTACTTGGGTGATAGCAAAAAGACCCTAGACTCGTCCATGATACATTCTAGGACGACTGCAACGTCTTTTTCGTACCACCCAGGTAAAAGCGGCGATGAAAATAAATTCCAACAGCGGAGCGTGTTGGCACCGGGTTGTTCGCTATTCTTTCCATCGAGGTGGTCCTTTCTTCATACTCACCGTATGAAAGTGTGTCATTATTGAAGCAAACTATCAGTATTCCCGACCTTATCACTCGACGCAAGTTCTCTCGTTTATCGCTTTTTCATTCCTTGTACTACGATGGCTCCCCGTTCACAGCTGATCGCATCGCCCCTGCCCATCATGTTTCATCCCGGTCTGATCATTCCCACAAAGTGCAACCCATCTTCGCACGAACACTGAAATATCAAACATCACCCTTACTATTATCTATGGCAGAGTGGAACTCGTTACCGGCCGACATAGTTTCTGAAACTGAGTTATCACATTTCCAAACAAAACTTTCATCGCACCTTGGCCTACAAAATTCACCGTGATATTTTCAGTATTGTTGAAGCATTAAATCTTATACGCTCAACCTATGTATCTTTCAGCGACTGCAGTGATGTGTACTTGCAATTTGTATATATAGTTATTCTTTGTATTTGTTAACTACTGTTTGCCAATAATCTGTACTGTGTTGTTTTCATGCCCTCCCCCCTATGTAATGCCCACTTGGGCCTTTAGGGTATTTAAATAAATAAATAAATAAATAAATAAATAAATAAATAAATAAATAAATAAATAAATAAATAAATAAATAAATAAGCGGGGACGATGCGCTCACGTTTCCTCGTGCTAGCGTCAAAATCAATGCACATCTGTGCATCCGTCGCAATAAACAAGTATCCGGATTTGCAAACCAGGGTCTTTTGATGCGTCGATATGATGCCATTTAATTCTTGCGCCGCTTAAAAATGAAGACTTTGTGGCCGCATTCTGTGCGTAGTTTAGCGCGAGACGAATTTTTATTTGTGGCGCTCAAGTACCACATGTGCTGTTTGCGAGTAATGATGCCGTGTCTGCGCATGTCAGTGGAGGCCTCTTTTGTACGTGCTATCATTATAGCCTTCCTGTGCCATTATCTGGCAAGGCCTGCACCGGGCCCAGTCAGCTCGGCCCGTCTCCACTATTTGTCTTGCGGCCGCCGCAATTTCGTCACTGTGGGACAGCGCTATGAGCTGCATCCTTGATGCACGCTCGGGACACTGAAATCATGCAGGGCGACTTGGAAATATACGCGCTCTTCAGGCATGCGTAAAAGTGCAGTTTGTCAGCGTTAAGCAAAATATATTTCTCGAGACGGTGCATTTCCGTGGACGTAGATAAATGTTTTTCTGCCGCTGGTCCAGCGTTCTAATCTTGGTGAACTTTCTCCGCGCTCTATCCGACTGGTCTTTTTTATGCTTTTAGAAACATGCAGCATCATCTCATGGCGCACGTTTGATTAAATGCATACGAGGCAGACTATATATTTAAATAAACAATGCATATAAAGCCATGGTGAAGCGCCAGAAGCTTGGAGCTATTTGGACTATGGGAATTATGCTGATTTAGAAAGGCGACCAACTTGGAAGGCTGTAATCTCAAACTTCCAACGACACTAAGGCTGCAGAACTTACGCCTGTTTTTAAAGCATAGTAAAATTCCCTCTAATGTAAGTTAATACGAGGGCACTGTTTGCGTCGCCTAAGCGGAAACCACGAACTTATGATACTTGTCATCTCTGTGTAAGAGTCGCGAGTTCGCGGTCTCGCTGGAGACTTCCCCACATCGCTGTAAACCGTGATTGGTTAACCAATGCATCTATATGTCTTCGGTAATTGGCTGATACCAGCGATCGCCTCCTGCGTGTTGCACGTTTTTAGCGCGACAGGGCGCAGGCCAATGGTGCGCGCATACAGTTGTTTCCACCGGGCGAAAGATGAGGGAGCTGCGCGTAGCATGGTATGGCGACATGGGTTGAAAAATGAGGCCCAGCTGATTTCTTGGGCAACGCCGGGGATTCCGAATGAGGACACAGTATCTTTTGCTCTCTCCCTCCCTCGTTTTTTTCTCGTTTGGAAGTTCTTTGTTCCGCAGCTTTTCGGCGAAGAATATTGATTGAGTTGTCGGTCGTGGCCTTGAACACGCTCCCTGCCCACTGAATGTTTGGGGCTTTGCAGTGGAACGTACACACGAACGGCTCGTCATTTTGGTGCAGTCTGTTTCGGAATGGCGTCGATTATGCAGAGAGGAGGGGCCTAGTTAAGTGAAATACGCAAAGGGAAAGGAGAACTCTGGCTACGACAAGATGGCGCAAATGAGTAGATGACCACACTAGAAATGAATTTCCAACAGCGCGACGTATAAGAAAGAAATGACTCGTTGATTCACTGATCCACGGATCTTTGCTCTCTTTCACTGAATGACTCCCTCTTTTGCTGACTCACTGAGCAATTAGCCATGTGGGACAATTAGGCGGCAGGAGTCATGTGCGAAGTTGAACTCAGTTTAGACTAGTAGGTGCGCAAAATGAATGTGTGCTTGGTTGGATAGGTAATCAGAATTTGTTTAGTGTACGTGCAGGTAATATCAAACTGACTGATGAAGAGCTGGATAACTGGATGGAACACATCCAAGGAACAAGCGCCAACTTCTAAGTTTAGATGAAGAAAAACTCATAGGATGGCTACGAGTGTGTAACGCAATGTTCAGCGATAGCTGTTTAGGCGTCTAATTTTGGGGACATATCCCTGGCGCACTGGTGTAGTAGTCACGTAATGCACCCCTGCCCTGGCAGGCGGCTGTTCCAAACAGAGCCACCCGTAGGCTTTTGCGATCCAGGTGGACGGTGGCATAAGGTCACGTGACATTAAGGTCGCGTGACATAAAGCGTACATGAACGCACCCACCGGTTACGCCGACGGCGACTAGAAAGCCAGGGACGGGCGCCCAACAGCTATCGCTGGAAAATATCAACATATCAATTAAGATGCGGAATCGTAAGAACAGAGCACTCATACACAAACAAGTATGAACGAGACTTCAAAAGTTGAAGTTGAAAGTTGAAGTTGAGAGCATATAAAACAGGAAGAGTACACTCAGCTTGATACAGCGCTACTGGCGGCGGCAAATAAGCGTTTCTTTGTTATCCGACCAGGAGAAAAGATCTGACTGCCCGCAAAAGAACCTTTATAATGCTTGTAAAATGCCGGCTTGGTTCTAATGCCGGAAAAAGCTCCTGAACCTCCAGCGCCTTTGTATTGCTCTAATTAGAGAAAATGAACTGATAGATAGTATTGACGCAAATAGACGTACCTAATTATATTGTAAACTTGGAAGCGCAAAAAACCGGACGACGGACAGAGTCGGTCAGAGAAAGCATTGAAGGCTCGGGGGCTGTGGCCTTCCAGAACTCAGCTGCAATTTCGGTAGATAATTTTTTAAGATTACTAGAATACTACTTGCAGGTAACTTTTATCTCTCATGACAACCAGTTTTTTCTGCAGCGTAAAGGTATCTGTATAGGCTCGTGTGTAGCTCCGATTTTATGTGACATATTTTTATCTTCAATTGACCGCCTTCTTGCACAGACTTTTCAAGGGGGGCCAGTTTTTAAAGTATTTAGATATGTTGATGACTTTTTAATTATTTTAAGACCACGGAACTCTACATCCCTTGACCATATTGTTTCATTGGTTTTAAATACTTTTAATCGACTTGGGAAAGGTTTAGTTTTTACCCATGAACTACCTGAAAGTCAGGCGTTGCGTTTTTTAGACATCAAGCTTATGTTCTGCCGAGACCATATTTGCTGGATGTACTCCCCCCGAGCCAACAAAGAGCTCCTCAGCTACGACTCGGCTCATTCCAAGGTGGTTAAACGAGGTATTGCGTCGCTTTGCCTGGAGTCTGCGCTTCAAAAATCTTGCCCTCATAAAATTCAACAGAGTGTCAATGATCAGGTTGAGCGACTTCTATCTGCTGGCTTCCCTGGCCCGGTCATTTCAGCTGTTGCTGAAACCCTCCTGCAGAAGCACAAAGGCGCCCAAAAAAGGTCTGAGCCCCCTTCTTCGACGCCGGTGGTGGTCCCTTACGTACACCAACTCACGCACAACCTAAAAAAAGTGGCGGGCAGGCACCGTGTGCCTTTGGTGTTCTCAGCACCCAATAAGCTATCTAAGCTATGCCCCCGCATCATGGGTTGTGCCGGCAGGGGCTGCAACAAAAAACATGGGATCGCCTACACCAAATGTGTAATAGGAGTGGTGTACTGCATTCCCCTCTCATGTGGCGCTTCATACGTCGGCCAAACTGGCCGCTGTATTAATGACCGGCTACGGGAGCATGCCAAAAACATAGAAAACAAAGACACTAGTGCTAATATCGTGCGTCACATTGCTTCGTGCACGTGTAGGGCAAGGTTGGAGAAAACCACGGTTCTAGGCAAGAGCGGCAATGATAAGGCTAGGCTCGTTCTAGAGGCTTATTATATCCGAAAGCTGTCCGATCGTTGTGTCAGTGACACGTCTGTACACGTTTATTCATCGGAATGTGCCTTTTTAGATTCTTTTTTTGATTAACTTGTGCGCATGTCTGATGTGCGGTTTGTGTGATTGTGTGGTTTGTGTGCCTTTTCCACGCGCATGCTCGACAATTCTGTTCCTATATAACTTCTGTACCTCAGCATGAATAAACAGTTGGTAGTAGCGCTCGTGAACCTGTTTTTTGTGTTCCCTTACTCTGTCCGTCGTCCGGTTTTTTGCGCTTCCAAGTTTACAACATGCATCACCAACTAGCCCGGCAGCTTGCTCTCCTGAACTAATTATATTCGCCTTATTGGGCTGTTTCAACGTCTAAAACAATAATATACCTACACGTACAGAACGCATATTACATGAACACAAATAATGAAAACCACTACACTATAAATTAGGCGGACTGTGGCGGCCGCCAGTATCGGACCCGTTACTAGGAGTTTCATCATGAATTAAAAGACTAGCGCATATAACAGAGACACAGACAAAGAAGTAGACAGGACGAGCGCTAAGGACGAGGATTAGCGCTCGTCCTGTCTACTTCTTTGTCTGTGTCTCTGTTATATGCGCTAGTCTTTTAATTCATGATGAAACACCAACTAGCCCAGCTTTCCGCCTTCGTTACTAGGAGCACCGCTACAGCGACTACGAAAAAAAAACAGAAATAAAATTTATCGCCATTACTCCCGCTACTGCTGCCCGCGATAGAATAGTGCGGGGCGGGAGGTGTTGCCTGGAGGGCTCTACCTCCATCAGTGATTGATGTCTCCTGCATGTGTGGCAGCTAGCGCTTTGCTTACAGAAGTGCGCTGAGAAACTGGTTTCTATAGCCGCGAGGAGATTTCATGCTTGATGGAGTTGGCCCACAACAAGCGCCGACATTTGCACAATCTGTCTGTCGCGTATATATGTACCTATATACGACACGCCGGGCGTAAGAGGGTTTAGTAGCGCCCCTTTGTGCCGCAGGTATCTGGCCATCGTGCACCCTCTGGTGTCCCGCGCCCAGCAGAGCAAGGCACGGGCCAAGCGCATCCTGCTGGGGGTGTGGGCGGCCCCGTGCCTGCTGGCCTCGCCTTTCCTGCAGCCGGCCCGCGCCGAGTCGGACACGCTGTGGTCCACGTACGGCAGCATCTCCCGCCGGAGCTGCCTCATCACGCTCGAGCCCAGCTTCAGGAGGTGAGTTGCATAGCGAGACCCCGGTGTGCCACTGCCTAGGTTGTTCGTGCTCGTAACAGCTTACAATCGCGTTTGGTATAATTTGCAACATCACGACAGAGAGGTCCCAAGAAATCACGGAGTCTGCGTTTACGTCACGTTTCACGTCACTCCGTCCTATGACGTCATAAAAGGGCACCGAGTTTCAATCGGAGCGACGGGAAAAACTTTTAAGAGCGTTAGCTCTTACTCACCACGTTTAGAGATTTCGTGCGGTCGGCTACCACCATGAGATCACAGCGCCATCTGTGGCAGAAACTAGAAAACAACACATCTCGCATGAAGAATTGTAGTGCCACCTACAATAGCATTGTAGAAACAACCACCTGCCGTGTGCTAATGATGACGCATCGGTGCAATTCGGTGGATAGGGTGGAACTGTGTGAGAATGACGTCAGGGGACCAAATGGCGGCATAGTTTCGGTTCCTTGAATCCAAGATGGCAGCCATTAAAACAGGTTGTGTCCTCCCATCCCTTTCCCCACACAACCCAAAAAATATCTTAAAACAGTAGGAAAACGGTCCCGTTACGGGAGTGCTAGATGTGGATACATTCGTTCCACTATATATACTCCGACAACAAGGGGCACCCATCCGGGGACAGTTATGTATCGCATTTGGTAGGCAAATAAAGTCCTATGGGTTGTGGTATAGAAATAAAACCACAATTCAATATTAGGTAAACATTGTATACATGCAATTACTAATTGAAGCGTTACCATATCCCGCCGCAAGCCAAATTCTAGGCCCACCTTGACCCCCCCCCCCCCCCCCCCCCCAAACGAAGCAAGTTCCGTCTGGGACGTATCTTGAGGGGGTGTAACTGGACAACGGGCGCCTTATTCTTCGCTTTATTCGTCTAGTAAACCAAACAGCTAACGCTCGTTACTTCAACGTCTTCCAGACGGTGGCGGTCTTTTTCAACTTCGAATCCAAATGTCTTTAAAATAAATGCATCTTTCGCTCCTGTACAAGCGGCATCACAGCCATGAAATGCCGAGCTATCAGATTTTGCTAAGAAAAAAAATTGATAGAAATCTCCTCACTGTCCCTTTAAGGCAGAGGTAAAGTGCCCCTTCCAATTTTTTTAAAAGGCAATAGCCTTTAATGGCTCATAGTCGCGGTGACCGTCCCTCCGTTACATCGCCGATTAGGTCACGTGACCTTAAGGTCACGTGTTCCAATGAGTTGCAAGCGGCATTCGCCTTCCCGCAGTTAAGAGATATCTAAGTGACTCCAACGAATTTTTTTTTTCGATATAGACCAGCATTGCGCTTCCACTGCTTCGTAAAAGAAGCATGAACCACAACTTGTTACAAGTTGCACTGAACGTGGCTGCACTTCGCGTTGTCTACATGAAAGGAATCTGCGCCGCCGTTTTCTTGCTTTTCATTGGCAACAGACCCTGACACAGACAGTCGCATAGAGAACACTCTGGCACAAACTGCGACATTGCGCTTATTGTGCCGTGTTTTGTTGCTGTAGAGGAAGACTGAGGATTGAATAGCCTCTGAATGGAGTTCGTAAAGTTCGGTCACTAATTTGTCATATGGCTAATGTACGGCACGTGCATTTCACTGGATGTCGTTGACGCATTAAATAACGATTGCTTCTCATCCGCTTGAAATGGGACCTTTCATTTTTCATACCTGGAGCGAATGTAGGCTCTACCTGGCCTCCCGCTTTGCAGGCTACGGAACGAACGCCAGACAGAGCGTGTCCAATTTACACAAGTCGGTATGCCTACATGACGAGAATGAGTTGCGAAGGGACCGGATGGCATCGAGTCTCCTTGCGACGAGCAAGCCGGGTGAACGAAACCCCCAGCGAGTGGCGAAACCGCATCTTTCTGCTCTGGGAGACTGAACAGCCCGTTTGTCAAGCGCTGCCTCTTCAAATAGGACAGTTGTAAAGACGCCAACTAGAACCACAAGCGTAATATTACGGTACTCAGTAAGCGTAACGAGTAACTCTAGGAATCCTTGCGTTATACAGTTGACTCGAATTTCAGGATTCTGGACAGTGGAGGTAACTTCTCGGTGTCCAGCCGTTTTCTTCTCTGTTGTGTGTTGGATTTTGAAACGCGTCGTAAAATGGGGAAACAGTCGGTGGCAGTGACGCAGTTGCGTCCACTGTCTCGTCTGGGTTTCATTTGCGCCAGGACAAGCCTCATGTGTGCGAGGGATTGGCCAATAACCTCGAAAAACAAGCTTACCGTCGCCCGATTGAGGATCTACGGCTGCTGGCTTAGCGCATTAATAGGGGCTGATCGGCCCTCCACCTTCAACGGTGGCCACCACCGGGATGTTCCCGTGTGAAAACCTCCTCCGTCCTCCCTCTTGGTTCATCCCATGGAAGACATTCTCTCCCTCGTACAAGTGGAGAAAGGGATTTCTCTCCCCAGTTTGTCACCAGCTGCCAACCGCGCCAGGAGGTTGGCAGGCCATTCCTCTCGCCACCATCCTGCCCTTGCCCGTGTTGCAGTTGCGCTCATTTCTTCGCCTCTGACAGTGACGAAAAGTGCGTGGAATCTCCCCCTTCTCGATGCTTCGGAGAGCAGACTCACGTCCCTCTCTCCCTCCCTCACCATTCGCAGTAAATTGTGAAGAGGCAAGCAAAAGAAAATATTGTCACGTGGTGTTAACTGCAGCCAGGCCAGAAGGCTGACAAGCAGGATTGCATCAAAGCAGAAAACAGTTTATCGGGCGAACTGGAGCCCCGAAAAAAATTTAGCGGCGATGATGGCAGCACGTGCTTTCGACGGTCGCCAAAAATCCGAATGGCGATGGCTCTCTGCCGGGCTGACTTTAAGGTGAGGACAGATATTCGAGATAAGGCCTACGACATAAGATAACGCCTATGACATTCTCTTGCATCGCCGAAACTTACGCGCGCGGCTACAACAATTCTAGATAAATATAATCTTCTCCCGTGGCAAAACGAAGTAAGTGATCAGGCCAAGTGCCTGGAAGACTAAGCCTCTTTCCGAAAGCAAAATGTTTTCCCCCTAATGGTGCCGCTCGTTTACTTACATGGCTGACTAGCGCTTGAAAAGTAACACAGGCGATATCAGACAATGGACATCACGCCATGCTGACCCAGCTTCATTACAGAAGAGCGCGAACCGAGGTATATGTCGCGCAATTAGCGAGCTGACGTCAGCAGCTAAGCACCAAGCCAGGCATGAAAGCTTGCTGGGGCGCAGCGGTAGGGCTGTAAAAGCCATAAAAGATGATATTTTTTCATAAAGGCCATGTGGGCATTACATGGGGGGGGGGGGGGGGGGGCATCACAGAAGAAATACAAAGAACAAAATACAATAGTAATATAACGACATTTAAAGACCGTGCAGGAACACATTTTTGGCGCTCGCAAAAAAGTGAAAAGGTTACGCTTTAATCAGTATGGAAGGCGTTTCGTAATATCTTCCTGCTTAAAAAACAGAAAAAAAGGCTGCGAGTTCAGGATGAATTTGCTTATGTTCGAGTCTAGAGAGGCGCTTGTGAAGTCACATGAATGAGTGCTAGACAGTTTCTTTTTGTGCTAGCGAAAGGGGATTGTTTTTATTGGGGGGAGGGGGGGATACATTCGTCTGTCACGGGAAAACCACTGACGGCAGGATGAACGTTCTTCAGCGCCCACTGTTGTGATTGGGGCTTCTACTTTTATTCATTGCTTTCATCCGCAAGCGCAATTATGCAAAGTCCTCCCTTCCTTACTTCACGCATTTTGTTTTTAACTCAGATCTCCTTATTCCTTGCCCTTTATTTTTTCCCCGGTGATTCTCCCCGAGTGCAGGGTACAAAACCGGCGCCTACTTTGGGTCAACTTTCCTGCCTTTCCTTTTATTCCTCTCTATCGCTCGATGGTTGGCAGCGCTTTATGTAGAAGTAATCTTTACAGACTTTAAAACAACAATAAAGTCAGAAAATTTATCTCATAGAAAGGGTGCTTGTGAACTCTAGAATTATATAGTCTCCCTTGGCTGAGGCTTTGCAGTGTGTACTGCATCGAATTCCTGCACTTCTGGATTTCCTTCTGCTCTAAAGAGAAAAATGGACAAAGCCTACATGCAATTAAGCCGAAAATGCGCTTTGCACACAAAATAGCCAATTTCATGTGTATTTTCTACTAAATTTAAGAATGACTTATAAATATTGTAAGCGAATCAAGAAACCAATTATAAAACAAAAGGAATCGCTGGTCACACATAATTACGGAGTAATCAATAAATTAAAACTCAAATTTCGTTTGCTTTCATATATCTCTCTGCTGTACTTTGCGCTTAGTGCATAAACATTAAATATAGAGAACTGATTGCAGTTTTCCTTTCTTTTTCCTAGGGTACCTGGTGGACTCTGTTCATTGTCAGTGTCTCTCCACCACGTATAGAATAAACCACTTTCATTAAGGGTCAATAACATCGGGTGTTTGAGCGAAAACCGTCACTTTATTCTAAGAATAAGTTTTTTGTAGCATAAAGGTGGCTTCTGTGGCATAGCAGCACCGTTGCTGGGGGTCATGAGAAAACAGATTAATGATGCCAGCTAATAAGATAGCGAAGTAATTGCGGACAACTGTATTTTCAACTCTTACAGTTGGCCGCCTCGTTGTACTCTGTTAGTTGTAAGCGGCTAATAGTAATAGGGAGACACGATCTCGCCAGTGCTGTTCATCGCCAGTTTACAGGAGGTGTTCCGAGGCCTGGATTGGGAACAATTGGAGATATGAGTTAATGGCGAATACCAAATCTGCGATTCGCTCATGAAATTGCCTTGCTAAATCGCTCAGGAGGTTAACTACAAAGCATGGCCAAAGAGTTAAACAAGCAGAGCAGAACGGTGGGTCTAAAAATATACATAAAGAAAACCAAAGTAATTTTCAACAGTCTCGCAAGAGAACAGCAGTTCGCATTTGGCAGGTAGGTGCTGGAAGGGCTAAGAGAATATGTCTACTTGGGGCAGGTAGTGACCGCTGATCCGGATCATGAGAGTGAAATAACTAGAAGGATAAGAATGGTGTGGAGCGCATATGGCAGGTTCTCTCAGATCATAAATGGCAGTTTACCAGTACCCCTCAAGAGAAAAGTATACAAGAGCTGCATTTTACCGGTGCTCACCTACGGGGCAGAAATGTGGAGGCTAACGAAAAGGGTTCCGCTTAAGTTAAGGACAACGCAGCGAGCTACGGAAGGAAAAGTGATAGGTGTAACGTTAAGAGACCGGAAGCGGGCAGAGTGGGTGAGGGAGAAAACGCGGCTCAATGACACCTATAGTCGAAATCAAGAGGAAGAAATGGGCTTGGACAGGGCATGTAATACGAAGGCAAGACATCCGCTGGTCCTCAAGGGTAACGGAGTGGATTCCAAGAGAAAGTAAGCGTAGCAGGGGCCGGCAGAAGGTTAGGTGGGTGGATGAGTTCAAGAATTTTGCAGGCAAAGGGTGGATGCAGCTGGCAAAGGGCAGGGTTAATTAGAGAGACATGGGAGAGGACTTTGCCCTGCAGTGGGCGTAGCCACGCTGATGATAGTGAAAAGATGACTCGATTTCTATACGAGCCGGTCAGGGCGAACAAATGCGCCCTATATGGCAGTTATGGTTCACATTCACAAACTTGAAATTGAGCCCGCTCCCGACGCCTAGGCCGCAATTACAGTCTACTTAATGGGTTATTTGGAGCATGAAACGTCTACACGGAGACCACGCGCGATGTAGCACTTGAAAGTAATCCGGGTGTAGGATATCCACTGTTCGTTACACAAACTTTGCACTCTTGAACGAAATCTGTCTCCAAGCATAAGGAATGGTATAATCCAGAGTTTGACAGAATGCCGTCTGGCGAGGGGCGAACATTCCTGCTTGATTCCCTGCTGAGCCGTGAACTGAACTTCAACGTTGCTGCGGCCCCTAACCTCGCAAGAATGATCTCTGCGGTCAAACAAGCTGTTCGACAGGTTGAGTCCAGTCGACGAGAGGAGGCACGTCCCCGTGCCATTGGAGCCCTTGAAAAACTATCGCAGACGAAAACAGGGTGCCTATCGCTGCCAGAAAAGAAAGCCATCAAACAGTTGCAGACGAACAGCGAAATCACAATCTTACCCGCCGACAAAGGCAACGCCACCGTCGTTTTGGACCGTTCCGATTACATCGCGAAGATGTCCGCACTTCTTGAGAATGCAGACACCTACATGAAACTCAACCGCGATCCAACGAAGAAAATTGAATCGGAACTGCAGAAGGTGGTGACTGAAATGTTCAAGTACGTGCCACCTGAGAAGAAACACTTGTACAACAAGCTTCTTTGCCACAACGGCTCAGCTCCCGCAATCTACGGAGTTCCAAAAGTGCATAAGCCAGGTGTACCACTGCGACCAATCGCAGACTACAGGCGTTCACCGCTGTACCAACTGTCCCGTCATCTGCACGAAGTCCTTCGACCGCGAGCGGGAAAAACGACGACCTACGTTAAAAACTCTGGCCACTTTGTGGAAAAACTAAAGCAGACGTCGATTGCAGATGAGGACGTCATGGTTTCATTTGATGGGGAATCTATGTTCACGTGCGTCCGTGTGGACTTCGCAGTACAGTGCTGCAAGGAAACGCTTCCCGTAGACAGCTCATTGCCTTCAAGGACTCCGCTCGACGTGGACGAGCTATGCCGTATCTTGCGGTTTTGCCTCGACAACACGTATTTTGTTTTCAACGGAACTTTCTACAGGCAGCGCTTCGGCACAGCAATGGGAGCCTCTTTCTCCGATGTCTGCGCCAACGTCGCATTAGAAGCCATTGAGAGAACAGCCATTTCCACGTTCCAACCGGCACCAAAGTTGTTCCTACGCTATGTGGACGACTGTTTCAGCATTATGCATCACGAAGATGTGCAGCATTTCCTACTTCATCTAAATTCAATTCAGCCATCAGTACAATTTACCGTGGAAAAAAAAGAAGCCAACGGAAAAATGCCTTCTCTCGATGTCCTCGTACAGGGAAAAACAACCGTGCTTGAAACCTCAATATATCGAAAACCGACGCACACCGGGAAATACCTTAACTTTCAGTCCGCACATCCGATTGGTCACAAGCGGTCAGTCGCCAAATCGCTTTTTAATCGTGCTTTCCCCCTATGCTCGAACTGAGAAAAAAGCTGCTGCAAAATCGACAAAGTGAAGCAAGACTTGAACAACAATGGATATCATCAACAGCTAATGAAAAGCCAAGAGCACTCCGCTCACGCCTCCCGTCATGGCCAAGAGCAGAAAAACGCAGAAGCCAAACGAGCGAGCATTCCTTATGCTTATGGTGTAAGCGAAGCACTTTCATGCATTTTCAAAGATTTTCAAAGGCTATGACGTGCGCATTTCTCATTTGCCTACCAGCAAGTAAAAACAGCAGATGGTCCGGGTAAAAGATCGTCTAGATCTCTCAAGGTACCCGGGCGTGGTACACAAGATACCGTGTAAATTATGTGACGCCGCTCACATTGGCGAAACCGGAAAGTTCAGACGCAGGCTCAAAGAGCATCAGAATGATGTCACGAACGGCCGCTCCACATCTAATGCTTTGGCGGAACACTGCGTATCAACAGGACACGCCATCGATTGGGACGAAGCATCAGTCATTGCCACAGAGAAAAACTTATCATCGCACCTTCTTTTACAATATTTTCATATACATAACACGAAGCATGCTCTTAATAAGGACACGTGGAAATCTTCCAGAGATCTACAATCGGACATTACGGAATTTTAACCGTACTTAAGCCACCGTCGCTCCATGCGGCGATCAAGAGCCCGCCCGTGCGGGCCCCGAAACGTCGTTTTTCCGTTTCGTCGAAACTTTTGGCGAGTGTACGTTTATTTCCACAATAAGGAATGGGTCGTTGGTGGCAGCACTTTGTGTCAGGCTGGGTTATTGGAAGTCAGCCGGGGAGGAATTTGTGCTGTGGGGGACGTAGTTGAGCTGATGATGGTGGTCGAACTGCTCTCTGGGGAGCAAATGGCTGCTACCTCTTCACCTTTTTAACGCCCAGTGTGGTGAATGCGCAACCTAACGTTTACATGAAGCTTTCTCATTACTAAAGGAAATTTTAATAACGGTGATGATTCCAAGGGCCCTATATGAGGACGCAAAGTTTGATCAGGTACTGCTCATATATCACAAGTGTAGCTTTGAAATGACATTTAATATTTCTACCATGCCAGGGGCGACATTGCAATAGTATCTGTTATTTAACAGCTTAATTTCTTCCATACGGTCACTTATCTGCTCATATTCTGCGGCCGCAGATGTGGTCGCCGGAATAAACAGGATTAGAAGCAGTCAGCCGCCAAGAGCTGCCCCCCATCTTGCGATCAGTTCATTGGGAAGATGTAAATAAATGATTTCACTTTCCTTCTTTCGGTTAAGGCCAGCCTAATTCTGAAGAGAGAGTGAAGAGGGTGGAGGTTCTAGCCGCGGAACACTTGTAATGCTGTTGAGGAGTTGTTTCCCTAGTGTACTAACTCCCACTCTGCGTGCAGGGGCTACTACGCGAGCCTGTTCGTGCTCATGTACTTGCTGCCTCTGGCGTTCATCGCCTGGACGTGTGGCCGCATCGCCCGCTGCCTGCTGCGGGGCATAGCACTCACCAGGCAAGGGAGTCTGCGCCGCCAGGAGGCCAACCGGAGAAAAGTGAGCCACTTCTGTACTCTGCGCTTCCGAGAATCCGGCAACGGAAAACTTGCCCGATATATCGCGAAACGCACTTGCACGTGCGGCAGCCACTGACGGAGGTGCGGGCCGGAGAAAGCTCTTGCTCGGATGTTTGCAAAACTTGTGTTGTCATCTTTCGAGTATTACTTCTTTTATTCATACTCTCAACACAAATGGCATTACAAGAGTGGATGATCAAAATGTGGGATAGAAAAGCAATGAAAAAAAAAGATTGAAACCAACTGAAACGTTCTTACGAAGATGGTTCGCCACTTATGCAGAAAATGACACTGGCAGAGAATTCAACTTGAACATGAAACAAACACTGTGCAGTTAATCTCAAAATTATCCAAGTGACTGTGTTGTGACAACGAACTTCGGCAGCATGTTATATTGGTTAATGGTCGCCAGGAGAATAAAATGAGGCTTAAGCAACCCTTTAGGACAGTCGTCGTTGAGATACGCACACTCAGGTCAGTATGGTCAAAGTCGTATTGCTTCCGCCTAGTCGGGAGGCCTCACAGTTAAACGATGTCCGTGCGTGATTGCACAATCAGGCGCCGCGTTGTTCCCCCACTGTGAAGATGTGCTGCGGATAAGGCTAAGAAAGAAGTGGCGAACAGTCGTCTGCCGAGGATTTCTTGGCAGCAACATCTCAGGTCATCTCTGGGGTGGAACCATAAAACCGACGGTTAAATTCGTCGCTCCAAAGCTGGTGGAGGTCCTGGCGCAGCCCTTCACTGGTCAGTAGAAGTTGCCCATATAGCCTTAAATCGAAAGAATGCATTCGTAACCTTAAATTCAGGTTTGGAATACGCTGGGTTTGTTTCTTTGACGAAACGCCGTCCTTGCTAAATAGTTGCGGCACCAATTCAAATGAAGCTACAGACAAAGCTATTTCAGCATTCTACGAATGGTGCCTGTGCTTCGACTTCCATCGGGCAAAGAAGTTGAAAAATTCGCGCCAATATTTTTGTTTTTGGTTAATTTTGCTCGTGCTAGGATTCCTTCTCTTTAGTTGCTTCTTTCTTTTCTTGCTTTCTTGAATTCTTTCTTTCTATATTTTTTGTTCTCTTCTTTGTTTTCTAGTCTCTTCTTCTCTCTTGAGACTTCAAATTTGCATGATTAAAGAATTAAGTTGGGCTAGTTGGTGCTCTTGATCCACAGACTGCGACATATTACTAGCGTTGAAATACAAAGGACAAAGAGCAGGAACACACAGGACAGACGCTAGACTTCAACTCAGTCTAGCGTGAGTTGAAGTCTAGCGTTTGTCCTGTGTGTTTCTGCTCTTTGTCCTTTGCATTTAAACGCTAGTAATATGTCGCAATCTGCGGATTAAATTTGCTTCTCGCTTCGGCTGTGAATTCAAACAAAAGACGAGTCCCTAATGCCAGACTAGACAACCTTAGGCCACACGTTTGTATTCTGGAATGTCTCCTGATTCACCCAATCAGAACCCCTGCAGGCTGGTGTTCAACAGGGCTGGTGTTACGTATCTGCTCTTTTGATTGAAGCACATTATTAGCAGAGCGCATTCCTGAGAGTTAACAACTACATTTGTGCTCATGGCCGTGTTTCATGTATAGTTGTGTAGTTTTTTTTTCTTGATGACAATTTTTTACCGCAGCGGTGCCTTAGTGGTTTGAGACTTGGTTTGACTGGAGTGAAATGCATGGAAGACAGGTCTTCGACCACACCTTGTGTAGACTAAAACACCTTTTGCCAGAGTGTTCAAAGTTGCCCTTGGTTGATTACAATTCATCATTTTAATGATAAGTCATGATCTGGACTGAATTGTGGAATGCGATTGCGTTTTGAAACTACCGCTGAGCACTGAGCATTTTGCATCCCGGTTCCACAAGTTGAGATTCATGATAAAGCTTACCAACTTGAGTTATTTACTGTATCATCAAAGTCAGGCAGAGAAGTAAATGAACCCGCGCATTTCGGGTCAGCAGCTGAGCACCATGACTACTAAGGCCCCGCGGCGGTAAATTACGCATTTAACACCGGCCGCCAGTTGAGAAAGCCGCCTCGTCAAAAGCTGCCTTGTTGCTCTAACACCCGCCGCGGTGGCTCAGTGGTTAGGGCGCTCGACTACTGATCCGGAGTTCCCGGGTTCGAACCCGACCGCAGCGGCTGCGTTTTTATGGAGGAAAAACGCTAAGGCGCCCGTGTGCTGTGCGATGTCAGCGCACGTTAAAGATCCCCAGGTGGTCGAAATTATTCCGGAGCCCTCCACTACGGCACCTCTTCTTCCTTTCTTCTTTCACTCCCTCCTTTATCCCTTCCCTTACGGCGCGGTTCAGGTGTCCAACGATATATGAGACAGATACGGCGCCATTTTCCTTTCCCCCCCAAAAACCAATTATTATTATTATTGCTCTAACAGGTTTTTGTCCCGGAGAAGAAATAATTTATTTTCATTACTTGACTTCCAGCCGACTGTCAACGATTTATCAAACATCAAAGCAGGAAACGTAATTGGTTAGGATTCAAAACTATTACGAGGCCGGACGCCTTAGGGCGGGCGCACTTGGAGATGCGTGAAAAGTTGCCCTGCAGGTTAGGCGCGTGGGAGGCACATAAGATCCATGCACGAACTTGGCCTCATTAAATCTTATTACAACATAACGAAAGCACAGTTAAGTGCGATGAAAGAGCGGCTTCTCGTAAAAAAAGATATGCCGCCTCCTGTCTAAGAACTAATCAGGAATTATGCGTACATTACTCTGATATTTACCACAGTGTAATCATTCCGTACGTACATGCAGATTTATAGAATTTTGAGGGTACTTCATTGCGAAAGGGAGCGAAAACAGCTTCTACCACAATTTTTTTTCTGGTTTTTGGAAAAGAACCGTCTTTGAAGCATATACCCCCTCACCCCACCCCCCCCCCCCCCCCCCCCGAAAAAAAAAATAATACTCATGGATACGTCTTACACTGTCCATGATAAAGGATGGGCATGAGGATAATATACGCTGATTATCACAAGGTGGTTCGTTTACAATAGTAATCGTAACCATATCGCCGTCTTCATATTTTCAATTAATCCAATTCCAGTCATGATTATCGGAGTTGAGTCCACCGCGTTCCAAAGGCCTCTGCGATTGGCGTCACATTATCCTTGTTTAAGCGAAGCCGCAGCCACGTGATTGTATGTTAATTTTAGTATCGTCGCTCCATCTTAGTGTCTGCCTTCCTCGATTACATTTTTCTCTTCGCACAGGGCAACTGTTTTTTCTTTAGCCCAATCTAATCCCTGTCCTCTCTGACATTCCAAAGGACACTGGTTGTTATTTATGCGTTTTGAAGATCAGTCAACTGCTTATATTACAACCATAGCCTTAAGCCAGACCCCAAGAGGTTTCGTGATTCTTGTGGTGTGCATGAAAAGGCTCGATAACATAGGAGGTCAAATAATCAACTGTCATTGTTCACGTTACCGTAGAGCCACAAGCCTTTATTAAGCACCACAGAAACGACCACGCATTAGCCTCACCCACCAAGACGCCCGCTTAAAAGCTGACACTGAATTTAGTAGAGCATAACGTGAGCGCACCCTTTACATCATTTAGTTGGAGCTTCATAGCAGTCGGGCGGCAAGCGAAATTGGTAAGCTTGCGGGGTTAGGATGACTGATGCTAACTGGAAATAAATGCTACAGCCTGTTGTCCTGTAGTGGACGTAGTTAGCTGGAGATGATGATTGCGAAAAAACTCCTCAATTTCAGCCTTATCTTGCTTACCCGATCGATGAATTTTCTTTCAGGAGTGCTCGCAAGCGCCACGCACTTTTACAAATTACGAATAGCAACAACGCATCGGCCTTTGTCGTGTGCAGGAGTGAGTGAGTGAAAACTTTTATTGATCCATTCAAGAGATTCGCGGATTCGAAAGCTCCGTCGTCTTCGTTCTTGGCGCTGGCGATCGGAGTCTTCTCTTCAGCATGGGTGGGGCCCCTATTCCAGGGCTCCACTGAGCCGTGCTGCACCGCCCGCGTGCCTCACTAAGGCCCGTTGGGCCGTGAGCTCGCTGCTGGTGAGACGGCTCTCCCATTGCTCCGCACTCGGGTGTTCGTGTTTGTGGAATGCTTTGTTGCGTTCGCACTCCCAAGTAATGTGATAAAGTGTGGGTGTGGCTCCGCACCACGGGCAGGTGGCCCTGTATTGTGATGGGAAAATTTTGTTGAGTATGCGTAGGTTGGAGAAGGTGTTTGTCTGTAGTCTACGCCAGATGGTGGCCTCCTCCTTTGTCCGAGCTTTCTTTGTGTGGAGGTAGATATTTGATTCTGATCCCCCTGTGTAACTTTAAAAGTCGTGCGTAACCCCCCCCCACCCCCCCCCCCCCCCCCCCGGCTTGCAGATGGAATTCCGGGGCGTTAGACTGTCCTGCTCGGATTGCTTCGCCCCGAGCTAGGCTGTCTGCCCTTTCGTTTCCCTCTACCCCCGCGCTGGGATCCAAATCAGATTGTGTCTGGGTTTGTTTAACTCGGTAGGGGCTACCCCGCTGCAGAATGTCACGAATGTTTATTTTGAAGCAAAAAGCTTCACTACGCCAGCTTTTCGAGCCGTCAGCGGGGACGCAAGTTTGACCTTGAATGAAGGTAGAGGTCAAGGTGGCCGCAAGTTTCACCTTGAATGTAGGTAGAGGTCAAGCCATGAGCATAACTGGTGGTAGTCAGGTTCGACACATGACGTCAGCTACAGCAGCGACACCAGCGGCTGTTACACCATCTCGACTTTGACATTGACATTTGACCTCCGACTAAGCTGGAAAGCATCTGCCGGCATCGCATGCGCAGGTCATGAAAGTAGGTTAACTGTGCCGCGTTCGCCGATGCTCGTCGCGATATGCTTGCGGCCTATAGGGCGCTGGGCATACTACCAGACTCCATCAAGACGCTATTGTGGCCGCAGGGCAGTGCGCGCACTCGTGAGCGAACTTTGGTGAGCCTCTGTGCATTCCTCGAACACACGGGCTTGACGTCCCGTCTGTTCTCCGTCAGGTAGTTACACGCAGTGACCGAACGCTCCGCGAGTTCTACCATGAACGATTAATAACTGGACGCCCCACTCCAGTTGTAGCCAGCACAGTGCTGTGCGCGTATGTTTTAATTCCTCCAACATAAACTAATCACGCGCACAACCTGGACACATTTCTTATTGTGTAAATAGTTAGTAAATATATTACTTCTCCCCTATCCTCTCTTCCTGTCCCCTCACCTCTTTCCTATCATTTCTCCATTTGCCTGCTATCCTTCATTTCCGCTGCCCCAGCTCAGGTGCTTCAGTATCGATGGCAGATGCCGGGGCTAGCAAAAATCTTTTCCTTCCTTTTTACTATTATTTTAATAAAAACCACTACCACCACCATAAAACGCTGGTGCACTTTGATGCGTTCAGCGGAACGGCAGGTGTGATCGATGCGAACCCTGCTATGGAGACCGACACCCGAACCGCGCCCGTAAGTGAAGGAAAATGGAAAGAAAATTGGTTTTAAGGAAAGGATATAACGCTCGTCTCACATATCTCAGTGTACACCCGAAACGCGCCCGTAAGAGAGGGAAAATGAAATAAAGTTGGTTTTAAGGAAGAGAAATGACGACTGTCTTACATATCTGGGTGGACACCCGAACCGCGCCCTAAGGGAAAGAAAGCGAAATGAAAGTTGGTTTTAGGAAAAGGAAATGACGCCTGTCTCACATTGTGCCATTTCCTTTTCCTAAAAAACCAATGAAAACCGCCAGTCGCTCGACCACAAACGTAGCCAGGGAGATGCAGCTTTTCGCTTTCGACCAGAGTTAACCAGAGCTATATAAACCACCAGCATTTTCTGAGCCGCAGTCAGCGATGTCTTTTTCTTCTGTTCTTCACTTGCTATAGGATATTTCTGGAGACGTCAAAATGTCATTTAATATGTGCTGCGTGCTTCATCACTTTGAGAGGTGCGTGATGATGTTATGCATTCTTCCACTTTGAACAATATTTTCTTGAATTGCTTATCTCCAGGTGCGAATTCTGCACGCGTGTTCCCCCTGCGGTGTTTTATTTCTCCCTTGGACCACACTTGGGCTTAGAAGGCACTTCTTTATTCAGATGTGTACAATTGTGTACAGATGTGTACAGATGTGTACAAATAAGCGAATTGGGTTCCTTGAGTCCTGGATATTACTATATAAAAGGAAAAATGTTTGTTTAATAATAATAATAATAATTGGTTTTTGGTGGAAAGGAAATGGCGCAGTATCTGTCTCATATATCGTTGGACACCTGAACCGCGCCGTAAGGGAAGGGATAAAGGAGGGAGTGAAAGAAGAGAGGAACAAATAGGTCCGTAGTGGAGGGCTCCGGAATAATTTCGACCACCTGGGGATCTTTAATGTGCGCTGATATCGCACAGCACACGGGCGCCTTAGCGTTTTTCCTCCATAAAAACGCAGCCGCCGCGGTCGGGTTTGAACCCGGAAACTCCGGGCCGAAATGACAAATGGTGTCAGACAGGGCCAAGCACAATGTTAAAAAAACTCTTTGTAACACCGGATTTTAATCGTGCACCGTACTTATAGATCATATAACACCACCCCCTCCTCGTTCCCGTTCTTCCATAATCACCGTTTTCGGCGCAGCCCAGTCAAGTAAATGGCGGCTGTTCTGGGACTGCAGTATAGCCATAAACGAATTGTAATAAATGCTGCGTCGCACGCAATTAGTCCTTGATGATTCGTTTTCTTTTTTTAATTTGCAAAGTATAAACGCCCTTGACATTCATAGTACCCGAAGTGATGTCTAGCGTCGATGGACGAGCCATGTGGTGTGCTGCCGCAACCACCCGCGCATGCTTTTGCAATACTTATTAACAAAACGAAAAAGCAATGTGTCAGCTCTGCAAGCAGCTGAAGAGAGTATATTGGCGCTGATAGGTGCAGAATGCTCCTTAGCGCTACCTGCAGTGCTTTTTAACTCCAATGCTTATGAGTGAAACATATCTCTAATAACAGACGTGCACCAAGTAAGAGAGAAAAGCTGTCTCTTCCTTCTTTTATTTCTTGACCGTATACCACCAGGCCCCACAGGAAATATAAAAAGATGCGGTTATAAAAATGCCCCCTCCCCCCCACCCCCACCCCCCCAAAAAAAAAATTGAAGAAAAGAGACCGGGGCAACAAAGCCGCTGCGGTGGCTCAGTGGTTGTGGCGCTCGGCTACTGATCCGGAGTACCCGGGTTCGAACCCGGCCGCGGGGGTCGAATTTTGATGGAGGCGAAATTCTAGGGGCCCGTGTACTGCGCGTTGTCAGTGCATATTAAGAGCTCCAGGTGGTCGAAATTATTCGGAGCCCTCCACTAGGGCGTTCCTGATAGCATCAGTCGCTTTGGGGACTGGGCGCGGGCAACACATAATTACAAGTATGATCGCTGAGTATATAACGTTGGCGTAAGAGTCCCGCAACGGGTTACAATATTTGATTCAAGCTATATGACAGAAACGACGATTCACTCTCGTGAGGTCTCTGGTCAAAATGACTCGAGAAAACGCACGGCGCCCAAGTCCTGAGAACAAGTTAAATGCGTAATTTTGTGCGAGGTGTGAACGGTTCAAAGGAGTATAGCTCTCATAAAAGCACCGAGATATTTTGCAACTGGCGAAATTTCGAAGGAATTTCATCCCGATAACAAGCAGACGAAGCGTGAACGTTTTCTTATACGAGTATATAGTTATGTTCTTCAACGTTAAGTTACGTACATCATGCCTCAGCGCAACGGGATTGCGTATGTTAACAAACTCACGAATTTCTTTTTTACGCTGGTGTATTTATAGGTGACAATTTGTGGCTCTTGGACACATTACACTTATAGCTCACATTTAATACACACAGGAATTTGTTTTAGTCTATGTGTCTAAAATATTAGCGGTAGTGTGTTTCCCTTAGACGTTAACCCGCTCGCCGAACAACATATCTCGCTCGTAGATAAGCAGTGTTTCCATATGCTTAAATAACAAATAGTTTTGGCACCTTGGCTCTCAACAAACGACGAAAAGATAGAATATTGCACAAATGAGGATCTCATGTTGAAAATAGTTTTAAAACAGGGGCTCCAAAAACGAGTTGCCCTTGAAAAATGTTGCGTCTCATAGCTTAGCATGAGTCGAACGCCAACCACGGTGGCTAAAAGTTGAGCTAAGTTAATCACCTGCTAATTACTGAACTCACTTAGCACAGGAGAACATAGTGGTGCCCGTCGAATCTAGAATCTTTGACCTCATCACGAATTCGCCCTCGCTCGCTTGTTTGCTGTGTTGGGAAGACAGAAGAGAGAAGAATCGGGCCCTCGGTCTCACTTTAGTTTGCAACTTAAGACGCGATGACAACGCAACATCACGCCTCTTTGCGAGAGAGTCAAAGATGTTGTCGAAGCCGAACACAGAAGCCGTAAAAATCGCGCAAAGCGGGACAGTCAATTCATATACCTATTCACTGGTTTATTCACCCGAATTTGCCGTTTAAAAATGTCTTCTGTTTGAGAAGAAGCAAAATTTCAAACGGGCACTTTGCCCATGCGAAAAGACCGATTCCGAGGGCTCTTAGGTATGCCGGTTTTTAATATCGCCGCCTCACAAACTGCGATTGAATGTAAGCTTGGAAATGACAGAAATGTGGACCTTACATTTTTGAATAACTTTTGCAGCATGGTTCCGTTGCCCAGTGTCGTCGAATGTCTTTTTTTACTACTCCATAAAACCTCCCTGTTATCCAACCAAAGCAAAGGCGAATAAATTTGTGCCGGGTCGTAAATCTTTTATCCGGATCATACACGCTCATTCAGCAATATATACAACCTTACGACGCTTCTGTTGAAAGAAAGCAAAGTTTTCGTTCATGCAAGAAACTAACCATAAAAGGGGGAGTTTTTCTTCTAGAAAACAGCTTTCGTGAAAAGAAAGCCAGGCCTACCTGCATCAGCCTTCTGAAATGTCTTAACGGTGCCGATATTTCCGTTTGTTTTTTCTTCGATGTGGCATTTACGACTAGACTATACATATTTTATACTGAGAGTTCCTTTGAACATGCAGGAAATGTAGAGCCGCAAATGCTGCATTAATGCATGCAAAAATGGGGCATTTCCCCGGAGAGGCGAGGCATCTTCCATTCTATTCCTGCGTGATAAGTACCGTAGACCACTGCTTCAATAAATGCGGAGTGAACAAATAGTATGCGTAAGTTTGAAGTTACATGAGTCGGAAGGCGGCGCTCAAAATTTAACATTCAACACAAGCGACGTGCACAAAAGCGACTTGTCAGAAGTTGGAGAACGTAAAACGCAAGTGACAAAGCAATGTAACCGAAAAAATGGAACCGTCAGAAAAATAGGCAAGGGCACACTATTCTCGGGCACACTATTCTTTTGGTTAACTGCGTACTGAAGTTGAACGAAACGGAAAATTCGGAATTTTATATTGCTCCTTTCGTATATCCTTGACATGCATGTTTCCATAGGCACTTTATTCATTGGCAGATTCCAGTCGTGCAATGGCGCGGAAAAAAAGGAAGTTAATTATTATTTTCATCGAGGTATAAACAGCAATTGATGAAGTAAAAGATCACTTTTCTTTTTCTGGTTGATGCAACAAATTAAAATGAAGCAGATGGAGCGAGCTATAAACAAAGGGCTGCAATATAAACCAAGAAGTTTGCTGCTGGACGTGTAAGCAAGGAGTGCGATACACCTCCTTTTTGATTCCCTCTTAAATCACCGCAGTTAGCTGCACGCGCAATGATCGAGAAACAAACACTCATCAGTGATTGCCCTGTTGTGCCGCTTGCTGTGCGTTTACTTTGTTGCCTCTTCTCACCAAGCATGCGTGCGACGCATCACCGGCGTTTAGGCAGACGTAATCAAACGAACACTTCTTGTGCGCCCTGCAACGTATCGCTTCCATCTTGCCGTTCCTCGCCTAATGACCGCAAGCAGCTTGGACGCAAAACTAGGCAGGCGCGAACAAGTGGCACATCGTCCTCTTTTTCAAAAAACAGAACGAACTTCACAGGTTATACGAAAGTGAAGCCGTCTGCTCGGACTCCACAGAATATCATGAATGTCCTTAGCCAAACACACATCTGGTCACTGGTTCTAGTAGGCGGTTTTATTCCGACATGCAAAGGACGACACCGTTAGTTTCGCCAAGTATTTTTCTTTCTCCACGCTTCTATCACCGCTTTGCGCCAAATGAGCGGGCAGTTGCGGACATGTCAGTAAATAGTTTTCGGACAGCTTCTTCTTGCACCTGCTTATCGCAGTTTGCATTGAATGTTAGGGACGTAGCAAGGATGATAACGAGATATATAAAAGCCTTTTCGAAAACAACTTTGTTTTATCACTGACATACCGCCATTATAAATATCGGATGATATGAGTCCGGAACGACTGAGACATTTCCGACTGGGTGCTCATTATACCTGGTCGGTGCATACCACCGATTTTCAGTGCCTATTGCAAACAAAAAAGGTTAACTGGGGCAAAGTGCCTAAAGCTTACGAGAGAGCACTAGAAGTATTTTGAGAGGGAGAAAAAAAGCGTTTGTGCTTGAGCGCTTCTGTCGTGGAAAGGATGAGCTTTAACCCAGGGTATTAGAGCCGGATATATGCTTAGCGATGCGTAACTCGGCATCCCCTAACAACACCCAGCTTAATAACGCGTGATAGATTCGCCGCCTAGGCACTTTCCTACTTGCCTGCTGGCTGTGTCCAGTGAATGTCCCATACTTGCTTCTTCGCCGAGCCTTACTTTGAGACGACCAAGCACGCCAGGCCTGAACGGTGCGTCAATATTTCCTTATCGATCGTGCCTCAACATCCCGGTGCTTTAATAAGCCTTTTGCCCAGCTCACTGGAGCACGAACACAGAGCGGTGGGCCGAAATGATGTCGTGCACTCCTTGGAAATTTTTTTCGACGGCTTCAGCGTAGAGGTTGTGACATCTAAGCTCTGTACGAGCTGCGCTATTTCCTCCTCTCCCCAACACCCTTCTCTCCTCCTTTGTAAAACTCTCTGCTCGCTGAGTTCAAGACTGTCATCCATCGACGACGGGACTGAGCGCGTGAAGGGGCGGGCTGTAGGCACTGAAAAGTGGTGGCCGCCCCGAAGGCACCGACCTACTGCAGCCTCCCTCCCCAATTCCGCGCAACCCCGCAAGTTAGATCGTGGCAGAGAATCCTGACTGGTATTCACGCCTTAGTCGCCCACAGCCACGCGAACACTTTACACGTTTTAAAGCCACGCAGCAGAGTGGGAACCTCGGCGCTGGCTTAGAGAATTCGCGAACCAGTGAACACCTCGTTTTCGCGCACCGCAGACAAACTTGTTCTGGCTTTTTTCATTTAGCTGCAAAGAGTTTGGTTCTAGCATACTAGTTTAAGTTTAGAAAAAGGAAAGAATAGAAGGTGCGCTTGTGACTCATAGTGCACGAAGAGGTGTTAATGATAACCGGAGAACCCGGTAATGCATGCGTGGTATAGGCTACTCCGAACAGCCACCATAACGATGGTGGGGCACACATCGACACGAGCGACACCCGCACACATATAGATTGCCGATTTCATTACACGCAACGAGGACCTCGTATTGATCCGCACCTGCAGAAGAAATGCACAGCCTTGTGCGAAGTAGAGCGATCGACGAGCCGCTGATACGCGTGTGCATAATTACGGTGAGAAGGTGCACTCGAGAGGCCTACGGTTAGCCAGGGGCGTGTTTCAACTTCGGGGGTTCAGTGAATTCGGCCTCACTCACTCCCTGCAGCGCAGGCTGTTCCCATGTAATCACGCGTTCCCGTTGCGGGCGTGCCCGGGAGGCCTGTCGTCGCGTTAGCGGCTGGGCTTCGATGCAGGGCGGCGGGATTAGTAACGTGCAATCTGGGCAGCGATGAGTGCTGAGACAAAGCCTTGGCCGTGCGGTGCAAACACGTATAGGGATTGTTTCGATAAAGCCTGCTATTGTCGCGGGATGCACACCAGCGCTTAGTTAGTGCAAACGTTCTCGGTGCACTTTGGCAGCTAGCTTACGATGGCAACTTTGATGCTGACAAGCCCGTTACTTTGTAACGGCTGAAACGTACGAAGCGCAGTATTTAACCCCAGAAATTTCTTTTGTAATCCTATAGGCGTGTACACGTCACACTGTGCCTATGCTGTTTTCTTGGAAATGTTCAAGATCTATTACAGACTTTTTGCAGTAGTATTACTGCAACGCACGTGCTCTATGCTCCTGCACATTCAGCGATGCGCTCATCAAACAGCTACTGAATAGACTGGCAATCTTTGACTCAACTGCACGCCACTTTAATGGCAGTGCGGTTGATGATCTCGTATTGCTTTATTGAACCATCCATGAGGCGAATAGCGAACCATTGTCTTTATTCTGAACATCTATGGTACGCCTCAAGGCTGAATGGTCTTGCACGGTATGAATGGTAGCACACCGGGTTGCTTGGAAGTGCGGAGTCTTTATACCGGGCGTTCCATCTCATAAGTTCTGCAATTATGTGTTTTTTTAGTTAGAAGAAAGCATTTGTCGTCTTAGCATTGTCAGTGACGGAGGGCATCAGAATACAACTGCTTACTGTAGGCTCGGTAACTAATATTGAAAAGTTGACATTTTAAGTATTCCTGCCAGTCTCCTTATTTTAGTAAGCGGTGTGCACACAACCGTAAACAATAGTCATATCAGTTTTTACATTTCCGAAAACTCCGTTACCATCAGCGCTGTGTTCTGACAAATTTTGCCTATTTCGACGAGTTACATGTTCTGAAGGGATCGCTTTGCCTGCAAACTCCTCGAAAGTATTTTGGCGCGATGTAGGCAAAATTTGTTGGGCCGCAGCAGAAAGGGTAACTGCGTTTTCTAAATTCTAAAAACTATGAATATTATTTACAGTGGGCTACACACTCTCAATAAATAAGGAGGCTAACAGTAATAGCAAAAAGGCAGCTATTCAATATTAGTTAACCGGCCTACAAGTTAGCACGTCTTTGCTGCATTCTTATGCGCTACACCGCTTACAACGCAGAAATAAGGGCTCATCTAACTCAAAGAGGCTATTCTTAAAAATTGCAGAACATCTTAGGTATATTGCCGACTAGAATCATCCGAATATCCATCAGCAGTCACCGTAAAAATCTTGGGGAATTTGAAAACAGGAAGAAAAATAATGCTTCGCTCGCACCACTGATGCGTGACGGGCTAGTCCAGTGTACAATGGTATTTGGTGCATAGCTAATTGACGGAAGCCAGAGCGCGAGAAAACGAAAACTAGAAGAAAGAAGTCACGCGTCCTGTCTTGTGTGTTCTTTCTTGTCTTCGTTCTTTCGCGCGGTGATTTCCGTAAATTAGATGCTAACGTCCGGAGGTAGAGCAGTCTATAATCCTCCGCCTCCCCCTGTTAAAAAACAAGTGCTCTCAACGAAAAAGAAATGTGTTTAGCGACATAAAAAAAGACTCGGACTTTTCTCCTTCGTGGAGTCTCTTCTGAACCAGCTATTAATCGATCATCCGTCCGCTGCATGTTCACGCGTCAAGAAATTGCCACGAAAGTGACTCAAGCGCTTGACTACGGCGATTGCGATTGAAGAGGCAGTGTACTTTTCATACGCCAGCCACCCTATCCCACCAAATTCCCAAATCCCAACTGCCCACGCCACTGCCTACCTCCAATGGCTACGTTCACTTCCGCTTGGAATCCCTCTGTCAATCTAAGGGACCATTGTTTATATTTCTGACGCTTTACATCTCCACCGAGGTCCTTTATTCCTGCTGATTTCAACTAGAATATCCCTAATTAGGAAATGAAAACGCTACGGTGAACACTAATGGACACGAACCGAGCACTGTGGGTTGGGGACCAAACACGAGTTAGTGACATCCTAGCGTGACTAAAGAAGGCCGAGTGGACAAGAGGGGAATTGCGATGCAGACAGATGAGCGGTGGTCCTGCAGGGTTGCGGAGTGTATTCCAAGGAAAGGAAAGCGTAGCCGGAGACGGCAGAGATCGTCAGGCGGGAATCGGGCGACCGCACTGGCCCAAGAGAGGGCAATGGCGACGATCCTGAACTCGACTCTCTTTTCTGGCCCGCTGTCATCTTTTCCGTCTCTTGACGTTTCAATTCTCGTAAATTGCGCTGCGCGGCACTGCGTACAAGTTTAGTCTTTTACATTAATCTAAAGCTCTGAGCTGCGCAGGCAAGAGCCCTTTGGGGGGATGAGTGGCGGCAAAATCGTCTTCTCCTCCCCCGCGCAGGTGGCCAAGATGGTGATGGTGGTGGCGGCCGCGTTCGCCCTCTCCTGGACGCCGTACTTCCTGGTGTCCATGGTGACGCAGTTCGGAACCAACTACCTGGAGAAGCAGAACTACTTCTTCACCATGCTCAGCATCAACCTGTTCGCGTTCCTCAACTCGTGCGTCAACCCGTTCATCTACGCGGCGATGAGCAGGCGCTTCCGCGGTGGCTTCCGGCGCATCCTCTTCCCCGTCGCCTGCGTCGGAAGCTGCCGCTCGGGAACTGGCTGGCCGCCCGCCGCAAGGCCAGTGAGCTGCTCCCTTTACACTCTCCGCCAAGCGAACACTTCAATGGCTCTCACTGGTTTAGGACGAATGACGTAAGCGAGAATGGAAGAGAGAGAACAACTTCATTAGCCGCTTGAAGGTTGGGAGCTACGGCAGGTGGGCCGAGTTTAGCCCCCAGGCGGGGGCGACGTCTTGAGCCCAGGGGACGAGGGCCAGCTGTGTCTTCTTCTCTGGTCTCACAAGAATTTGGATCCAACCCTCCGCGGAGGGAGCTGGCAGCACTGTTTGTGGGGGCGGGTTACCCTCGCATCCCCAGAGGATGTGTGCCTGAGTGGCAAACACTCCAGGGTCACAGTTAGGACCGACGGGGTCGTATTCCCCGCCAGTGATGAGGTATAATCTAGAATGACTGAGAACTGAATTGGTCTGCAGTCTGCAAAGCATGGTGGCGTGCGCTCGGTCGAGGTCGAGGTGGGGAGGCGGGTACACGCGTCTTGTCTCCTTGTAGAAGTTGGTGATTTCCGCAGAGGATAGGGATATCTCGGCGAGAGCATCCGGGTTCGACCGGTCGGCTGCGCGGTTGGTTAGGGCTCGGGCAAAACGGTCGACCCCTTCATTCTCAGAGTTCCCCGCTTGCACACTGAGCTTACAGTGCGTAGGTGTTTGCAGCGCACACGAAACACGGACGGACAGAAAAAGGGAACGAAACACAGCGCTAACTTTCAACTGAGCTTTATTGGAAAAATAAGCGACTTTTATACAAAAATTTTTAACATGTGACTCAGAAGATGTCAAAACGTCCTACTACATGTGCCATCTAAAATCACTGATACTCTAGATAAAAACCCTGAAAAACACGAATGGAAAACACTGAAAGAGACGTGCCGCCTAAACCACCTAAAGGGTGTCATGATCAATAACGGTGAAGAAACAACAGCATGAAAAACCAACTAACCCAAGAAAAGACGATTCTTACAGTGCGGCCGAGAGTGCAGCCGCGGAGGATGTGTGCGGCAGGTGGGCAAATTGAGTTGAAATTTCGGCCTGCCAGGTATCATTGCGGAAAATGCGCGTTCACTTCCTGACGAGGTAAAAAAGCAATATGACTGACGTCTGCTCCTTGGAGCCATCTTAAAACGGGTAGAACGCATTATCTAATACAGAAGGCTACACGCTCGTTTCGATGCGATCAATACACCCTTAGGGGTTCCGATATGCCATTTCCTTCAGACATAATTTGCTATGTCACGGCAATTTTTCGTGTACTATTAATTTGTTGACTTCTAGGGTTGTTTATACGTTATTTATTTCACACGCTCCGTGTTCCGTTTGAAATTTAGCAAGAGCACGCAATACATCTAAGAATAAATCACAATGCATTGTAGCATATTAAAAACTAAACTTAGTGCACAAATATAGTTGCACGCAGGTTAAACATGCTAGGAGCTGCACCCGCTTTGAGGGAAAGAGGAAAAAGGGAACGATGCAAGGAAGAAAGAATTCAGAGAATAACAAAAAATGAAGTATGATTTAGGATTGTTAGGACAAAGGCGAATTGGGTACACTACTCCGTCACATTTCATGGAGTCGGCCACTTATACTTAGCTGCTCAGAACCCCCTGACTCGTGTTTAAGAGCGCCAAACAGCATCAAGAACGAAGCTCTGAGGTTCGTGCTATTTCTTTCTGCGATTCTCTTCAACGCGTGGTCCAGCAAGCGAGTAGTCCAAAATAGACGCCCATGTATCTAGAAGGCGTTGTTTGTTTTAGTTAGTTGGTGAATGTCATGGTAATATCAAATGAAGGGGCGCATACGCGCAAACTACGCAGATAAATACATACTATATACATGCATGCATACAAAGATACGTACGCATATACATATAAGAACTTTATTGATCTGGAGCACGGAATGCCAGTCACGATGACAGGCGGTCACGCTAATAAAGAGATTGTTTACAACGCTCTGTGTTCAATGAACGCTCGCAATTCAACTGAATTGGATAACTATTTTACATGTGGTAGGCTTGAAGCCGTAGGTAGGGGTGATGGCATAGGGATATTAGATTAGGGAGGACCAAGTTTTTTTTTTCCTGGTACTTGGCGTACGAGCGCCACGCTCTGCCTCATGGCCTATAGGGCCACGCATGTAATACGGTTACCGAAAACGGGGTACTCATTCTGTCGAGATGAGTGGCGTTTCAGTGAGCATGGGTTACAGTGCTCGTGCGTCGAACCGCCCCGCTCTCTCTTCTATACTCTCTCCCTCTCCCCCGGCGCTCCTCGCAGGCCTGTGGTTCCCGCCTGTTCATCGTCGTTCCGGCTTCGCCTCCATCGGCTGGCGAACGGCACCAGCCTGCTGTCGACGGCGTCCAGTGGGTCGCAGAGCGACACTCTGGCTCACTCGGCGCCGGGGGCACACCACCCCCAGCACCGCGTGGCGCTGCGGACCGTGAAGCCGGTTAGGCTTAGCACCAAGGTCGCCAGGCCATCCGCGGAGAGCGGGCCCTTCTCGCTCGCAGCTGCTGTAACAGCCAAGGAGAAGGCCGACGGGGACGCCGACCAGCATCGCCGGGCGTTGAGCGACTCGGCGCTGACCAGGCACAATGGGTGCGCCATCCAGAACGGAAGCCTACCCGCCTCCAGACAGCTGGCAGTTGATGGCGAAGCTACGGAGAAACGAAGAAGCACCGCCGAGTGACCTGCTGTTGTCAGTGAGGTTGAATGCTACTCAGTGAAGGCCTCGCATGAGTCTGGCTTAGACAGTGTTATTCCGAGATGAACAGGCAAGCCCCCAGACCACTGGACTTCGTTCGGCCAACGATGAGAATCCAGTAAGACACGTTGCAGAGCAAATCAGAATACGAGACCAGTTGGCTACCAACTCACGGGAGTGCTTGCTTTGCTCTGTGCGACCGAGACCGATGACCTCGCCTTCAGATCGGTTGGCGCCGACCGAAGAGGGACGAAAACACTCTGCTGACTGAGGCACAGTGCAATGCAAGGGATCCTGTCACTTACTAAGGACCTCGCCGCTGTGGACACGACTGTGTCCTCCGGCGATCCGTTGGCTAAGAATTGCGGGCACTGCGACCCTCAACCAAGTGCGGAAAGAAATCTCAGTACCTTTCATTTCGACAAGCTTGAAGAGCCGGCGCAGAACCCTAGTGTTGACCTTGACAATAAGAAGTTATCCCTCATATTTATCGGCGTGATACTGGACGACAAGATGAGTAACTCCCTCGGAAAGAAACACTGCAGTGGCTCAGCACTGAAGTGCTCGCTAAGTGCTTCAGGAATGGTTGGTTTATGGGTTTTACGTCCCAAAGCGACTCAGGCTATGAGGGACGCCGTAGTAAAGGGCTCCGGAAATTTCGACCACCTGGGGTTCTTCAACGTGCACTGACATCGCACAGCACATGGGCCTCTAGAATTTCGCCGGCATCGAAATTCGACCACCGCGACCGGGATAGAATCCGCGTCTTTCGGGCCAGCAGCCGAGCGCCATCACCACTCAGCCACCGCGGCGGCTTCTTCAGGAATCATTCCGAAAACGCGATAAAGGTGCGCTGCCTTTCTCAAGTTCTTCGCTGAACGGCCCCCAAACACTTAACGCAGTGATAATAGACAGGCGATAGAGCTAAGGCTACGATCCGGTAACGTGTTGTTAAATGCCCTGTTAAGCCCTTGAGAAGCATGCCATGGTGCTTTGCCTTTGGATTTATTGATGGACCCCTGGCCAATTCACAACAGTACCGGAAAAACGATCGGTAAAGCGATCTGTGACAAAGGTGAACGCAAAAAAAGGATGAGAATAGCAAGGACTTGGGCGCACGTGCGTATCCTCGGCTGTCTCGGAGCCTCGATTCGTCACAGGCCGCTGCATGGAGATTCGCTCGACACTCGGGTGCTACCGTTCAAGAAATGGCCCAGTGCACGTCGGCTGTATAAAAGAAATCGAATACGTCGCTGGGGAAGTTTTTTTTTTTTTTTGTAACGCGGGCAACAAAGAAACCCAGACTGGCTGTGTTATTTCTCGTGTATCTGAAATTTTACGAACATATTTGTGATGTAGCCAATGCGTTCCGTAGTGCTGAATCATATATATAGTTAAACATCGTTGAGATCGCGCCGTTGCAGGCAATCCATGATTGTACGGAAAATCATTCACCCGGCATTTACGGGTAGCCCTTTGGTTGGGCATCGCTCACAGAGTCTTTTTGGCCGAATGTGTAGCTGTGCAGATACTTTTTGGCGGCGAATTGCTGAAAAAGCAAATGGCATGGCAGGTTAATTGTCTACAGCTTGCCCGGTAAATACAGGGCGGCCAGTAAAAACCACGTCACAGAAGAGAAGTGAATGTGTTAAGGTTGTTTTGCCCTGAAAAAGTCGAGCTGTTTCCAGCTTTGTAATTTCCACGGAGAAGCCAATGCGAAAGGACTGAGTAAAAAGAACTGCAGCCGCTGGTTAAACCTGGTTCAGGAGTGATAATGGCACTGTATTCAGCGTAAGTAGCAGTGCAAAATCGTCATTAATGACCGGGAAACTTGTGAATTAATGTCCCGGTAATGAATGTCGTTCAGAAACTTGAATTCGAGCACTGAACCTATCGACCCAAGTGTCGTTTTGCAAAACGCGGCTTTAAAAAATCTTTGGATATATATTGTTGAACGCAGCTGCATCTTCAGTTGCAGCAGAATCCCAGAAAAGTGACGCCATCTTGCTTTTGCTGGAAATTTGTGTTAAGAGTGGTGCCGCTTGTTGGAGAGGCAAGCACACACTTGGAGTGTGCGAAGTCCTTCTTTTGAGTGTACAGGAGTGTGTGCCACGCATGCTCGTGCCTGACAGTCGTTGGGCACGGTGCGTCTGTTCCAAAGGAGGCCGAAACTTGCAGCATACAGTTATGAGCAGTAATGCTCGAATCCACTCAAAACAGAGATCATTTTATGTGCTCTTGCTGCGAGCTCTGCCAGCTCAACAGTGTTGGCGGTGAACAGTCATTTCCCCGATGCTATCAATGCCAAAAGAAAGTGACCGTCCACAATATGGTGAAAAATGCCGAGGGAAATCTGCGCACTCGCATCAGTCCCAATCGATGGTTCCCCAAGCTCGTTCAACGGTGCTGCGTTTGTCACGAGATCACTGCTGTGACAGTGTTCGCGCAGTGGCTGGCTCACTTGCAGTCAGAAGTGAAGCAGACAGCGTGTGTGCAGAAGAAAGACGGATGACAATGTGTGGTGATGCCCGAAACGCTTCCTCAATGTACGTAAACAGCCCAAAGATGATGGGACAATCCGGGTAACATTTGCGTGCTCGTGAGTCATTCATTCCCTGTGCACTTTTAACCACTATGTACGTATGTATAGTGTTCCACCCTCGAAAATGACTGTCATAATCGCTGTGCTACAAACATGATTACATAAGCATCAAATATTCCCCAATATGTCACGCTCAGGAGTTAGAACATACCATAAAATTATGGGCAGCACTGGCCTCCTAACTATCACGTTTGAAATCTACTTGGAGCGGGTTAAAACAGGAGCGTTTTATTTTCCGTCCAGTCTTTGTTCCTAGAGAGTTGCATTTTCGCTTCACAGGAAGCGTTAATGCTTTATTTTCACGATTACTTCATAACTTTTTTTAACCTGAAATGTCTTGCTTCAAAAAACAATCTTGTAAATAGCAACAACCACCATACAGACCTGCACGACAAGAAGACTTGCATGATGTAATAGAAATGTAAAAATAAGAAGGAATAATAAGAGGTAAAAGTTGTTGAAAGGTCGGGGTATGAAATGTGGGCGAGATTTTGCAGGAGACGTGTTTTGTGAACATGGCTATTATAAAGCGACGACAAGTCCAGCTGTGTGGTAATGTGTGACAAAGTGCATCGATCACTTATACAGGAGAAAATGATTGCACGAAAAACCGATACATTGAGATCATGAGAAAAGGGAACGCCTTAGACGGAAGGCCCGTGTTATAGTTGTTGGCCTGAAATATTTGTTGTTGGATGGTCTGAAGACGCGATATTGCTCATAAAAAACAGAAAACAGGGTGATTTACAGGAAGAGAACTCCCTACTGCGTGGTAAATTTTCTGTGTGTTATTCAGTATTGAAGCCTCGTGTATTTACATAATAAAGCATCAAGGTGTTCCGTACAGTTTCTTACGCACTCACTTCTGTTTGCCGCTCTTTACGAAGAAGTTATTTTTCTCCGCTGGAAAAAAAAAATCAAACATGGTGTTTTTTCTCGCTTTACTAGCGTCGTTAGTTGTACTAAAACGCAGCTACTAGAATGCCTGAAGGAAAAACCGCATACCATTGAGATTATGTCAAACCTGCACACCATGACGTCCCAGTTTAGCTTCGCCAGTAAGCGAATAAGCTGTATTAGAGTTGCGAAAATGCGGTTCGAGTTTAATTGTAATCACGGCTCAAAGCTGTTTACTCACAGGAAATCAAACCTGGAATTCACCCAGAAAGTCGTTTCCCCCTATATGCACCATTTAAAATATTATCTTTGGAGTACTATAATTGAAAGGTGACAAACGCTACTTCTTGTTATATAAAGAAAATGTAGAATTCAGATATACCGGAATAATGACACTGTAGAAGATGTTGCTTCCAAAAGAGCCGCAGGCGAAACTGGTTTATTCCAGCCGCTGCGCGGCTCTTCCTTGATCACTTCTTCAGCTCATAGCACGCAGCGCTAAGGCGCCACAACAGGACCTCCTGCTCAGGACACTGAGTCGTCCCAGCGAGCAGTCTTCCGGAGAGGTGGAAGAGGGGAATGTCTTGTGGGGAGAAAGCGGCAGGTGAAGTGAGAGGGCAGCTGACGAAGGAAGCGCGGTGTTGTCGACGTGGGTCGAGGGAGACGTTGACGTGCAGCGTGTCAGTTTTGTCGCCCCGCGCGACGACGAGACGGGGTCCAGTAGAGGGCGCCTGAAGCGGACGGCGGGCACAACCCACGGGTAAGGAAACGTTGGGGCTGCCTCGTAAATCGCGGTGGATAAAGGCCGGCTTGCACTGGCCAGCGCGAGTCGGAGGGGCGGAGATACGGGAGAGGAGAGTGGCGAAAGGTATCCAAGGAGAAGGACAAACGACGCTCTTGGCAGGCGGGCACACGAAACCGGCCGGTAGACGCAAAGATGTGCCATAGACGAGATGAGAAGGGGCACATCCGAGGTCTTGCTCGTATATATGAAGGCCTGAAAGGACGACTGGCAATGAAGTGGAAAAGTGCTCCGGAAGATTGTAAGCCATAAGCGATGCCTTCAGCTGACGGTGCAGCCTCTCAACCAAACCGTTGGCTTGCGGACGGTAAGCTGTAGTTTTGAGGTGGGCGATGTCGAGAAGCTGGGCGGCGATAAGTGCGGACTCGAATTGGCGGCCTCTGCCGGTGATGATCTCCCGCTGGCACGTCGAAACGGGCGATCCACGTGGAAATGGCCGTTTCCGCAGTTATGTCCGGTATAGGGGGTGGCTTCCGGCCAGGGCGTAAAACGTGGTGAGTATATAACGGTGACCGTGCGACGATGGTAACGCTCCAAACAGGTCGATGTGAAAACTGCAAAAAGGGAGTCTGGAGGCTGGAGAGGTCGTAGTGTGACGATAAATCTTGCACTGCTGACGGGCAACAAGGCATGCCAGAGCCCAGTTGCGAACGCCGGCGTTGAGGCCAGGCCATGTGTGTGTGTGTGTGCTCTCCTGTTGTCCTGTCACTTGATCTGCGCCATTATTCCGTTAAACCATACAAAGCGCTCCGCAACGATACGCTGAAAGGCACGGATACCAGGATCAGAAAGGCAGTGAAGATCGTTGAAAAGCGTGCGCCGTAAAGGCAAATGTATATATAAGGGCGTGCGCGTCCAGTGGCGGGGTTCATATCGCGAACAATGTCGACACCAGGATCGGTACAATGTACAGGGCGTAGGTGCAAGGATAATGAATGCGATGAGCAAAGTGAAAGACGTTTCGGAAAGCACTGCTTGGAAATCGGATCGGAAATCATTGCTCGACTTGGTCAGTGATAGCAAAACAGATTTTTGAGGCGAAAACCCTAAATGGTTCATACTTGTGTCCACGACCTTGTCCGGTCTCAGGTCATCTCCGGTCTCAAGTCATGTCACACCGATGACTAGATTAACTGTATAAGAAAAATCCTTATCATAAGATGAATGATCGAACCGCGTCCGCCGAAGCAGCGACGCTGGCTTGAGCAAAAGACATCGGAAGTCCACATGAAATCCCAGCAATGTCATCACGTGTTTATCTCAATGTGGTGGCAGTATTGGCGAATAAATTCACCAATATCTTCAGCAAACATTCCCCGTACTGTGTTCTGGGTGGTGTCATAGCATTTCCCATTGCACATAGCTTACACGTTTTATTCAAGTTGGAGGCTAGCTTGCGACAGTGGTTCGGACGAATGACATGTGCACCTTCAGTTGCATGCTTTAAGGCGCGGTTCAGGCGTCCACCGAGATGTCGAGATCTGGGAGCTACTACGTCCTTTCCTTTCAACCTTTACTTTCCTCAAGACACATGCTTCCGAACTCCTCCACGTAAGCAGACTAATGCACCTGCGCTTCAGCCTACTGCGCTTGCGTGGGACGTCACGGAGTGCGCCACCACCGTTCGAGAGGGGCGCTCCCCGGGCATTCTTGCCAGACACCTGCTGAACGCTGATCAGGAAGGATGCCGCCTAAACGCTCTCCCGCGTCTCAAGCAACCAAGCGTGCGTGCTAATGAACGAAAGCAACACCGCGCTGAAGGCTTTCACATCACCGCGCTTTAGGTCAACAAAGTGCACCCCCCCCCCTCCCCTGAATTTTTTTTCACTTCTATGCCTGACCAGACGAATTTTCATCGAATCCTTCCTATTCTCCAGCTTCCGCGCCAACCAAGAAGTCAGCCACTCCATGCAGTGGCGATCCTCAATTTTCGAGTAGTTTCAACCTTGATTTGTGCTGCGGAGCTCGGCAGAATTGCGTTCAAAGCAACGAACGGAACACTTTTACTCTTGCAGCCGCCCACAAAGAAGGAGCACCTGGAGCGTCTCAAAAGAAACTCGGTAAGTGCAGAAACCCAGTGGTGGTTGTTCGGTCATATTGTAGTCTGACACGAGAGCCACACATAGGGCGTTCACCCTGGAAGGAAGAGGACGGCTACTGTGGAGGGTGTGGTGAGAGCGTGGGAAGGCACGACCGGTTGCCCCGGAAATCACCCGGAGGGTAGTTACCCTGGAAGGAGGAAGATTACCTTGCAAGGAGGAGGACACGGCGATAGCGGAAGAAGGTGCAACCGGTGGGTGGTTATCATGGGAACCGTCCCAATGTGGTTACCCTGGAAGAAGGAAAGTGTGGCCAGAACATAAGAATGCGCCACCGGTGGGTGATTCGATGGGAACCACCCCAGGTGTGTTTACCCTAAAAGGAGGAGGAGGGATGACAGGAAAGTGAGGGGCATGAGGTATCTTCTCTGGTATAAGGTAAAGCGTTACCGCTTAAGGAAGAGGATATGACGAGAGCGGAGTAATGTAGCACGGTCCAACTGCTACAGCCGCCGCGAAACGCGCTGTCCGAGTAGAGGGTCTTTGGTGGCACCGCTTGCCTTGAACGGCGTACAGTAGAGGTGAGTAGTTGACAAGTGAGTACCTCTGGAAAACCAAAAAGCGCGCTCTAGAACTATACAGATATTCTGTGCCTCAGCATATCGTAAAATGTTAATACCTTTATAGCTGTCGTTGAATCTCGCATTACAGAGTACTAACCATCCAGTCATTTCTTTCTCAGTTGCTCCGCACTAGTTTGCTTCCGTTAAAACACAGCTGCGCTTGTTGCGGCACCCACTTCTTCCTTTCGAACACTCCGTCTTTTTACATGAGGTTGGTTCGGGCAGCAGTTGCGGATGCATACAAAGAGCGTGCCTGCAGGAACAACCTTGTTTCGCCTAACATCTGTCTCCCTTTTTAGTTGCTGCTGTTACAAGGAACCGTACGCGGCTCTGTCTCAGGAGCACACAGCGGCTGACTTGAAAGTGCACAGCATAAAGTGAAGGTTTACTTGAACGCCTCGGCGGTGGCAGAGGCGGCGTGCGTTTGCAGGCTTTCTCGGCATCCACTGAGCGCGGGCGAAGCTTTTAATTTGAAGTTCTCCTCGAATCCGCCGAGCATTGCGCAGCAGCGTGTTTGTTTTGGACCGAAACAGTTAAGAATAGTGTTTAGCTCTCTCAGCCGGTGCTGCGCAGCTACCTTTTAAGCGGAGACGGCATTTTTTTTGGAAGGGGGGGGGGGGGGGGGACTTGCAGCGACGCCAAAGTTTATCTGGTGATGTAGAAAATTCTAACCGCTCCTAACGATTGCAGTTTGCTTTTTTAGTTTCGTGTCTCATCTATGTAGGTGTGCGTAGTGTGCGACAGAGCGTTGCGAGCTGTTGTTCCATGTTGGTGCGCGAAAGTCTTCGATCGCACAAACTTTTTTTACCATGGAGGGATAAACGTGCATGTCTTCTTGAAGATTCCAGGCAGCATTCGAAAGTAGAAATTAATGTGCTCAGAGGGCATGGCTCGATGACCTTACATTTCAACAATGAAAAAAAAACATCAAAAGGAACAGATAACTAGCTAAAAGAGGACAAACAGACAGAAAAACTTTATTGAGCAAGTGAGTTTTAGACCCAGCTGGGTCCCTGGGCCACCGCGCGGTCCTGCATTGCATCAAGTAGGTCATGCCGGGACATGACGTCGGTAGCCCGAGTCACCGCAGCAAGCTGTGATGTCGGGTCTGCAGACATGAGCAGGACCTCCCAGTTTTCCCAGCTCGAGATGGCGTGCTGTCCCCGCGGGCGAGGGTCAGCAGGGCAGCCGAAAAGGATATGGGAGAGTGTGGCGTGGGGGTCACCACATAGGGAGCATGCAGGGGATGTGCCGCAATAGTGGGATAAAAGCTGAACACAGTGTTCCTGAGTACAAAAACAACCCTAGAGTGTACGGATGATGAAGATTTGGATAAGAATGAAAAAATAATTCCAAAGTCGTGATGGATATTGTTTTGTTTTACGATGAACAGAAAGCTGGTTTAACGTCCCAAAGCAACTCGGGCTATGAGGGACGCCGTAGTGAAGGGCTACAGAAATTTCGACCACATGGGGTTCTTTAGCATGCACTGGCATCGGACAGCACACGGGCCTCTAGAATTTCGCCTTTATCGAAATTCCACCTTCGCCGCCAGGATCGAACCCGCGTCTTTCAGGTCAGCAGCCGAGCGCCGCAACCACTGAGCCACCGTGGCGGCTCGTGATCCATGGATATTGCCAGAGGAGAATATAAGTTCACAGACATAAGAATTGATGAAATGCAGCCAGATGTAGCCAGAACAGATGAATACAGCCCGAAGATATGTGCCATACAATGTGGACACTAATAATAGTTTTGGTGGCAAACAGCGCAAGGACGCGGACAGAGCGGAAGAAAATACAGGACAAGCGCTGACTCACAACTGAAATTTATTTAAGGAAAGCAGTACATTTTATAGACAACGTGGCCAACTTATCAGCTAGTACATAGACAAAACCCAAGTTTCTACGTGGCATCGAGGTATGCAACCTCACTGTCATATAATGAAATAGATGGCTTACTGACACATAACCTTGTTTTTTTCTTCAAGGTTATGTGTCAGTAAGCCATCTATTTCATTATATGACAGTGCGGTTGCATACCTCGATGCCACGTAGAAACTTGGGTTTTGTCTATGTACTAGCTGATAAGTTGGCCACGTTGTCTATAAAATGTACTGCTTTCCTTAAATAAATTTCAGTTGTGAGTCAGCGCTTGTCCTGTATTTTCTTCCGCTCTGTCCGCGTCCTTGCACTGTTTGCCACCAATATGTACCACCAACTCGCCCGTTTGGCTATTGTACTAATAATAGGTTAATTGAATTTCTGAAATGCAGGGTAATAATAATAATTGGCTTTGGGGTAAAGGAAATGGCGCAGTATCTGTCTCATATATCGTTGGAAACCTGAACCGCGCCGTAAGGGAAGGCATAAAGGAGCGAGTGAACGAAGAAAGGAAGAAAAAGGTGCCCGTAGTCCAGGGCTCCGGAATAATTACGACCATCAGGGGATCTTTAACGTCCACTGACATCGCACAGCACACGGGCGCCTTAGCGTTTTGCCTCCATAAAAACGCAGCTGCCGCGGTCGGGTTCGAACCCGGGAACTCCGGATCAGTAGCGGAGCGCCCTAACCAATGAGCCACCGCGGCGGGTCTATATGACAGCTAAGAAATGTGCCTTCAAGATAAAGGACGGCCTTGTGGAGTTCACACGCTCACAAACTCGATTTCCTGCATTCAATTTGCCCTCATCTGAAGTGAAGCCTTCTACATCGCACAGCACACGAGCGCCTGAGCGTTTTTCCTCCATAAAAACGCTAAGGCGCTCCTGTGCTGTGCAATGCCAGGCCACGTTAAACATCCCCAGGTAGTCGAAATTATACCGGAGCCCACCACTACGGCACCTCTTTCTTCCTTTCTGCTTTCAGTTCCTCTTTTATTCCTTCCCTTACGGCGCGGTTCAGGTGTCCGGCTATATATGAGACAGATACTGTGCCATTTCCTTTCCCCAAAAACCACGGTGTTGAAACGAATAAATTTCCTGGAACCGCTGCGAAAGAGTACTTTTCAGTACTTTGATGCCCATGCGCAGAGGTCCTTAGATGACAGGCTTACCTAGGTGAGTCGTTAATAATGGCTAGCAGCGGTGGTCAATAGCCCGGTTTTGCGAACTGCCTATATCTTTTTGGTAAGGGGAGAAAGAGAGAGCGATGCCAGAAAAGGTAGGTACGGAATACGGGAATTTGCTGCGATGCGCAGCAAGTCTTTGTATTGGACTGACATGACCTGGCAACACGAGTCTCTTCGCGATTGGAGGAAATCACGCCCTCGATTGCTATGCTGTACTTACTGGGCTTTTACGGAAGCGCTGGATTGAAATCCTGCAGGTATTCGAGGATGCGGTTCCGCCATCGCTGCTTTCAGTGCGGCGTTAACACGATGAATGGCTTTGCACAGAGACGCTTTGGATCCGACTTTGCACCGCTCAGTTTCATTCAAGCTTACTCTCCTTAGCAGCAGCCAATTGACTCAATCTTCGAGAGAGCATACGCTTGCACACCAGATGTGCACCCGCAGTTCTCTGAAACGATAACCAACACATCCCTGGCCCCCCGCAGAATAGCAGGAAGAGCTCGTCGTCATGCTGTTGAAGCGTGAATAGGGCGTTTGAATGACGGCGAGCGCAGTGCATTTAGCAATAACGAAAGGTAACGAGAAGAATCCAGGCATCGCAGCGAGTGAAAATCCAATCCAATCCAGCTCGTAAACTGTGTCCAGATTGTCTATAGCAAATATCCGGGTGTCGAACCGGAATTTTTGCCTGGTTTCGATTCAGGTTATGCTCCTGAGCGACGTCCCGTTCCGGCTTGAACCATCTCGAAGCGGTTCAGACGAGTTCAAACGAGGTCAGGACCAAAAAGTCATGAAATATGATAGGCTCCTAATCTACCTCATTATGACATTGATATACAAAATAAAAAATGGACAATTTGCTGCATGCAAGATGTTTCCAGTTTACCCACTTTAAATTGCTGTGCGTGGCAAAATGTCTAGGTATTTACGGAAAGAGCCACACAATCAAATGAACCCAAAATAATGCAAATCAGCTATGCACAGCCTAGAATTCAGCTGATGAGGGACTTCAGACGAAAATCTATTGGATTATGCTTATACAAAATCCTCGAGCTTCAGCAGTTTCCGAGACCTTGACACGCGAGTAATAGATCCCCCCTGCGTCATTCGGGAATTTCTCCAATGCAGAGCACTCACGTGGATGGCACTCTTCCGGGCTAGCAGGTGTGATTCCATTCATAGCACTAGCTTGAACATTGGGTCGTTGGAAGACACATTGCTGAAAAGAAAAAAAAGGAGCGGAATATATTCACAGTGGGCAGCAATAAGGGGGAGGAGGGAGACAGTGCTACGCGCATGACAAATAGGGAAGCAACAAAGAAAGAGCGTGGATAAGGTCACCTCGACTGGTGTCAACGGGAGCACGGAAACGAGCGATAAACAGAAAAGCCCGAAGAAAGGCGACAAGCTCCGCCTGAACCAAACTGCCAAATAAGAAATGAAGCGGCTGATCAGTGACCGCCTCGCCGGTCCCAATGTAGAACACGGGGCGCAGTCAAGTCAAGGTTTCGCAGAACAAAAACTTTATAGAGCAGACAGGTGGCAGAGAGCACGCATCAGAACACGTTTGGAGAGCAAGATCAGACGTAGGGTATAATGCACAGAGAGAAATCTTACAATGACAATTAACTAACACAAATGATTTGTACTGTACAGGTTGATCGTGGGCGCCAAGCGGCCTCCTCTGTTTGACGTGCTGCGTCTGTTCGTTACTTTGCCCCAAGGCAGGGCGCGCACAAACACAGCTTCCAGCGCGTAATAGAAGCTCCTCCACCATTCCGCTGGCGCGCGTGTGGTCAGTGTTTAAGAGAGGAGCGAACTTGGAGCATATACTAATTTTGCTCGGGCCACCACTTGATAGAGAAATCGGAAGCGAACCTCTGAAAACGCGCAAAGTTACGAGCTCGCCGTCGGCCATTAGAGGATCTTTGTCCGTTTTGATGTGTGCGATCCTATCGTTCGCCTTCGCTTACGCAGCGTCGTTGCGGTGATATCGTAAGAGAATTGAAACTATATTAAACGGATTACTGCTACGCCCCGAGCGGGCGCTATTTCGTTGGCACCACACCGGCTTCCTAAATGTGCGCCAATTTTTCTGAAAACCAGCCAAGACTCCCCCTGAGCTGTGTGAGTGTCAGAGGCCCACTGTGCAAGGCGGTAGCATGAACTGACTGCTTTTATGACTCTTTGGCCCCGTTCATTTCTTCTTTGATTGGTTTAAGCCTGGTGATGCCCTGCAGGTACAGGCTACTTCTCATTCCACTTTATTTTTGACGTTGCTTTTCGTACTTTACGCGGGAATGAGCCTAAGACTGGGGCCGCGAGGTATGCCTCGGCAACGGCTGAGGCGTAGCTTCCTGACGCAAAGCGTGTTGTTGCAAACCGTAAAATAAAGCACTGTATCCACTCAGCGGCCTCCTCCGTGTTAGATAAAGTTCGGTGTTGTCGCGGTTATTCCCGGCAGATTGCGTAACAGGTGCGGAATTGCGTCGCTCTTTCGTCATACGCTCGGAGATGCATGAGATCGCTTTCAACGAGCCGGTGATGTGTAAACTGCGCCCTTCTGAGTCGGGCTTTGTTTCGCCTGCGTTTTCAGGAACACAGCGGCAGCCACGTCGTAATCACGCCCTTCACAGTGCGTAGTAGAAGTACGCCCAGCGGGCGCGCTTTTCCCCGGAGTTCCCAATATCGCGCTTGCACAAAGGATCTCGGCGGTGCGGGGCGGGTGGAGTGTTTACGGAGCTTCGACCGCAGTGCTCGTGCTACGTACCTCAAGCTGGCTAAGAGGAGCCTACTCAAAGCCTCTGTTGCAGATGCGCCTCTCGAGCCTCTTGTACCCTCGGCAAGCAGCAGACGAAACACCCGAGCGCGCCTCTTCCTGCTCCGAGGACCACGCAAATGGAAAACGCTGGGTAAGCCACGCGTGGACACGGGATTTGTTTTGAAGAAAAAATAATGCTTCGTATACGAGCGCGAACGCCTTACGAAGGCCTGGAGTAGCGCTTTATTGCAGTCGGCAATAGAAATTCAAGGGTCTCGGCATTGTTTGCTTTCCTCTGGTTATGAAAAAAAAAGCGAAATAAGATATAAACTCGCCTTCCTTGCTGACAACGTCCGGCGCAAAAGCGACACTACAGGAAAATACTCCTGTTGAAGTGTACTGAAAGAATATTGCCTCGAGTTTGCACATATTCCATTTTCTGTCGAAAGCCCATTTTCGGTTAGCCAGAAAGTTGCAAAAACTTATTGGCTGGCGGTTTAGCATTGTTAAGCACGAAATATTGCGCGAAAGCATGATTTTTTAAGGTAGACACCATCGCCTAGTCGCTCAAAGCGCGACTAATGTGTTCAGTGATCTAGTGAGCCAGTTATGCGCATTTCCTTTCCTCAAAATCAACGGAGTTTGCAACGTTGACTACGCCAACGCCAATTCTCCCCCTCCTTTCGCATATCCATATATACCCAATGAAATTGATGGGTCACGACCGTAGCTTCACCACAATGCTTCGCCACAGTGTTGTCAACGCGTATTGCTCCAGTGCCGCGTTTCTGCCACAACGTTGCCAACGCCAATCGCCACGTAGCTCAAAGCACGAATGAGGTGTCCAGCGACCCAGGGGGACCGTTGTGCGTGTTCCTTTCCTTTCGTAGGAGGAGGAAAAACTTTATATTTGATATTAAAATGTGTTATTAGCGGTCGCGGGCTGTCTTCTTCTTCCGATGAGTTATTGCAGCACGTCTTAACAGGGTTGGGGCCCCTGGTCCAGGGCTCCACTGAGGTATGCCGCCAGGTAGGCTCTCCGCACCAATCCGCCCTGGACGGCCGGGTCCTCGCTGGAGGGCATCCCCTCCCACTGTTCCGCACTCGGGTTTTTGTTTATTGCAGCTAGATCCTTGTTTTTCTGACACACCCACGTTATGTGCATTAACATGGGTTTTTCTCCACACTACGGACATTTGCTGCTGTATTGCGTGGGGTAGATTTTACGTAAGGTATTTAGATTGGGGAAAGTCCCCGTTTGCAGCAGCCTCCAGCCTACTGCATCTTGTTGGTGTAGGGTGTTATGGGGTGGCGGATATTTGAGTCGCGTTCCCCTGTGATAGTTTAGAATGTCTGAGTAGCTCAGGGATACCGGGTCTGCTGCTGGGTTGTCGAGGTCAGTTTGAGTGGAGGCTCGGTTTGTGTGCTCTCGAGCAATCCTATCTGCCTCTACGTTCCCGGCCATCCCGGTGTGTCCTGGTACCCACATGATTACGTGTTGCAGTTGTTGTTCCTCGGTTTGCGGCATTTTGGCCGATTTAAGGATATGTAGAGCTTTCCGTCCTATTTTGACATTCATGTAATTTCGGCATGCTGCTTGCGAGTCTTAATATTGTTAGAGACCTTCGGATACGGTAGCCCTCCGCCGCCGCCAGGGCGATGGCAGCCTCTTCGGCTTCCTGGGCCGCACAGTATTTGAATGATGCGCTGGCTATTTCCCTGTGTGCAGACTTTATTGCCGTTGCTACCATTCTGTTTCTGATTTCTCGAGAATCTCTCGGGTACGCAGCCGCGTCTGTGTACAGTGTGTTTTCTTTTTCGACTAGGATTTGTTGAACGTATTTTGCCCTAGCTTCCCTGCGTCCTTTATGCAGGTTTGGATCCATGTTTTTCGGTATCGGGGCTATCCTGAGTGTGTTGCGATATTCGTCAGGTATCCGCTCTGTTCTTGTTTCTTGCAGCGCACCTTCGTAGCCACACCTATTTAGGAGCGCTATCCCAGCTTTGGTTTGTTTTAGCCTTTGTAGCTGCGCCGCAAGTTGGGCTTCTCTCAGCTCTTCAAAGGTGTTATGCAAACCCAGGGCAAGGAGTTTCTCTGTTGAGGTTGCTTGGGGTAGATGAAGCGCTAACTTATATGCTTTCCTTATTATTGTGTCTGCCTGAAGTATTTCTCCCTTAGTGCAGTTGTAGTATGCGAGGCTGTATGTTATTCTGCTTACTACGAGGCTTCTGACAAGTGTTGAAGTGTCATTTTCCCGCAGGCCGTGCCTCTTTCTGGAGACCCTGGTTATCATGCGCGACACTTGCGTCGCCGCGGCTTTGATTAATTTTAGGGTGTGTGTGCATCTTTGGTTCGATTGGATCCACATTCCCAGTATTCTAATGATCGTTTTTTCTGGAATCGGTTGTCCTTCTAGATAGACGTTTATCCTGAGTTCCTCCTCCTCCGGTACTGTGTGATTTTGTCTGCTTCTCCAGATTCTTAAGAGCTCTGATTTTTTCTGTTGAGCAGGCAAGGCCTCTATCTCTGACATAGTTCTCTACGCATGTGGCTGCTTCCTGTAACTTTCCCTCTTTCTCACCGAGCGAGCCCTTCGTGACCCACACTGTGATGTCGTCGGCATATAGTGCGTGTCGTACGCCTTCTACATTTTCCAACTGTTTTGCTAAGCCAATCATCGAGATGTTGAAGAGGATTGGGGATATTACTGATCCCTGCGGCGTTCCTTTATTGGGCGTGTGGAAACGCTCAGAGCGAATTTCACCCAGTCCTATCGTTGCTGTGCGGTTTGTTAGAAATGCCTTGACATACCCGTATATTTTCTTGCCGCAATCCAAGTTGCTGAGGCCTGTTAGTATTGCCTTATGGCTGACGTTGTCGAACGCCCCTTTAATGTCTAGCGCCATGATTACGTGCTCTACTCGTCTCGGGACGTCGGTTAAAACCTCGTCTCTAATTTGGAGTAGTACGTCTTGTGTTGATAACTTGCTTCTAAAGCCAAACATGCTATGTGGGTATAGCTCGTTGTCTTCCATATGGTCTTGTAGGCGTCTCGTTATCCTTTCATATAGTTTGCCAAGGCACGATGTAAGGGATATCGGTCTAAGATTTTTGACCTGCAACTTTTTCCCTGGTTTTGGGATCATTACTATCTCCGCGTGTTTCCAGTCATCCGGGACAGCATAATTGTCCCATAGCTTATTTCGGTATTCTGTTACTTCCTCGACCATCCCGCCGCTTAGGTTGCGGATGATTGCGTTATTGATTTTGTCTGCTCCCGCAGCCGTGTTTCTGGTCGAGCTTCTTATGGCCGCGTAGAGTTCCTCCCTTGTTATTGGCCTGTCTAACTCAAGATTTTCTTGTCCTTGGTAATGCCCCGTGTAGGCTGCTGGGTTGTCGTCTCCGAAACATTTATACTTGACTTGTTTTATGAGCTCCGAGTCCGGTCCCTGGAACTGATGGACCAGTCTATGTATGGCCTTGTTTTCGCTTTTCGTTTTCGTTGGGTCCAGGAGAGCTTTCAGTATGCGCCATGTTTTGGCTGTACTCAGTGTTCCGCTAAGGGAATTGCTGAACTGCTGCCACTTTGTTCTAGCCAACTGTTCCGCGTAGGCCTCCGCTTTCTTTGCTATTTCTGCTATTTTGATTTTGAGTTTCCTATTGCACCTCTGTCTTTTCCACCGTTTGGTTAGGCCTCTGCGTGCTTCCCATAATTTGAGGAGCCTGGAGTCTACCTCGGGTGTCTGCTCGGTTCTGTCTATTTCTTTGGTGTATTTGCGTTGCTTCTCTTTGAGCACGCTCCCCCATGCCTCAATTGAGTCTATGCTCTCGCGCTGGCTCTCTTTGCATGCCTCTCTGAACGCGTTCCAGTCCGTAATTTTCGTGGTTCCAATTCGGCGTCGAAGTTTTGCCGATGTGATTTGCGTGCGAATAATGTAGTGATCGCTCCCTAAATTTTCAAAGAGGTTTTCCCATGTCGCCCGTCCTGTTCTTTTGACGTAGGTTAAGTCTGGGCAGGTGTCCATGCTGACGCTGTTCCTTTCGTAACTGTGTCGTAACTCTTCACGTACGCCTGCGGATTTTGCCGGGTAGGAGGTCAAAAGTGCTTTTTGGGAACAGATGGAATTTGATGTAAACGACTACGTGCAATGCACAGCGCGAGAGTGTGTTGCAGCTTAACACACGAGGCGTGATAGGTTGCGGCGATTGCTCAGTGCCCTCGTGCAGTGGCCAGCGAAGCTGATCTACTCGCGTCGCCGCGGGTTCAAAATCCAGTCGCGGCAATGCTTACTCTTTTTCTGCAGGTATCTCGGCTTTTTTTGGATTGCTATTGAAGGAGTGCTTTCGCACCAATACGACAGACGCACGCCTTTTAGTTTAAAACGCAAGTTTGAGATTTGAGGATGACAGCGAAAACCTGTTCCAGTCGTCTTTTTTTCTCCTCGTTCTCGTATCCGCTGAGCAGAGTCCGTTACACACGTGTATCGCTTGTGCCAGTTTTTGTATAGAGTAGACAGTGCGCCAATTTTATTGCTCCAGTGAGTTGGAAACTACCGCAATACATTGTTCATCTGTCTTTTATTGGGCATTTGCACTTGGAAAACGCGTTAAAATCATTGCTTACGCATGTACACCACTCTCGAGCTTCAAAAGTGTTGAGTTGGTCCTTGATTGCTGTAGACGCTGCTTCTGGCAATTTCTTTTGTTGCACCTGTGGTCCCTTTGATCCACGTGTGCTCTTGAAAGCGTTGGTTCCTGGACTAAATCACGCGTGAATGGAGCTATGGTGCCGGTTTGGAACCGAAGTGCACCTGGTCACGGAAGTCGCATTGGCAATTCCGCGCTGCATCGTGCTTTGAGAGAACGCGAAATCCGCGATGCCTGCGCCCTACGTTGCAGAATGGTGGGGGGGGGGGGGGGGGGGGCTGCGAAAGAAATCAGTCGTCACATTTTAGTTTTAAAAATCTGTCGCCATACTTTCCGTCGAACAAACTGGCGCCCACCCGTGAAAGAACGATTTTGTCTGCGTCTCTGCTGGAATGCGTTGCAGTCAGAACGCCTTGCAGCTCTATAGGATTTAACCATTTTTGGCCCCTCCAGAGCGCAGGTATTCGGTTACTCTCGCCGCCTCTTCACGTCCGACTTGTCTTCTGCCGCACGTTCTTTTAGTTAACCGGGCTGAGCTAAAGGAGGAGTTTATTTTCCCGGACGCCTGTTTCCCAAATGCACCTGGGAAGGGCAGCACCACTCAGCGCTATACGCAGCAGCCCCTTCAAAGTTGTGGTGGGCAGTATGTAGGAGCAAACATTTCCGATCGCTGCGAATGATGCGTCCTTATAAGCTGTGAGAGCAGTGTTCCCCGGAGCCATACGAACGCCGACGCTGACTTGGCCCAAGCGAGCTGTTAAGCGTTCCTTCGCGCCTTCCCGACAAACCCAAGTTCGCTTTGATCTTCTGCGCTGCGCTCGGAAGGCACCGTAAGGGTGCGCTGTCCATTGGCCCACATTTTGCTCCACTCACCGCTGGCTTCACCTATGCGGGGTGTGTTCGTGCGGAACTTCCGATTTTAACGGCTGGCACCGGGGAAAAAGGAAAGAACGCGTAATTAGGAACCGCAAGCTGCAGGCGTTCAAGCTGGCATCAGAAAAACAACGATGGAACCAGATTGATGACGTCGCTTCGCACGACGCACTCATTACGTCGAGCCACTTTTCAATTAACAGACAGGCACTGACAACTTTCTGGTGACATCACCGACTGTCAAAGAGAAAGCACTAAGAAGAATTTAGAAAACTAGGCAGCGCAATCGATGGAAGCGTTGAGCAGCGCCGAAGACACGCTTTGGTTCCGCTCCGTTTCTGCCGTGCACTCGTTTCGCCGATTGGTCAACGCGCCAAACTTGTCGTCGCTTGTGGCGTTGACCTACTTCGTTCGCGAACCCTCTCTGACTCTCTTCTTGCAGTGACAATCTAGTGGTGCGTGCTGACATCGGGACTTTCTCTTTTTGCGCAAATAGCTAGCACGACAGACTCCGTCGCAAACGGAGTGGCGTCAGATGTAAACAAAAACTGCGGTGCAAGAGTCCAGGCGGTATTTTTTGCGTAGACGCTGTCGAGCGCTTATTGAGCCGGAGATAGTGACGACAACGCCACGAGTGTTTTCCTCGTTTCTCCACCAGCTTTCCAGCGATCCCAAGTGGGAGTAGCGAAGCTGCAAAATGAGGGCGGAAAAAGCTCCAGGGCTTCTTTTTCGTAAAATAGGAAACTGGGAGCGGCTGGGACTGTCAGTGGGTCCGCTCTCTTGGCATGTCTTGACTAATCGGGAAAAACACTCACTTGACGGGGCAGCAGCATGATCGTTGGGCAACACCAGTGTCATCTTCTTCCATCCACATATTCCTCTCTCACCCATTCCGTCGTCGTCCCTCGAAGTGAGAGCGCCACAGGGTTGGTCCTCGGTTCATTCCTTATCTGCTTCTTTCCTAGTTTGGGCAAATGTAAGCGATTTATGGCCGGACGACAGCAGCTTCTTCGTGTGTTTGAACAGAATTTTGATCTGACTCAGAGCTGCTTCTTGGAACGCAAGGAAGGACGAGCGGCTGGGATGACGGGGCCGACAACAAGTTTTGTCGTGGCGTGTGCACAATGGTTTTTTAAAGTCACCCCCGCCCTTTCACCCCTCCCCCATTATTTCTCTGCCGACCTCGCTTGCGTTGTGAAATGTATTTGTCGGAACAATGATGTCGCGTTTGTATTTCCAGCCGAGAAATGTTTACACGACAGCGGCGAAAGTGCGTTGACCGTGACGACTATGGAATGAGTATTTACTTGTATTCCCCGCCATTCCCGGAACATGGAACGTTTGACGATATTTTGCAAATAAATGAAAGCCATCGGAAAGGTTTTGGTTTTGTAATGGGTACAAGGTTTCCCCCTGTCTAGTACTCGGCTCTTCTGGGGTGAAGTGCTTGGGAAAGGGTCTTGGACCAAATCTTTGCCTCGTGTTTCATCTGTAAATACGTCGGGTTCTCGTCGCTCTGGCATCCTTATCAGCCGAATTCTGTCTACAACAAGACCTTAAGGTTCTTCCTCAGTTTATCTCCAGCTACTGCTGTCTCCGGAAACCGTGGCCGTTCAAGGAACGCCTCGCCGGCCAACATCCTGACTTGCAAACACCTGATTTAGGCGAGCAGAAGCTCTCTTCCAGGAATCAACGAGGTGCTCTTATAGTTTCGCAGGCGCAAGCACTTATTTATGTTGTGAGCAGTTTGCATGACTTCCATCTTTAATAATGAACATTCCTCACCCCCTCTCGTCTTGGATTCTCTCGAGAACGCTTCATCCATTTCTATGGCTTAAGACACGTGCTGCAATGGTTTGCAGTTTCTCGTGTGGCTCTGGTAGACTGTTTATATACACAACACCAAGCGCACCTAGTATGCTTTCTTTTATTTATTTTAGTGCTCTAGCACTTATATAGCGGCCATTCTCCGAATTTAGCTGTTGTGCGTTTGTCTGCCTGTCTGAAGCCGGTTTTGTGGCAAGCTGTTCACCACTCGGAGGGCAGCCTGGCCACCATGACAGGCTGCTCGGGAAGAGAAACCCTGATTGCAACCCAAGCTAAGCAACACAAGCAAACCCACCGAAGTCTCGCCGACGGCAACACCTTCCTCAGAAGGGCAGCGGCGCATCGCTCGACCACTGCACCAGGAGTGGTAGGAAGACTTCCTGGAGTCCATGAATGTCGAGGATGGTTGACCAGTTCCTCATATACCGGGTGTCGCCGCTATCTTGAGCCAAGGGCTGAAAATAAATTATTAGAGGCAGGCGAGTGAAGCCAGTTTCATATCGGTGACAGCTACCTTGCGCACCACAGGCAATTTTTTGTTTCGAAAGTAATTAACAGTTTATGAAAGTATAATTATCGAAATTAATAAATATTGACTTCAGACAACGAATGGCATTTGAAGAGTTTTCAAGCACTTTCAGAAACCCCCATTCGAACATTTACGATAAGGAAATCCTCACGTGCGTCTTTTTTTCCCAGCTCCGAAGCCGGCGAAATACAAAATCAGCCACGTGACTAACGCACTTGCGCACCACGATCGTGCTGCTCTCAAACGCGGTTTGAGCAAACGACATCGCCCGCAGCCTTGACTCGACGGCCCCGCAGCAGCGGCAGGCCGATATGTTGGCAATGATTTCTGGTCAGTGTCAGCCAGTGGCACACATGACGGTGCGAGTTGCCGCCGCCAACATATCAGCCTGACGGTGCTCCGGGTCCGTCGTGTCAAGGCTGGAGAGATTTCGTTCGCTCAAACCACGCGTGAGAGAGGCACAATTGTGGCGCGCAAGTGCGTTAGTCACGTGGTTGATTTTGTATTTCGCCGGCTTCGGAGCTGGGAAAAAAAGACGCACGTGAGGATTTCCTTATCGTAAAAGGTGGAATGGGGGTTTCTGAAGGTGTTCGACAACTCTTAAAACGCTATTTGTTGTCTAAAGTCAATATTTATTATTTAGATAATTACACTTTATTAAACTATTAAGTATTTGCGAAACCAAAAATTGCATGTGGCGCGCAAGATGGCTGTCACCAATATACAACTGGTTTCACTCGCGTGCCTCTTATAATTGATTTTTCAGCCCTTGGCTCAAGTTAGCTGGGACACCCGGTATGGACGTTAGCCCATCCGCAACTGCCGTCCGTGAGCACTGGATCTGAACAACGAGACCGAAGGGAAAACCGAACTGCCCGCGCACCTAATTCGCATTTGGCCTAACTGTGCAAGTCGAGCATCATTGTTTCTAACACCTTTTAAATCGCCGTGCCGTGCCGAGCCGTCCCGTGCCGAGCCGTACCATACCATACCATAACCATGCTACACCATAACCATCAAATAGAGCTTTTCATACCGTACCATACCAATTAACGAATTCACTGAGCGAGTTAGGGAGTTAAGTAGCAATGTGTCCACTCAGTGAAAACAAGTTTATTAACAAGGCACACAGGGCTCACAATATAAACGCCCTCCGCGCCCGACCACACGTGCCGGTTTTACGGCGGAGGCCACGTAGAAGCCCAGAAGCGTTTGCGGTCAGGCAGGACGGAGAAAGACTCCTGATAAAGGGCTGAATCGTGTCGCCTGCGCATCGGGGACCTTGGTGACCGTCGGGGCGTGCACCAAACGATGACTTACTTCCCACTGTCGGCCCTGCTGTGACGTTTTATGTCCCCTTCGGCAGCGCCATCTCCTGTCTCGGCGCCCCAATGGAAAACAAGGTGCGTGAGGACGGAACTACACGACTGAACGCCCAAGTCTCCTACACATGCCGCGAAACAAGCGGCTTCGCGGTTCTGGTTTTACAACTCCACGTGGGCGACAAACCGCGACAACAGGAAAAAAAAAAGATATTTCGTGTCCAGAGTTATAGGTACTCCGGATGAGGCCGCTAACATTGAGGAGAAACATTTCAGGTCTTTTATTACTCACACGCGTGTAGCAACTGTGTGGAACCGTGCTGAGGTTCGACCTCAACATTTGAATATGAGCGCATGGATATTAGTGCAATATGTTTAGGGGACTCCCCGCAGGTTTGTAATAAGAGAGAAATTGCTCCCTATCAACAGATCAGGAAGAAGCGGAATACGAAGGAGCTCGAGCAGTGCTTTAGAAAACAATGCGATTTCAGGAAGCCGGCTGCGAAATTTTCCCAGAATTACGAGCACTTCGGCCCCTGGTGTTTAGATGCTAGGCCAGCTGAGAATTGAAGCCGCAACGTTGTGCAGAGTATGAAGACACTTGTGGGGATCCCCTTTACCCCTCGGCCACCCGAGGCACCCCCCCCCCCCCCCTCTCTCTCTCTCTCTCGTGGCCTACCGCGACCCTCCCCTGCCGGAGAGAGAGTGCGTGGTTTGGTAAGGAAAGGAAAAACCGTCTGGCACACGCAACTGTTCACCGAGCTAAGCGGCACCACCACACTGCGCCAGGCTGCGGGGGAGACAGGGATTGAAAGAAGGGAAAGTGGAGGCGGAGATGACAGAGACACAGAGCACCGCTGCACGCGGATGACCGTGGAGAAGGGATTAGGAGGTGGAGAAGTGAGGGTCGGTGGATGGAAAGTTCTCAGAAAATGAGTCTGAAAGGAGGAAGGGAAGGAAAACTGCGGCGGGAGGAGTGGAAAGACCTGACATACTGGTCTGACGCGGCCGGTCTGAACGGCAGCCGAACGGTGGTACGGACGGAAACCAGTCTCCCGGAAAATTTAAAATAAGAAGAAAATCAAAATAAATAGTCCTAAATAGCCCTGCGCCAGTGCCTGCACAGCATATGCTTGACGAAAGATATCCATACACTCCGCCGGTGCGGTAAACAACATGTTGCATTCAAGAACAGGGCTTAGTCGGGCTGGTTGGTGCATGCTCATGGGAACCGATTGAACAGCGCTGACAGACAGGATGGAGGAGAAGAACACGGTCTGTTAGCGCTATCAGCCGTTAGCGCTAACAGACAGGAAGAACTGTCTGTTAGAGCTGTTCAGTCGGTTTCCATCGATATGCTATGTTGGAGTGACCTACAGACGTAGCGAGTAACTGTCCGCAATGATTACACAGCTGTTTAGTTCCACGAGAGCTCTACTAAAGCGGCCCCAGCCAAAGATCTTGTGTGAAGCCTCGGAGTAACTCGGGTAAGCACAAGCAATTTCGGAAGAGTGTCGCGCTAACTGTAGCCAATGGGATAGTGACCTTGGCCAAACCTAGCATAGCAACAGCCCATGCAGAAATAAATATCGCCGCGACTGGGCTTCGAACCCGCCGTGGCGCGAACAGATCAGCTTCAGTGGCCACTGCACGAGAGCCCTATGCTCTCGCTGCAGCCGATCACGCCTCGTGATAAACTGAAGTACACACACGCGCAGTGCATTGGACATCGTCGTCTTTTTCAAGTTTCTTCTGCGGCGCGAACAGGCCAGATGAGTGCCGACCAGAGCTTTACCTGAGTCTAATGTTGTCGCCAGACGTGCCGACCGGGACTCAGCAAAGCAAAACCATGAGCCAACCAGCCTAAACACATGTCTTCGCACGTAGAGCTACTTGGTTTAACTGTGTTAAAACCGTACCAATTTCTTTTTTCACGTGTCCCATTCAGTGGATAGCAGCTGCGGGTGAGCATTTACAACTCACTCGCAGTATCCCAGCGGTACGTTGTGTTAGGCATAGCTGGTGCAGATATTTGTCTATGTTTGTTCTTTGCATATACTGGCATTTTTTTTTTCTCATAGTGCATTCGGAACCAACTTATTCCTAATTACGGCTGGAAATTCCATTGGCGCATTATTTCCAGTCGGTAGATTATCTCCAGAGGAAAGAGGTATTGCGCGTCCATCTTTCTGAACGCATCATAGTTTTTTGAGGTAACTAATTGCCGCATATTGCGACAAGAAGCTGGCGGCCGTTGCCCAGTGGAGGGCAATTTATCCAAACAGAGCCTGGATTGCTCTTCGGACCAACATCAGCTCGAGTGGCGTCTCCTGGCAGTAGTCACACGCATGTTTTGTCCAGCACTGCTGGTAAGTGTCCGCCATTGGACTGACTTCGGCGATAAGCACTAATCGATAAGCACTAATAGATAAGCACTAAGGCGGCCTCGCTACATAAAACCGAGTACCAATGAAATGGGTCGATCAGCTCTTTGCGCACTGCAGTTGGGAAGCGAACAGCAAGGTTAATTATTCGCGGCTCTCTGCTAAAGTCAGCTTCATTTGCCCTGCATTCGATTTGCGTCGTTTGTTGCATACAGCGTCCATACCAACGGGAACAAAAAATTACGGGGGCGCTTAATCACCATTATGCGGTGACAATGCTTTATAATTTAGTCTTCTTGTTCGAAGTGTTAAGGTTGCCCGGCTTAGCGCATTAATCAGTGAAAGCAGATTGGCGTAGGCTGATTGGCCCTCATACGAAACAGTTTCGATAAGACTAGGTTCAGCGCTCTTTCCTATCCGCCTCTTCCTTTCTTAATGTACTCGCGCTGCTGAAAATGCGATCCAACACCAACTATCCCGACAGCTTGTGTTGTTCATTTACTGTTGCGAGTAAGTATTGATTCCCTACTTCACTCTGGATGTGTTGACGTTTCTTCCACAGAAACGGACACATTTATGGCGGAGCAAATTTAACTGAAAGCTTCCACAGTCACTAGATCCAAACTCACGACGTTCAAAGCGAAAAAGCCCCTTTCTGAACCGCATCACAGCGTAACCTATGGCCCCAGTCCAGGATTCTTGAACCTCAGTTGTGATAGTGAGTCAACTGTGCGCTGTTATGGAAGGTGATGTTCTATTCCTCCCTATGTGTACAGCAAGATCTTTCTCTCAAATTTTATCCATTGCTCGCATCGAGTAGTTAACACCACCATAGAAAGCCAACGGGGCACGTTTATGACGATAGCAAAAACGTTAATAGCGAAACAATTCGAGTATAAAGAGAGGAGGCCAGAGGATATGTCGATTGCTATAGTGGAATCTTAAGAGATGCGGAAAATTTGCGCTCATAGACAACTTCCCGTTGAAAAATGCGCTTGTCCACAAATTCTGGCTGTTTGTGGTATCAGAGCCTGAAAATGTTTGTCGATGCATGCATCTGACTTTCGAAATCTGCCTGTGATGACCCGTGTGTTTCATTATGTGGTCTGTTCTAGTTCATAAAGGCTACGTTTTTATTGAGCGCGGTCGCTTTGTGATTAGAACGCGGTACCCTATCGATGCCAGCAAACTTCAGTCTGCCTTCGGTGTCCGTGTAATGACACTCTGATGAACCGAGTCAACAAACTCCTCAGCTACAGCGTCTCTCAAAGTCCAAGGGCAGCTCCTGGAAGGTAAATCCCCATACCATAGGGTATTATGTACTCTAGCATATGATGTCTTCAACTTATAACAGAAAGTCGGTCCAAGAGGTACCAGGCTCCACGCGCACCTGTCTGGAGGTCATTGAGAAACGAAAACTGCAATCATTTTCCAGGAAGCGGCATGCGATAACGGTTTCGCTGTTGCTTTAACACCCACGAACCGGGTGGCAAAGCGAGACGGATCGGCTCGAAAAGGGGACGTTGAAGAGGGACGCTACAAGCGGTGCACGCGCAATATACTGTCATGTGGGAACTAATCAGCTTGTTAGGCAAGCGCTTCGTCGACTCTTCTGATGCACGTGCTAAGACCACGTGTTTGATGCTCTCCGACAATTTCATCTGCAACTGAGGGCGATTTGCCACGCGAGACAATCACACTATTCTCTCATACTTCACTCTACGTTCTTTTCTATGCATGCTACGCGTTCCTGCACTTGGAATACACTCCCGCACATTGAGCGGCTATTAACTGTCTGCTCTGCGTGTTATGCAGCCTGTCTATGTCCATTCCTTCTGCCTATAGGTAGATGTATTAAGCGGGTGCATTCATGCGGCCAGTGGTTGGTGCGGTAAAGTTATTGTTGTCGCTCATGACGAAAAGGAAAAAGCTTCAGCTTTACTTACAAGGGCAAGTCATGAGTCCGAAAGGCAGCTTTTCTTCGCAGGCCTGTCTTGTACCTGCGCATTCATGGAAAATAAATTTTTGATTTAATTTCAAGTTCTATGAGAAGAAATAACCACGTGAAAGCAACTTGTTTTTTCACACGTGCCCCCGTGAGCTTTAAGTCCACGTGGTACGAGGTGCGCGTGGCAGTACACGTGGACGTGTGATCTCTAAGACTACGTGGCACAGGGCGCGCAGCAAGCGTACAGTACCAATGCCCACGTGGCTCCTGAGCACCATGTGGGCACTACTCTCGTGGTAGAGGAGTCCGGTAGATTTACTTGCGCAACTTGATCAGCGCTCCAGTGATGAGCGATCGGTTCAAATTGACTGTTTTGTTAAGTCATAAAGTCACTCCAGGGCTTGGAGATGCCAGATTATCAACCACGCTTGCTCACGCACTTCGCGGCATAACAGTCGTGGCTGCACTGAGATGCCCGCCCGAATGACAACAAAGGGCAGCCGCGTCTTTATAAGTGCCTTCACTTCACGCACAGCCACATGCAGAGTGCGGGACATACGTGACCGCGCAGGGAGCAGGAAAGGTCATCCATGTTGCCCGGGTGAGCCTCGAAGAATAGAATCACAAAAAGTCGAGGAAGCAGTAACGGAAGAATAATGTAACGACGGCAGAATGCATGTGCTTGTATGATCAGTCGTATACGAACGAGGTTCTGTTGCAGCTCCGAACAGCCTTGCGCGCGTATGTCTGCAAATGTTTGCTCGCATTTAGGAGACGCACTTTTCACCACAGTCTTTTTCACCGTAATGCTTTGCGGGTCATCTGAGCCATGTCAGCCAATCGAATAAACCTCTTACAGAAAGAAATCAGAGTAATATTTTTTAGGCGTTGAACAGCATTGGAAAGAACTTAGTCGGAGTGCACTCTATATACATTCAGCTCCACTTTCGCTTCGTCGTCACTCTACGGCGCGTTCACTCGCTGCTTTTCAGTACACGCCGAGCTGGAACTTTTTATGTCCTCCTACGAAAAACTGGGCAGTCCACTTAGTGGCGCAGCCCGTCCGGGTTTCCGCCATTAGTGCGGCGCCGTTGTTTCTGTGGTGACCAGCTTTTGCTGTTAAACACTTAGGCACAGCGTCGGCAGAAAGCGTCATTGCACTTTTTGATCATTCGCTCAGAGAAAGAGAGATTCGCAGAGACCACGCGAATGGGCAAGTTAGCGCAACTGAAGCAGCGCAGTCATGGAAAGCTCGGAATCTTTTACTCGTCCAGCTTGCCCGTGCGAAAAATTTCTCGCTGCTTTAAACCTCCCATTGCACCCGAACAAAATATTTTACTTATACGTGGGCCTGTATTTTCCACGTAGCTCTCGTTCACTGATGCTTTCGTGACGGAGACTTGGCAAACCTGCCCATTGCAGCCGGAACATTGAAAGATGCATATCTTCGTCTTGACGTCTCCATTCGCTTGCGTATCCGGTGTTCTGAATCCACAAATACCCCTGCTTCTGCGGATGCATAGCGGTTGTCTTCAATAGAAAAAAAAACGGTTTATACAATCACACACATTGTTATGGGATTTTACGAGACCATTGGAGGAGTGAGTGGGTATTGCTTTTTCAGAGCAACCATCCACATAAATACCCTAGATAAATGGCAAAGCAGAGAAAACAACCCAGGAAGACTACAAGGGAAGCTACAAGGGCCAAGCATCGGTGGCGTCCTGATATACAACCTTTGTCCGCAAAGTTTTGAGACTGATTAATTTTCTTCTCTAGATATGATTCTCCAAAACAAATGTTGGGGCGTGTGTGTAGCGCCATCTTTTCGGGTTAACCAAAGCTACTTATGTTAATTGCTATAGCAGCCTCTAGATGGCACTACATGTAGAAAAATACGTTGTCACTAGTCGTTTGCGCATTCTGCTGGGAGTGAATGTGAGGAGACGGACGTCCACCTCGAACAGCGTGTAAACATAAAATTCTATGTGAAGCTTGGAAAGGCAGCCACACAGACGTATGAGCTCCTTCGTGCCACTTACGGCAACGAGAAATTATCGCGGGCGCGAGTTTTCCAAAGGTTAGTTTCGGGGAGAACGTCGGTGGAAGACGACACAAGGGAGGGGCGCCCTTCAACCTTAGGGAATGAAAACAACGTGGCTCGGATAAGAAAAATCGTACAGCAAGACCACATCATTACACTCCGCATATCATCAGATGCTCTCAACATTACTAAGACAACATGTCACCAAATTTTGCGTGAGAACTTGGGGAAACGAAAGCTGAATGCCAGACTTGTGCCGCACTCCCTCACACAGGAACAGAAGGACACGCGGGCATCAGTGAGCGCTGATGTGCTCTCAGAGGCAGAGAAGGATGCTGCATTCGTCGACAACATCATTGCTGAAGACGAAACATGGTGTTTTCAATACGATCATCAAAAAAAGAGGCAGTGCGCCGAATAGCGGTCCACAAGCTCTCCGGCGTCGAAAAAGGGGCGGCCCCAGAAGACCAAAACAAAGACGATGCTGATAGTTTTTTTTCGGTGACAGAGGCGTCATACAGCACGAATTAGTCCCACAAGGGCACACGGTGAATCAGGAGTTTTATATCCACATGCTCCAACACATGCGTGATGCACTGCGACGCCATCGCCCTGGCTTACGGGCACCTGGAGGGCACCCGGAAGTGGGATGCTTCCGTTGCCTTCTTTTTCAGCACTGAATCTAATCGAGGCTTCACCTGTTCAGGTGACCCTGGAAGCGTCATATTCGCCTCTTGTCGAGGATGCAGAAGCAATCGTCGACGTACCTCAAAAACACCATGTCGAGGTTGGAATGTGTGCAGACATTTTTTCTCAATTGCTTCCGTCACCAAATTTGCTGTTGCAACGGAGACTGATGCACCCATACGGTTTGTTCTTCATCCAGCTGATGCAAAATCATTACGTCGAATAATTTAAGCTACTTAAGCTGCAGCTTACCCGGCCTGTTCTTCATTGTGAACTGGAACCCGTGTGGGTTCCGAAACGTCAACTAACGTTTTTAACTTGGTCAGGGACCCAAGATTCATTTCATTGTGCCACTGCCTGACTAGACGTCCAGCGTTGTCCTTCTCCTGGAGTGCCGTAGTTTCGCTGGTGAAGTTACTAGCCTACATGGTTACCGTGTTACCAGACGGCATTCCGTCAACCATGGATTATATTAACTTGAAACAAAGTGTTCAGATTAGCGCCGTACCATTGGCGTTGAACGTGGTATGTCCGGCTATATCACAACTGCTTCCTGGGAAGCACGCTGGCACATTGCTCATACGAACCCTTAGCGTGTCGCGCTTCCGTGGAACAGAGAGACGCTCAAGGTAGGAATCGTTTACTCGTACCGGTCAGCCGGCTTACATTGAATGGCCGGGTGAGGGGAAGAAGATTTGAAGGAATGCGTGAGCGACATACGCTTTTAGCGTTTGTGAAGTGCAATAAGTTGGCAAGTTTACAACACAGGAGAACAGGTTAGCTCAATCTTGTTAGCTAAAGTGCAGCAACAACTGACCCCTTGCCGCACTTCACTCATAAGGGCATCCAGGAATAACGATTTTATGGCGTACCAATACCCTACATTTCTCTTCCTTTCTGAAGCTAAGTCAGTTCATTGCTGGATGCCGGCTACTTTTGGCGCGGAGTGAGAGCATCAGGAAAATCAGAACACACAATTGCAGTCAAGCGTACTACGAGGCCAAATACTGGCGCTGCGCATATTGTTTTCTGGCTATCTGTCGATGAAATCGGGCAACAAGCATAGAAGCTCTCTGGTCGATAAAGAGCAGCGCTGGAGTACGAAGGGTTATATTTAATCTCGAAGTCATCGTGCTTGCATTATCGACCACATTTTCTTTTTCTTCAAAAGGGATTTGCCGACGGTGCGCTGAACGAATCAACTTTCACGCTTTCGAAAAATTGAGATCGCGTTAAAGATTCAACCTGCGCGTCAATATTTCCTTTTGTCTTTGCGAGTGGATGCCTTTCTTGAATGCGCAGATTTATTGTTGCATAAATTGTATAAATCCTTGCGAGGGCGATAGTAATCTCTCTCTACCAAGAAGGCGATAAATTCTTTTTTGTTTCTTTTGGCAAGAACAAACACAGTGCATCCTTTCGGCTAAGCTCCAAGACGGCTTTAAAAAAACTATATGCTGAGCGAGTCAATCTTATCTGCTTTGTTCTTGCACAAGTAAAGACATTTTTGTTCAGGACCAGCATGTTTCCTCTCCCTCTGACGCTGAGTGCGTTTCCTTTCTCGTTCGTATTTGTGAACTTCTTCATTTCTTGGCTTTTCATTTTGCTTGAGATCGTGTGCGGGGTCGTGCGTGCTTTCCCGGCAAAAAGTTCTTGCTACGGGAAGGACTTCTCCGAGCCAGCGTAAGGCTGCCCGTGAAAAGGTCATGCATTTTATTAAAACCCGTTTCTGCCCTCGGCCTTACCTTCCGCAGGCGAGAGAGTGCTCTTCACGTATGTTGCGGACCAGTGACGCTGATCTTTGCGTTCCGAAGGAAAAAATAACCTCCATATTGTAAGACGGAGTCGACTCATTGTCGCCGTGTCTAACGGGATCTACATCCGTGAGTGCTGGAGCCACTCTTTTTTTCTGGCCTGGGAAGAGAAACGCAAATCGATGAGTGCACGCCCGCCTGGCTACCATTTAGGTGTGCTGCATCCCTTGAGAGGCCGTCCGATTAAATTAAGGCCAGTTTTGCACATTCGTAAACCGTGTGCGTGGAATTGCGCATCATTCATCCACGAAGTCAGTCGTATTCTCAGTTCGGTCGGAGACATCTATGTCCTGTCTACTCGTGGCTCCTTGTGCCTGATCATTCGATATTTTGGTGGCATTTCATTCTTGTTTAATTTTTAAAAATTATTCTGCAAGCAGCGTGGAAGGAGTATTTCTGTTTCGAGTATCTGAGGAGTATTCGAGTTTTCTTCCCTATTATTTTTCGCTCATTTTGACTTTTCTCACAGCACTTCACGGCATTTCGGAAAACGTGTTATAGCGTTCTCTGACATCCAGATTGACGACAAACCTTTCTGAGTCTGGAGCAGATCTCTGGCACCATTCTGCGTTCCTCGCTGTCCTTGAAGGAAAGCCCGTTATACTTAGTGGCGCGGGCAGGGAGACTTTATTCTTTCTTTCTTTTCAGGGTCCCACATTGACTTTTGTCCTTGAAGGAAGTTGAATTTTCGAAGCACCGAGAGCCATGGTCCACGTGCACCTTTGGTGCCGTGTGTGTGTCTGGCCATTAGTCTCGCTGCCTTATACATAGGGGCCTTTCTGAAATTAAGTCTAGTTGACGTGAAGCATTTGCCACCTGCTTCTTTTTATTGGGCCCATGTTCCTTCGCGCAAGTAATTATGTCTCGCTGCTGAAAATTGTATGCGCAGTTTGATTTAATCTACATAAGTACTTCGAATGGAAGCATCCTAACTTTGCCTGGTCGCGTAAAAAAAAAAAGAGGAAAGGATGGGACAAATGCAATGCAAAACACATTTCTTCAGAGGCGCTTATCAAGAAATATGTGAAAAAGCATCACACATTCCCAGAAGATACGAAAAATACCAAGTATGCAAAAATTCTAAATTTTGGTCACATTATTGCATTTACATAATTATAGAAATATTTGGAAACAGTACTACTAAATTTATTCCCTGACAGCGCAGCGTGCGTTTTTATTAAAAAAATATTCTATTACTTCGCTGCGCTCAGTGCGAACGCCTACGAATAAGTCGTGTGTAGTTACGCAAAGCCCGTTTTTTGTCTCGTGGTTTCTAACACTGGCATAACGCTCTTTCTACAAAGGTAATAACTAACCGGACATGTTTCCCTCAAGGCTGTTGCTGTAGCAGATGCTGTACATAGTTGCTGTACATAGTTGCTTCTTCAACTACGATTTTGCGCTTTCATTCTCTGGTTTAGTTCTGAGAAAAATTATTTTCAGTCTCAGCGCACACAGACTGTAGTTTTTTTTTTTTTTGTCAGCTTCTGGCTTCACAATAGACGAGCACGACGCTGTGTCTAGGATTTCAGAATTTTCAGGCCCTCACTAAACACTATATAACCCCGTGCTATTTCACCTGTCTATTAAAAAGACGGAACGGCTACGTATTGTTAACGGAGCATTGTCCCTTGGTGACCATTTTGCATCAGTAACTTTCAAATCTTCAGGTATTGCTCATACCTTTACGTTTCGTATAATGGAAATAACCACTTATCATACTTTGACCATCGGAATAGATGGCTCGATAAAAATATTTTCGAGGTTAATAGCCCGGGTTGCCTCCCAGATGTGCCTTTGCGCAGACCAAATCTTTGTTTTGAAACCAATATTTATTAACTATTAAAAAAACTTTTGTCTCTTCCCTTAGAGATATAGAAGGGTGGGTTACAGAGCGCTTCAATACAATAAGTTGAGTAACATAATTAGGCAGGACTTTCCAAAATCGATTAGTCGGTATTGGAAGGAAAGAACCACTTACGTCACTCGATAATTCAACAGTCTGTCGAAAAAAATCAAACTTAAAACTATGTTAGGATGGAATGATAGGAAATATATGTTTAATGGGCCAATTCGCCCGGTAGCAGGAGTCATGAGCGAGATAGGCGCTGGTATGCTAGTAGACGTGCGTACGATTTCGCGCGGTATGAATAGACGGTCACAGGTGCTTCAATACAATGGCTCCACGATCGTTATGCCTACGATCGTTATCCCTGTAAATAAATGTAAAATCCTTGGTTTCAACCTATTCTGATTTGGAGATATCGTTTACGAGATGGAATTACCACACAACCGGTCTAATTAGTGATTTCCAAGCTGCTAACTTGCCATATTTTGTGACGTCCTTTAATGTGCATCATAGGCAACCAAATGCACCTGGCGGAATCTATGCTATGCATTCAGAGCAATGCAGTATCGTCTTCAGCACCCACCGGCTCTCTCCAGTGTGCCCTCGTTCCTGAGCCGACGCCGTAAATGCAGCCGGGGCCTCAGCAACGTGTTCAGTCCCCGGCTGCCTCAACACCGAACGAACCAGCAGCTTTTAGTTTAGTTCTTTCGGGTGCCCAAAGGCCACAGCTGAGCTGAATTTAATTTTTTTTTTCACGTAGCAAATCATTTTACTGAGCATGTCTGCAGGCGGTCACTATAAAGTGGTTTTGAAGGAGAAAACGCATGTAGTGGCAACAGCGCATGTTCTAGCTTGTATACATATGGGCTGTGCATATTGTACTTCGCCTTTAACCGATATTCTTGAAATACGCCCCATATATCGTTCTACCCCGTCCGACTTGATTCCTCCAAAGGCGCAGAACGGGTACTGCCGTATGCTATTGTAAGTAACGTCGTTGTTTCTGCTTTCTGCACGTTCGACGCATGTATCATGTTTGGGGACCGGCATGATGTGCCCAGAAATCGAGGCAGGCCGAATCTACTCGGTGAACTTCCCGGTCGACCGGTGTGCGCACCCCGGCCGAACAGTGTCGGTTAGTCCGAGTGCCGTTCGTGAGGGCCTGAAAGGGAGACCCCGCACGCAGAAGGCAAATGTGGAGAGTACACTGGTGTAGTTTAGCTGTTTAAAATATGCGATTCACCAAGGATGTTTTGTTTCATCACCTCGCATAGCAAAACTTCTCAGGAAATTTGGGAAGCACCCACGGCTGAAGAATTGTATTGTAGTGTAAAGAATTTCAGCAGAAACAAGACAGTTGTATGCTATCGAGTGTTAATCCCTTTACTCCGAAGAGAAAATTCATAGGTATGGCAGATGTTTCTATAAGTACAGGTCAGTTTCTACAACAGGGTCCAAATGTGGCAGGTGTGCCCTATCTACTTGTACCCAGTTTTGGCTAGTATCCAATAAGAAAGCTCATTTGTCTTCCAGAAAAACGTTTTATACACACTTTCAATGCTCATATATACGATACCACATGTGCAGCGACACATATTCACGCTGCATGCTGTTTTTCTTCCAGGCAAAATGACCACTGCCAACTGCTCCAACTTGCCAGCTAAGTATTTTCGTGCATCACAATTCAAAATTTCAATGATTCGCTTGCTGTAGACGATCAATGTCTTTCAGGTGACGCACAAAGCCTGCCAACTGCTCCAACTTGCCAGCTAAGTATTTTCGTGCATCACAATTCAAAATTTCAATGATTCGCTTGCTGTAGATGATCAATGTGTTTCAGGTGACGCACCAAGCCCTGGGAAGCTCTGGTGAGGTCCGCCAGGGACACCACCTGATTGTGATGGCTAGTCGCTGCCTCGACACAACATTTAAGCTTGTGCTAGCGCTGGTTCACATTTGCAAAAGGTGCAGCGCATAAGGAGACAAGGGGTGGAGACAAGTGTCGCCACGCACAGGACTGTGCGTGATAACAACTCCCTCCTTTTTCGTCTGAAGTGCTGGACCTTTGCAAATATGCGTCTACACAATTCGTTCACTGATTTACAAGTTTGTCTCACATGTTCTTAATCTACCGAAGTAATGAACTTACTGAATTAAATATGACCTCTTTCTTGTATAACTTAGATGCACTTTCAAGAAAAAGTGCTGTCAGTGCGCAAATGAACACTAGCTTTCAGATCGGCACAGCACAGGGCACATTAGCGGCGACTTAAATCATATCCAATAGCATTTTCGAGGTGATGCTACAAGCCCTCCTCACGTCACAATGCGGGAGGACCACTTGACATGCTTATACGTAAGTTTGCAGAAGTTTTGCCCTTAGCTTTCTTTTTTGGACCTTTCAATTACGTTCATTTCATTTACTTTCATCTCGAGGTTAAAGGCTCCCGGGCGAAAATGCTGTTTTACGACGCCTCGAAAAGTGCCTGGGGGACCATACAAGGGAGCAGTGGTCACAGTATAAATTGCAGTGCGAGTTCACATCTTAAAACAAAATTTTAAGCAAATCAAGGATACAATATTTTAACAAAACAGTCGCTATTCATAAAAATTTCAAGTAATTAACGCTCTGCCAGAGTTAACAGTGAAGATGGGAAAACATTGCAGATTTTCTCGCGGATTTCATGCTTGTCGATATGACTGTAATCACAATGAGAATATGGGTGTTGTACGTATATAGGTAGTTCATCATCATAATCATCATCAGCCTGACTACGCCCACTGCAGGGCAAAGGCATCTCCCATGTCTCTCCAATTAGCCCTGTCCTTTGCCGGCTGCGGCCACCGTATTCCCGCAAACTTCCTAATCTCATCCGCTCACCGCCTAACTTTCTGCCGCCACCTGCTACGCTTGCCTGCTCTTGGAATCTACTCCGTTACTCTTACGGACCAGCGATTACTTTGCCTTCGCATTACATGCCCTGCCCAAGCCCATTTCTTCTTTATTTCGGCTAGGATGTCATTAACCCGTGTCTGTTCTCTCACCCACTCTGGCCGCTTCCGGTCTCTTAACCTTACAGCTATCATTTTTCTTTCCATAGCTGGCTGTGTTGTCTTTAACTTGAACTGAACCCTTTCCGTTAGCCTCCACGTTTCTGCCAAGTAGGTGAGTACCGGTAAGATACCGCTGTTGTATACTTTCCTCTTGAGGGTTTTTGGTAAGCTGCCATTCATGATCTGAAGAACCTGCCATATGCACTCCACCTCATTCTTATTCTTTTAGTTATTTTCCACATCAGCGGTGACCACCTACACTATGTAGACGTATTCCCTTACCACTTCCAGCACCTCGCTACCAACTGTGAATCGCTGTTCTCTTGCTAGACTGTTCAACATTACTTTGGTTTTCTGCATGATAATTTTTAGACCCACCTTTCTGCTTTCCCTGTCTAACGCATTGATCATGCTTTGCAGTTCATCGGCAAAACATTGTAATCAGCGAATCGCAGATTTCTTAGGTATTCTCTATTAACTCTTATTACCAACTGTTCCCAATTCAGTGCTCGGAACACCTCCTGTAAACAAGTGGTGAATAGCATTGGCAAGATTGTGTCTCCCTGCCTGATGCCCTTCCTTATTAGGAGGGTTACAACATACTGTCGCAATTCCTTTTCATTGCGGATCTGAAATATATTTCCTTCATTTCGTAATCTTCGAGAAGAAACAAAATCAGCTATAGGGAGGATTGACATAGACACAGCGGTGCGTCGGTATGGTACATACTACTTGTCACAACTGCGAATGCAAGCGTCGCTTTTTTGTTTGTTTAAATTTTCGGAACACTTCAAAAACGTTTAAAGCGTCTTGCATAAAGAAAACATGTCTTAGGAGAAATTCTGGATAATGTTTTGCTTTTATTATTTTACACTTGAGAAACAAATGTCAGATGGTAGTACGATACATTAGCAATACTACGAAGAGCGTTTCTCTGTAGAAGAAAAATTGCGTTAATAGTACTGATCGTTGTTATTCCCCAAAGAAGCGAGCAACAATTTAAATTTGATGGAAATATTGCGTTCTAAATTTGCACTTTTATTTCTTCAGAGAAATGATACCGACATCTGCCAAGTGCTCCTGCAGCCGACAGTAGTGATTTGCGCAATGAATCAATATGATGCAAATGTCATAGCCGAAAATGTCACTCAAAGAACCCTACGCTGAAAAAAAAACCGCACGTTTGATTTCTTGCAAGGAATGTTTTCGAGATTCATTATTTCTTCACCTGCCAGAGTGATAACCCGGAGACAGTGGAGGAGAAGAGGATAAGGAGGAGGAAAGGCAGGGTGGTTAACAGGAAGAATAACCAGTTTGCTACCCTGCACGGGGGAAACATGTGAGGGGATAAAAAGATTAAGGAGAAAAGAGAGTAGCAGGAAACTGAAGTTGCTATGCAAAGTCACAGCGTTCAGTAAAGTCACAGCCTATCGTGCAGGCCAGAAGTACTCAAGAAGCGGAGCAGTGCCGTGGAAGCCTTCACCGCCGACGATCCGGAAACTGTGGGTTCTCTAGCAAAGAGTATATGTCCTGAGTGAGCATTTTCAATAATGCTTATCCGAAACGCCCACTCACTATTCTGTATCGGTCATCACAAGGTACTGGAATTTTTCCTGAAATGTAGCGTAAATTGTAGGTTTCACAAACTACTTGCATGAATGGAATATGTGATTGGAAGCACAACAGGTCAAAGGTTTAATTTGTCTGGCATCGCGTATCATTCACAATGCTCACGTTTAACTTTTGCAAATGCCAAGCATAATCAGTTTTTAAGTGGGACTTTAAACCACACAAATGCGATTAAGAGCACTGCAGGATGTCGAAACATGCCGCGCATATTTATGTTGCCATTTATTCAGTTATCTTTGCAGGTGCCGACGATGTTAGGAGTGCTCCTTCCCAGCCTGGATTGTTTAGAATGCACCAAGTTAGGAGAAGCCTATTGGATGCTAGTGGCCTGAAACTCTGAATCTCCTCTACCCTTTGGTTTCACTGTAAGAGCAACTTGTTTGTTACAGTGAGGCAGTGTCTTTTAGCTGTCAAAACTGTTGAAAGCTGCCAGGTCCTCAACCCCATTTGCTAGTGACATTAACGTTGAGTTCTACTGGCACTGCCCATTTCACTCAATACATTAAGTGAACAAGGATTCTTATCTGCTGATATGCATCGGGTTTAGAGCAATTTATTACCTCCATTTGGTTGCACGCACGTCAGGTTGCTTCACTGCAGTGTTCCCAAGAATTCCCGATGTACATTAGGGGCGCAAATAAGGTGTTTCAATAGTGAACATTTATTTTTCACAGAAAAAAGGTTAGTACTGCGCGAATGAGACACGAAAGGAGAACAGAAACAAGCACGACAACACAGGCGCAGACTTCCAACTGTTTATTCGAGACCGAAAGGCAAACGCTATATAAGGGATGAATCTAGGCGCATAACCATTACTGTCATTCACACAAGATATGATTAAAATCTAGACCCCATTGATCTTATTGTTACGTTGCAGCAGGGCCGATAAACCACCACAGAGTACTCAGTCAGCATGATGTACAGTCAGGCAACGTAACAATTTGATCAATGTGGTCTCGAATAAACAGTTGGAAGCTGCGCCTGTGTTGTCGTGTTCGTTCCTGTTCTCCGGTCGTGTCTCATTCGCGCAGTACTAACCTTTTTTCTGCAATGAACCAACTAGCCCGCAAGAACGTTCTACTTATTTTTCACTTTTATCCATCATGCTGCCCCTGGTGTGTATAAGAACATAATACAGGGAAAGGGCAAAGTTTTAGATAGTTGCTTGGGCTGTCAGCTTTTTCCTGCAGGAACACAGACGGCCCGACTTGAGACGGTGACCCGCACAAGGGTCAAAAAAAGTTTTTCTCTACCTGTGGAGGAAATCTTGGGGAGGCAATTGCAAACGGTAGTGTTTTCAAACTCTCAACAGCACAGTAAATGGCATTCAGAAGTCTATAATCCTAGATGTAAGCACTACGATAGCATTGCAGATCTGGTCCACATGGTCTGCACCTGCCCTTTATATAACGACCCGAATAGAAATGTACAATCCCGGGAGACTTTATTGCTCAACCACGAAGCAGAACAACGCAAAGTCATAGGCCTCGCCCTGACCGCCGCCGAGTCCCAAGGGATTCCGGCCGACGGATGGGGGTTTAGGATATAGCCGTTACCCCCGTCATTTTTGACGGGTGAAAATTAGTTTTTTCTCTCTCCCTTCTCTATCTCTCTCCAGAGCAGCTGGACGAGGCAATGAGTGTAAGTTCACTTTCCTTCTGGATTCAGAATTTATAGTTACAAAGTGCGGAGATGCTTGCCTCGACTTGACAAACGGCAGCTCTGGTAGACGTTCAGTCAAGCTCTGCGATGCACCTTTATTCAAGAACCTAAAGCTGGTCCTAATAAGACTTGCCTAGAGAATTAGGCAGCACTTCATACGCAGGCCTAAGACGTGCGCAGTCTTCTGTTAACTACACACCGCCTGCCAGAAGAGAACCCACAAAAGTGCACAGATGTGCAATTATTAGGTATGCATAAGCGTACACTTCAAGGCACCATTGCAAAATATTGGCACTATGGATATAATTTGGCAGGGTGCAGTTTCATTGAAACTGTTAATTTGCACTTCTTTGCAGCGCAAAGAATGGCCTTTTTTCCTCTATAGAACAGTTTTTTTTTAAAATTATACAGAGCATTACAAAATATGTGCTATTTCTCAACATTGAAAAAAAAAAAGCCTTGCAAGTCGCCAAAAACAGCGGTTACCTCTTAACTGCATGACGTCCATGTGATACAATAGACAGGGGTATGGTGAATGGTTTGTTCTTATCTAAACTTAAATATAAAAATGTAAGGACACAAATGGCATGCGCAATCGCTAGTCAATGACTGATGAATAGCACATTTTTGGATTTGTATTTACTACGTTTGTAATTTAACCTGATGACATTCATAATGATCAGCCGGACTACACCCACTGCAGGGCAAATGCCTCTCCCATATCTCCCCAATTAACCTTGTCGTTTGCCAACTGCGGGCCCGTATCCCTCGAAACTTCTTAATCTCGTCCGCCCATCTAACTTTCTGCTGTCCCCTGCTACGCCTGCATTCTCTTGGAATCCACTTCGCTGCCCTTTAATAATCAGCGGCTATCTTGCCTTCACATTAGATGCCCTGACCAAACATTTTTTACTCTTGATTTTGATGGGGATTTCATTAACTCTCGTTTGTTGATGGCATTAGCTTTCTTTAAATTATGCTTAATCACAAAGTGAAAAAAGGAGAGAAAACCTTAGGGTGCTCGGCAACGTTTCTAGAAAAAGATTTGTCCTAGTCTGGGCCCAGGCGAAGACAAGTCCTCTTGTCGAAACGTTGGCAAGCATCCCGATGTTTTCCCTTCCTTGTACACTTCGTAATTATCAAGCGTACATTCAGAGCGCAAAGACGAACACAGACACGAGGGGAGACACCACAAAGGCGTGGTGTCTGTTGTGTCCCCTCGTGTCCGTGTTCGTCTTTGCGCTCTGAATGTAAGCATGAAATACCAACTCGCCCAGCAACTGATTTTAAGTAATTATCAAGAACTATCTGATTAGCGTCACTCTACCATGAACTTTAAATTATGCTTATTTTTCCAGGAACTGCCCCTTTCCGCAGGGGCATGAAGCGAAAGATACACCATCTTCCGCACGGGTTGCGTCAAAGTGGCGGTCTGACGCCATAAGGCTCTGTCGAGATGATAAAAGCAAAATAGGTTTGGTTTATGAGGGTTTAACGTCCCAAAGCGACTCAGGCTATGAGGGACGCCGTAGTGAAGGGCTCCGGAAATTTCGACCACCTGGGGTTCTTTAACGTTCACTGACATCGCACAGTACACGGGCCTCTAGAATTTCGCCTCCATCGAAATTCGACCGCCGCGGCCGGGATCGAACCCACGTCTTTTGGGCCAGCAGCGTAGCGCCATAACCAGTCAGCCACCGTGGCGGCCGATAAAAGCAAAATAGACTCCCAAGAAAGGTTACCAAGAGGGATACCCTGAAAGCATTAATGTCGTGCTCCACAGTTCTTCCAGCTACTGACTGGTGAGGTTGTGCTCCTGTTTCGCAAAACGAAGGGGAGGAGGTAGTCACAGGAGATGAAGGAATTTGCTCTGATCACTACCTTTCATAGCCCAGTGCCTACCAGAACATTTCAAAACTGCTGGCTTGGCCAACCCCTAGGGCCCTCTGATGTTGGCTGCCTGAGGTGACAATGACGCCTAAAGTTATTCATGGCGACTCAGGCGTTCCCGGTCTGGTGCCATGACATGAAGGTGTGCCGCGCTGTCGGTAAAGAAGACAATTCAACCAGGCGTGCCGGATGCTTTTGTCGGGAGACTCTTTTACAGAGAGACTACACAGCGTGCCCAAGTGCGGTGCTTCACACGGTATCGATTCTGCACTGCCCACGGGACCGGGGGCACGTGCATGAAGGTCACATTTCGGTGAGGCGGTGGTCATCTCGGGAGAGATGAATGACTGTCGGTCTTCCTGTTTACGCGGTCGGCGCCTTCCCGTCGTGCTTCGATTGGGCAGCGAGCAGCACGTGGGTCGATAGGCGCCACGTCGGCTCGGAACGGATCGTAATCTGATCAAACAATCTGTGGTGGTAATGGACGACCCGCATTTTCGTGCTCCTGACACTGATAGGAATCAACAAGAATTAATTCAACTAAAAAAATGCACCCACTCGTTACAAAATTTGCTTTTCTAAGGGTGCGGGGTGCTTAAAAAAAAAGCTAGAATTGCAGAAGAGTGCCTGTCCACTGTGCACAATCATCGCGTGCCCTTTTCACTGCTGGCTCTGGATTTGGTTTGTCTTAACATTCATTTCATCGGGGCATTATCTTTGGCCGTCATCAATATGTATCTGAGTCTTAAACAACTTGACAATCTTTGGCGCCTGCACTCCTCGCTGAACATCAAATTAACTAGCGAACATCCTGCTCTGTGTGAAGCACCGTCGCTTAACGCGATGCCGCATATGGCATAAAATTCCGCTACTCTTATTAATCATTTATTTATTGTGATATGTGCCCACTAACATCCATGGCCATCTTACGGTGCTGCACAGAGAGCAAAAAAAGAGAAAAGAACAATAAAAATAATAAAGCACGAGTAACAAAAAAGCAGTTAAAACGGCGCAGATGACCACAGTGACAACGAATGATAGAAACAGTGAAAAGGCGTTAGCGTCCCAGTGAGCACAGCAGGATTTGCTTGAAAGATTTAAAATCTTGATGGAGTGTATGAGGAGTGTATGAGGATTACGAAGTTTGCAGGCAAAGGGTGGATGCAGCTGGCAAAAGACAGGGTTAATTGGAGAGACATGGGAGAGGCCTTTGCCCTGCAGTGGGCATAGTCAGGCTTATGGTGATGATGATGAGGGCCACATGGTACCTTGGCATTGTATATACACATCATTTAATACAATGGGACTTAATTTGAACGTGGACACGTCAAACATACGGCTTTGTCGCACAAAGGGTATAGGCGCTCGAAGCTTGATTGACTGATGCTAGGTGCACACAGCCAATGTGCCCATGTAAACACTTGAAAAGAGAGAGAAGGTGCTAAGACTGCTGCCTAGTCTCCAAGTCGCTTAGTCCCGGGGCGCTCAGGGCCGCCCTGGAATCGGCTTGGGGAGCAGATAAGAAGACCGAACGACATATGACATTCCTTACAAACCTTTTCTGCACATTTTCGAGTTCGTGCTAAGAGATGCGGCAGATCGGATTATATAGAACCGAAAGAGACACAAGTCTCGGCGCGGCGAGGCTCCAGTACAGGGCAACGTGGCATGCAGTACTGCGTAGGTCCATGGATACACGGCCGCCATGCCAAGCACGCGCAGACTTCCTGTTGACCTCCGGAATGTGAGGCGAAAAACGCAAATTAGCATCTAAGTGGCCAACTAAGTGGCGAACAACACACACCCTCGTAATGACCTGAGTGTTGAGAGCGTGAGAAAACTCAATGGGGTAGGTCTTGCGCGTAAACAATATCATGACAGTCTTTTCTGCTTTCGAGTTCAACTTAATTCACAAATGCCACTCGTGCACACAGTTCACATCCTCTTGGATTAAGCTACAGTCACGAGAGGAGGGAATTAAGGGAAATATCTTTAGTTCATCATTGTATCTGGACATCTGAGAATGAACGTCATTGACGTCGTAAACTTAACTGATGAAGATACTGGATAGCAGAGGTGATAATCTGGAACCTCGTTGAAGGGATGCGTCGTTCCAGTCACGAACTTCGCGCCCAGAGCAAAATTTTCCGCACATAGCCGCCAACATGTGCTACTTGCACTGGAATAGAGAAGTTTATATATATATATATATATATATATATATATATATATATATATATATATATATATATATATATATATATATATATATATATATATATATATATATATATATATATATATATATATATATATATATATATATATATATATATATATATATATTTCGGCACTGTTTTAGACGTTTCCGAGGCAAAGGTGTGAGCTTTTTCCTGTAGGTGCTCCATTCCACAGATGAAAGTCCTTCTGGCAGAACAAATGGCACTGGTCTTCCGCACATACGAGATGCCAAATTCATTTGCGCCGCTCGCCTTTAGTCGTAGCGCCTCTGACAAACACGTGTCAACTTTAATGCCAAGGCTTCCGGTGATCCTTTCCTGCTCGCGAATGCATGGCGTTAAAGCGCTGCACTCGCAAGCTCGAGCACAAATCTTAACCCCGCAGCAGAAATCACGGCACAACTTCTGCTCAAGTGATGGATCGCAGTAGCACACGGAAGCCTACATCCGGAAGTTGGGACGGAAGCTGCAGACACGAGGCTGCGAAACCTTCGGCACAGCCTGGCGCCGAGAAAGAAGGTCCTTTTAGCTATGAACAACTGCGCACATCTTTACCCTTGGATCAAGTAATGCGAGTTTCTTCATCCGATTACTTGCTCCCTTTGTTTGTTCGTATCTCTTCGCGTTTGCTTCTTTCATTGCTTGTTTACTATCGCACGGATGACACTGTGCCCAGTGCGTCTGTAGAGCGAAGGATGGGGCGTCACCCGCGGCGTTTTCTGTTTGCTCTGCTTCGCTTCAATGCGCTGCGCGCCTGCTGTCATTCAGGGACCCAACCGGAGCATGGTGTTGTCTCTAGCCTTCGCCAGGAAAGTTGCTCCCTGTAGTCCCTGGCAAAATCCCTCACGACTTACGTCGGTATAACAGGCCGAGCAACTCTTCCGGTATCACACAGAAAGCGAAAGGCTCCTTTCAAAAGGGAATGATCTTCACGCTCTGCAAGCGCTTCCTTTCGGCGCGCTCTAAGTCCGGCGTGACGGTCTAGCTCACTGCGCCGCCCTTCTCTCTCTCTCGCCCCCCCCCCCCCCCCCACCTCTCCTTTAGCGTCTTTGACAAAGCACTAGGAAGATATTGGCAAAGAAGAGACGACGCCGCTGGATTTCGCCTCCTTTCATGAAGTGCATACGAATCTGCAGTGGAAGGTTCTTTTCGCACGCATCGCACCTGGCCCGCAGGATTCCCTCTAATACATGTGGCAATGTCCCTAAATGTGGAGAGGACATTTGTCTCTCTCTCTCTCCACTGTACCCCTGCCAACCGTGGCACGTGGCGCTGCGGACGCCGACGACAATGACGCCGAACTGAAGAACGATCGCCTAGAGCAGTTAAACTTCACGTGTGCGTCTGTTTAGACAGGCTGGTTACAACGCGTAAGCAGTTACAATGGTGGGACGCAATCACAAATGTGTGCCTTTCAAAATTAGGACTGTATAAACTGAACAAAAGCACCATGTAGCACTTCCTTAGTTAAAAGCTATAATATAACAAAGTATTATGCAGGCGCATAAACGGAGAGTAAAGACGAAAAAAAAAGCATTGCAGGGCAATGACATCATTTCAAGCTCACCTTGTCATTTAGCAATGCAAAGATTGTATGTACTGTTAAGCATTTTGGGAGCCAGAACTCGAAGCATTCCGCTTGAACTTCAACTTGAACCTACGTGTGAATTTGGTAACACGAACCACCTTCCGTTCGTTCCATGCATGCTGCTGCTGATGATGATGACTATGGGTTTTTATGCGCAAGGGCATCTACGGCTAAAGAGCGTCATGTCACAAGCTAATGTTCATTTCTCAAGGTGCGGTCAAAGACCCATTTCCTAAGCATTTCACCCTAAAGAAGCCGAGCACCAGACCAGGTGAAAGCTTGTACCCATTGTATCACCGGTGGGTACCCGGCGGCACTGGAGTTCTAACCCCGGACCTTCCACATGCGAGGCGGATGCTCAACCACTTGACTACTGTTGCGCTTGTTCCACGCATGCCTTGGCTCGACTGTTTCGAGGATTATGATGATGAATGGAGTACCTCAAGGATGTATTTTAAGCACAACACTTTTTGCTGTAAAAATGAAATCTATTAGCAAAATAATCTCAAAGTACAAAATGAATTCTGTCTAAGTTGACCATCTTCAGATTGCTTGTACATTCCTCAACATATGTACATGCGAAAGACAAGTATAGCTAATAACAAAAAAAAATGGTAGAATGGGCAGACAGAAACGGTTTCCAGTTCTCTCCCCAGAAAACAGCAGCCTTATTCTTTCACTCAAACCAGGCTTACAGACAGACCCCATATTACACCTAAACGAAACCGAGCTACCATTAAAAAATGAATACAAATTTCTAGGCGTAATTTTTGATAAGAAACTCATTTTCCTTCCTCACATAAATGCGCTGAAAGAGAAAGCGTCGCAGCCTTTGAACATACCGAAAGTCCTTGCACGCAATTACTGTGGTTCTGATCGGGTTCTGAATTTTATCGCTCTGCAGTACGTTCCGTTTAAGACAACGGTAGAATAGCGTATGGTTCAGCAACGCCGTCATGCTTGAAACGACTGAACCCAGCACGCAATTTAGGCTTGCGTCTTTCAACTGTTGCTTACAGGACCTCGCCCATCAAGCTGTCTGTAGATAGAAATTAATAAATACCACCTGCAGAGAGAAGAACAATGATTACATGCTCATATATTCTCAAAATTTGTTCCATGCCAAAACACATTTGTTACTCAATAGTTACGAAGTACCCACCTCGAACACCGTTTACCAACAAACCTGAGGCAATCAGACCATTCTCCGGTTTGAAGAGAAATGCCAAAAAAAATAGGCGTAATGGACACATTGTCCAATATCGCCTGCAAACCTGATCCGCTTCTGCCTTGGTACTGCCTGCCCTCTGTGTGCGACTTCACATTAAAGCAATTTCAGAAGAAAGAAACGTCGCATGAACATATATTAAAGGAATATTTAGCACTAAACGACAAACACGGAGAATACACGGCATTTTATACCGATGGATCAAAATCAGCACGCTACGTCGGAAGTGCTGTGGTACAAAACAAATGAGAAAAAAAAAACAGCGCGGCTACCTCGGTGCGCATCCATTTTCACTGCTCAGTGTTGAGTAGTCTTTGTAGCATTTTTATTTTATTTTAGTATTTGCAGTATTTGTAACATTGAGAACCGTATCATTCACACTGTTTCTCTGAGCATACTTACCTCACTTCGCCATTACACCACTAAGTGGTGACATCGTACACATCACAAGAAGAGCCCTAATACAGCCCCATCAGAATCGCTGGCGGTGAGGCAGCTCGAAATTAAGAAACAAAGGAAGTGGACATTTCCTACAACGATGGCATGAACTTGGTACAATGTAGGCTCAGAGATAAATGGCCGCCTGAATGAAATGTTGAAGGAAAAAATTAGCTACACCTTATAAAACCCAACGCAGAAGAATGGAAGCCATGCTCACACCAAGAACCCTTAATCGAAGTCCTTTTATGCAATCTTCGAATTTGGCACACACCTATTACACACAACTTCCTACTGACAAAGGAAGACAAACCTTTGTGAGAAAAATGCGGAGATGAACTTACTGTAAATCAAATCTTATTTCTCCTGCACAAAACTTAATCAATGAGAAATAAATATTTTACTTGATTTTACAAAAACCACATTCTTTTTAATTCAACAGTGATTTTAGGTGAAGATGCGTGTGTTGCTATGCCATATGTTTTTAGCTGTTTAAGGAAAGCCATGCAGTATCCTTCAGAAACATAGTTTCTTACCCTGTGCTTCGCTACATGCAGTGATGCACATCAGCCACTTTCGCAATCTTGATATGGAGGCTGAGACGCTTATCTGAGCTTTTTCGGGAGTCTCGAGATCCATGCACAGCCAAGGATGGTCGCGGAGGTTACCCGACTTCTAAAGCTTCTACAAAACAGCCATTCTAAAATTTTTGTCCTTCAAGTAAGTAGAACCAAATAAATTTAGGCCCGTTTTCCCACCATCGTTTTAAATTTGTTTTGTAAAGTTCTGCACAGAACAATTTTTCTATACCTTGAGCTTGGCGCATGACAGCCTCAGATGCTTATGCGCCATTAAACCTGATCACGCAACACAACAGCTCTCCACCGCACTGACCTGAATGGCGACGACGAATGTTCAAGATCAGTGGCAGCAGCACCAACAAATATCTCTAACACTAAAAGCACACGTGTGCAGCTAAAATCGTTCAAGGTGATGTAGTAGCCTCTCGCGTGGAAAACGAAATGATGAGGCCCTGCACTCAAGGCTTCGAACAAGGAACATAAAAAATGGAGCGTTACAGTGTCGGCGGACGTGGAAGAGCCTATCTAGTCTAGCGCACGAGTCCTCTTGGCATAGAGTAAGCCGCATTACTAATGCAAATAGTCTTTCTGCTCAATGTTCGCGTCTATTCGGATAAGCGACTGACTAGTGCTTGACCAAAGGGAAAGATGAAAATAGCACCAGCGACGTCGAGCAAAGGTCATTGCTTCTCGGTGACCTGGCTTCACAAGGGAACAGCCCAAGTCGAAACATGCGCCGTGCACATAGAGTACCGGCGTGCCTTGCCCTGAAGCTAACATGCACGAAAGCGCGATGTGGCTTACGGCGGGGTTATAGACACAATCAAAGCAGGTGAGTTTAGAACGACCTTGCATATAGATGAAAACGTTTCGCTTTAATCAGGGGAAAGGCGTTTCTTAATATCCAGTCCCCTCTAAAAAAGCTAAGAAGGAAAGGCCAACAGTTCAAAATGAGTTCCATCTTCCAGTTATATAGCAGCGCTCCTATTACCGCGGCAGCCTTCGTCGCTAAGCGATTTTTTTTGTCCAAGCGACGGATTAATTGAAGAGGCAATCATTTTGCTTGCCACGGTTGAGCTACGCGCAGCACATGATGATTCTTCAGCGCATACGGTTGTAACGTTTTCTGCCTTTATTCACTGCTGTCGTTTATCGAACGAATCATGCACAGACCTCACTTTCCACTCTGTGTGCCGCTCGCCTCTATTCTTCCCCCATCAATATTCCTTCAAGGCTGGGAAGAAAACAGGTGCCATCGTGTGATCAGCCACCCGTCCTCGTTCCGCTTTTCGGGTTTGGTGGCGCCGCATATAGAAATAATCGCTATCAGATTTCATTACGAAGTATTTATAATCCTTTCTCTGATTAAAGGAGACATTCTTGAATTCAATGACCGAGCTCTCGTCTGTAACTGCAAAGTCCGATTTTTGTGAACCGAAGTCTTCGTTAGCCGAAGCACAGGAGAAAGGATGCTACGAGATATCTGCGCTACTACGTTTCAATGTACTCTGCCATTTACCCCTGTGCTGAGAAGTGAAGAAACGACAACGGTGGCTATTTCGAACTCCAGTGCATTGTGCCTTGCGCGAAGCCTTTAAAATTGAGTGCAGATTATGTCTTTCCGCTCTTTTCGGCACCCACCTGGTGTGTTCTAGTTAATAATTCATCAGCACAGCCTTGCCAACCGCCTCGAAATAAATTAGCTTCATTGTAACCAACAACATTTTCAGGGCTGCCTGCGTACCTCTTTCTCTGATACTTTGTATTTGTTTTTCTGCTTCCACCGTGTATAAACACTTCATGTTAGAGTAGAACCCGGGATACTTTTGTGGCGCCGGCCAAGATTACTTCTGACCTTTACGTTTCACTCTGCAATATTTGGATGTTTTTACAGCACGCAGAGACGAAGAGGTTGTCGTCGCTCAGCTCCATTTCTTTCCACGCACCCTCGCCACTCCAACAGAGGACGACAACAGCAATGTCGCCCAGCCTCATGTGTGCGCCAGTGCTGCCACTAGGTGAAGCCAAAACTAAAATCCACTGTGCAATATTCTAAACACATAAAGTAAAATGAAAACAAAAGAACATTACACTACTGTTGATAAGCCGAATGCCGTAGCGGTTAATTGGAAAACAGACCACCCACCATTAGGACACCGGACACCGCCTTATCTGTTTTAAGAGGCTCATTGTAGTGCACCTCGGTATTGCCAACAAGTTTAGAAAAACATGAACACATTTATGCCGACTGCGCTGGATTGGTGCTGTTTAGTTTAGTGTGCGGTTGGTTGTGAGGAATACAATTAAAAAGCAATTTGGAAAAAAGTGCTACCCTTAATTCAATGGTTGCAGTATCTGACAGCCTTCGAAACGCAGGCCGATCGAGAGCACCATGCGCATCATTTATTGTTGGCGTGCAATGATTCATGTAAGCGCGAAAAAGATGAAATTTTATACGGAGATGATTCTTTTATGATTCGTTAAAAGAGTGTTCGACTTCTTTCAGAGTTGGTAGGTTGGCTCATTGGCTTACGGGGTTTAACGTCCCGAAGCGACTCAGGCTGTGAGGACGCCGTAATGAAGGGCTCAGGAAAAATTCGACCACCTGGGGTTCTTTAACATGCACTGACATCGAAACATGGCCTTTAACGTGGCCTCTATCGAAATGCGACCGCCGTGGCCCAGATACCAATGCGCTTAAAATATCTTCCCTTAGAATTTCGGTTTTCGAGAGAGGAGGAACATGCGGAGTGCGTGGTCGTTTTAAGCGGGCCTCAAAACGCAACCCCGGGAAGGGATAAGAGGAGCAGATTGAATGACAAGTTTGCTGTGCAAACAACGCATACGTGGCCCGCGATACAGGCCCTCACCAGCCTTTTAAGGAGCGCAGGTTAAGACCTCTCCTTAAGCCCTGCCTTTTAAGGGTCAATTTTGAGAGATAAAACCAGATCGTGGATGCTGCTGTGTAAGAGCCGACATGATGTCCTGCCAAACGTTTCTGCTCCGGCGAAGCGCGGACAGCAATCACGGCACGTGGGTAAGTTTATAACATTCTTACTTGAGGCCATTCACGATGCGGAAGTGGCTGAGGGCCTGTAAAATAACCCACGCGCGAGTGACGTCAAAGCAGTGTTTATTTGATCGGGAGTTCCTAGCCACACGATCAGATTACTTACAGTCGTCGAGCAAGGCCGTGTAACGGCGCTGTTGTCGTCTGAAACGTATTGGGAGGCACTGGGGGCGCTCGAGGGAGCCAACACTTCACTCTCAATGCGGAAGCTGCGCGAGTCGGTTTGCATTCGCGGCAAATAGAGCGTCAAGGACAGCGGTCGTGTCTCCTTTTCCCGGTGGCTTACTTCGTTCATTCGACCAGTGCAATGGTCGGCACAGAACGGTCAATTAACGAAGAGATAAGGCATGACCCCAGTTATCTTACACGAATTTTGACAGACAGAGCGAAAGAACGCGCCCTGGAAAGCAGTCGTGTACCACATGGAATTCACTTCAAATTTGGCACACTCCCAATGCGTCGGCCACAATGATAAGCTACCTAATAGATCTGTCGGAACAAAAAATATCTACACTGCGGCTTCGGACAATGCCGTACTTCTTACTGCAACGGGAATGCGTTAGGAATAGTCGATCGTCACCCTCTTCCCGCTTAGAACTGACGAGGATTGTTTGCAGCATAGCCTCGCATGCGTACTAAACGATAATTGCCTCCGTCACTCTGACTTACTTGGCTCAGCCTATGATTTCTCTCATTCTCTATAAGGATGCCATAAATTGCTCGATTAACTGATTTTATTGTTGCATGCGAAAGCAAGGCTCTGGATGTGCAGAAGCTTCCTAGATTAGATTACTTCAATAACCTCGAATTCTCAAATACAAAACCATTTCAACTTCCCTTTAAGGATGCGTAGCCCGGAATCCGGTTCGCACCCCCAACTTAACGCGTGACGGATTCGCCGCGTTGTGCGGTACGGACCTGTCGCGTTCACAACAGCTGCAGTGCACTTCTGTCGCTTCTTTATGCATCGAACCTTAATTTCTGACGACCAGGCACCACACGCCTGAATGGTGCTGCCGTATTTCCAACAGAATCGCGCTGAAGGCCCAGGCGCTTTAGTAAGCCTGGTGCCCCGCTCAGTCGAGCACGAATAAAACGAGCGGGGTCAAGATGGTGTCGCCCAATCCCTGGAATTTCTTTAGACCGTTCCAGTATAGAGGCGACACCTACACTCTGCTCAACCTGTGCTGCAGCCTTTCTCTCCGCAACGCCCTCTCCGCTTTCGTACCAGAGATTCCTCGAAGCTTGTAGAACTCTCGATTCGCTGAGCAGGAGACTTTCATCCGTCTGCACCAAGATTGCCTGCGCGAAAGGTTGAGCCGGAGACGTTGAAAAGTAGTGACCAACGTAGACACCTCAAGGCGCCGCCTTACGAAAGCGTTACTCAGCAGGCGATGAAATTGATGGCTCGCTCAGGAGCGACCCCCTCCCATCTCCCCAGCTCCCCGCTTATAATGCGGCGCGGTTTCGATCGTAGCGGGGAATCGCGAATCTATGTTCATGCCTTAGACGCCCACACTGGAACACATCGAACGCCTTAATATCATGCGGCAGAGTAGGGTACTTCTGGTTGAGTCGGCTCTGAAAATTCAGTTTATTTACGTGCAGGTAGCAATAACCCGTTATTTTCACGCTCAATTAAGAAATCTGTTCTTACTTGTGAATTTATGCATGAAATGTTCCCTAAGGTTAATTTTCCATACAGCAGTTAAAAAAAGGGCCACTCAAGATGTGCTTCTAACGCATTGTTCAGGAAGAGGTGGCACTTTTTATTGATGGTTCAGATATTAGTCTGGTGCTATGCCTGACAGGCTACTCGAAATGACACCCATAAGGATGAAGTGACCCGCACCCACAAAAAGCACAGGCGCACATACGTATGTACTTATTCAAAAGGGCAACTGCCGCCTTCCTCGTACGCAATGTGAATCGTCAGTGCACACTGCTCCGCACTAGTACAGAAGGCGCACGGTGTTCGAACGGCGGTCTCTGGGGGGCGCTGGTGGCACGGCTTTTTGAGGAGAAAGCAGTAAACCACTTTTTATGCAGAGCTTATCGCACGCTGAGATGTTGTTTCGGGCACTATGTAGGCCACTTAAATGGTATGACCTGCAGTGTGCCGTTTAGGCGCTGTAGGCAGGTGTTTGGAGCGCTGTTGACAAGAGCAATTCGTACTCGTTGGTACTTCTTTTCACTGCAGTACCGCTGCAGATTACGGAGACAGGTGCACGTCTAGGTCCCAGTGAGCCAATCACTCACTGACTTTCTTTAAGCCACCTCTTCCGAATCGGCTAAGAGCTCCTCCAGCTTCTGCATCGGCTCATAGTCATAGCGATGCGGAGTACACAAAACGAGCAGAGAGGGACCCGTGTTTAACGCAATGCCTATTGCACCGGCAACGTGTGGTGCAACATGGCCGAATTCTTTGAATGCCCTGTCGATTGTTGCACCACCTGACGCGACCGAGGCCCGCATGCAGTGTGGGGTCACCATGCCTGCCATCACTCATGCAATGGGGCTCGGTGTAGGAGGAGCGGCATGAGTTACGAGTGCACGAAACCTAGGCCACGACCATTGCCCAAAGGAAGAATGGCTCGCACTGAGCAAGCGTGCATATGATCCGCTCTAATATGTGTTGTGTTTTATGGCACATAGGCAACTCAGGCCGTCATGCGCCAAACTCAAGGTAAGGGAAATTAGCGGTGGTGTAGGCGGCGTAAAAAATAGTTTTGCATTACTTAATGATAAAGAAAGCAGGAGTTTTTATGAATTGTTAATATAAGAGCTTTGAAGACGGTCGGGCAATCTCAGCAGGTATCCTTGGCTGGGCAAGGATATTGAGCCTTCCAACCACTAAAACAAAACCTCAGCGTTCCTCTCATGAATGAGAAGGTGGCTGAGGTGAATCATAAATGAAGTGAATCAGTGGGTAAAATGTTAGAGCTTGCTGAGAAAAACTGCTTTTCATAAAAACCTATGAGCACAAGTTGTGTCAACAATTGAATCTGCCCATATTGTTAGTTTATTTACGGTCAGCTGTATTTGCCTCTTACATGATGTAACGCTAGAGGATGTGCAAGCAATCTAGGGATCGTCGACATAAACTGAATACATGATGGCCTTTGGAATTATTTTTGCTACGGAATTCATCTTTGCTATAAAAAGCGTGGTGCTTAAAATGCATTCCGGAGGCACGCCGTTCTCGTGAATGAAGTTCATTATGAAGAGTGGCACCCAGGCGTATTTGAAATGAAATGAAGTCACTCCAGCATTTCAGCATCCTGCCGCGGATGCCTACGTCTGCAAGGTCCCGCTGTATGCCAAACCTCCATTTGGTGTCATGGGCCTAATCTAAATCGAAAAAGACCGCAAGGCAGTGTTGCCTGTGTATAAATGCTTCTCGGACTGTGTTCTCTAGGCGGACTAGATGGTCGTTGGTAGAGTAAGCCTATTTAAACCCACACTGATGGATTTCAAGAAGGTCACGGTATTGTGATAGAAACATTAATATAACGTTAAGGACGCTTTCAAAGGATTTGACAAGTACGCTTGTTAGTGTTATAGGCCTCTAATTGCCATGGGAGGTCGGTACCTTTCCCGGCTTCAACAATGGTACAACAATGTTTTTTTTTTCAAGCCTCCGGTGTCTCTACTGATACCAATATTTTGTTAAAAAATATCAGAAGCGAGTATACAGAGGGCTCGGACAGATTGGCGAGCATTTCGTAATGAATATCATCTGGTCCTAGCGCAGTCTGTTCTCAGGAAGAATGTACAGGGGCGATGGAAAGAAACGCGAATAGAGCAGAGCCTAGGCGCTCCACAGTTCGCAGTTCTTTTCATCACACTTTTACTTCGGTGGTAGCAAAAAGACGCCAGAGTGGTCCGCGAAGCATTCTAGGATGACAATAACGTCTTTTTATTGCCACTCGGATAAAAGCGCGATCAAAAGAAATTGGAACAGCGGAGCGCCTAGGCTACGCGTTGTTCGCGTTTATTTCCATCGCGACAGTAAGTTGTTAATTTCTTGTAGCGTAAATGGACTATTAATTGCTTCGTGAGCACTGCCTGTTGTCGGCAGTCTGGTTTTCGGCAGTGTTTTTATATTTTAAAAATGGTCCTGTATAGTGAGAGGTACTAGATACAGTGGGAAAATGTTCACCTATTATGTCTGCTTGGTATTTATATTTTTCTGTACACCAGGGGCTATCAGAAGAGGAACCGTGAACGAAGAGTAGCGACAATCTAGTTTGTGTACTGCCTCCCACATTTTTGCGATGAGACTTGGCTGCTTATGGAGGAAATGAAACTCTGCCAAGATGGGTTTTTTTTTTCGGAATTGCGAGGTACGTACCGCTCTTGCTTTTACTCTTGCTTTTCTAAAGTTCATAAGGTTCTCCTGCCTGGGGTATTTGCGAAATATACCCCAAGCTTCATTTAGTTTTTTTGTTTTGCTTCTTTGCAGTCTCGTGTCCATCACACTTTACGGTTGCGTCATACTATTCCTGAAGACTGAGGAATAGCCAAGTGTGCGGCAGCAACAATACAATCTGTGAACGTTTCATTTATTTCATTGACATTAGGATTTTCTAAAACAATATTTTCTAACGTGGCTTCTGTTCTAAATGGTTGCCAGTACGCTAAATTGAGCTTCCAACGCCATGGTTTTGTCGGCGTGACTAATGGCGGGGTTGAAAGGCAGATTTCAACAGCGAGATGATCGGTTTCATAAGGGTTGTCTAAAACATCCGATTTAAAATTGCTAAACACTGATGGAGAGCTAAAAGGTAAATCTAAAACGCTCATTTTTACTGAACTAGGAGAGCAATAAGTAGGTTTACCGGTGTTCAATAAAGAAATACTGTTGGATAGTATAAAATCTATGACCTGACCTCTCCTATCAGTTTTCTCACTGCCCCCAAAACAAGAGTGTGCATTAAAATCTCCATCTACCAAGTATGGCTCCGGTAGCTGTTCTAAAAGGTTCTCCAATTCATGTTGTGTTACTTCGAGATGTGGTTGAAGATATGGGCAACAAAGTGTAATGCTTTTGTAAGCAACTACAGTGGCTGCTGCTGCTTCGAATCTAGTTTTCAGTTTGAGCTCTCGAGCTGCTACTCCAGGTTGCACAATGATGGCTACGCCTCCTGAGAGTCTGCTCGCCCCCTGTCGGTCACGGCGGCATACAGTATATTTCTTTAGCATCTTTGTGTGCTGAGGATATAAACTGGTTTCCTGCACACAAAGCAACAGGAGAAATTGTGTTTAAATGTTCTTTATGTTGTTACAGTATTTACGAGTTCTCTGCAGTTCAAATGTATTATGAAAGCCATCTTAATGCTGTGTATTTCTGAAGATAAAACAAGATTAACTAGTATTTGGCCCCGTGACTCGGGGCCATGACAAGGTCCGTGCCGTCTGTCCGACGTGGACGGCTCGGGGCTGCCTTGGGTCGTGTCCATCGCCTCTGCAGAGACGCTGGACGACCGTGCTGAAGGCACGTTGACTTTCGAGTTAGACCTCGACCTGTGGGAAGAGGTCTTGAGGCCAACGAGCCGTGGATCTGCGAGGCTTCCTTTGGGGTTGGCGGAGTAGTGTTAGCTACTCCACCCTGGGGGCGCCCATGGGCACGCCACAGACTGACGGCGCGTGGCCTGGGCAGGTGCTTAAGTCTGGTGTGGTGTGCCGCGCCCACGCACCACATCGGCGAAGTTTGTTTTTGAAGCGAAGGAGCATCTGTTGGTTTCGGCGTATTGCCTTCTTGCTTCCTTGAAAGAAATGGTTTCAGTTGTTTTCAGCGTGATTATTTCTTTTTCTTTCTTCCAGGAGGGACACGCCCTGGAGTATGCAGCATGGTCTCCTTGACAGTTTGCGAAACGTGACGTAGTCGCATTAAATCAAAAAAGTGATCCTTAAAAGCGCATTTCGCGCAAGTTTTTCAACCGCGGAAACCCTGTGAGCCATGGCCGAACATCTGGCAATTGAAGCATCTGCGAGGGTTGGGTATATATGGTCGTGCATTGATTTTCAGGTATCCCACTTCAAAGGTTTCGGGCAATGTGTTGGTGTTGAAGGTCAGGATCATGCGTTTTATGTCTATTTCCTTGTTATCCTTCCGTATTCTGATCCGGTGTACATCTATTAGATCTTGGTCAGTAAGCCCTTCAACCATTTCTTTCTCAGAGAGGTGGACAAAATCAATTTCAGAGATGACGCCTTGCACAATATTCAGAGACCGGTGTGGAGCGACAGAGACAGGGATGTCCTCGATGGATACAATGGTTGCAAGTTTTATGTGTTGTACGCTGTCGCGTAGTTCGAGAAGCAAGAAGCTACTAGCCTTTTTTGACATTTCACAGCCAATGCACAAGGCATCCGTCAAGCATTTTGAGACTTGGAATGGGGATATGAGTCTTACTTTTTTATCCTCTGTTTAACTATGGAGAGCATCGAATTTGGGAGATGTTATCTTTCTCTTACGGAAAAAGGATTCATCGTTCCGCCCTCTTTTTAGAGAGCGATCAGGTTTGGAAAGGAGGGGAGCCGTAAAAAAAAATTTGGTTTTTCGGTCATGGTGGCAGCCGCCCACTACGGAACCCAACACGGGGACGGGACAGGAAGTTGCAAGCAAGTCCTTCTCGCACTATGACCCCAACTATGACCAAATATGACGAAACCCGGGGTAGTTCGCTATACAAGGTTAACCCTTGCCGCCAGGAAAAAAAGGAAAAACGCGCAAGTGAATAGAAGATAGGAGCGTTGGAAGAAAGAAGATAGGAAAGTGAAAGATAGAGGGGAGGGTAGGAAAAGGCGGCTGCCGATTTCCCTCGGTCGGGTCAAGCCGGAGGTGCCGTTTACGGGAAGCTGGGGCCAAAGTGGTGCGTTGCCTCAGCTGAGGTTCCTTTTCCCATACGCTCCGCATCGACTCAATCACCAGGATCCCCTTTTCCCCGGGCACGGCGATGCCACGCACGGCGAAGCGCAGGTGCTCGGGTCTGTGTTGACGCGCTGCTCAGCATCATTTCCCTGCAGATGCTCGGGAAAGCGTGGTGTCGCCACTCACCACCATCTGCATGAAGCAGATGCCTCCCTGCGGGGCGATTCGCTCTGGTAATGCCAGCTGTTCTTGCGGGAGGTGCGCCGGTACGAGGATAGGAATAAGGTTCTCAAAGCACTTTGGCTGATGGCTAACCCTTACAACTCTCACGGGGAGTAGTCCGTTACTTTCTGACAGCTAAAACGTAAAAAGGGCTGTTTTAGTCCTTCCCACCAAAATATAATTCATAATCTTTTGTGTCTATACATTATACTGTGTCAACACTGTTTTTTTGCAAATTCTCAAGGTCAATTCTTGTGCTCATTGCAGTTGAATTCTTTCTGCAGACCTGGTTTGGTTTATGGTTTATAGGGGTTTAACGTCCCAAAACGACCCAAGCTATGAGAGACGCCGTAGTGAAGGGCTCCAAAAATTTCCCTGGGGTTCTTTAACATGCACTGACATCTCATATTACACGGTCGTCTAGAATTTCGCCTCCATCGATATTCGACGCCGCGGCCGGGATCGAACCCGCGTCTGTAAGGTCAGCAGCCGAGCGCCATAACCACTCAGCCACCGCGGCGGCTGCTCTCTGCAGACCTGCTCCATGACGCTTCTAATTCGCGCAGATTAGCCTATTCAACCATACATGAGGGAAAAAGTAGTGTTCTGTTTAAAATAGTCATCGATTGGTCACATTTGTGCCGAAAGGTACTGCGTGGTCTAAATGGATGATGCGCCTCGGGACTGACTGGAAGTTAGGAATCCCAGTATATATTCTGCTAGAACTGTCAGCATAAATAACAGCGCACAGGTAAACGGGTGCACCCTGCTGTGGCCCATGTTCCTAGACGGGATCGATCGGGTCACGAGGGACGCGGAAGCAGCAAGAGCCGGAGAGAGAAGACTGTGCAAATTTATTTCAATTTCTGCTAAGTACTCAAGCTCTGCACGTGAAAAAAGACTAGGAGTAAGCGCGTGTGTAGCACGCCTCTGCGTTCCTTCCCCTGCACACACTCACGCAGACCAGCTGCTTGAATGCACTCTGAGATCCCCAGCTAGGGAATCTCTGCGCTTGATCAATGTCCAATGTTCCGGGAAGACAGAGCGTTTGTCTTCCACGACGAAGTCCGGCGGGCGCAGCCCCGAGCCATTAGCCAGTTTTAGCACCGCAGTGCAATAAACGCCGTAACTGCGATAACTGCTACCGTATGGCGAATTTGGCTAGGCAACACTGGAAAGGGTAGCAACGGCAACGCGCCAGCGCATTTGCCGTACGGCACCCCGGCCACGCTAAAACTGCCTATTGTAGGCGCGCCGCCGAAATTGGCCTGCCGGTGAGGTGTGGCGCGTCCCGACTCTTCCCGCAGCGAGGGGAAAGGAACCTTTCTCTGTCGCCGTGGCTGCGCCGGGAGTTAACCCAGCGACGACGCCTTTCCTGACTCATCGTCCGCCCCCACGAGAGTCCGCGCGCTAAACCACTAAGGCTGAGGTCCGATCATTACAACCCGCATTCAAACTTTCTAGAAGAGAGAAGTAACACCATGCCAAGCTTCCATTTAGCCCTGTCATTAAAACGCATCAGCAGTTGGACTAGAATTGTGCACCCAGTAGAAAGGAGAAAAAAGACCACCTTTCCGCTTTTTTCAAACGCAATATGGCTCTTTAGTAGTCTATAGAAGCCGCCATTAATCGATAATACGACTGCTATATGTTGACTCACAAAATCCTCATCATCAGGAAGATCTGACCTATCCTGCACCAGACGCGACCACCATGTCGCAGAGAATTTGCGAATCCGAAATCATGCCATGATTCCCAGCCGCCTCATGCCTACAGTCGTCTTCCTTTATGCGGCGGTCGTATTTCGATGAAGGCGAAATTCAAGACGCCCGTGTACCGTGCGGTGTCCGTGCATGTTAAAGAACCACAGGTGGCAGAAATTTCGGCAGCCCTACACTACGGCGTCCCTCATAACCTGAGTTGCTTTGCGACGTTAAACCCCGTAAACCATGAAGCGTCTCCCAGGCTGGACATGACCATAGGTGAGCCGGATGGCTGCCCTCACAGTTTACGCAAAGGTGTGGTTCAACTTGACCGTTCCCAGCAGGATGGTCATGGAAAGCACCTTTGGTGCAGGTCTGTTGGCCCCAGTAGCTCTGCGACCCATGTGCATGGCTCTCGCACTTGTAGCATCAACGTGGATTTGGAATTTGTGTATCCGACCTCGAACCTCCACAGAATCTGGAAGTATGCTTGGCGCAAAGGTCAGGACTGTTTGCTTTCAGTTTCTTCATCGTCTCGTCTGATTTACATCATGTACAACTTAGGGACATTTTGTTCTTTTCGACCTTCGAAAAATTTCTCCTCACTCAAGTACTTTAAATCATGATCTGAATTGATTCCACTGTCTGTATTTAATGAGCTGTGTGGGCTAGTTCTTATAGGTATGTCTCCAAAACTACTAGTTAGTTTTGACAGTTCTTCGTTGGTTGTAGAGAACTTTATGTAGAGGACTTTATTTGCTTTTTTTTTAATTTGGAGCCGTGGTCTATGGTATATGTGAGAGTTCTTGTCACAACAAACGGTGAAATAAGTCTAGCACTGAAATAAGTGTAGCGGTTTCTTCCAATGGTCAGAGTGAACAACGTGGAGTCATGGAAAGTTGACTTTCTTTGCAAAGAATTTTGCAGTTCGGTGCGCCCTATTTTGAGTGGGCGATCAGTGGAAAGAAAGAAAGGAGCCATAAAATATATGTACTGTTCACCCATGGTGCCATCCCCTCACCATGGAGCCCAACTAGGGGATGGTACACGAACTTGCAAGCAAGCCCTGCCCACGCCAGCTGTACACCCCAACTACAACCAAATATTGAGTAACTCAGGGTAGATCGCCACGCAAGGTTAACCTATAGCCGCCTATGCAAAGTGAAAAAAAAAGGAAAGATGGCAGAAGAAGACAGAACAGCTGACAGAAAGAGGATAGGAAGTTTCAAGATGGAGGGGAGGACAGGAAAAGGCGACTGCCGATTTCCCCCGGTCGGGTCAGGCTGGAGGTGCAGTCTACAGGAAACTGGGGCCAAAGTGGTTTGTTGCCTCCGCCGAGGGGCGCTAAAGGCCGGACGCTCGGCATCGGCGCGACCACCAGGATCCCCATTTTCACATGACTTAGCACCACATGGCTAAGGGTGGGTGTTCGGGTCCATGGTGGTGCACTGATCACCAACATCCTCCCGCGGGGCTGTCTCTGCGGATGCTCAGGAAACGATGGTGTCGTCACTCACCATCATATGCACGGTTCAGATGCACCTGCGGGGGCGGCAGAGAACGACCATCGTTCCGTTCTGCGCAGACCGTCGAGAGCAGCTGCCGGCGATAAACTGCTCTTTACTTAAGGACGTGAGTTCCCCGAATAAACTTTTTTCGAGTTCGACGCCACCTTCCTTGTGTGCATACTGGCCTGCCCGCCGCAACCACCACGCCACACTGTTTTTCTTTGTTTCGATGAACAACTGAAAGCAAACAATCATCGCCGAAAGAGAGAGTAGTGGAGACACGTAACTGTATCCTCCGAAGCGCCGAGAATGGGAAGATTTTTCTTACTTCTGTCCATCGTCAGAAGATAAGAAATTAGCCCAACTACATCACATGCAAGGAGGAGCGGTAGTGGCGAGGGTATGGTGTGCCCCTCTCTGAGCGTGAATTTTTGCTGGGAAAAAACACCCTGGCATTCACTTTTTTCAGCGAACTAATTTACCTAGAGGCATTTTGCGAATATCGCCATTTCCTCTTGCCCGTTCAACTCGTTCTAAAAAATTGCAAGCTGATCGTAGATCAGTCTCCGTATGACGCCGCCATGATCATTTTCCAGATATGTTCTCTCCCAGAAGCCGCCAGCACAATGTGCCGCAAGTCTAAGTTCGTCGCGAAAACAAGAGGAGTAATAGTGATCTTCGGAAAGCGCAATAAGGCAAAGACGGGGGCAGTTCGCTATCTGCCGAGGCACAGAAATGGCGACCATTGCAGAAGAAGCCATGGCACAAGGAAAATCATATTGAACCAATGTGACAACAGACATTCCCGAAAGCATCCCATTCTAAGATAACAGTAAGAGAGCGATTGTGATGCAATGACTTCATTGATTTCCGTTGCTGCAAACTGAATCTGCTGCTCCAAGCAATCCCACTAGCTGTTTGTACGATACTCATTACCAGTAAAATCCTTATAGTTGCTTTTAGACATATACGTACTAGTTGCAGAAAACAGATCAATAATCTGCGGTTCCGGAATGGCGATATACTGATTTTTCGAATTTCAGCAGCACTCAGAAATTTTGGGCACCGCCTTTAAAATATGGGCAATTTATCTGCAAAACTTGAAGTCTGACGTCTTTTTTTTCCTTTATATTTAGAAGTGAAAAGCTAATAAGTACTTCTAGGTATTCTACTGTTATTCAAGCTACCCTCTTGGGGAACGAAGCCTGTTTCATTGCCGACAAGCCGCATGTTAAGCCGATCAGCTTGCCTTCTTTTGTTATAGTAGGCCATGTAGGACCACGTCATTTCTATGAGAGCGAAGAGGACGCACTGCTGGCGTGGCATAAAAATGTCCCAGTAGAGAACAGAAGTTGAGAGAGGGCTAGTTCTGTACGGCTTCTGGCCTAGCCTAGGTTAGGTTGCAAGGCTCGCTCTGATGCAACCGAATCCGAGCCGATCCCCAGCAAAAGTCACAGACGAGGCAACCACACTAACGCTGCCCGGGCAGCCGACGCGCTCCAGATGTTGATTGAACAATTATCGTAACTCAGTGACCGCTAGCGACTGGTTCTCCGCTTTACTGCGCCGGTCGAAATCCAGCGCTCGAGAGGAGAAATTGTTGGAGTGCGGGCTGGCACGTAAGCTTCGTGGAGTCCCGAAGTTTGAGCCGGCCTTATAACGCAGGCAGTCGTGGAGTCATCTGCTGCCCTTAGCTGCCGGAAGAGGACGCTTATGGCTGTAATTCGCCCGTTTACGACTGTCCTATTAGAAAAGGCAGCGCTCCACAGACGGGCTGTTGAGTCTGCGAGAGCAGAAAGATGCGGTTTCGTCCCTCTTTTGGCCGAATTCTTTTGGCTTGACGAGGCAGGCAGGAATCCACGGCTTGTGATGTCATCCGCTGGCGTCGTAATTCAATTGACGTGTCATTGGCGTAGTTAGGCGACCTGCGGACAATGGAAGCTTCCGAGGCTTCACGCGTCCCGTGGGCCATTCGTTCCACGCTGAATATGGTGAACGTTCGACAGAAAGCAGTCTGGTCAGGGTGAATGAAGCATAATAAAGATGAAGATTAACATGAAACCATTTCCCGGTTCCTGAGGAAGCACGGAGTGCACAGCAAGTAAGCTGTGAGCGAATTTGTCAATGTGAAGGACCCGCCACCACGTGACAAGTTCGGCGGTGTCGTTTATCAAATCCCAGCGGCGTATGAGATATTAAATCAGAGAGAAGATAGAACTAAACTTGCGTAATGAGACGTTGTAGGTTATCTGTGGACGCATAAAGGAGACCCGTTGCACAGGCATTGGAGAACAGCCACCGAGAAAAACATGTGGACCAATTGCTGCGAAATGTGTGTTTATGGACAGACACATGCAGATATCGGAGAGAAGTTTGATTTGTTTTTGGCTGATATTCATTTAGTTGTAATCTGAAGAGCACATAGATTCCACACTCTAGCTTGCACAACTTTCACAGGGGGCCGACTGGACCATCCAATTTGCAAAGGGTAGTTCCAACTGGCGGCTATGTAACGGCGGTGTTCGCGAGAAGGAAGGCGGACATTGACCGATGCAGCGCAAGATGGGACGCGATTCCGCCCTCGCCGAATTATGGGAAGGAAACGCACAACTAAAAAAAAAAACTAAGAAGCTTGCAGAGGAACACTTTGAGAAGATGATCCCTACTTACACTCATAACTCGTACTGCGAAATTAGACGCACGCCCCCAGTAGCACACATGCAATTGGTACAATCGAACGCAAACATTGGTTTATTAGCGCATGATGTGATGTATATCGAAACGAGGGACGCCGTAGTTGAAGGCGTCAGATCAATTTAGGCCGCCGGGTGTTGTGCAGCGTACACGGATACCGCGCAGCACACGAGCGTTTTGGAATTTCGCCTCCATCGAAATGCGCCCGCCGATGAAGGGAGTCGATCTCATGACCTTGGCATAAGTAGCCGACCGCCAAAGCCAACAGGTGCGGGTTAAATCCTCTTTTTTACGGCACGGAAAAGGGCATCATGCCATCACAGAAACATTGAGCTTCGGTATCTCCTTTCACTGCGACGGCAGTATGCAGTGTGTGTATTGCGATTCTTGACTGAGTAAATGTGTGCCCATTTCTCACGCAGAGACATGCTCATCCAAGATGAAGAAAAAATGAATTACTCCATGCGAACGAATTCACAAGATGGATCTTGTCCGGTAGCCATAGAAGACCACCCTCTCGATGCTCAAGGAATTAAAATGCTCCGCGTACGTCACTGCGCATACAACGAGAGGATAAAGGAATAATGGCGACGGCAAAGCGAAAGGCTTCCCAGGCTGGAACTTTCCGCCCGAGAACTGACCTTTGCAACAACATCGGAATGCTCATCGGTCACCATCACTGGAATGCCAGCTACCTCGCTTGCTCACTGAAAGCGAAGGAATACCAGAGTAAAGAACAAGCCCAGCACCCCGGGTGTCTCAAAGTTGAACACCACACCAGTTGCGAAAGATGTGAAAGCGATGGGTCTTCATGGCCTTCCTCTCGCAGCCGACCATTTGTCCAAGCCGCCGCCGCGGGGGCTACGCGCTTCTCAAACGGCACGGAAGGGGCTTAGCTGCGCAGTTGTGAAACCGGAGGACACTGCACGGGCCTGAAGCAGCGATGATGTCGGACACCTTTGGCCGTCTTGTGGTCAAATAGGAACGCACTAGTCACATCAGGAATGCTGGTCTACTGTACTTCACTCGTCGTTTAGTTTGCTGCGTTGGCTAGCCAGTTCAGGGCCTTTATATAATTATCATTTCCTGAGTTTAACGTTGGAGGTTGTTTCGTTTCATTTAATGTAAATCATATGTTACAATCCTCTTAATCCGGCGCCTTTATACAATTATCGTCTAATTTCATCCGTGTAATGAGTACTGGCAGGGTAGAACTGCTGTTATACCGGGCGTTAAATTTCATTCTCCACAGAGTTTTAAAGCTAGCATTTAATACAATTTTGCACAAAGGTACGGCACTATTTTTTTGTATTGTTTTACTGTGCATTCGCAAGGTATACAGACTGTTAAACTGCCGGAAAAACTCAAGAACACCGCTTTTGAAATTGGGTTATCTGAAAAAGAAGATATGTTATTGAAGGATATTTATAGATAATTCCTCATTACTTTTACCTCTTATTACGTAACAATTTTTTTAACCAAGTTATAAAAATAACACTTTCGATTCTTCTTTTATGTCGAACTTGTATTGAATACACTGAAACGAGCTTTTCACGTTTTCATTTTGAGGGGATGGAACCTGCCTGATTTTATCGACCGAGTGCACGGAATATACTGCGTGCCGGGTGCACCCCTCGCTTGCGCTGAGCACTGCAATGTGCAAAGGAGGCGATGTAGAAATGGCAGAGCACGCGAGCGCACTTACAGCGTCGCGCCAGGACGCAAAAGAACGGCGTTCGGCGGCGCCGTGCAGTGCGCGCTCACAGCTGCCGCGCGAGTGTCCTTTGCTGAGCAAGCATAGGCGTCGGCTCACAGGAGAAACGATACAGGCCGGCAGGCTATATCTGCACAGGTTACCCACGCATCTGCACAACCTTTGGTTTGTGATCTGAATTCGCATGTCTATAATAATTTTACTTTACGTTCCGTTTATTTTCAGTACGTGTCAGTTTATCTCCTGACTATTACGACGATGTAATACTGGGGAAAATATCTCCGAAACGCGGGAGCAGCAACTGAGACGGATAAGGTCCAGTATTATAAGGTGCATCTGGAACACACTTGCGAAGGTTAAGTCCGACTGGAGTGTTGTTTTCATCGAAGTGTAAAGAGGAGATCGTTGGCAGAAGGGGAAATCGTGTGCCTAACCCCTTTTCGTGCGTCCTTGAGGCTTTTGCCGCCTGTAGTGCACGTTGGACGAGTCTTTCCAAATTAGAGACATCAAAAGTCGTCCTTGTGTGTGTCGTCTCTGGGTGGTCTCCTTTTATTCGAGCTGCCTCGCTAAGGCATACTACATCAGGGAGAACACGAATAAACTCCACCGGACCTAGTACAGCCGTACAAATCGTATCAGTTTAGGTTCGTGTGCTTGGAGCAACAGCCACAAACCGGAATTCCCGCCTAAGGCATTCTCCAAGAAAACTTCCCGACTTCTAAAGGTAAACTAATTAGTTACCCTCGTACTGCAGCTGAACAGATTGCGGCAGAATCCAAGGTATATTGCTTTCAGGTCAATAATCATTTAACGGGATCAGAACTTCTTATGCAATTAGCTTACTGAATAAATTGCATCACGTGGTATAACATGTGCCTGATCCTGATAATAAAATACATTTCAGGCAGCTATTCAGCACCTACTATCATCTTACACAATTCCGCCTGATGAAGGCTAGGTACCTAGGAAGGCTCTCGTTTGGCGGAAACCTTTGCGGGTTTTCGAATAGCTATAAACAGAATGATGAGCGGCTGCCGAATTTGTATTTGTGGTGAGTCGGTTAGTCGAAGAACGCAGCGGAACGACTGGGAAACTCTGGAGTGGGCGCTGCATTCTAATCTCCTATTCCTGTTGGGAACTTTCTTCCGCAATTTGCTCTTTTGCACTGCTGCGATTTGACGTTTTGCGAGAGACCGCTTATATAATTTTCAAGTTGGATTGTTTCTCGACATATCTAGATGCACTTCCTTTGTGATCGAGGATAATAAAGCTATAGCAAGCTCTCTTCTCGGCGGCTTCAAGTAGGTGGCGTTTCGGTCGTTTGAGGTGGCCGCTAAAGTAGAAAGCGTCTGCTCTCTTTTTCCTCTTCTCTTTCCTCCTCCTTTTCATCAAAGCATTCTACTATTGCTTGAACTCTTTTGAATCTCTGATGATGATGAATATGGATTTGTATGGCGTAAGGGCATCTAAGGCCAAAGAGCGCCATGACGCAAGGTATTTTCGATTACTCAAGGTGGGGTCAAAGACGCATTTCCCAAGCATTTCAACCCTCATAAACCGAGCACCAGGCCATGGGAAAGCTTGTACTCATTGTATCACTGGCGGGTGCCCGGCGGCACTGGGAATCGAACCCCGCACCCCCTCATGCGAGGCGGATGCTCAACCACTTGGCCACCGCTGTGGTTTTTTAATACCTCTGACCCGCATTTTTCTCTAGCTCTTTCCACTTAAACTTTTTGGTCATCATGATCATCCGTAGATCTTTTTTCTCACAGAATTATGTTGCAACTAGGTCATGATAACTAGGTTTAATTCCTCTTGCGATGAAGAACTCGGGCAAAAGAATCTTCCTGGTCACTTTATTAAGCTTATCCCATGCGCTGTCTGTCTTCCTGGTGACTTCTGAACGACGGCGTACGCATCCCTTTCAAGCACATTGCATCTAAATATTGACGCAAAGCTTTGTAATGGCTGTTTGATCCTTCCTCACAGTTGCCGGCACACGGCATTATCACTTTGTTTGTGATGCAAGACGGCACCGGAATAAACGCATCCGACGCCACCCGCAAGAACTGAAAAGTCTGTTTTGTACATGAATGCATTTAATTTGTTATTGTTCATTAGTTTTAACGTCGCTTTGATTTTATTCACCTGAATTTTGTGTGCACTCCCACACTGCTACAAAGCGCTGTCTAGGAGCTTGCAGTCATAGAAATATCTAAATAAATAATGTCGTCGCCCGCTTTCTCATAGCAAGTCAAACTGCTATGGCAAGCGTTGAGATTTCTTTCCGCTACGAAGAGATACAGATTTGTTCAGGGTCACCAGACAGTAGTATTTTTCCAGTAATACATATAGCACCAGAAATCCAGTGAGTCCAATTTCGTTTCCACCCACCATTATTTAATGTGTTTTGGGTGATGACCAGGAACTTCATAGCGTTAATGACGCTTACACCATTCATAGGCTTGACAAGCTGGGTAATCGAGGAGGAGGTACCTGGTATTCACAAAACCCACATTCATTTGTCTTCGCATGCCCATAAATTGCCCTCACAAAATTCTTTGCCTGGATATTTCACTCCTAGCCAGCACGCTAATACTCAGTTCCTGCTACAGCGCATCTGTCGGTGATAATTGTTTTAGAGATGAACATCACTCTATCAATTTAAACCGGTACTCCCGCTACCTCGGTGCGAACGTCTTGATGTCTAGCGCCTTCAATCTCCCCGACATAGACCCGTATTATTTCACCGCAAAATCGGGCCTATCAAAAAGATTCCTCCATGTAATTCTTACGTTAAATTGTACCCAAATGGTCACTGTCTCAACCCGTGCATCTAATACTCTTCATTTGATCCTCGTGTCTAATCCCTAGTTAAATTTCTACAGAGCATTAATCGCATGTCTGATCAAATCATTTTCTCATTCGACCTTTCAGTTGCGGTAAAAAACCGTCGAACCCAAACCAAACACATCGAGGACTACAATAAAGCCAATTTTAACCGAATAAATGCTGAACTCGACGTATTTCTGCACCATTTTAGTCCATCAGCTAGTTCTAGAATAGTTAAACAAAATTGGTCCCTGTTCAAGCATAAAATACTGTCTCTAATTGAAAAAATGTTCCTTTGGCACGCCCTTGAAGGGATGGCCGCAGGTTTTCTGACTCATTGAGAAGGCGATGTAATAGAAAGAAATGTGTTTTTCAAGAAGCTAAAAAGTAAATTATCTGCAAAAATGGTCTTTCTATTTTAGAGCATCGTTTAAATTTACGAGCCTATTAAGGCGCCCGAAACGAGAGCACTTTCAACAGGACCTCTTGTCTGTTTCTCGAGACAAAGCATAAAAATTTTGGAGCTGCCTATCACCGAACTGGCTTACGAAACATCCATTCTCGCAAAACTGGAATATGCCTCACCGATTTGAAATCTGCCCCAGACTTATCTAATTTACGAATTGCAATCAGTGCAAAGTCGCGCAGCCCCGTTCATAACATGATGTTACGACCGAAGCACTAGAGTTTCAGGCATAAAACCATCGCTCCACATACCGCCGTTGCTTATTGGTGCAAAATTGGCCAACTTTTTATTTTCCATAAACTACATTACAGTTTCCCTCACTTGCACAACACACTCCTTCTTCCACCCAACAGAACATCGCGCTGTCTTTTTAGCAGTTTAACTTTGCAGCGTTTACAAGGTTCCACTAATGCGTTCCGTAAAACCTTCCTGCCATACAGCAATGGGCTGAGCTGACAGAGCCCGTACCAAACAAACGCGGCTCCAATAAACTCCAGAATGTACCCTTTTATCATGTTCTTATCGTTAGCCGCAGTTTAGCGCGTACTGCTTCCTGCTTGTGAGGTACGGAAGCTGCACTACTTATTAACATTTTTTTGAGCAACTTGTACCCTTGTCCGTATTATGTGCACCCTCTTTGCTTTTACTTGTGCTGCCAGATGTCCGCAGTCTACATATGCATGTTCGCTTCGCCCTTTTGCGATGCCCTCTAAAAAATAATGTTCGCCTTCTTTGTGATGGCGTATTTTTGTGTCTTTTTGCTCTCTCTTATGTAATATCTCACCTAAGGGCCCTTAATAGAGAATAAATGATGATGATCATGATGATGATAGTCTGTGCAGCACGTCCAAAGCGACCAAACGAACCCTTTAACTATTCCAATTCATCTACCGTATTTTCTTTTAAGGCGAACACCTTACAAGCCCCATTACGAGAAAAACCAGCGGCTTGTGTGTTTTGGTGCGTGTACTCGCAGGTGGTGAACAAAATGCCAGGAATGGCAAGTAAAATATGACGACGTCATCGAGGGCGCACAATGCAAGCCGAGCACTGCAATTTCAGACGATCATGGAAGTACATTTCATGCCTCCGCCAGCATATACTCCCCAATGACCGACCTCAATGTTGTGCGTGTTTTCGCGGCATTTTTACTAAAATTGTGTCGCAATCATTTGTCGCGCAGCATTTTGGGTGCGTCATAACATCTCACGTTGCATACAGCTTATATTTGCTAGTCAAGTTAGAGGCTAACTTGTTATAAGGTTTGGAAACAACGACATATGCCCCTTTAGCTTTCCCGGACTGTTTCTCTCTTCCGTTAAGGCGCGGTTGACCCCGAGATGTGACACAGTTGCCATTGCCTTCTCTCAAAAACCAATTTTTATATTAAAATTGTGATGCAGCCGTTCGTCGTACACAGTTGTAGGGTGGTGTCGTACGATTTCTTGTTGCATATAGCATACGCATCTTAGGTTGGAGTCCCGCTCTAGACACCTATTCGAGCCGAGTGTCTGAATGTACCCGGACCTTTGTATATTCGGCGTTTGTGGAATCAGCTTTGGAAGGCGCATCTTCACTAATTTCTCAGTGCACAACCTGAGTCCAGGTCGAACGTTCAGGATGACACACTAATGCTTTCGCCTTCACAGCACGTAAGTAGTCTTAAGGGCCTTCTGAATTTTTTGCCTGGTAGATAAAAATTACGAAACACTGATGATGTACAGCGCTCCGACACATAAACAAAACCCCAATTCACTCTTCTGTTTTTCTGCCATTGGTGGATGCTGCCTTTGACGTCAGGACGAATGGCGTGCAAGCATTGTTTTAACATCGGCATCCGTACCGAAGGTGAAGTTGCCGAATCGCGTAGGAGCAAATTTAATAAAGAATCAGGATATCAACAGTTACAGAAGGCAACGACAAACCAGCATCGAATTCAGAAGAAGAAAGACGGAGACACAAAGCTAAGAAAAGATATTCAACGAGATAGCATAGAGACACTGAGCAATATACAGGCGCGCACAATGAGAGGCGTTCAGGGAGTGAGCGTTGAGCTAAACACATGTTACAGCACACGGATACAGCACAGAGCAGCGTGTCATGTTCGCTGACCTTGATTCAGATTGAGGCCCTATTTTACGAGGAACCATTGCACCACAAAAGTCAAGATAACACGCCTTCGGTCCACCGCCGGCTGTGACGCTTGTTCTTAGTTCATACTAGAAAAGTCTCCCCCCGCAACGCCACCATTGAAATCATCTCTTTCATTCAGTGCATCTTTTTCATTTCATTCCTTCGTGAGAGCTGGGAGCTACTGCACATTTTGCTACTTCTTTCCCTTGCCCACTGAAGGCGTTATAGAAACGGGCAGGAGAAGAGGAGTTTTGAACCGCAGGTATCATGGAATAAAAGGCATCGATCAAACACGAGACGTCAGTGAGCGTGTCACTCGAAGCAGTCCTGACCGGTATGCCTGATTTCCGCCAACGCGAGCTGCATTCATTCATCTAGGCAATCGATACCGGTACGGTCCCTGCCGTTATGACAGCACGCTGTGGTTTCCTCTGTCGTAATGTGATAGATGAGAAAAGCTGCACACTAGACGTGAATAGCTGACGAAACCCTGTTTCTTTTTTTATTTCTCTCATTTCTACATTTATTGGCATGGTCTGTCAGACAACAAAAAGAGGGCAGGACTTTATTTCAAAGTCCAGCGAGTGAAGCTCGTCCATTGGCAGGCCGTTCCTTATTCACGACTCTTGCAAACCGTAGTTGCGACGGCTGGACCGAACTTCTGGAGGTTAGAAAGTAAACCGACCAACGTCTACAAACATTGATCATCTTGAAACACTCGATGAATGACTGTGTGGCTACAAGCCTTTCCCTGAAGTCAACTACCAATGGGTGGAAGATACGGTGGAAGATCTTTAATGTGCACTGACGTCGCACGTTAAAGATCCCCAGGCGGTCGAAATTATTCCGGAGCCCTCCCACTACGGCGCCTCTTTCTTCCTTTCTTCTTTCCCCCACTTCTTTATCCCTTCCCTTACGGCGCGATTCAGGTGTCCGCCGAGATGTGAGACAGATACTGCACCATTTCCTTACCCCAAACCAATTTAATTAAAACTGTTGATCAGCACCATACGACCGCATCTTCATCGTTATCATCGTCAAGGACCAATATCCAGGTTCACCAAGATAGGCCACTTTCATGCCACTGCAAGAACGTTTCTTCTAACTACCTACAATTATCTATGCGTCATGCAACCCATGCATTTATCAGTTCAATCCACGCGTCAACAGGTTTTCCCGATGGCTATTCCTTGGTGTGTTTGTCTTCGCGACCACTGGCGTGGTTGGAGCTGTTGAAGTGTTCTAGTATATAAACGCCGCAGAGACACCACAATATTTATTTCAGAATCAGAATCAGAATATATTTATTTAACATCATGGCGATGTTGGGTGCACCGGCAAAAAGCCAGTGGCAAGGCTTGACGAGGCCGGCGCACCCTACAGAAGCTTGGCAGTGATATACTTGTTCACGTTAATAAAACAAACGAAAGAAACAATACGAGGGCACTTTCAACAAAAAAATGTACAAACATACAGGACATATAACAGTTTTTGGCATTATTTAGCTATATATTTATAAGGATTTCTTATTTAATAAATGTGGGAGAGTGAAGTTCAACATTTGATACCCGTAATTTGTGCGGGTCTTAGGTACAAACCAATTCAGAACTATTCGAGTAGAGTATTTAGACTCTTTGTATTTCAGTCCAGACAGCTGTAACATAAAGCAATTGTTTTTAACAACACTTGTTTCATACCGTCTTAAGAGCAACGTTTCATACAACTGGGGAAGGGGGGTGATGCCGAGTGCCTGAAATATCGGGCCACTATGCTCTAGTCGCGGAGCATTCACAATGCTACGAACAGCTTTTTTTTGAAGAAGGTGCAAACGATTAATGTTGGTAAAAGACGTAGTGCCCCAGACCAAAAAGCAATAGTTAAGAACAGAAGAAAAAAGTGCGTTATACAGCATTTGCTTAATACGCTTCGGCATAAAGTACCTTAGTCGACATAAAATACCGACAACCTTGGACTGTTTGTTTATTACCATTTCGACATGATCATTCCATAATAAGTTCTCATGAAAAATCACACCTAAACTTTTGATGACTGGAACAATCTGGATGAGTGACGAGCCCAATCTTAAAGAAAGTGGCGATCCGTTAATAGGCTTACTGCGAGGTCTGAAGAGCACAGCTTTTGTTTTCTGGGTATTAATGCTTAACAAATTGCATTTAGACCATTCTAAAAGCGAGTGTAGACAATGTGATGCTTGTTGCTGAAGATCTTGTAAATGTGAGGCTCTAAAAAATAAGGTGGTGTCATCTGCGTAAATAATGAAAGTTGGCAGCTTACTAATGCAGACGACGTCATTAACATAAAGGAGGAATAGGAGTGGTCCCAAGATACTGCCTTGCGGAACGCCTGAAGTGATATGCCTAAAATCTGAGGAGTCATTGTGTATGTTTACCTGTTGTACTCGAGAACCTAAATAAGACTGAATTATTTGAAGAAACTTTCCGCGAAAACCATAGTGCTCGAGCTTAGCTATCATTATTCTGTGATTCATGCGGTCAAATGCTTTGGAAAAATCAATGAAAATGCCAAGAGTGAGAAGTTTCTGTTCAAAGGACTCTAAGATTAGTTCTTTCTGAGTTAGAAGCGCGGTTTCCGTCGAGAAGTGTTTTCTGAAACCATGCTGACTGGGCGTTATTATGTTATGTTTGTCACAGAAACCAGATATTCGTCTAAACAGGATTTTTTCAAAACACTTTGAAAAAACAGGAAGAATGGATATTGGTCGATAATTTGACAGAATGTTTTTGTCTCCGCCTTTATGTATAACCGTGACTCTGGCAATCTGCATTCTTTTGGGGAATACTGCATGTTCAATGCAACAATTAAAGATATATTCTAACACTGGGCTAATTACATCGGCTACATACTTTACTGGGGAAATTCTGAAACCATCAATGTCAAGTGCCTTGCTGTTGCGTAAAGACAAGAGGCAATTTTTAATTTCAATAGCATCTGTTGGCGATAGGAATGCACTGGAAACAATCCGTACGTCAAGACACTTCACATCCGTGAGATCGTCATTCCCATCCGCCTGAGACACAAAATGATTATTGAAATTATCTGCTAGCTTTTTCCCACTCACTAGCTCATTATCAACAAAAAGTTCAAGTACATCAGTGGCAGCAGAACCTCGGTTTAAAATTCTTTTAATGTTTTGCCACACAAGATCGCTCCTTTTTAGTAAGTCTTGGTTGAATAGTTTTTCCATGTACTGTTTTTTTGCCTGACGGAGAGTAGACGTAACTTGGTTGCGATATGTTTTAAATCGTACAAGATCATCGGGTAACTTTGTTTGAATGAAGCGGTTGTAAAGGTGCGTCTTCTTTTTTATCATTTTAAGACATTCTGCAGTTATCCATGGTTTTCTGGCTTTTCGAGGTTTTTTGAAAGCGACAAAAGGAAAGCTTTGCTCATATATAGTCCTGAATATGGTGATGAAGGCATTGTAGGCATCCTCTGGAGCATTTTTGTTTCGCACAACGTTCCAGTCAACATTTGCAAGTGCGCCTCGAAAGAAATTCAGTGTTTCATTATTAATGCGCCGGTATTCTATCGCAGAAGGTACGCATTGTTTCCTAGATGTTTCACACTCAACAATCAGGTATATTGGAAGATGGTCACTGATATGGACATTAATTATTCCTGATTTAAGATGATCAGCTGGAGAATTAGTAAAAAACACATCAATTGACGTTGCAGCCTGTAATCGTGTTGGTTCATTTATGACATTAATAAAACCGTTGCATTGCAGTATAGACTCAACTTCTAGTTTGTTAGCAGAATGTGAAAGAAAATCTATGTTAACGTCACCACCTAATACTAGGTTAAGGTTGTTATCTGAGACCCATTGGAGATATTCATCAAGAAAGCAAGCAAAATTTGAGAAGTTGCTTTTAGGAGGCCGGTATATAACAGAGAAGACATTTTTACCACTTTGTAAGGACAGTACTTCGTAGTCATCATGAATTTGAGTGAAATCAGCGAGAATACTGCATTTAAAACATTTTTCTATTGCTATCAAGACACCTCCGCCTCGTTTGTCATTGCGATTTTGTACATGCGTGTTGTAGTTCGGCAACTGCAGTATTTCACAACTATTTTGATACCACGTTTCAGTGACCATGACAACGTTGAAACGGAAGTTAAGTGTGGAAAAAAACGCCTCAAATTCGTCGCCTTTATTTCGCAAGGATTGTGCGTTGATATGAAAGCAAGAGATAGTTTTTGTTTTCTGCGAGGATGCAGCGTATATATCTGATGGCAGGAAGGAATGACGCGCTGTCTGATTGAAAATGTTATTTAACGTGTTAGCTGTCATGTTCATGCAATCTTAGCTAGGTCCTCTTCTTTATCTATGCGTATTACTGTTCCCCCTTCCATCTTCCTCATGTATATCCTTCCATTGCGCACCCAGACAAAACGGTACTGTTTTTCTTTGGCGGCACACTTTGTCAACCAGTGCAGCTTTTTCACAGAGTATGTGAGATTCTCATTGATGAAAATGTCTTCATCTCTTAGGGCTGTCCTTTTCTCGATCCATTTTTCTCTTGTTGCTCTCTTGAAAAATTTGACCAGTATTGGTGGTTCCTTGCTCGGTTTACCTTTGATTCTATGCACCGCGTCGACTTCATTTTCATCAGGAACGGGAAGTTGGAGTTTGTCAGCAATAGATGCCAAAACTACATTCAGGTCTTCATTAGCACTTTGTTTTATTCCATGGATTTTGTGGTATTGTATTCTGTAGTTATGTTTGTATAAACTAGGTGGCGCTAGGCATGCGCCCTATCTGGTCAGCTGACTCGCACATCTGTATATATATTCATCATTGAACTGGAATAAAAGGGGGTTGGTCGAAGTATGTACGTGGCGGGTGCTTGACGTGGTGGTGCTCTGGCTGCTCCGGGCAGTCGGACCGGGCAGTTCCCCAACGGTACGGGATACAACAGTTGGCGACGAGTGTTGAAGTAACCGAACGCGGAAGCAATGAGCCTGCATCAACCGCCCGAGTTCCTGCCGACGCCCGGGAAGCCCGCCATTCCTTGGACGCAGTGGCACCGCCTTTTCAAGAACTATCTCCTGGCGTCCGGGAGCGACGCTCACCCACCTGCGCGCCGTAAAGCTTTGCTGCTACACTGTTTGGGTGTGGAAGGCCAACGCTTGTACTACGCGTTGCCGGAGGAGAAATCGTCGACGCCGCCTACAGAAGGAAAGGAAGGAAGCGGTACGAGCGACGAGTACGATGCAGCGGTGGCTACGTTGGACGCTTACTTCACTTCTAAAACGAACGTCGTCGTGGAGCGGCATCGGTTCGGACAACGCACCCAACTGCCCGGGGAGACTGCAACAGCGTTCGTCACGGCGTTGCGTGAGCTGGCATTAAGTTGCGACTTCGGTAAGCAGGCTGACGATTTTATTCGTGACCAACTTGTAGCAAAAACGTGCAACCCTGTTCTTCGGGAACGCTTACTGCTTGAAGGCACTTCGCTCACTCTTGAACGCGCACTGGCTATTGCAAACAGTATCGAAGAAGCCACGAAATACTCACTTGAGCTGCAGTCATCGGCTGCGAGCGTTCAAAAGGTCGAAAAACATCGGATGCCATGCCGCTCAGAAACGCAGTTACCGCGTTCGCAGCAGCCGAAGTCCTGTTTCCGTTGCGGGTCTTCAGGGCATCTTGCAGATTCCAAGACATGCAAGGCGCGGGGTAAAACTTGCAGCAAATGTGGCAAACGAGGACATTTTCAGCGTGTCTGTAGAAGCGGCATGCCTGACGAAAGGGCCCTTGCTGTCCGAGAAGTCGACACCTGCAGTGCATCCGGCGATCTCAACGTGTTGCTTCTCGACCGGCAGTGCAAAGGAGGGATACACACAGAAGTCTTCGTACAAGATGTTCCTATACGTTTCCTCGTAGACACGGGTTCTGCTGTCTCCATTCTGTCGAACGCCACGTATTCAAGGTTGAAACGCTTCCCTTTGCAGCCAACATCAGCGTCACTCTACGATTTCTCTCGCCGCAGAATAACCATCGAGGGGTGTTTCACGGCGCCAGTCATCTTCCAGGATCGGCAGGCCGACATTCTCTTCTACGTCGTCAAGGACGGTACTGACATTCTCGGCATCGACGCTGTCGAAACGCTGCGTCTGCAAATCAACGGTACGTCATTGCAATGCACCCATATTACGCAAGCGCCAGAAGGCCTTGACCGTGAACTGTTTTGCCAGTTTCCGCACTTGTTTGATGGCAAGTTAGGGCTTGCAACAAATTTTGTCCATAAGGTCAAGATAAGAGAAGGAATCACGCCTGTTGTTGCTAAGTTGCGGCGTTTGCCATTTTCAATGCGAGACCGAGTACGCGAAGAGCTGCAGCGCCTTGAGCAAGAAGATGTCATAGAAAAGATTGACACGTCTGAATGGGTGTCTCCAATCGTAGTAGTAGCAAAGAAAAACGGCAAGATAAGAATTTGTGTCGATCTGCGCGAACCAAACAAAGCGATTGTCGTTGACAAATTTCCACTGCCGCACACGGAAGAAATATTGCACAAACTTCATGGCGCAAATTACTTTTCAAAGATTGATTTAGCAGCTGCATATCACCAAGTTCTGCTAAGCCCTGAAAGCAGGGAACTGACTACCTTCATAACCGATAGTGGACTGTACAGATTCAAGCGCGTCTGTTTCGGTCTTGCATCAGCACCGTCTGCGTTTCAGAAAATGATGGCCACTATTTTGCAGAACTGCAAAAACACTTTGTGCTACATAGATGATGTCATTGTGTACGGAAGCACACGTGAAGAGCACTTCAAGAATTTGAAACAAGTTTTGCACTTGATTGCAAAGGCTGGATTGAAGTTGAATGACAAATGCATTTTTAATGTGCAAGAAGTCGACTTCCTTGGTCACAGGATCAGTCACAAGGGAATACGCCCTTTACAAAGTAACATTGACGCCATCAAGGCTGTGCCAGCCCCAACAAATGTCGGTACTCTGCGCTCATTCTTGGGCATGGTAGGCTACTACGCCAAATTTATACCTGACTATGCGGTGGTTGTCGAGCCTCTTCGAGAGTTGCTACGTAAGAATGCCACATTCACATGGAACCCTGCAAGACAAGCTTGTTTCGAGCAACTGAAATGTTCCCTGGCCACAAGATGTTTACAGCTATTTGATCCTGCGGGTGACATTATTGTCACTACGGATGCCTCATCCATTGGCTTGGGAGCAGTGTTGCAACAGACAAGGAATGATGAACTGGTGACGATTGCTTTTGCTTCTCGCAGGCTTACTTCACAGGAACAGAAGTATTCTGTAGGGGAATTGGAAGCCCTTGCTTGCTTGTGGGCATGCGAATATTGGAGAGTGTACCTTTGGGGTCGTTCATTCATATTACGCACCGATCACCAGGCTCTGGTCACACTCCTTAGTACAAAGGGAGTAGGTCGCCGACCGTTCCGGATTGCGAGGTGGCACGCCAGGCTGTTGGCATACAACTTCACGATTGAATTTCACAAGGGTGACAAGAATACTGTTGCTGATGCTCTTTCAAGGATGCCCCTTTCTGGTCGTGTGGAGGAAGAGGAAGAAGAGACTGTTTGTGTTGTCTCAACATGCATTACTCATGAAGAGTTTGTCATTGAAACGATGCAGGACCCGTTGCTGCAGCAGGTTATAAAGTGGGTGACATCGGCATGGCCCGCAGTGAAGATGTTGCCTGCCGAAGCAGTTCCGTTCTACCGGGTGCAAACTGAGCTCTCAGTCGTTGGAGACCTCCTGCTTCGTGGTGACAAATTTGTAGTACCTTCGTCCCTCGTAGCACGGCTTCTTGACGCAGCCCACGAGTCTCATCCGGGAATAACGAGGACAAAGCAGCGACTACGTGAGCAATACTGGTGGCCTGCTATGTGCAAGCAAGTAGAACAATTCATTGCATCCTGCGCGGTATGCCAATCTGTTGACAAGTCTGCAAAACCCGTGACACCACCTCTGCAGCCAGTTGCATTCCCATCTGCACCATGGCAGAAGCTAGGCATCGATATTGTGGGCCCTTTTTCCGAAGTGCCGGCAGATTGCCGTTTTGCCATTACAGCCATCGATTACTACAGCAAGTGGCCTGAGGTTTGTTTCTCAGCAAGGGTCACAACTGCAACAGTCATCTCCTTTCTGCGAAGCATCTTCAGCAGGGAAGGATATCCAGACGAGATTGTGAGTGATCATGGTGCTCAGTTTACAGCCTTGGAGTTTGACAGTTTCCTCAAAGAACGTGGCATCGCTCATACGTATTCGGCAGTCTATCATCCGCAAGCTAACGGGCAGGTAGAGAGGTTTAATCGAGTACTCAAAGAGTACGTTCAAGTCTGAGCACAAGAACATCGGCCTTTGAAGGAAGCTATCACCGAATACCTGGGAGTCTACCGTTTCACACCGCATGCGACCACAGGAGTGAAGCCTTCCGTCCTTCTTCACGGCCGTCATCCCAGAACAAAACTTGATCTTGTAGGAGCGCCAGGTAAAGAGTTTTTTCAAGATCCGCAGGCAGCGATGAAGTCCATCCACAGCAGAGTAGCACAAAGGCAACAAGCAAGTAAGACTTACACTGACCGTCGACGAGCTGCAAAGTACTCTCCATTAACAACAGGTCAACCGGTGAGAGTCAAGTTGCCTGGTCACGTGCCTAAGGGCGCTCTGAGCTACTCGAGTCCATTCACCATTGTGGACCAATGTGGTCAAGATACCTACAAGCTCAATGATGGCCGCACATGGAATCGGAGTCGGCTGGTACCTTGCCCCCAACCAGTTCCACCACCTACAGTTCCGAAAAGTTGTTCGCCTGAATCAGCAAAACCACTTGGCGAACCACAGCAGGAGAACCACGACCCACCCCAGCAGCCATCTGTTCAGACGCCAGTTGAAAGGGACGTTCCAGGACTGAGGCATTCGACGAGACAAAGAAGACCACCAGTGTGGTTTAAAGGCTATGAAAGACATTGAGTGTTTATTGTGTTTTTCCAGTGTTAGTTGCTAACTCTTTTGAGGGGGAATAATGTGGTATTGTATTCTGTAGTTATGTTTGTATAAACTAGGTGGCGCTAGGCATGCGCCCTATCTGGTCAGCTGACTCGCACATCTGTATATATATTCATCATTGAACTGGAATAAAAGGGGGTTGGTCGAAGTATGTACGTGGCGGGTGCTTGACGTGGTGGTGCTCTGGCTGCTCCGGGCAGTCGGACCGGGCAGTTCCCCAACGGTACGGGATACAACAGATTTCTATATTGTTTCTACGGGAGTAAGTCTCCAGTTTATCCACCTCCGTTTCCAACTGCTGAAGCCGCGCGTTTGACGTTGCTAGTTGATCTGCTAGGTCGCAAGTCTCTTTTCTTATGTCTTTCAGCTCGGTTTTCTGTATTTCTAGCGACTGCAGGACAGTGTCGTATTGGGAAGAAAGTAGGTCTAGCGATGCTTCCATACCCTTGCATTGTCTGATTTTGATGCTCTATACTTTTGTTTGTAGTATCTAGTTTCGTCAGCTGTTCTTCCTGCCTTCTTTCGAGTTCGTCCAGGCGACGCAGTACAGCATCTAACTTTGACATGACACTTGCTAAAGAAGGTTCATCAGGGTCACATGACGATATTTCACTCAAGGAATCAGTGTCCCTGTGACGTGCGGTTCTTGACCTGCCCGCTTTGCAGGTCGAGCATGCCCATTGTCGAAGCATTTCCTTCGACATGCTTTTGAGATTTGTTTTTGTAACGCCCGAGCACTTTCCAACATGACAAGCATTCTTGCATTCGGTACAGATAAGACTTTTGCCATCAGGTGAGATCACTTAAACATGCAAGGCATTCTTTACTTGACATTGCCAAAAAAAAAAAAACTGGCGGGCAGTCCAGCGGAGGGAAAAGGCTAACAAAGCAAGTGTGAAAGGCAAAATATTCTCACCTACACAGAAGAAAATACACAAGTGAGCGATGCCCTCGTAATCCGCCGGACTGCAGCCTTCGAAGAGAAGCGGCGGCTTTTATAGCTTGTCGATCCGTGTTGCTTGCGCTGATTGGCCTCGTCCTGGATGACGTTCCACCATCGTAGTTCGGCAGGCCTCGTGGGTAGAGCAGGGTGCACAGCTGATACCACAGTGATATCGCGGTTCGAACACACTCAGCTGTCAATCGATGGCCATACGTTCGTCAGCCCAGAAATCGGTCCCTACACAGAAGAAAATACACAAGTGAGCGATGCCCTCGTAATCCGCCGGACTGCAGCCTTCGAAGAGAAGCGGCGGCTTTTATAGCTTGTTGATCCGTGTTGCTTGCGCTGATTGGCCTCGTCCTGGATGACGTTCCACCATCGTAGTTCGGCAGGCCTCGTGGGTAGAGCAGGGTGCACAGCTGATACCACAGTGATATCGCGGTTCGAACACACTCAGCTGTCAATCGATGGCCATACGTTCGTCAGCCCAGAAATCGGTCCCTACACAGAAGAAAATACACAAGTGAGCGATGCCCTCGTAATCCGCCGGACTGCAGCCTTCGAAGAGAAGCGGCGGCTTTTATAGCTTGTTGATCCGTGTTGCTTGCGCTGATTGGCCTCGTCCTGGATGACGTTCCACCATCGTAGTTCGGCAGGCCTCGTGGGTAGAGCAGGGTGCACAGCTGATACCACAGTGATATCGCGGTTCGAACACACTCAGCTGTCAATCGATGGCCATACGTTCGTCAGCCCAGAAATCGGTCCCTACACAGAAGAAAATACACAAGTGAGCGATGCCCTCGTAATCCGCCGGACTTAAGAAGCCCCATGCACATAAGTTAATCTTTGCCATCACCGACTGAAGCTCCGGTCGCATGGTATCCAGCCTATTATCCAATCTCACCATTCGTTATCTCTTCTCAGTAGCACATGTCGACCCTCCGTCTTCTCCCCCGCTTCCTCAACACCTGTAAATTTTCTCCTCTTCGATTTCGCCCAGGGAATCACAAGCTCTACAGTTTCTTCCCCATCCCTCACTGCTCTGTCGATGCCTCGTCAGTGTGCCCCCGCCATTTTCAATGCTCCTCAGTCTGCCATGTTGGCACGCGTTCTCGTTACCTTCCGAGGCTCTGCAGCACAGGTGAGTACTGAAAAGGTTCATCGCATTGTACAGCCGTTGCGAGTAATACTGACAAGCTGCGATTCATAATCGTAGAGCGCACATTTCCAACACCGTACCACAGAGTGCGGGGATTTGAAGGGCCGTCTGCCGCGACAAAAACCGAGGAATTACAGCGCACGGGGATCCCGAGGAATTCGGCCCCGAGAGAGAACGAATTTCTGTGAACACTAAAGCCCAGCATTTTCTACGGAGCCTGACCTGCTGCCAGCATCACCCTGTTTGCGATGGAATCAGGCGCTCTGAACTGTCGGCTAAACTAGGCTTAACACCGGGCGATCGTCGTTTGTTGCAGCAGGAGACATTCGACGCCCTCGCGTAGGCGCCCACAATTGTTTTTGCGTTCGTGAAGCTGCCGCCTACTTTTTATTGCATTCTTTATTTTTGATGGTTGCGATGAAAAAGAAGCACGGAGAATGTATACAAGCCAGTCGACCAGGTAGAAGGGGTTAAAAGAATACACGCCGGGCCGTGGGAAAAGCGGGGAACGAGATATTTAAAACCTTCCCATCGTGCCCTTCTTTGTGGCACACGGTGCCTCTTGTCGGCAGAGTCCACACTGATGCATCGCCACAGCGACAATCGGGTCATCACCGCTCTGGACTGTCGTCTCGCTTACGCACTACCAGCGGTATGCATTGGACTCGAGGTGCCAGAGTCCGCGAATTTCCAGACTCCTGTTGCCCTATCCTCCCTCCCCTCCCCACTCCCCCCGCCACTGAAAAAAAAAAAAAAGCTTCGCTGTTCCAGTCGATGCTTACATAACACAGCGTGGGATGTCAGAAATTGCAGAAAGGAGAGCGTAAAACTTCACGGGATTCAATGGGGCTGTTTTCCTTTCCATTTGCATTAACGTTTCACTTAAAAGTGTTCCTACAATGGTCCTTGGTTATTTGTTCGAGGCACTGGCATCTAAGCGGAAAGCATAATTAGGTTCCTGTGCAAATTCTAAGGTGTTTCCCTGAGGTAAAAAATCAGGAGAAGCAGACATGATGTCGGCATTTGAGAGATAATTTTTGATTACGTAGGATGTAAGAAGCGACGATCGGTGCTGAGTATGCTTACAGTTTTTCGTTTCAGGTGTGAAGGATGTCGTGGCTAATGTTGAACACACAGTCTAGTTTTTTTTTCTTGGCAGATTCGTGCCTGACCGTGTTCTCCGTGACCAGAATGAGAATTACACAACAACTCAGAACAGGAAACAATATACATCGATATACGTTTAAGTAGCCACAAAACGGAGGAGAGACCACAGCCTATTTTAAACAATAAATAAGTACAGTTACAATATTATAATGACCAATACGTAAAAAAACAGTTTATGTAGTAACACGACCAGTGTACACAGACAGTCATGAACAGGGAAAACAATTACTGTAAGGCAGACACAGAATTCGCAGCGATATTAACATAATCCATATAGAGTTAAACTAGTAATGAATTTAGCATCCAGCACTTTCTAAACTTGTTGATGACCTTTAAGAAAAGTTTTCATCGCAATTGTTCGTTTTCTAAAGGCGCATGCCACCAACGATTCCAACCATCAGTGAAGATCGTGTTAATTTTTGTTTTGAGTGGTTGGTTGACTTATTTGGCATTTGCGCTGTTTTCTGATGCAACGGAAGTTTAAAGAAAAGGGGCGCGGCGGTCTCGTCAAAAAACGCGGAACGAAGACAGTGGATGCTCGCATAGAATAGCAACTTGCTTCAAAATTTTGTACTATGCATGCATTCACAGAAAAAAAAAAACTGCCAGCGTTTTGACTTTAGCAAGGAAACCATGCCACTGCCCTGAAGGCGTTTGCCAACGTTTAAAGGGGAGTTTTCTAACAACTATTTTCTTGTTCAGTTTAAGCCGAATTACATTTTTTTACACAGGAAATTTACCACAGTATCGTATTTCTTGCCACACGGCGCGGTTTAGACAAATTACGGTAATCGCTATGTTGCCAGCACAAGTGCCATTACTGTAGCCTTTTTTCAGCATTTGCTGCGCGTAGCTAGTAGTTAAAAACATAAGCACTTTAGTAATTGCTGATGTAAACTTCATTATTACTGTGCGTTACTGCTCGAAACGAAAGTAAGACAAAAATTGTAGCTCATTTGAAAAGCTACTTAACCATCCCTCCTTGTTTTATCGGACAGCAAAGGAGGCAATAAACGCGTGCAGATACTCCAAAACTTCTTCCAAACGGCGTTTCTCGTTTCTATGACTTCAGACGGTAATAATTGCCGTACTCGTAACGAGGCTGATGGCGCGCAGAGACGAAATTCATGATCCGTATTTTTTCTTTAGTCACTCTAAAGGGGATTTCCCTAAGTTGACGGTTTTAATGTTCCGGTTCTGTGTCTGAAAAGAGCAAGTGCTGCGATGGATTTACCCTTAGCAGTACTAACCAAAGTTCTGCAAGGCTGTAGGCAGAGTGCTAAGATGTAGCACTGTGTTCTACCTTTGCGCGAATCGTGCGCTCATGCGTGAAGTGCACGCGCCAACGCAGCTCTGCACTGTGATCCAGTGGCGCTAGACCCCAAAAATCGCAGGCGTTGGGATGCAGTTATACATTAGCTATACTGCAGCGTGCTTCTAAATCAGAGTCATCGAGTAGCACTATATACAAACGCGTACACATTCGCTACCATTTCATCCGTGGTGATTTCCGTTAGTTCTTTCACTGTTTTCGCGACCATGTGTTGGTGAATTCATCTGTTCGGGAGCACATTCGAACAGCGCGGCAACTCTCGGCATTCGCGCGGCATCAGTTCTCCTTTATGACTTCACTCCTCGATAAATATTTATTTCTCTCGAAAACCGCGCCAGCAGCGTCTTTGCAGTTGGCGTTGGCTGAATCGCGGTCCCTCTTTTGTGGAGCAGCGATAGGGGAAAGATAAGGAGGCGTCACACGAGTGTGCTTGGCTGTCCCTATCGCACAACAAGCAGCCACAGCCTTCCACGAACGGTTCCCCCACCGCTTCGCTGCAGACGAGAAAGGTCATCGCATTGCGCAAATACATGTGAACGCAGGCCGCAGTTCTGCACAGTCCCTTAGGGGTCGCTCCTTTTACCCCTCGCGGCTGAGGAAGAAACAAAAAATGAATATGCAACACCGGTCGCAAACTCGCGTTCTGCATCGATTGAGGAAAATTTCTCCCTAAAGAAAGCAGCTGCGGAGTTTGCCGTCTACTTCTGCAGAGCCACTTGCCCCGGCATTAGCAGGTCGGCCGCCGTGGTTGCAATAACGTGATGTAATTTTACACTCCAGTGCTCCACGCTTTCACGGGTAATTGGAGTTGCCACACATTTTCCCACGTTTTTGCAGGACACGCAGGTCTAATTTTTTGTATCTCGCTTATAGGCTTACTGAAAACGTGATTATTTCTGGTCAGATTTTCAGTCCATAAGTCCAGGAAAAGTGCTCTTCCTCCTCTAGCGACAGTGGCACTGTAAACAGCGATTAAATAATGTCACTAATTGAGCAACCTAGGACACTGATCTGACTAATTATACCGTTCTATGGAAGGTTGTAAATTGAACAGTACGCGGACAGCTTCTGAACCTCATGTCATCTCGTTATGGCAGACATTCATACCTGCAAGTTAAAAACAATTTTGTTGTTCTGTATTAATCCTAGCGGTTGCTTACGTCAGTTGCTCCATTTTTTTGTGTGAAATAAACTGGGGCAGGTTAGTTTGGGAAGAGTGCTAACCCTGTTACAGTGGTAATATCGGGCTTAACATGCATGTATTTCGTGTGAGAGTCGTTCTAATTAGGTTTTGTGATTGCAGCGGAGTTTTACCATTTCCTAAGAATGGTCCTTCGTACCAACACTTGCGACTTAAATTATTTGCTAGAATTCAAGTCTCACATTACACGGTAGCAACCAAAGTTCAATAAACATGACAGTTACGAAACTTCGAACCAAAACATGGACACGCCCTGCGGTAAATTTCTGGAGCTGAGCAGACGGAAACGCCACCTGTGAGCTAATCGCATTCAGCTGCTGCTGGCTAAACAAGCGACCTTGCTCTTCCTACGCAAATGCTAAGGATTTCATTTGGGCTAGTTTCTTGCAGCAGTGAAACATATTGACGAGCGCAAACTCAGACAGGGACCAAAGTAAGAGCAAGAGACAGGACACACGCTAGACTTGCAACTGGATCTTTTACTTGAAACACAGTATTGGCGCAGAAGGAAAGTGTATAAATACCGTGTTTCAAGTAAAAGACCCAGTTGCAAGTCTAGCGTGTGTCCTGTCTCTTGCTCTTACTTTGGTCCCTGTCTGTGTTTGCGCTAGTCAATATGTTTCACTTCCTACGCAGTACCTGCTTCAGCTGCGATGGGTAGTTTTATTCTGAAAGTCGCAGGCGCGATGGAGAGGCTGTCACATCCAATCAAACTGGGGAAAACGCAGGGGCTACCTTGCGTTTTTTGTCCAATTTGATCCCTGGACCCCATGGGGGAGTTTCACATCTCGCACGATCGAAACGTTCTGTCGTGACAACTGGTGTGTGCGCGTGTGTGCGTCCATGTGTTGTGTGCGTGTGTGATAGAGCGAGAGAGAGACAGTGAGGTGGGGTACGACGGAAATGCGTGTTTAGAGAAGATATGGAACGAATTGAAATTTAAATCTGAATATTAACCTGTCTTAACGTGTGAAGGTCTGCTTCCTGGCCCAAATTCGCCGCGTATTTACATCAGCAATAACCGAGCTTACCGTAGAGATAGTCGTACACTACGCCATAAATTCCTGCCACGGGAATGAACTGAGGTTGAGTTTTATAGTTTAGCTTCGTGTTTAGCTAGGAAGGTTTGATTCCTAAAGCCGGCTGGCGTGACTGCGTTGCGTTCAGTTACAGCACGTGAGTGCGTAGAAGGCTTCTTTGGAGCAGCGTAGGCAAAATAGAATTACACTAACGCGAAGGTAATTAACCTAAAACAAAGCAGGGGGATGAATTAGTTTAGCAGCAGAGGAATAGTGCAGAAATATTACCGAAGTGTAAGGAGGGCCTTAGACACTGTCATTGGAGGCAAACTCAGAAGATGCAAAATGAACAACGCTTTTCATGGAGAAGTTCATACAAGTTAAACGAGAATATAAACGAACTTTTGCATGCAACCTAGCTACCCATAGCCGACAAAACTTTACTACCTTTCCGTCTATTCTCCTCTGTGCTAATCATCCCAGCAGTGAAAATAGAAAAGGTCTCCGCACGAGTGGCTAAAAAGGCTTACGAAATAAATGATCGGGTTTAGAGTATACAGTAAAGGGGACACAATGCGACATTAACGCATATCCAGCACCGCACGCGGAGACTTTGCTTCGCTTTCACTGACGAGGCATTTGCATGAGTTACGAAAAGCGAGTATGTCCTTCTGCACATTCGTTAAGAATTCGCTGGAAAAGTGAGTGCGATAAATTCATGAAGAATAAAATTTCACCCGTGACAAAGCATCTACTCGGAATCGGCTTCGCATTAATAGCTCAAAAAACTGAAGAAAACATTCCCCGCCCCAGCAGACGAACATGCACCCAGCTTTCCGCTAAAGAACGCATTGTACTGCACCGTTACCGTACACTGCGAGTTTTCTCACGCATTGGGAGTAAATTTAGGTTTCAGTGGGGGGTAACACAAGTAGGCCCCGCAAGGAACAACTGTATGTCGCAACTTCGTGCGTAACGCGTGGGCGCGGTTAACAAATGAGACTGGAGGGACGCATGTTTCGCAGACGACCAACAGCAGAGCAAGAGAAAGCTCGGTTAAAACTGACGGCATTCGTAAAGCGGTGCAAGAAAAATTATGCTTAACGTTTTGCCTAAAGGGCTACAGTAGGCTTTTACAGCGACGCCCGTACCTTTAATGGAGAAGGAGCGCGATTAACGCCGCTTGCTTTAAGCGACACGAAAAGAAAAAAAATTAAGAACATTCGGCTGAGCCGCTGCGAATGAGGCTGCCGCCGCATTCGAGTGAAAATTTCGTTACAAAAGCGCGTTCTCCACGAACGTAATTAACATTTGCCATGCTGGTGCGAATATACATTGCAGCGGAACCTTGGGGCCATTACTGTGCTCGTCGAATGAAAGTGGCTACCACGGGTGAGACCTTACAGCAACTGAATGCTCGGTGTTATTTTGGTGCGATGCGTGCAAGACATCCCTCTGTTATTCCATTTGATTTGAAAGCTCGATTCAGCTATGACCGCAGTCATAAAAGGATTACAATGCGACGACTGCGCCTTTACATCGTCCGCTGTAACTACCTCTCGCTAATTATTCGTAGCGCAGTGAAAGCGATAAGCGACGAGCATTCTCTAGGAACTGCACGACCTCTTCGCAACCAGCGCCATCAAGTGACCGACGGTGACGGTATTGTAGGATTTCTCCTGCGCAGCCGCCATAGGGGACTCAGTAGCAGAGCACGAAGCCGAATGCATCGCGACAGCAGAAGCAATGCGGGTAATCTTTTCGGCAGCATTGCATGGCCTTGATGGTTTTGTCGCACGGCAGGTTTAGAGAGAGATGGGAACTACCTTGAAGCAGGAGACGCACAGTCAGGCCGGAATGAAATGCGGACACGCATAACCCGTACTTTCAAACTCTGCAGCGAAATATTGTTTTGCAGCTGTTTCATGAACATATAACCGGGCAGGCTCGCTGCAGCGTAATTTAATGTGGCAAAATATTTTGTTTTCTTTCAAAGGCACTGTTCGCGTATTATTCCATCCATGACCGGACGAAGCTGGGGCTGTTGGGCACCTCGAAAATCATAGCGAAAAAAAAACAAGCCACATTTTCGCCGCTTGGTGTCACAGCTGCTATGGCAACGAGCGATGAACAAGAAGGATGCACAAGAAAGGTGCAAGTAAGATGGAAGGTGCAAAAGCAAGATTTTTGCTCGCTTCTGACCATCGTATGAGTGCTTTCGTGCTAAATGCTAGAGACAGTTTAGCCACTCTTATACCCAAAGGTCGAGCGATAGCATTTTGGCAATGGCCCGGGCCGAATTTCGAGGTCGACATCGTGTCGGGCACACTGTATTATGGTTGGACACTGAGCGTCCACCATTTCTTGCCGGAAATTGCCGCTGTGTGGAGAGCTGCCGTATAAGATGTCGAGGGAACAAGGGTGGTGACGAGGCAGGAATCAACCAAAGGCCGGAATCAAACTTCCGCGCACGCAAACTTCCGTACATACGCACCAAGACACCTTGAACTCAATGACTTCCCCTCTCCTTTTTCCAGGAATTCGATTTCCTCGCAGAGAACCCCAAGGAACAGAGGGAACTCGACGAGGAAGGGCGTGGAATGAACATCGTTAAAAATGTGCGGTGTTTGCTGATGGAGTGACTATCAGCCAGACATGGCCCTGAAAACATTAAAACAAAATTAAAGGACACTCACCAAATTTGGGACGAATTTCTTAGTCAGTTACATGGTGCCGTTCATATTGCATCAGGTAAGTAATGAAGGTAAACCATCTGTAAGGGGTGTAATTAGTTACATCGGTGTTATTGAGATACGCCACGGGTACTTTTTATCATTAGATGATGTCGATGTCATTTCCTCCGAACGACGCGATTATGAATGGCTGACGGCGTCAAAATATTTGCCACGTAACAACGGCTCCTGATCGGATGGCGTACCGACTTCTTGTCAACGTCAACAACAAATAGATGAGCCACTGCCCCCGCCTAATTATGGACGATAGTCATCTGCCAAGAATTTGGAAAATCGCACTTAGCTTGTGCTTACAAGACGCGTACGTCATCTTAATGTCGTGAAAGATGCCTGAAACGGCGCTTAGTACAACTAAGAGAAGAAAGGAAGAAAGGGGTGCCGTAGTGGAGGGCTCCGGGATAATTCGGACCACCTGGGGAGCTCTAACGTGCACTGATGTCGCACAGCACACGGGCGCCTTAGCCTTTCGCCTCCATCGAAATTCGACCGCCGCGGTCGGGTTCGAACCCGGGTACTCCGGATCAGTAGCCGAACGCTTCAACCACTGAGCCACCGCGGCGGGATATCCCATCCCTTAGGGTGCAGTTCAAGTGCCCGCCGATATGTGAGGAAGATACTGCGCCATTTAATTTCCACATAAAAAAAAACAATTTTCAATTTTTTCTTAGTACAACTGACGATTCACGGTTGGCGGTGAATAAGTCGCTTCAACTGTTTCGCGGCCATTTTTTCTACCTTAAAGTGTCTTGTCCTTCCTTCTTACTTTCTCTCTTTTTCCCTTCCTTCCGTTCTAACGCTCTTTCGTACTTCCTTTCTTTTCATTGTGTGTGCCACCTCCTTTTTTTCAGCCTTAATTCTCCTAAAGAAGTCGGGATGTCCGCTGTACAAGGCTGACTTCTGCCAGGCAGCTAACAATTTTCCATGGTCCTTGGGGACTTTTTTGTTTGCTGTTCTTTCACGTACGTGAATAAGATGCTGCTCCGTTTCTGTGCGCGTATATTTTCTGCCTGCTCACACTTATCCGCTTTCTCATCTGCGGTTCTGAGAGCTACAGAATCCTCTATAGGTATGCAGTACGGAGTGCGGCATTAGCAGGCAGGAGACAACGCAGATGAAGCTCCGAGAGGAACCTTCGCGTTCGCTCTTTCTGGCCCCGTCCGTGCGTTACATACGCGGGATCATCGCGTTCGCCGGACCGAAATCCTCGTTTCGCCCCGAATCCGCGGCCGTCGGATGGGGCAGTCCTCGTTTTCGGTGAAGTGCTTCCATTACACCGGGACCACAGCGACATCCGCCCGCCCTCCTTCATCCCCATCGAATCATTCGTTTGCTTAACGCGGCCCAGAAAATAGACTTGCCGAAGCCTACCTCGCCGCTTTCATGCGTGGTCGACAGTTATCTGTCCGAAAAAGACAAATGAACGAACCTGACCTGCAGCTGAAGTTTTACACAGGCCTGCTTATTTATGGTCATATAGCGAAAAGCGCGATCTCTGGAATAGAATGACAGGTTCGTGTAGCTGCTCACCATACATTGAACGAGATGCTGAGACGTGTGCAACCTCGCAAGCCGCTGCTGTACGATAAGGCTCGCGAATCCGCTTTAATTAACTGGCTCTGTGGGAGCAGGAGAGTTGCTTCACGCCGGCGTTCGTATGCCTGCGTGACTGAGGGCGCGTTTTTGCTTCTCAACTTGAAATACTCGACGCGTATATATTCCCTTTCAGCGCGTGCATTTAGACTCCACCATATTTCTTCATTTTGTTGTCTTTACATCCTCGATGCTGCACTGCATTACATTCTTTCTGCCGCATTTCCCTTTCGATGACCTAGCACCCTCTCGTTCCCAGGTGCGGTATGCATTACAATCGATTCCGGCTGGATGCCGATTCCAAGGCGAAATAACAACGAAGAAAGGCGATAATCGGAGTAGTTTTATGGCAGTACATTTTGTTTTGTTTTTTGATTAAACAACGTGAATTCTTTGCTGTAGCCTATAGGGGGTAACACTGCCTTACATAGGTATTCATACAGGAGGTCGTGGCCAAGTACTACACAAAAGTGTCTTGGGCGCGGCACTAAGTCATGTGGGCGGATGAGATTAGGAAGACTGAGAGGATAAGGTGGCCGTTTCTAGCAAAAGAAGGTACGCACGTGTGAATAGTATTTTTTTTTTTTTTTGCTTTGAAGCGAATGCTAATTCTCTTGGAAGAATCTCCAAGCGAATATTTCGCATACTTTCGGGACACAAAACATTTGAATGGCGCAACAGGCATTTGTCGAACACACCAGGCCAGTACACGAAGGCACAATGCATTAAATATTTCTGCCACTCATTGAGGCTGTGTCGACTTTCTGCAAAAAATGGGCATCGGAAATTGGAAGAGCAGACCTACAAACTGTGCCGACGTATCTGTGGACTGTGAGACCACATGTGGGGCCTACAACTGCTGCTCTTAATTTCGACTGCATCTTTGGCCAGCTGTTGCTTAGCAGGTGTCAAATAGGACACCTGCTAAGCATATACGCACCTAAAGTCGCTAGTTCAACTGATTTTATACGCAACGCGCGTCCAGCGCCACCCCGCGTCAGGCGCCAGAAAAGGGAACCCACCTCCTTATGCCTCATGTTAGCGCCAAAGGGCGCTCGCGGCGTCGCGCTTGTGTGGGGAACTTAAGCAAAGAGCGACTGCAGCAGCTCCAGCCAGCTCAGCCTTTGCGCCCAAGTCACGGTTTTCGCGTGTCCTCCGATCAGGGATTCAGCGTAACGCGATCCGCTTCCGTGGGGAGCCACTACGCATGCGCAGATCGCTCTGAGGATGCCACAAGGTGCTAAGCAGAGCACAGCTGTTTGCGCACCTTCCATGGAGGGACCAATCAGCGCGCGCACACTGGCGGCGCGCGGAGGCGGTTCGCGCTTTGCTTAATCTCTGCATTGATGCATGCCGGTTACGGCGCGTGCGCACCGCGGGTAGAGCGGCCGCACAGAAGATGCAGCTGCGGGCGCAGATCGGCTCCGGCCACGGAGGAAGACTATCCGTGGCCACGGCATACGCGCGTGAGCGCAGGCCCGCGACGCAGAGTAGGCGCTCTGGCTCCGAACGCGCCGATTTGCCATCGCGAAGGAGGTACGCTGAACTGATACCAGGCGCAGCTAGAGTGTCTGAACCGTAATTTTCCCGACACGAATGATTTGCGAACGCCAAATATTCGGATCGAATCGATTATCGAATACATTGCTATTCGACCGAATATTCGAAATTATAAAATATTTGCACATGCCTAGAAGAAAGGGTTCGCTGGAGACATATGCTAGTGGTCTATTGTCGTGCAATTTGCCTAGCTAGGTGAATGATGATGAACTTTGTATAACTGAGTAGAAGAAAATTGGACATCAAAAGAGACCTCTTATCGCAGGTTATTATAACGAGTCACAAAGGGGTAAACTGATTATCGAAGTATCACCGGTCGTAAGTTCACGAAGTGAATTTTTTTTACCAGAAAAATATGCAGCAAACTAGAAAAATAATGACACGAAACAGTAGCAACGAATTAAATGCACGAATTTTCTGCAATCTACAACCGTCCCATGGAAACAGCTTAATTCGTCGGCAGGACATATACACGGCATCTTGTTCAATTCGGTCCTGGTGCACTTAAAAGAAACAGTGTTGAAGAACACAAATCAAGGTATATTTTTATACCTGCTGTCACTCCCGAGTAAGCGCGGTTTTATTAAAGGCCGCTAATGGGCCGAATGCTAGTGAAGTGCGGAACAACCTTCACGAGAAACGATGTGAAGAAGAGTGCCGACTCATCTGAAGATAAACTTAATGAGATAAGAATGCTTCGAAGTGTGCTCTTCAAAAAATACACAGCTGATTTTTAATTGTATCTTCAAGCGTGTCAGTGCAGATGTTTGCTTCCAGCTTTCGCACAGTAGTAAATTGCTGACCACGAAAGCAGGGAAGGTTCGGGTTTGGTTTATGGGGGTTGAACGTCCCATGGCGACTCAGGCTATGAGGGACGCCGTAGTGGAGGGCTCCAGAAATTTCGGCAACCTGGGCTTCTTTAACGTGCGCTGACATCACACAGCACACGGGCCGCTAGAATTTCGCCTCCATCGAAATTCGACAGCCGCGGACGGGATCGAAACCGCGACCTTCGGGCCGGCAGCCGAGCGCCATAACCACTCAGCCACCGCGGCGGCGAATGCAGGGAAGGATAAGATATAAAAATTATGATCGCGGCCTCTGAAGGCTAAAAAAACCTTGACATGGCCGTTCTATAACCCTCCTACAGTCATCTGCTACAGAATGACCGAGAATATTGGAACTTGAATTGTGGATTAATTGGGCTGCCATTTTTTGTGCGAACTACCCAACTACAGAGGGAAAGGGCAAAGTGGCAAACAATTAAGCAACAAACAGTTTGGAGATCTGACCATGCCATTCAATACCACAAGCACACGTAGTGCGCGAGTGCATCTGAGTCAGGATGCGCATGCACGACCGCGGTGTCGACACTTGTGCTAATCTGAATAAAGGAAACGATGCGTAACTGCGACGCAGGAAACAAATGCGAGCGCACTCTGGCTGAGCCCCAATAATTTCAAAGTGGTTGCACGGCTCTTGCGGACAATGTGCATAGAGCAGCTCTTCTGCCTCCGGCTTGTTGCCACTCTACGGGGCAGTGGAGAGTCTTCGTCTGTTGGCACGGGGCACAAGCGCTTCAGCCGCGTATCAACACGTGTGTTTTCGCGAGTAAGTTTCTCCGCGCGGCGCAGACCGCGAGTTTTCTTACTGTGCAGCCAGAAGAGAGCGCGCATTCGTTCCGCGAGAACAAGGACCCGCTCGTTGAAAGGCTGCTGCTCAATAGATGCAGCCTCGTATACCGATTGGTGTTTCCCCTGTGCTCGTCTATCTTGTTTTCTTATTATTATTATTGGTGGAGAGATCTCGGCTCAAAACTTGGACACAGAATCAGAGCCATTGAGCAAAGCGGTCTCCGGGGTATTTCCTCTTTCCAGGAACTCCCCCTCCTTCCTCGCCCGCTGCGAACTTGACACCGGGCAACACTCCGCCCCACCACAGATCCCTTTTCACAGGGGCGGCGCTATTTGACCTGGCGCCTATAGAGTGAAACCACTTTATGGGCTCTGCACGACTCTATGCCAGGTGGCTCGCGAGCAGCACCCGAGGGAGCCTCGAAGCTTTTCGCGTTCTCCTATTTCTCTCACGCTTCCATCGTGTCTTCTTTCCTTCTCCTTATCTCTCGTGCACGTTTTGCTTCTCACCCATTCGTGCATGAAAACTGTACTTCAACGCAGCCTTGCTTCGCTTTCATGTGCCTTCCTTCGTTCAGCGCGACAACACTCGCATCGTTTGGACGCGTCGAACTTAAATCGCGCTTTTTCCTAACGAGGCACATTTCGCGGCACGATCGACGAAAGTTGGGCTTTTTGAATTGCTCAACGACGAAACAGACCGGAAATTGGATGACAGCAGGAGGTAAATAAACCACTAGGCTGACCATGTTTATTTTTTATACAATGAAAATTGAAATTTCCTGCTTTGTGGTCCGCTTAACTCTGCCTTTGTTGAAGCAATTATGCAGTTTCTATGGAAGGGCGGGAACTAGTCAAGCTGTCCAGCCTTTTCCCCAACCTACGCCATCATGTTCAACGAAATAAAAGCTTTTATCATCATCATCATCATCATCATCATCATCATTATTATTATTATTATTATTATTATTATTATTATTATTATTATTATTATTATTATTATTATTATTATTATTATTATTATTATTATTATAAAATGACAGCCACCTTTAGCGAACGATGGGTGAAAGGCAAGCATTTCCCAATAGAGGAAAATAAACGTCAATAACTTTCATTATTTTACAAGAATTCTTTACTGCACTTTTGCGTCTATTCTCGATCATTGGTTGCTGCAGCTGCTAGACCTGATCTCACGGCTGGTAGTGAACAATGATAGCGCGGCAAAAATGATTGATTGATTCACTCAATCGTTAATCGATCGATTGATCGATTGGTTGAGTGGCAATAACTTCATTACACCCACTGCAGTGGATCAGGTGAGGGTGAGTGAAGGGTGAGGGGAGATTGCCGGGCTCTGTAGGGCCCCGGCGACCTTCAAGGCCCAGCCCACGATGCGAAGCTGTGGCTCCGCCTGTGAGCTGCGCAAAGCAGCCTCCCATCGCTCCTGTGATTCCATCCTTCGGAAGGAAGGTTTCGGTTGGTTTGGGCAAGTTTGACAGGTGCGTTTGTGATCTGCCCTGGTGCTTGGGGCATAATTAAGAGACAGGTTGTAGATTACTTTCCTCTATGTATGAGGGAGAGGAGGAAACGCGATGGCGTGGTGGCGGTTTGTAATCAACGCCATACCACCTGCTCGGTTTTGGTCAGGGGAGGGTGGGGGGTGGGGGGTATATTTGGCGGGAGTTTCTATAATGAACAGTGATGTCGATATAGGTGAGGAGGTGGTCCCTCGTACTTCGGAACGAGGGCCGGGCGTCCGCTGTCCGGTTGGCGAGCGCGTGGGCTTGTTCGTGGGCGGCCGTGTTGCCCAAGTGTCCGCAGTGCGCCGGAGGAAAGTGATGTGGCACTTGGGGGTGGGGGAGCTGGTTCGAGGATGCTAGCGGCCGGGGTGTGGATTTTTCAGTTTCCAAATTGCAGATGGCTGCCTTTGAATTGGTTGATTAAAACATAATCAGCCATATTCTCAGCTGCATCTGATGGTCGGCAGCCAGGAAGCAACGTTACGGGGCTCCCGTATGACAGACGCAGCGGGGAAATGCGACAGTGGGGACAAAAGTTACGGCGATAAAAACGGGGTAATTACCTTGGGTGCAATCAGCCTTTGCTGATTTTAAAGCGCGTTAGGCCGCACACCTGAACGCTGCTCTTAAAGTAATACATGCCAAATTAAATTTCGCTCTCCATTTTTCCTTTCCTCTCTGCTGTCTGAAACTGACTATTACATGTGAAATCTGAAACTCACTTACATTGAGGGAACTAGGTTTCCAGGTCTTACAAGTGCCGCTCTTTATGAACGAAACTATAAAAGCCGCACGGTTATTGATTATATTACAGCTTTATATGGTGACCGCAGCTACAGCAGCTACCAGTTCATGCGATGCGTCGTTTCAAGTCTACCTGCACTCTCGTATTCTGGCAGTGCTTTTCGCTGCTATTATCGAGTGCAACCATTTGAAGAAAAAAGAAACATTGACCATTGCGGTGAAGATTAATTTAGTTGTTTTTTTTTTAAATGGAGCTAGAGCAGCCTAGCGCATAAAGCGCCACGACTTACGTGCGTCCTCCTCCCATCAAACATGCGAGCAGACACGTGAGCAGAGTCTAGCTACTGCAACAGCCATGTCGCTTCTTCGGCACCCGCACACTGAAGAGAAGTGGAACACCGCAAACGCTACAATTAGGGGGCGAGCATCCAGCGATTTGTGCCTCTTTTTAGTGCGCGAAATACGCTTTTACGGAAACTGCCTCGAACAGTTTGTGAATTTTTATACATTCTCTACCCCTCTTTGTAGAGAAGACGTGCTGACGGTCAACGCTGTGATCGCTGGAATTATGCCAACGTATTATTCAACACGTGAGCGTTGATGCGCAAAAGAAAGAAACTTCACCATTCCGTCCGTCTGGGTTCTGTACTTTTTTTCTCGCGCAACCTGGGCCGTAAGAGTGTGGCGACGTAGGAAGACGAGACTAGTGAAAAGGTGGCCGTGCCTGCGGCAGTGAGAGAGGCCTCTGCATGGCACTGCCATGAATGACATCGGTGGGACGATGATGGTGGTGGCGAGGGGGGATGTCACCTGGGTTACCCGAGAATAGACGCAGCGTTGATGACGATGATGATAATGACAGGCGGTAATTGTGGACATCACCCGTACTTGCTCTGCAGTCGCAACTCTGATGCTGAGGGTAGTGCTTGTAATGGTGGCGGTGGAACAGAATAAAGTATAAGGCCAGGATAAATGCTGTTTCCAATCGACTGTGGTATGCGACGCACCCTCCAAGCTCGGCTCCTGGCCCCGCACCGTGGTTTCTTGCGCAACGCTATACGTTACAGAAGTGCTGAGCATCTTCATCTTATTCCTTAGTTTCATCTCTTGAATTCATCTTTCGGGTTTCGCTGCTTGATCGAAATGTGAACGCCTCAGCCCTCCCCCTCACGCACGGAGTGCCCTTCTTGCCCGTAAGTTCGTGATCCGATTTCTGCTTGAGGGATACTTGGTGAAACATAGCTCTCGAATATATAGAGTTCGTGTCAGTGCACTCTTCGCCCTCAGGCAGGATTATCTGCAGGACAAAATGGCTGCAGCTGTTGTTTTCGAATGCCCTTGAGGCCAAATCAACAAAGATGAAATTTCCTCGGCTTCTCTAGGATGCAATGAACTCTTCCCGAATGATGGTCCAAATATTTTTCCGTGCTTCGTGCTGAGGCACCCCCTTGATTTTTCCCTTTGTCACTGGTCCCGCTACAGGTCGCTGCAAGGCAGCTACTTTCAATCTTTTGTCGTACGCAGGTTTCACCAACGATAAACTTGCGTGTGATAGGTGTCGTTCTTGGGCAAGCATCGTCAGTGGTTAAGCAAGTTTCGGACCTTGCCTTTAGCTGCTGGCGGCCTGTTACCTCTTCCGCCTCTTAATTACACATTTCTCTATCTCTAAAATGTTAAACGAGCTTTAGTCGTGATTTTCATTGGCGCGTTCAAGGGGACGGCAGCGATTATGGTTGCCCCATTTTGCGTGTATCACGGCGTACAGATTCGTGAAATGGAAAGCGCATATACACCATGCATCCTTTAACGCACCTGATAACTAAGCGTACGTACTCAAATAAGGTCATTTTCAGTGCACTGTGTCCTCCGTCCTCGCCATGTTCGAAGGCCTAGAGACACGCAGTTCCTGTTTTTCTGCTGTCGCTTGATCTCAAGTTAAAATCGAAACCATGAGATATTGTCGGTCATTATTCATGTAAATTTAAATTATAAAAACTGATATGCATATAACTTACGGTGGGCTACACTCCTCTCAACATCACCTCCTTGTAGCATTACCTCGAACATTCGCATGTACGCTGATGACTGCGTTTTATGTGACATCATTCACTCTTCAGACTCATTTTCTGGCTTCCGTAGGTGGTGTAAAAGTTGGCAGATGAATATTAACTTTTGTGAAACTGTTGTCATGACATTCAGCAATAGTTCTTCATCGGTTTTTGATTACTCTTTTCATAACATAACACTTCAAAGGGCGTCCGAGTACAAGTATCTAGGAATTATTTTTACTTCCAACTTATATTGGTCAAAACATATTGACATCATCTGTAATAGAGCCCTAAAAAAACGAGGGTATCTTAGACGAACATTAACGCAGGCTCCGAAAGAAATCAGGCTACTAATGTATAAATCCCTAATCCGTCCAATTCTTGACTATGCTCGTTTCGTGTGGAATCCCTACAAGGCAACAGAGATTAAGAAAACTGAGGCCATCCAAAAGAAATCAGTTCGCTTCATATGTAATAAATATCGCAGTGATTTTTCACCTTCTTCTGCCCTGAAATCATTACAAATCACTACCCTCGCTATTCGCCGGCAACTAGAATCGTTAAAATTTCTGCACTGTGTAATTAATTCGCACTATCGACTCTCAAGCGACAGGTACATCACGAGTGCCATACCATCGTCAACAAGAAGTTATCATAATCTTAATTTTTCACCTTACTTTGCTCGCACTAATATGTTTAAATACAGTTTCCGCGCACCATCGAACACTGGAATATACTGCCCGGTCCAGTGCATTCCCTCCCTATAGACAAATTTATACAGGCCATAATTGATTCGTAATTTCCTTATTTACTGTACGCATGCTCCCAATTTGTGCAACTTTCCCTATGTATTCAACTTTGATGTTTAAGTTCTTTGCTACCATGTCTTTAGCTTATGAATACATATGACCACTCCTGCGGTAGATTCTGTAGGTGCTGCAGTCTGTACCAATAAATAAACAAACAAATAAATAAATAAGTAAGGAGGCTAAGAGTAGTAGGTTAAAAGTTAACTGCTCACTGTTAGTTAATCAGCCTACCAGTTAGCACTTTTAGCTTAATTCTGATGCGCTACAACCCTGGCAGTGCTATGCCGGAAAAAAGCTGTTTTAACTGAAGAAGCTTATTTTTTAAAATTGCAGCGCACCTTGAGTGAAACATCTCGTATAGTATACGCATGCGCGCGAAAAGGAGAGGACGATAAGTTTTTCTAAAGCGATGGATTTAAATATTTCACAAAAATGGACTGCACTAATTTCACTCGACCTGTTTAGCAAGTTATAACTAGCTATATAACTATATAACCATATAACTTTTGTTATAGAAGGATAAAATTTAAATTACCCTCCGCCAACTGCATTTAGCTACTCAAAAATCAGAAGTAAAAAATATAGGTATGGGCTGCAGCATCTGTTAGTGCAAAGCCAGCGCCTCTTACGCATATGTTCGCCCAAAAAGCATTAAAAGGCTGTCCCATCGATGGAGAGTGCCTTGGCTCGAATGCTTTCCCCTCGTACTTAAAAAAAATACTTTTGTTCAACGTGCTTATCCTAGGTTCGGGCACCGCTGCAGGGTATGGGGGTCCAAAGTGTGCAGCATAACCTTTTAGGGAACGCCTTTCCGTACGGAAATGCTAAGGTCAAGGAAAAATTTCTATGTCGCTGCAACAACGTCCTCACCCTTTAGCTGGGGGAATCCAAATTTTCTTTAAGGTTAATAAATATTTTCAACACAAATGTTTGTGATAATGGGGATTTTCCATTCAATAATCCTCACACTACGAGAACATCAGCTTTCTTGAAAAATAATTCGCGTAGAGAAGACAGCTCTTTGCCAACGGCAACGCGCTTCCAAATAGCAGCGAATGAAAAATTAGCTGATGTCTCTCGACTGCCTTCACTTTTGGAACCTCGGAGATAGAAGGCTATGTGCATCTGGATTGAACTGAAAGAGAAACGAAGACCAACCGATCTACAATCCTGGCGTCGAGAAGAGTTGTGCAAGCCGACTCATTGGAGTGCGAGAGTAAACCCTGCTGTGACCTATACTCGAAAAACAGTGCAGCGCAGCACAAGACGCCACAGTGTTTTTCAAGACTATGAACCAACAAGCCCACAAAGCCACACTACCGAGGTATATATACAGGGCGTCCCAGCTAACTTAAGCCAGGGTTTAAAAAAGACGCCGAGGCAATTTAAGACGACGCGACCAAATGCATGCTGCTGGCTATTGTATGTAGCAAGTCACACCATTTTATATATTATGCTTAATTGCATAATTAGTCGTGGTTAATTACCAACTTCGCAAGCAATGAAGAAAGGCCAAAAATTCCAATGAGAAACTTGTAGAACGGTCCGCGAAACGTCCGATGGAACAGTTGCTAACTTTCCATCTATTGCGTGTCGGATTTTTTTTTTCGCTCTCCGCAGATGACCGCGAAATACAAAAAATCCCACGTGACATGTCCACTTACGCGCCGCGATTGCAGTGCTCTCAAACGCTCCGCGTAGGAACGAACAGAACAGTTAGCCTGGTGTGCTGCCGTTTAAAAGGGGACAGGGCAGCGACGCAACAGCTGGCTGTGTGATATAGGCCAGCGGTACGCTTCCCTTGGGCCGCTTGATAGCGATAAGCAGACACAGTCCTTATCGCTTGCGCTCGCTTAAATCGCGCAGCCAGCGCCTGCGTTGCAGCCCTGTCACCTTTTTAAGCAGCAGCACTCCGGGCTAACTGTTCTGTTCGTTCCTACGCCTAGCGTTTGAGAGCACTGCAATCGCGGCGCGTAAGTGGACATGTCACGTGGTATTTTTTTTGTATTGCGCGGTCATCTGCGGAGAGCGAAAAAAAAAACCGATACGTAATAGATGGAAAGTTAGAAACTATTCCATCGCACGTTTCGCGGACCGTTCTACAAGTTTCTCATTGGAATTTTTCAACATAAATGCGCGAACGTCGACTGCCCGGCGCTGCTGCACCGGAAGAAGAAAGACAGGAGAAAGCATGCGAGGACAAGGGCATGCCCACAGTTCCTGCTGCTAGAGTAAGCTTCGTGTGCTAGGCTGTTCTGATTATTGCGAAGCAACCCCTGCCCGTCATAGGCTAATAAATATCGGAGCCCCAAGAAGCTGCGAGCAATTGTTTTTATCTGCTGTATATAGCGCGGGTGATCCTGAAACGAGAATACATTTGGGAACAGCCTAGCGTGCCCAAGCAACCAGTTGCAATCGTTACTTACGAAAAGCTGATTGAAGAGCACCGCCGATGTCGCCGCGTTAAATTCGTGGAAGCAAGGGCTCTCGAGACGCTACCTGCAAATGCAGCCGGGGCCTAGAGTCGCGCTTGGAAAGCTACGCGTTTGCACCAGACTATCGCCACGAACACGAAGCAGAAACAAACGCTCTCAGTGCTCGGCCATAAAACTTGCTTCGCACGGGTTGTCTGGCACGAAACCGAACAGCCAAGCAGATGACGCCAGCTACAGCGGCATGATATGCGCGCTTGCTCGTTCCCTCTCCCGATTTACGCTCTGCTTCGCCTCGGCACCGCTGAGACGGGCGGTGGACGCTAGCGCGTTCATGCTAAGAAAATTGGAAACGTGTACAGCCAATGTTGTATGCTATCTCCTTCTGTCATGTGGAAAGGCTTACAACGGCCAGACTGGCCAGTGCATTAACAAACTCTCAAGACCGCACCGCACATGGCAGCAAGCGAATCATACATTGCAGCGAATGTACAGACGGTATCCCCCTCTTCAGGAATACCTGAATCATCTACCGCGGAAAATCCAGATAGAACAAGAAATCACAGAGGAGTTGGGCACCGAATGTGTTGGTCATTTTTACTGCAAGAATGTTTTATCAACGGGATGTTGCTTTGTCATGTGCGAAATATCAGCACGTTCACTATCAATTGTTTTTTTTTTTCTGTTGTTCTCGTCGGTGCTGTTGCTTAGGCGCACATGCCCCGGCTCTCTTGGGATAATTTTCACCGAGTAAATTTGATTTGTGCTTCCAGCATCGTCTTTTCTCCTTTTTCTTAACGCGTCCTTTTCTGTTGCCTTTTTTTCCTTGACCATACACTAACTCGCCCCGCAAACTACGTTTCATCAATAGCACGTTTACAATTTAAGCATTGTTGGGTAATCGCCAGACAGTATTCGTTCAAATTCTTGACTTTATCCTGCCGTTATTAACTCTACAAGGCTGAATCAAACTTACGCGATAAAGCGGCGCAGACTATTCCAATTATAGTGCCTTTCTTTAAATGAAAGGTGAGCATGTTCGAGGCCATTTGCAAGACTTGCAATGAACTACATTTGGATCCATTTCCGCCATCTAAGCATTTTTTTTTTGGAAGATGCCGAAGGTGTCGATCACGACAAAGTCCGGACCGGCTCCTATCAGCTCCAAATAAAATGCGAACTGCGGAGCGCGTGGCCAAAAGTCGATTTCATGCCACCTGCCTGTCGTCATCAGAGACACGCGTGCCCTTATCCGGTTTGCGATAGCTTTGCTGCTGCTTTCTTTCACGTTAGTTTTCTCGCTTTGCCACTGGAATACCACGTGCAATGTTTCCACCTAACTCAACTTGCGCAGCGCATACGGTAGGCGGGCGGCCACGGCTGTAGACCGCATGGGTGAAGCGAGCGCTCTTAGCTACCTCGCGCTTTGATTTTGCATCCATACTCGGCGTGCTATCAGTGTCTGGTGGCGCTGTGAACAAATCAAGGTCTACCTGTTGCGTAAATTGAGGAAATAACTAAAGCCTCTTCTCACGTCACAATACTCGATGTGATTAAAGCAATCCTACCTCGTATGCGGTAGAGTCGACAAGCACGCATGGCAAGAAAGGCACACCTGGTGTTCCAAATCGCTGACGCTGGTCCCAAAGTGTTGAAAACGTTGACTTGTTAGAGAACACCACGCAGCGCCAGGTCTCCGTAGACCATGAGGCATGGTCTTGTGCAAACAATGCAAACACAAGCCTTCAGTAAAACGAGCTCTTCGGCGTGTTGGTCACTTATCTTAGGCATAGTAGCAGCGCAAAAAAAAAACACAAACGAAGAAGAACGAGACACCAGAACACAGACGCTGCACTTTCAACGCATTGCCTTTACAATTTGTTATCCTGTTACTCGACAAATCTTTTCCGCAATCCTTGTAGAAGTTGGAAACTTTTTGTGTTGCGATAGTGGGACGGCCTTTTTTAGCGGTGAAGTTTTTTGCACTGCCTGATTTACTACCTCGTTAAACATGCCCTGCGGTAGAACCACAAATCCTCCTCCTTTGTGGCCCTGTACAAGTGATAATTCATTCCCTTTAAAGTATGCCACCACATTCTGCAAAGACGTTTCACATGGCTTATTTGTAGAGACAACAGCAGCTTTCTTCACACAGTCCGCCGCTTCAAGCAGGCATCTCTCACGCTGTTTTGGTCGGTGCTTTCTTTGCTACACGGCGATTCAGTGCAGCAAGCTCTTGAATAGGTACTCATGGTGCTAGTCCCTACTTGGGTGCTTTGTTGAGGAGTCCGCTTATGCCCTGGGGCAAGTCAACTCCTCCCAGTACTTTCAAGCTTCCACTAGCTGGTTTTTTCCTTGTCTTCTCCAGACCTTAAAGAGCTTGTCTTAAGTACTACGCCCATCACATCGCAGTCAGTGGACCTGTGAGACTACTGATGTAGCGTAACTTGGTTTCAGCCAGCCATTGCGGATACTGGGTATAGCACGTAACCGACAGCCAGTCCTGGTAAATGCGCACTTGCCGCCATAGCTCTGATCTCAGAATTTTGCCAACGCGCTTCAAAATGTCCCCACAAAGGAGAAATAGGACCAAACATGGCACTCACTTTTTCTACTTGCGTCCGAGAACGCTGGCTTTTGCGACGGTACTGCAGCTTTCCAGAACAGTCTGGCGTAGACGACGTCCAATGGTTGACGTGCTGGCACACAATCTGTTCTTAACCTAACGAGCCCGTAATGTTGGGTGCGTCTGCTGCAGCGGCAACAAAAAGTAGTACGTCTTGCTCCTCGCCGGCAGACAGCTGTCTGTGCCCACGAGGCATGTTTCCAAATCATCCCACGCCACAGAATGCCTGTAGTCACTGGACGACGTGTTCCCTTTGCAATGACGGCTTGCTGCATACCGTGATGGTGAAGAAAAAATTTTTCGAGCTCTTCTTTCGGGTCGTACGCGTCGGGCAACGACCGCCACCCGATCGATTTTATCGCTTCGCAACCAGACGCTGATAACACGACGATGACGTAAGGAAAATCGAAACGGAGCAGGCCAGGAAGATAAGAGCGCTCGCTTCACACACACGGGCTGCAGCCGCTGCTGCCATCGAAACCGCGGTGCGCAAGTTGAGGTAGGTGGAAAGAGCGAACCCGACCGCGGCGGCCGCGTTTCGATGGGGGCGAAGCACAAGTGGCGCCCGTGTACTGAGCGATGTCAGTGCACGCTAAAGATCCCCAGGTGGTCGAAATTACTCCGGAGCCACCCACTACGGCACCTCTTTCTTCGTTTCTTCTTTCAGTTCCTCCTTTATCTCTTACCTTACGGCGCGGTTCGGGTGGCCGCCGAGATATGTGAGACGCCATTTCCTTTCCACAAAACGAATTTTCATTTTTGTTTGTTCAAAAAGCGAATGTGGCACTCCAACTAGAGAATGAACGTCAATGAAAATAGCAAAAACTATCTCAAACCGGATGAGCCCGTCTTGAGATGACGACAGGCAGACGGCGTGAAATGGACCTTTGGCCACGCGCGCCGCCGTTCGCATTTCATTTGACGCCGATAGTACAGAAGTGGGCACGATCGTCTACAGCGTTCAAGTGGTGAACTGCAGCACAAACGAAGTGAAATTCAACGCAGCTGCTTTGCGGAAGTCAAGGCGTTTGTGGCTCTACTTGTGTGCATCTATCCGGCTGCGCTCGGGCGCAAGATTTTCCTCTTAAACTCCGCACAAGCCCCTCCTGTACCCTCTGCCACCACCCCATAGCCACTCTCGATCATATTCTTTTCCTCTGCCGGCGGATCCTCCACCGCGGGGCCTGGAGCACCTTACCACTTGGGACGCTTGGGAGACCCTACTGCGCTCCGAGGACCCGGCCAAGCAGGCCATCGCCACAGGCCGGGCCGCCAGCGTCGTGAGCCTCCGGGACATGAACGTTTGAGTGCAGTAGGGCCGTGCGGGGGCCCAAGGACCTGCCCGTCCTAAACTCCCTGTGTCTAATAAAGTTTCCACCTCTTAAACTCGATATTTTCTTTAAAATTTAGCTTACTTTCCTCCGCGGAGCACAGCTCGAGCGCTGCAGACAAATGTACTCAGCTCTGCATACTTGTAGAAGAGAAAGGCACGCTAGATGGCGGTTTGAACTTGAATGCATATGGGAACTGCGTGCACCACTACAGGGACGCAGGAAGAAACAGGACCTCCTATGCCTGCTGCTGCTATTTCAGAGCGGAGAAATTTGAAAGAAAGCCGCACAGAAACCATTAAAGCAGCTCTGCACCTCTCTCATTTCGAGGCCGCACTTTGGAAGAGCAGGTGATCGTCGCACACGACAAAAGTAATTGCTCTTGGTACGCAGTCATGAAATTTATCGCTTCCATACTAACGACATTTACGCTATCTGACACGACTGCTATGAAAACTCGTGTGCGTTGTATTTTCACAGCATAAAACGTGCCTGCACTGCATGGTTGTGTGCTAAATATTGGAGTTTTTCTGTTTATATTTTAACGCCAACTGTTTACATCCCCAACCTTAGCACTTCTCTAATGTCCTGCATGTAATAATATTAATGCAACGTAGCATAAGTGGGCCAGGAATTGATGTTTGCGCAACGATCACACTCGATGTACAAGTATTATAAGTGCAGCGTTAAATGCGCGATTCGTTACCGATTTTCTCGTACACATGATGGTTGCCTCAGCTCCTGACCAGAACGCCTCGGTGCAGTTCGTTCAGAGATGCATCAAATGGCATTCGTTCGACCCGTTCGTTTCAAGGCGGGCGCGTCAGGATCACGACTATAAGTTTTGTTGAGGGGTTCCTGAATCGTTTTACTTTCTAGCTCTTCTGTTTTCCAAGTCAATGCCATGACCATTTTCTCTGAACGCAGTCCTTTACTCCGTAGGTTAAAAAGAGAAGTCTATTCAGTCACTTATCCGCTCCGTATATCGCAGAAGACACTCTTATTTATATGCTTGCGGGCAAACCTAGCCCGAATATTTGGACAGAAATCCTTTCCGAGTGCAAAGCTCCACTATAGCGTCCAGTTCTTTTTCTGGAGCTTGTATCCGTCGTCTTGGCGTTCACTCCTGCACCCGGCGACTCGCAAGTTTGCGGCCCGAGGAGAAAGCGCCTCTTCGCTGGAAACACAGCTTTTCCTCCCAGCCGGGGTTCAACGCTTCGCTCTTCCCCGTCCAGAAATAACACATTTCTGCTCCACCGGTTCGGCTGGCTTCCGATCGCACCGGAGAGTGATGCCTCGCTTGCGTAACGCTGGTACGTGACAGGGGGCGCCAACCTCTCCCAGCCTGAAGAAGCGCTGAGCGAACGATACGAGTTTGCGAAAGCACTGTTGTCTGATGCGCACAGGCGTACAAGCAACAGCCGGTCTCTGCTAACACATGCATCCGGTACGCTCTGGTGACGATGCGCCAAGATCCGGCTTCTTAGTGCTCAACTGAGTACACGTGCTCGCGACGCAGCCGCGGGAAGCTGTCTTCACGCGCCTGCTGGCCGTTGCACCTTTTGTGTTCTTGCGCCCGGCCTCCTCTCCTCTGCGACCGGCCGGTGAAGGGAAAAGAATGAACACTTTTCTGGTCGGGTTTACGCAGGAGGGAGAGAGTTTTGCTGCTTAGTTTCAGACTCATGCAGTACGCGCTTTGCTGTGCAATCTGTATGGGTCAAAGCCGGAGCCATAACCTGGAGGTTATTCGCGAGATCATTCGCCTGTTGACTCTGCGGAGAAGGCTCTCAGTCTTTAACCCTCGCCTTCCTCTTTATTCAAGTTTTATTTTTTTTAGTATTCCTTGCCTACCCCTCACACAGAATCTCCTGTGCTGTTAGGAGTGCAGTGCGATTTCTTGTGATCCCCTGAATGGGGAATCGAGAGTGTCGTTGGCCGCTTTTCCCGGTTGCAAACTGAGAGGGTACTGACTGTATCACTTACACACTTGAGTGAGTGCGCTGACTGCAGGAAATATGTGCGTATTTTACCAAACGAGTTTTCTTTGTGTTTTCGGGCTTCACGTCTCAAAGCTACTCTATGAAGACGGCATTGTAAAGGGCTCTGAATAATTTCGACCACCTGTGGCTCCTTAACGTGCACCGGCATTGCACAGTGCACCGGTGTCGCGTCTCTCGAGCGGAATGCACCTATCGCTGCCGGTATACGGAGCTGCCATTTGTGTCTCAGCAGCTGAAGGGCATGATCTATAACCCATTCACCACAATTGGTGTTACATGAGTTTTCGTTGTTTTTTTAATAACAACAATTACTTTGAGAGTTTTAAAATCGCCGGCTCGGTTGTTTGTGCTGCTGAGTTGTCGAGGAGGTTTGCCCCCAGAATTAGGTTGTTCCTTGTTAAAAGGCCTAATCTGTATATATGCGCCGGCCTAGACTTGTGACGCTAGGGTTTCCGCCATTCCAGAATCTGCCCGGATTGGTGAGTGGCTTTGTTATGCAAGGACAGGAGGTCCGGTGTTTGATACAAGCACGCGGCTGTCAAATTTTGGTGCAGGTGAAATGCAAGAGTGCTCGTGCAACAAAATTTTGGTGGACTCATTAAATAATCCTAGATGACCGTAATTATTCTGGATCCCTGCGCTACGACGTCGTAACTCGTGACCTGTTGCTCATGCACATGGGATAGCATGCGTGTGTTTGCGTGTTCCCTTTCTGTTCTGTACTGGAGCGCCCACAGGTGCAAGCCATTTACGCGAGCGTCTCTTCTTGTCCGTCATGGACAAACAAACTTCGGCGGAGAAAGAAAAGTTGATGCGAGTCTTCCGCACATGTCTCAGGTCGTGAAACCAGCGCGTGTGCACCGTGGTGAGCGTAATCTGGCACTTGTTGCCCAAATGCGGCTTCCGTTTAGGAATAGAGTTGAGGGCAATGCGAATTTTGCATGTTAGCCTGGAACACTGTTCGTTTCTGGGCGCGTGAACGCCTTCGAAAGACTGCAGCTGGGCACTGTTGAGCCAAGAAAGAGGAAATATGAATTACTCTTCGTGGCTTTAATCCTCACGGGCGCACCAGGTTTTGGAGGCAGTCACTTCGCAGTTAGAGAAATGGCGGCTGGGCCACATTCTACACACACTGCACGCTGGTCCAAGACCAGTGTCATTATTCGTAAGGCGCTTGACAGCGTTGCGAAGCTGCGAAACGCGCTCAGTGCTTCCACTGTCCAGTGCCACTGCCGTCATTAAATTATCGCATTTTTTTTGGACGGAACACTCTGCTACGCACTCAATGTGTAGTTTTTTTATAATTCCTAGCAGCACAGGCGTTGCCATAAACACGAAATGCATTACTTGCCTATGTTCTTTGTGATTCAAGTGCTCGGGGAAGAATCCCTGACCCATCTACTACGACATCTTTTACGCTACATTCTCTTTTTTCATTTCCTTCTACCCTCATTCCTTTAACCACTGCGCTGTTGTGACCTTTCCCGGGAGACACCAAGGTACTGCGTCTTTCTGCTCACAGTGCAGTTCGCGTCAGACTTCTAGCGCTGTCGTTTTGTTGCATTCTGCTGCTTCAGCAGAGGGCCGAGTTGTTCGTGGTTGTTGAGGAGTTCTGTATTGACCTTTGAAAGCGCTTGCAGTGCCACCACGGATGCAAAACGCTATGAAGCCGTATCTCTGAAACTCGCAAGTGTTTTTCGGTTTGCTTCAGTTGCTAGTGCGTTCTTGTCCGTGTCGCTCTTTCTTAGTGTCCCGGTGTTTTTTTGTGCGCTGTTTTACGATCGAAAAATAAAGTACAAATTGGCCCAACGTTCTACCTTGCTGGAAATCCGGTTTAAAGTAGGTCTGCTCGTACACTTCTCTCAAATTAACAATCATTTGGCAGGAATTTGGTCGAAACAAATGATTCGCCCTGTGCACTCGAATAAGAGAACAAAAGACATACCAAGAGGCCCATCAACATATTGAAGTCCGGTGAGGTATCGTATGGCAAAACAAGAGAGAGAGAGACAGAAACGTTTAATGCATAGAATGTTTGGGTAGGCCTTTATTCCGGGAGCCCATTGGCTTTTGCCGCCGCTCTTTTCCCGGTCCACCAGCGAAAGCTGGTCGTCGGAATGTGAGTCGGAAAGCGCCGCCTCCCGGTCCTCAGTTGTTGGGGTATTTTTTTTTTCAAGAGATGTTTATTGCCCCAGCGCATAAAGGTTATGAAATGAGAGATGAGTAAGATAGCTGGGTTTTTCTGGCATGCCCATACCATATGGTATAAGTCAGCCACTTCCCCGCAGAAGGTGCAGTGCGGACCGTAAGAATGAGAAGTAAAACAATTTCGCCACTGCCGAACACGCCTCGTATTATTGTTGTTGTTGTTGTTGTCCTCACACAATGGCACATACCTACATGGGGGATTGGCCATAACCAGGCGGTGACTATTTAAATGACCAGTTGCATGTGGCAAGCATGGGATGACCTACCAAAATTTGGATCGCACAGTTTCCGTAGCCGAGGTGGTTGCAGGAGGTTAGGGGGGTCATACAAACTAAAATTTAGGCAAAGAAGGGGTAGGGATTACTATAAGTGGTTAAAAAACCGAAATGCAGAAGCTGATAATGGGATGGGCAGGACGAAAGCTCATGATGGTAGACGTTTTGATTCTAGGAGATAATTTTGAACGGCAGAGTATTAAACTGCACCCCAATCTCGCGCTGTGCATTGCAGCTAGAGCTTCGTCTTCGTCAACTACCATCAGCTCCGTCCGGCGGCACTGCCCGCTCGTGGTCGTCTTCTGTGTGGCGCAAATTCCTGCTTTCAGACTGATTCGTCAACATTCTCTGTAGTTTACAAAATCCCAAAATTCGGCCCGGCCCACCCCCGAAATTTGACCTTGGCTGATTTGGACCATAATCTATGACCAACCATAATTGAGCGTGCACGACATCATGGCGGCCTGAAAATATTGCCCGGACCATTGCCAAAATGCTATCGCTAGACCTTAGGGCATAACCGTGGTTAAACACTGCCAGCATTTTTTGTTTTCTTTTATGGCACGCTTTTCGTTTCGTGGGTGTCTCGCATCTTATTCCGACCGGCGGTCCCTTCTTGCGCGTCGTCTCACTCCGTGCCTGCGGCAGAGTGCGCCAGAGCATTCGTCCACCTAGTTATATAACCTGCATATATGTCACGCTGCGGCCTACTCCTTTTACGCCCACACGGATGCACTTTCTCAGCGTGCTGCTGCTGCTGCTGCTGCTGCCACACACGGCTGGCGTATCGCTTGCTGTCGTGTGGCTTTCTACACTTTTCCTTTTTTCCTCTTTTTTATGGAATAGACGTGAACGGAAACGTTTCATTAGTTGAGCTAGTGCGCGCTTCTTTCTCGCTTTCATCCTCCCTGCGTTCTGCACGCACGCCGTCCCCGGGGCTAAAGAGACTTCCAATTCAAACGACGATACTTTGGGTGCTGTGTAGCTTTTCACACCAATCTTCCTGTAAATGGCGCATCTCACTGCACCACTTTATTTGCACAAATGGTGCAGCCATGATGGCAAGAGCCGGTGGCGGCCGCCCAAATAGGCTGCGAGAGAGAGGGAGAAATTTTTTTCCTGTATTCTTTGCTGCTACTCACAAAGAATTCTTCCCTACCCTCACACCCCCACTTTCTATTGGTATATGAGGCTTAACGTCCCGAAGCTACCAATGTGTTATGAGGGACGCCAGAGTGCTGGCTTAGGATTACTGTAGGCCACCCGGAGTTCTTTAGTCGGCTCTGACGTCGCAGAGCACACGGGCGTTTTCGCGTTTGAGGGAGCCCTCCATATCGAGATGCAGAGCGATCTTGCGCTTGTACGGAGTACGCAATGGTCTGTATGGGAAGCCAAGAACCGACGCACCGAGGAAAGGGGGAGGGGGGGAAGGGCGTTGGTCGATCGGACAGTAGCAATTTTGTAGTCCGCCACTCCTCACCGCGATGAACACGGTCGGTGGGCGGTCGCCGCTGAACACGTGTACCTGCATGAACGCGTTTCTCGCATAGTTGGTGTTCCGACATCGCCGTCACGGTGTGCCAAGTTTCCAATTATGGTGAGAGATCTTCGAATAAAATTTCGGTGCCCCTTTTTGGCTGCTACAGGTCAGCTTCCGAGGGATCTCCTGAAGGGCTCCGCAGAGAGCTTCTTGAATAACGCTGGAAGTTTCTTTTCCCCCTTACAGAAACCATTTGTTTAAGTAACCAGTAGAAATATAAGTTTTAAATACCAAAGTAGACAAAACCAAGCAGAAACTCAGAAAAGCACCTGAAGATAAGGTGTTTTGCGTGGCGTTATGCCCAGAAAATGGGCAACAGAACTCGACAAGTCCTCTAGTCTCTTCGACGAGGACCACCTGCTGGTTGTTTCTGGAGGAATGGTCCCAACAGTCCTGATCCTACCCGTGTATTTGATCTGCAGCCGTTGCTTTGCACTGGGCACAAGCATCTCGAGTTGCACTGTCCTTATCTTCTGAGAAACCTCCAGCTCGCTCCACTCTTTCGGTCTTACGTTAAGACTACAGAAGCTGTACCCGTCGTGTATTACTTCTGTCAACCCCCTACCGGCACATACCTCCCAAAACATTACAGGCAGACAGTAAACAGCAGCCCTTCCCTGCCTCTTTGCATACGGGCAGCTGGCCACCTATGTGTGCACTGACAGCCGGACAATGCACTTTGCTTGTTAGTGAACTAGACTTGGAGCGTTGATGCCTTCGTCGAAGTGGATGTTCTTTCCCTACATTTGCATCACTTTGCTGCAAATGTGGCTGGGAACAAAGCACAAAAACGAAAGTCAGACGCTCCGAATTCGCCGCTGTGGAGTGGAGTCGTTGCTCCCGTTCTGACCTGTGCCGCCTGGAACGTTGGACGTTTTGCTGGCAATCTTTTGTTGTCTAAACTGCAGTAAGCATGAGCTGAGGGCGGGAATGTCTTGCTTACTTATTACCTTGACTTCTCTTTTACCGTTTCCCTGGCAACCCTGCTTTCTCCTCGTAGTCCTTGTTTGACGCAATCGACGGAATTCACTGCTCGCCACACGAAGACGGGCCGCAACGCACCGAAGAGGGACCGAACGGGATTCTTTTAATGCACATGTCCGTTGGTCTTGCTCTTTTTTTCTGAAAAGATGACTTCCTTTGCCGTCCAGGCAAACCTCCTACCGCAGGCAGCTGGCATCTGTGGGCCAGAAGCAGCAGCTCTGGTTGATGTAGTCAGTGAGGCTCGGCACTCAACCACTGCATTTGTAGACGCCGGGAAACACACAGAGAAAGAACCGGAGAGGAACTCCTGTAGCTTCTTCTGCCTTTTCCAATGCTGTTGCAGTTTGTGCTTGCGTGACGATGCGGTTGTGCCCTCTGCCCTGGCAACCCTCTGTTCAGCATTGCTGGGGTCAAGAAGCGTTAGCCGTGTTCGACCGATGCTGTAGACGATGCAACTGGTCTCGAATGTGTGGCGAGGTGCGCTAAATCGGGACAGAGCACAGGAACAAACTCTGATGACATTCTTACGTCTATTGCAAATATAACTTTTTTCTGCTTGTTTTCGGCGTCCATTTATTCAGCGCATTGTTTCTGTAGTCTAAAGAACAGCGGCTGCGTTGAACTACAACATGATAAAACTTGTGTACAATAGGTAAGTGCGAGTTTGCATTTGTATATAGCAGAAAAGACATCCGAAAGAAGCCGCCGTTTTAGGTCAATAAACCGACGACCGGGGCAAGCTGGTATAACATTTTTGACTGCCAGCGCTAACTTTGACGGAACGACTCAGAGACGATGAAAAGAACGACGAAACAGAACGAGCGCTTACTTTGGAGTGTTTTCCTTTTCAGGCGGGAAAAGCTTTTCTAGGAATGGGGGAGGTTAGGCACACTCAGTTATGACTGCTTTGATATCAGATAGGCGTGTTATTTCTAGCTGAGTTTAACAGATGGGCTGCTCTCAGAATCTTCTTTCATAGTCCTCGTTGTGAACGCTTCGATTATCTCTCTCACTTCCTTGTCTTTCGATTTTTCAATCACGGTTCTTTTGCCGAATATAGGCTTGCATGTTTCCTTCTGTCTTAGTTTTCCGGAGCCGCTTATTGATCTGCGTTGCCAGGCTGCCGGGATGCGTAATGTCGCCGCATGCACGCTTGTGTTCACTCAGCCTCTCATTTAGGCATCTTCCTGTCTGGCCAACGTGTGCCTTCCTGCATGAGAGTGGAATCTTGTAGATAACACCTCACACGCAGTCTAAATGCGGATTATTGTGTTTGACGCCACACGGGTTTTTCTTCTCTGCTTGGGTCATCACGGGATTTCACCATCTTGCAGAGCCCTCTCAACTTCGTGGCTGCCCACAGCACCGCTGGAATGCCGCGTTTTTCTCCTGTCTTCTTTAGCCCACGGCACAACTGGACGGGCTTTCTATTTTTTTTTCTGCTGTTGTTCGTGACCGGTACCCTATGACGTCACCACTTGGACAGTGATCAAGTCGATGCGGAGGCTAGAATTCTCTACGTGGTGTTAACCTGATTGAGAAGGGAGGAGTAGGGTGGTGGTGGTGGTGGTGGGGGGGGGGGGGGTAGGATAGCTTTAGTTTTTCTCTGCATTCATATTTTCCTTGTTGCTCATGGTGATTTGCACCTTTATCTGGAAACCCTTAGACGGCATTTTTACTCGAGCAGGTCAAGTGCAGGTCAGGTCATTTTTACTAGCGCAGGTCACGAGCAACCTCTCGTGACCAATCTTTAACTCGAACATGCCACGGTGGTCAATTTGCTCACAGTCCGGTGTGGGCAGGTTGCCTTGAAGTGGTGTCCCACCTAGGTTGTTTTTCCGGGAATGTTTCGCTCGCAGCGCTGAAGGCGACGATGACGACGCCGAAATTACTGCAGAACAGGAAGAGGCAAGCAACAACAACAACAGAACGGGAGCCTTGATGCTGTCGCGTTAAAGCCCATAGTCTGGGCACTTGTGACCAAGGCAGTACGTGCACCTAAGAACTGGCGCCCTCCGCGAGTCTGCGATTGTTTCAGGCGTCCGCTACCGTTTCTCGCAAAATGAAAGGATAGATCGTGAATTACGTCGTACGAAATAAATTCTGCGCCATCTATCACCTCAAAAGGTTGACTGCTGATTAAATGGGTCGAGGAAACTTCCGAGCTTGTGCTCTGGCCGTTGTGCAAACCGTACGCGTGACATTATCATTAGTGTGGGAGCGCCCCAACTACATTATAGAGAGTCTGTAGGCTGTTTTGATGCCATCGTATGCGCCTACAGCGCCTCGTTCGGCTCGGAAACGCGAAAGCGCTTTTGTTCTCTTCTCCCCTTATTTGCTCTTCTTTTCTGGCATCAAATTCATTGACGAAGTAAGCGGTGCGTAGGCGGGGAAGAAAAACCGACAGCGATTACATGAGCCAAGTGTGTGTTTTTTCTTACCTCCTGCACATTTGACCGATCTTCATTAGGCAAAGACACAGCGCGACCGAGACAGAACAAAAGAAGCAGACAGAGCCACGCGGTGCCTCCACCTGATGAACGTGTACCGACCAGCTCAAGAAAGTTCCCCCTTTCACCAATGCCTTAATTGGTAAAGAGATCGGTGGTTGCGTCACACTCTCGGTTGCCTTTGGCAGCATGTGTACTCTTTTCGTCTTGTTACTGTGCTTATCTTTTCTTTCGAAAACTTTTCCCGCGTATTTTGCATAAATGACTGGAGTTCAGGCTTAGTTCTTTTCCACAATAAGCCTTCTCTTTCTCCGACTCCCTTCTTTTTTTCAGGTGCTATTCTATTTCCCCTCCCTGTAGCCGGCCCATATTTTCCTTCGCATTGGCATAAAGGTCGGCTGAACTGCATTCCGTGCCAGCAGAGGTCGTGGAGGTTTGATGAGGAGACCAAATTATTCGTTGGCCCCGCATTTTTTTAGAGTATGTGGGCGCTCTGTACCGGTGTTATAGTGGCAATGGCTAATACCCCGATTTCATCAGTTGCTTTCATCTTTAGCGTAATGGCGAAAGAGACCGAGTGATCCGGGAATAGGCTGCTACGTAATCGGCCATTTTAAGCCGAGGCGCAGCACGTCTCGAGGGGGGGGGGTTACATTGGCGCAACAGTACCTGCTAGTCCGACTCTTCGGGGAAAATGCCGCCATTGGCAAACGCCACTCTGCATTGCGTTCATTGCGTTGTGGCTGAAACAGTATACTTTCGACTGATGTAACCTTTACGCGTGAGCGCGAATCATCTTTTTTTATTCGAGCGGGAGTTTTATAGAGCAATTTCTGAACAAAACAGCATAGTAGTATGTCGTAACAGAAAATTCCAGTGCCCAACGTTTCGAAATAAACGATGTCATCCAAAGGTTGACCTATGCCGTGTGGTCCTACAAAAGCCGGTGCAGTCCGGAATCCATGCCCGCACATTTAATGGACCACCCGACCTACACAGGTGGGCTGGTAATAAATATTGATGAGGGCTTCCGCATCAGCAAGAACACAAATAGATGCAGCCGAAAAACTTTCCTTGTCGTCTTCCGCGAATGCAGTCGTTAAATGCGACAGCGCTTTAATGCTCACGCCTCTTGTACGTTTTTTTTTATCGTAAATAGTATTTATTTCAAGAACAGATTTTAAGTTGTTACCTTTATTATTTATGTAAACAAGGGCATATTTTCTACATCAGGTTTAGTTGTTCCGGCAAAGCTAGTGTTATACTAAATCTAACAGACAAGTGTTTTTTTTTAAGGTTCCTGGTGCTGAACGAAGAAATGGTCTTGAACAATGTATGTGATGCCGCAAATACGTAGTTTAAAACGTCCCTGTAAATGCCTCTTGTACGTAACGTGATTATTCAATAAAGGGGCAGCCTTTATATTCACACTATATTCCTTATCGCAGGAACAACGCCTCTGGATGCTCTGTGGCAGCGCTGAAAGTAACTGCAGAGATGAAGTATAAACCCAACTGTGACTTCATGCCTAACATCCGCTGCTTCCTAGTGAATCAAAATTGAGCTTACATCCTCCGTTCTAAAGGCCTCAGAAAGGTACGCTCTTCTATTACTGGCCAGCTCCTTCCACTGTGAGACGTACTGGTGGTTTCTGATACATGTGGCATGCTTGTTGCAAACTGCTGGCTGGAACAGCAAGCTGACGCCTGGGAGGGAAAAAAAGACCAAAACTCGCAATTTAGAGGCCTAAGATGCAAACTTTGAAATGTTGGTCGCACCTACAAGAAATAAATCTACCACGATAATGACTAGCCACTTGATGCGATTTTTACGTAGAAATCTTACTCAGCAGTTAAGTGACGTCCAAGTGCGAACTTTCAGTGTGCGTCACAGACTGTCAAAGAGGAAGTATGCGGACAGAAATGAGACAGTTCGGCCGAGTGTAATCGATTGAAGAGTTGAGAGGCATCAAGGACTCATTTTCGCTCCGCTGTGTGTCTGCGGTGAACAGAGTTCTGTGCATACATCTGTCTGTTCGCTTCGCTTGCTCGTCAACGCGCGAAGACTGCCTCGTTTCTTGTTCCACCCCTTCCCTTCACTTTCACTGTTCACGCCCCCTTTTTCTTTGCGCGTTCTTGTATAAACGTTCTTGCGTGTGCTGGCTTCGCTTGTTCGTGCTTTGTTTTCCTTTTTTTAGGGAAACCTTGTCCCTGGGACTTTCTTCGGTATAAGTGACGTGGAGTATGATTACGTAGCCCAAAGTTCTAACTATGGAGAGTCTGTGAGGCATCTTTAGCGGCGATGTTTGTGGACGGCGTCCTTTCCGAGTTTCGGCTTGCCAGGACGGCGCCACCAGTGCGGTCCTCGTTTCGCTTCGAATATTTCAGTGACCTCAACTGGAAGCAGCAAAGCTGGAAAATGAGGACGAAAAAACCCACAAGGGGCCGCTGCTGCTGCAGGCAAGTTGACATACCCTTGTGAGCTGGGAGCGGCTTGGACTGTCACTGGGGCCGCTCTCTGGACACGTGTTGCTTCATCGGGAAGAAAACACACTTCAGGGGGCAGCATCGCTTGGCGCGTGCTTTGTTCTCGTCTCAGAACATCATCTCTGCCCCCCCCCCCTTCACTTCTTCCCCCTCTCAGCGGTGGAGTGACAGCGCCGCAGGGACGGTGCTCGTCCTCCGCGGTTCTTTATTTCTCTGCTTTGCTCTAAATTCGCCAAACGCGAGCAGTTTTCAGTGGAATGACGCCACCGAGGCCTCTTCGACCGCGTCGGGGCTCCTTGAACACAAGAAAGAATAAGCGGGATGATGAGATAACGGGGCCAATGCTCGCTTTTGTTATTACGTGCGCACAGTGGATTTTGGAGTGGATCCCCCCTTTCCCAATCCTTTCTCGTCCTTGCTTGTTTCGTGAACAGGACAGACATGCGCAATGGTGTCGCCTTTTTCTGTCGAGCCGAGAAATGTTAACCCAACAGCCGCGCAGGCGCGTTCCCTTGCCGATTATTAAGCGACTGTTCACTTGTACATTCCATTCTGTGAACCCTGACCCAAATGTGTAAGCTTGGATTGTGGTTTGTTAGCAAATGAATGCACTTGGGAGTCGTTTGATATTGCTTCTAGCTAAAGACATGTGACGAGTCATCAAACGAGTAATGTACCTAAAGTAAGAAGTGTAACCATCGATTGGGACTGAATCCAAGCTTCCAAAATTAAAAGGCCTTCAAACGACGGGACAGACAATAAGCGCAAGCTATCATGGGCACTTTGTCTGGTTCATGTTTTGAGCTGTGGTTGAAATTTTGGTCGTTCAAGTGCTTCTAGAATGCTCATTAAAATAGAGTTCTTAAGGCTACAGAGAGACTGTTCCTAGAAGACAAATGTTTAAAATGTCCCAGCAGCCCTCATAATGTGAACTTCTTCCTCCCAGCTCTCCACTCATTCGAGGTCCCTATCGCATGCAGCAAGCGGAACAACGCGGAGTACTTCGTCCACAATGGCTTCGTCTTCGAGGACAGCTCGTATGGCGCCGTCAACGTCGAACTTGGTAAGACCTCGTCTTCCTCCCAAACTCTATGAGGCTTCACCACGTGCCGCGTTACCTTTCCAATATGTTATGTTCCTTCTTTTCTCTTTTAAGCGCGTACCCGGAATTAGTTACGGTGTTCATTCTCAGTATCCAATTCTTACGGGACCCGTCTCCGCATAGCGTGTGTCAAACTTACGCCTCTATTCTTTCGGGAACCTCCAAAAATATGCGGAGGAAAAAATTGGAGGCTGTGTCGGACGCCCACGCATAACATTCGTTCGTTGCGCTAGCAGCGCGGCGCAATTCCACTGGTTTATTGCCAGGAGAGAAATCTCGGTCGCATGTGTGCTTTTCTAAGCCTTTTTTCTAGAGTAGGCCGCACATGTTCGGCACTAAACGTAGCCATTTTCCGGTTTCGCAAACGTGTCAGCTGCACGTCGCGCCAACAATGCATCGTAGTCCTTTCTTTCTCGCTTTTGACTCCTGCCCTCGAGTTGGACAATTTTTGTGCGTTAGTCCGGCTTCACTCATTTCTTCCAAAGGCACGCCTATTGTGCAGCTTGCGGTGGACCCGAGACAGGAAAGCGAATTCACGTCCATTGTCGTCTCATCTGCTGTTGCCTGCCACGTATGAAGGGGCAATTTGTAACGGCCCGAAAAATATTGGTTTCCTTCCCGGCAACTCTTAACTCTTCCTTTTCTTTTCAAGGAAGCAACAAGCGCTAGGCTGTAAATTGAACTGATGCGTTGGTGATATGGTGATGGTGATATGCCGAATGCCACCAAGCAGAATTTAAATCACGAACGGATGGACCAGATTGACGAGGTAAGAGGGAGCTAGTAAATGAATCGCACTACGAAAGGAAGTGGCGTAGCGCTTTGTGAAGGTGCATTATTCAAGTTTACATAAGCAGAGCGACAGCTGTTGCCGACCGCATACAAAGGGGGAGGACCCTGAACACCCAGCATTCCGTCCTTACACGTCGTCATGTTTTCAATACAAGTGGGTTGCCTGCGGCTTTCAAAGTTTTCCGCCAACTGTCTTCGGTTACTACCCGCCTACCGCTATGCACAGCCACCTTTGTTGCAGTAAGGAAAAAAAAAAGTCGTATGAAGGGAAAAAGCTACATCCTGCTTCCGCACTGCCACAAATGCTCGACGGTTGCCATGACAGCCGGTGCCATAATTAAGGCTCCTTCGGTGGCATTTCGCTGGGTAGTTGTCGCTAGCGGACGTCTTCGATGGATGGCACCGCATGCTGGCCGTGATTGCTCATTGTTCGTAACTTCTGTCTTCGTTCTTTCGGGGGCGTGCTTCATTTTGAGTCTCGACTAATTTACACGTAGTCACCTCTCTGCAGCGATCCGACGCATGTCTTAGCAACTTCACACATTGGAGGGCGTCAAGTTGTAGTCGGGCGAGATGGATTTTCCGTAGTCGTCCTTAACGGCATGGCGTTGGCATTCAGCGAAACCATCAGTGATCTTCAGATATTTTCTAGTAATATCTAAAGAGCTGGCTTAACGTTTCACTGCTTTGCTCTTCTTTCTACTACATCCGGATAAAACTCAAGAACGAAGCTAAGGCGTCCCTCAAAGAAGGCCCTTCAGGCAATGGCGCCGACCGATTGCCCTCCTTATCCCCCTTAACCGACTAGCGTGGAATTGCAGGGGTTGGCAGATGAATAAGGATCAACCACGGAAAATCGGTCGACGCCATTGGCTGGAGGGCCTCCTTTGAGAGGCATCTGCCCACTTCCTTCTTGAGTTGTATATGTTCCGTCACACGCAAACAGCGACTGCGTAATCATGCATGGCCTGTTATGTACTACAAATTGTATTAGAATATAACGTAATTTCATCAGTGCATCGGAGGCTGGTGACGTACAATTTTAATAGAGGACGTTCGGAGTTGAAATGAGAGTGCACTTCTTAGCAGGGAAAAAAAAAGCTAAAGGGCAGGTACCGGCTGCAGTGCAAGAAAAATTATTTTTTAATAGTTTAGAGATTATACAGAAGGGTTGAAATGCGGGCCAGTTGGTTCATAGTAACTTGAAAAAAAAACAGTCACAAAAGAAGGGATAGTCGTTGTGGCGTGAACACTCCTTCTCTTGTCCCTTGTCTTTTGTGACTGGTTTTTTTCAAGTTAGTGATTATATTCCACCGGTGTTACTAAACTGAACAACCTGAAGTGAGCCCTGTAATAATTTCTCTCACTGCTTTTTTACAAGCACCGTGTTTCTTGTGTATATATATATATATATATATATATATATATATATATATATATATATATATATATATATATATATATATATATATATATATATATATATATATATATACATCCAGTGATGGCGTCGTGCGCGTTTCAAACGTGGCTTGAAGAACTGCACATCGCAACCTGCACGAACTGAATACTTCCGCTGGTAGCCTCGCTTTCTGCAGTTTCGAATGTATTTCAGCAGAGTTGTGAAGAGCGTACGGGAAAGGACATTTTGAGCGCATCAAATTTTCAGTCGTACTGAACAGCTTTTGCCTAAAATGTTTCTCTTGAAGCAAAATTCTGCAAACTTTCTGTGCTTACATACTTCTGAAAATGAACTGGTTTGCTGAAATTCTGGGCCCCTTTTCGCAGTTCTCATTCCTTTAATGCTTATACAACAGGATAGAGAACACGTCGCTCGAGCACACTTTCGAGACCCAATTTCCTGCGTGGAATTTATCTGTGAGCGTGTTCATGTCCTTCTGGTCGTTTTTCGAGCAAACGATGCCGCTTAGGAAGAGAGAGAGATAAGTTAAATAAAAAAGAAGGGCAAAGGGGTCGGCCGAAACAATGGATATCTGTAGAGAGCTACCAAAGGACCGTGGTACATGGAAACAATTGAAAGAGCGGCGCAAAGACGACCGACATTTTTTTGTGCCGGCTTTTCAGACATGCCCAGCGCGATGTGTACCATGCGTTTGATCTCTGACCAGGGCGACTGACATTTATTTTTTGCAGCCTGTCAAACGAATAGCCCTTAGTTGACTCGGCTGTGCTACCGTGTGTGCGTGCAAACACGATCGCCGGCTGTAAAGCGGCGAGTGCGTCTGTGCGCAAGGCCAATTCAAGCGGACGCCTTTCACGGCCTCCAAAATTGCGTCGCCGCGTCGTTGTTTGCAAAGCGAATGAAAACGACGAGAAAATAAAAGCTGACACAGAGCGCTGAAAGAAAACAAAAATGTTGTTGACCATATCAGTCGCATAGGGAGCGGATGAATTGAAAGCCCTTGGGTTTCAAAGAAGGACTTGCGAAGGTAAATTTCTTCCAAAAGGCAAAACCTTGTGAAGTATCGAATGCAGCCTGCAGAAGAATAACATGGCCGACCCCTGGAAAAAGAGAGGAGGGCAGGGCTGAACGAGAATCCACTCCGGGTGGAGGAATGTGGCGTCCTAGGGCCGGAAAGTTGTCGCCGTCTGATCGTTGGACACGGGTGGCGAATTCCTGTCGCACTGCTTACTCGTAGCTTATGTAAGTAATTGCGGGGCTGGTCCGTTGATAGATCTGCGTTGGGCATGGCCAACGCTATTGGATGCCCAATGTCACCATGAACCAAACCTCGTTTGACAATGCCTGCTTGCTGCTGCTCGGTGGACGCAATACAAGGAAACTGCATTACGCCTTGCCAGCCAGTTTTATTCAGGGTCCTCCAGCGATGAGTTGCGAATGAATCGCCGAAATGAAAGTCACTACATGCAGGACTTCAAAGCACAGTTCATTGAGTTTGCGGAAAGCCGGTGCAAGCAGAAGAGGGATAAGAACGTAACTTGGCAATTTCAGAGATTTTAATGGCAAACAGAATACGAACAAAATAGACGAGCCTAGGAACGTGTCCAGCCAGTATGCCACGCCCCATTTAATCCTGCAGATAACCGTGAAATGTAGGCCAGCAGCCATATGACTGCGCAACACGTTTATTCTCGGGCTTATTTTGGGAGTGCCTATTGCCTATTGACATGGCATATCTGCTGGTTACATTTTTCGTAGGAGCTGTAACGAGCGTCCTCTAGCATGCCTATGCGCCTATAAGCGCGTGTAAAATGTGTAAACGCTGCTGCCGGAGACAACTCCCTCGCTCTGGGACAAAGTAACAGAAGTGCTATTCTTGCTCGAATTCTGCAGATGGAGAGATGCATGAAGCTTAATGAGAGAATAGACGGAGAGATTGAGCGGCGGAAAAATGACACTGGCCACACGGGGGAATGAGAAAAGGAAGGGAAAATGTGGGGAACGTGGAAATCTGCATCGTAGACAGGTACTCAGCTCCATGTGCTGAGGCAACGCGCTTATGGCACGTGCTGCCTCTGGACGCTCAGAAAAGAAGAGGGAAAGGCATATTACTTGCTTTTGTTCATAAGAGGGCACCCTTACTCAAATACACGAAGGTATATCGTGCATTCGTAACGGCTTTGGGGGAGTTGCAAAGGGATTAATTATACCTGCCAGTGCTCACATATGAGGCGGACCCTTGGACGGAAAACTAGAGGTCAGATTGGGACGCGTAGATGCAAAGAGCCGCTCCCGGTGCAACGTCCGGAACAACGAAGAGAGCTGCGCTTTGCAAGAGAACAAACAGGGGCACACGACGTTCCCGTTGAAGCCTGCCGAGGGGACATCTGCGGATGCATTGATTGAGATCGTATAATCTTACGATACATCAGAAAAATTGCGCTCATGAACAACTTCGCGACTAAAAATGCTCTTGTCCAGAATTTGTGGCTATATTAAAGCAGGGGCGCACGGCCTTGCGAATGTGCATTGTCCAAGTTTCGCTCTGGCAAAGCGACAGCTGTTGCCAAGCGCATACAAAGGAAGAGGCCTCTGAACGTCCAGCCTTCCACATCTCTTGGTTTACAGAGAGTGTTGCCTGGGGCTTCCGTCAAAGCTTGACCTCCTTCTGTCTCCAGTTGCAGCCCGTCCACCGTTAAGAGCAGCCGGCTTTGGTGCAGTGTTTCACCCGGAGTGCGCAAAAAACAAGAAAAAAAAGAGGCTGCAAGGAAGGGGAAAAATGCCGTCTTTCTTTCGCAGTGCACCAGGTGCTCGATGGTTGCCATGGCGCCGGGATCATAAGCCTCTTTCGGAGGAATTTTGCTAGATAGATACCGCATCTGTAAGTCCATGATCTGTTGCAGCTTTTTAGGGCCTGGTTTCTCATTTCTGGCGATTTCCTTTTTATTTGTTGGACAGAATGCTGCATTCTTTGCGTTAAGGAAGTCACACCCTGTCACTATTTTCAGCTCTTGGACATGTATCTTTTCGTTCACACATTACAGGTCCTCAAGTTGGAGCTGAAGTTGATGGGTTGCGCGTTATTTTGTTTTTTTTAGCGGCGTCCTGTTATCATGCAGTGACGCCATCTGTCATCCTCAGATATCTAGTAAGGTATGACAATAAAAAGCCCCGCAAGAACTTTCTGCTAGGTATCACAGCTGGCGCAAAGTTTCAGCGCTAACCTCTTCCTCCTATCACAGATGCTCGATCACATGCAGAGCACGAATGCACATTTACGTACTTTAGTATCACAGCGAGTACTAGAATCTAAACGAATTTCATTTACTAGACCACGTTCCAACGACGGGGACAGAAATGTGAGCACTTTTTCCACGTGTGAAAAAGAACGAGCTATGCAGGAGGCATTGGTTACGGTGTTAGAAGTTACTTTTTTATGTTAGTTGTCACAGTCTACCAGTGCGACTAAGTTGAACCACGCGGATGGTTCTGTTATGCGTGGTTCTCCTGCCGTGCACCTATAAGAGCGCGTGTTCTTTTGGGCATTAAATTTATAGTCAGCAGCAAAAATATACCGCATGCGTGTGCCCAGAGAGCGATTTCTTGCAGGGCCACCTCGTGATCCAGTCACTTGACATTCATTCCTGTGGACGGATACTGAAGAAGAGTTTCCTCTTGAAGAAAATATTCGAAACTTTTTTGAGGACACAGGTTTCTAAGTGCACAACAGGCTGCTCTTGAAACTACCAGTCATTTTTCCCAGTCTTCATTACTTTTATCCTTTCCCAACACGACTACGAACACTTTTTTTTCAGCCAACATTCTGCACCGAAGTTCCTGCAAAGAATTTAGCTGTAAACTTGCTCACAGCCTCCTGGCCGTTTTCTTGGCAAAAAAAAAAAATACCACATCCTTCAAACAGATATCTTAATATTGAACTTGAATAAAAAAAAAATATTTTTATTGCTGAGTACTAGGCGCATATCCAGACTCATACTTTGCAGAAAAGTGTGAACGTTTGGTACATTTGCAGTGGTATGCTATATATTTCCTAATTACTTAAACTCACTTTCGCTTTTTCAGAGATGATTTCCTTCTGCAATACTCTGAGAGAAGACCACAACTTTGCGCAAGTCCAGCCTTCGTCAGAAGTTGAGCCCAAGGGGATGGCTACCAAGCAGTGTAGTGGGCATCTTGTAGCATCCGTGGAAGTCCTCAGTATCGGAGGGGGCACAGGGCCAAAGTTCCGCTTATATCAGAGATATATGGAATGCTGAGGAGGCCAAACGAGCCATGTTTCGTGCCTCAGAAGCAAATCCCCTGGGCTCTAAAATTTTGATAAAGGGGGCACATATGGCGCGGTAGGTTAGTGGTTAGGGCACTCAGCTACTGATCCGGAGTACCCGGGTTTGAACCGACCGCGGCGGCCGGGTTTCGATGGAGGCGAAACGCGAAAGGCGCCCGTGTGCTGTGAAATGTCAGTGCACGTTAAAAATACCCAGGTGGTCGAAATAATTCCGGAGCCCTCCACTACGGCGCCTCTTCCGTTCTTCTTTCACTCCCTCCTTTATCCTTTCCCTTACGGCGCGGTTTAGGTGTCCGCCGACATATGTGAGGCATTACTGCGCCATTTCTTCTCTTCAAAAATCAAATAACCGATGCACATAATTGTTGCACGTTTTGTTGAAATAGGATCCCGGCCGAGATTTCCAACTCTCTCTTCGCTAAGTAAAGGCGTCACGTTTTATGACTTTTTTCGTTACTTTCCTTACAAAGGTGAACAGGGACAAAGCAGTGACACAGCGTGTTACAGGTAGTCTATAACAGCAGCGCTTTTCTTCCGGAATTTCGGTTTCTTCTCACTGTGACGCAAATGAACCGTTAATGAGCGACGTGCGTTCACAAGACAGAACAGTTTTATCTGCTACGTTCTCGGCGGCGAGCGCACGTGTCTAGTGGTCGTTTATTAATTCGCAGTAGAAAACAACGGAGCAAGTACAGAGTGACCGTTCTTGAGGTAGTTGTGTATGCCATAGAGTTAATATTATGACGCTACAGTGAAAGCTGCGGCGGCACTCCCTCGCGAACAATCTCCCTATTTCTGCTAATCCATGGCGGCAGCCATTATGGTAACGCCTCCTGATAGCCAGCCGACCAGCCGTTACTGCGGACAGAATGAAGGGCATCTGGCAACAGCGATCTTTTCTGACCCCGATGGCCGCTACAGACAGCCTTTCTGCAACGTTTTTAATTCGGGTTGCTCATAAGGAAAAACCTGTTTTCTTTAAACAGATTTTAACCTTTCTTGAACGAGTTGGTTATTGATTGTACCTTCGTTTTTCTGTGAGCATTCCTGGTAGTACCATAATGACATCGCCGAGAGTTAGCACAACATACTCTTCGCGCTTTGCTATCCTGCTGCATAAATTCGCACCTCGCGAAAATATAAAGTCTGGAAAAAGAAAGAAGGTTGCGTAGTAAATTATCGAAAGCAAGTTGGGGATTTTCATGAGCATGGCTCCTAAGGCCCGGGCTCTCTTTCATGACCAACACAACGGAGCCAGAAAAAAAAAATCCTACCTTTAGTTGTCGTCGCAGGCGTAGTGTGGAGCAGCAGCTGGCAGAACAAGTCCGTTCCTTTTGTTTCCCTCGCTCCTGTCGATCAGACACGTCACGCCCTGCTGGCGGCCCGCAACGCGACCCGACCATGTAACCCGCATCCTCCTAATTGGCCCGTCTAAGGCGCATCGACTCGAGCGGCGTGCTTCTCGATTCGTTTGGGCTTCTAGTTCGGACCTTTTTCGCTCCTTCTGATACTCGCTCTTCTGCTCTCACGCCTGGCGCTACTCGACTGCTCGTCTTCACTCCGTGTACTCGCTGTTCTTTTCACAGAATTCAGTGCTTTCTTATAGTTGTTTTTTACTCCTTTCACTGTCCCGTCGTTATGTTCGCATGACGAAGACCTCAATACATATATTCCCAAACAACTCAAGTACGACGATAAGCGACGATCAATTTAGAAGACGATACAAACAGAGATGATTGAAGCAGCCGAGTGGAGATTGTGCTGCCATATCCTGTCGAGCTGGGCTTAGGTAGTTGTCTTTTGCTTTTTATTTTCCTTCGGTGAACGCGAGATACAGAACATGGGGGACCAAGTAGTAGGCTCGTGGGTTCCTCTGGCAACGCACATTTTTCAAGGGTTACGAAAGAGGCGGGGAGCTTTATGACCTGCATGCGTTTTTCTACATTCTTCTTTCGTGCCTCTGCTTCGGGGGCGCGTGGACTGAGAGCGAGTGCAAAGAAAATAGACGGGAAAAAGTGATCGCTATACTTCAGCGTCGACCAGCGGGTATGCAAAATGCCCCCGAAGAGAGGAATACCCCACCGGTCTGGGAATGCGCCGGAACGTGTTATGCCGGTGAAATTGAGATATCCTTGCGCAAGGTCCGGCGAAATATGACCGCAAGCAGAAATTGAGCGGAACGTGGGATAGCAGAGCAAGGGGGCCGAGGGTAATGTTCGGAAAGGCATTCATTGAATGCGCCAAGTTCAATAAAAGGAGAAAATCCCGACCAACGCGGGCTGCCCTATACGGGTAAGTGTACCTCCGGCGACCTCTGCCAGTCTACAATATACAGTGCCTGTTGATTTTTTAAAAATTTGATTTTTTAAAGGCTGGGCAACCGAGCCGTGTGAATGTGCCGAGATGTTCAAACAGCCATGGTTGGCGAAGCGCTCCCTTTGCAACGCGTAAGCAGCGGTCAAGTGTGTCTCCCGCTGGGGGTAATTTTAATGCAATAGAGTTAAGGAGCTCGTGTCGCAGAAAATCCAGCGTCGCCGACCGTGAGCGAAAAATCCACGAACAATGAGTAGAAGTCCACGAAGCAACCTAGGAGGCCTACAGGTGGGTCAGATCACATCCTGCCTACCGGACTGTGAGCGAACTGTGCAGCTTAGCAGGTTACAGTTAAATTAATGGCTGGTCGCGACAGGTTGTTGGGAAGAGCGACCTCGGTCGCAGAAATTCCACCGCTGGGAGTACCTGCCATCGCAGGGCTGCAGTGGCGCATCGCTTAACCTCTGCACCACTGCGCCAGCGGGGGTATGAGGACTCACAGGGATCTATGAATGTTTATGCAATTCGGCATATATGGCCAATAACGCATTACCTATGGCGTCATACACTTAAGGCGAAGCTTAAGTGTTCCTTCCACTTTTTTGTATTCTCTTCCGCTCTCATGCCTCTTGTATTCTCCCTTCTCACTGCGTCATTTCAGCGGTGCTTCTTGATTTAGCAGTGAAGCTCTATGAACGGGGGTTTTTGTTTTGAGTTTGTGGCGTAGGATTCACTTGAAAAAGTGACGCCACTCATGTTCAGTGTTTTACCCATTTGCTATCCCGCAATCAAGGTGTGTCAGAGCTAAGCTATGCCGCCACATCACAGCACTTCCCCGAAATCGCCTTCCTCGTGACCCACTCCCTAAGCCGAAAATGGGCAGAGCGGAATAAACCGCACCGCTCCGTCTTCGCGACGGAATGATAACACGCAGGGAGGCTAATTCTGCCTGATTATTTTGCGGTTGGTGTATTAGGGAATGATGATTACACTTTTAGTATTTATTCATCATGATCACCGCCATCATTTACTACACCCATAAAATCCTAAAGGGCATTTGTTAAGGGGGAAAATATAGACGCAAGAGACGCTGACCAGTACATTCCAAAGCTCTCGCTCGCGGCACGCCTGGGTGGCATTCGGAACAACCAGCAAATTAGCAGGAGAATTTTTTTGCTACGCTCGACGTCGACGTTGCTTAGCAGAGAGGATTTCCCTTTTGCAGTTCCCTATATTTCTTAAATAAAAATGAGCGAATACAAAGGAGAACGGCTTCCAAGAGTCTTTTTTTTTTTTTAACGAGATGTGGCGTTCTCTGGCGAAGGCCGGAATATTCGTCCCCTGACCCGAGAACTTCAAGCAAACAAACAACGCTCGTGGGCGCCGCCGTCCCCTCCACAAGCGCCGTCCGCTGCCTCGGGGCACCCAATGGAAGGTGGCAGATGACACCTGCCGCCAACACGAACTGCGCACGCTCGGTGCAAGTGCGCGAGGGAGGGCAGAGTCGGAGAGGGGCGCATGCGAGGAGCGGGCGTCTGAAGGGACCCGGACTCTAGCTAATCCGTAGCGAAGTGCACGAGGGTCCATGCATGATGCAAAGCTTGACGCTGCACTCTGTAGTACCCGTATCTGACGGCGTCTTGCTACTATCTCACCGTAGGCTTCTGGATGATAACCATGCTGGGTATTGCCGTGTTCCGTTCTAGTGCTTCCCACTTACTGGGTGTCCTGTGATGGGTGTACATTGCAGCTTCGTCGAAGGAGTCACTCAGTTGGATTTTTACCTTTACCGCAGTGCAGCTGCATTTCCATGGAGGAAAAACCGTATCATCTTTCCTTCATTTAGACTTCGATTCCTGAGTGAATAATCATGTTACATACTTCTTTGCATGCTAAAGAAAATGCAGCGTTCGTAATTCGAGAGACCCGAAATTCAAGAGAGCGTATATAATTAGAGAGCGTTAATAATCTCCATAAAGTTTAGTTTTCGTAATAAAATTATCGTTTTTTTTTGTAGTTAACAGACGTTTCCCATGCATCAGGAAACTGCAATAAAATTCGTGTTTTTCTTTTTGTAGCCACTCCTTGAAACTCATATTATTAAGGATGAAAACGACTTTGATGAAAGTGATTAAATCTGAATCACGTTGTGGTCCACACTTAAAGACGCTCTTACATAAATAGGTGTTCATGTTCAGGTTCATGTTGAACTGCAGTTGGTCTCCGAAATAGCCGGGTGGCGGCAGTGCCTGTAATTTAAGATTTTGCGCTTTCTAGCTCCAGAAAGCTGCGCATTAAGTCAAAGAGCGTTCTTTGGAATCAGAATGTGGCAATCTGTAGATACCGGCTGACTTCAAAGTAGTCCTCAGTGTGCCTCTATTACGGAGCCTGTCTCTGTGGTCGCAATCAAAAGTCTTGGAAAGTAGCACGAAATAGCTGCTGACTGCCCGTGTGGGACATCGGCACTGGCCAAATATATGAAGCTTTGAAGCTCGTTAATGTAGAATCTTTCTCTCTAGGAATACACTGTTCAACGATTTGTACCGATGATGATGTTAGGCATGCCTTCCGTGGACGTTACAGATTTTCATTGCGCAAAATCATACCTTTTCTTTGTGATTTCCCTACCTCATGCGTGCGCAAAAAATAGCCGCTTTCCTCTGTAAACTCCAAGCCATGCGATGGCTACGACCTGCCTCTGTACGCTTGGTTTCCCAAACAACTGAACTCCTCGGCCACTGAGATGGACGCCGCAACACACGAACATACTTTCTCTGTTTACGCAACCGGCACATTTTAAGCCGTATTGCGGACCGGGAGTCGTCCCGAAAGATCCAATTCCATTTTGACGCCGGACGACCGCGCAGTGCTATACAAGGGGCTCGCGTCCACAGAAATATTCTCTCCCCGACAAGTTGTAATCCCGAAGTGTGCAACCGTCGCGTTCTTATGCGCCCCCGAGTCCAAGGCACACTCAGTTTTCATGTCCGAGTGAGTAGAAAAAGTGCCTGAGGCCCTCTGGCAGGCAAAATCCAAAAGAGAATAATAAAGGAAAGGTTGGCGAATGCCTGCCACAGCATAACTATCACCGGGAGCATGGTAAATGAAGCTCAGTTCGAAAGTTTATTAGCGAGACCGTTTTCACAACAGTTTACGAACCTTTTTTAGATATGCAGCTCCATGCAATCATTGCAGGAGTGGGGCAATTTCTACACAAAAATAAACAGTTCGGTCTAACATCTCCGGGATGCTAACCATGGTGCCAGCGCAGAAAGGCATAACCGACTTGCTTTGAAGGCAATGCCGCTGCGGCGTTAGTAGCGTTGTTTCCGTTTTGGATCCCTTGAATCGGGTAAATATGGTATTGCATGCGTATTTATCAGAACAAAAATATTCTCAAGTGTTTCCGACTGAGCAGCTCGTTTGTCGCCACACCAGTCGGACCGCTCGTTTAGCGCTTGGCACAGCTGCGCAGTAGCGGGGAAAATTTGCTCCGCGCACCAGTGGGCCGAGAGCGACTGCATAATGAAGGCGCCCCGGCGTGTGGATGCTGTGCAGGTAGGCGGAGCCTCGTTCTTCAAAGTGCAGCCGACACACCTCGAGTGAATACGCATGCCTGTTCTGTGCATCGAAGCGTGAACCCGCCGGGCAACCTTGTGTCTCCTTCGCACAAGCACGGCTCCGCTGTTCGCGCACTGGGTCGGCCTTCCGTCGGTCCGCTATCTTTTGCTGCCTTCCGTTACGGTGGGCGGAGTCGGCAGGTTCTATTGTCTACGATGAAAAAAACCGCTCTCGAGGTTTTTATTGCTTTGGTTGCACATACTTAAATTAGCGCACAAATTAAAAGGTCCGAAAGACGAACGTTTTTGTCAAGCCATCTTTTGTGTACCGCTAATTTTCACTCCATCCTCCGTATCTCTCGGCTGTGTTAATTTTTCCTAGAATTATGCACATAACATACTGACCTGAAGGCTCCCGCCCACCCAGGCGGAAGCCTTCAGCGCCGAACTCACTCCCAAGTCGAGCGACGGCAACGTCCGAGTGGTGTCCAACTTCGCCATCCAGCTTCTCCTCAGGTTTGTTGCCAAAGAGAGGCTATCTGCTCAATTCTGTTCACTGTGAACGCTGCTTTGCCCTCTCTGGCAGCAGAAGCTTATTTTGTTTTATGACATAGGGAGTCCTTATACGTTTCCGCAGCTCTGCCTCACTGCTGCCGTGAATTACCAGTAGTCAGTCTTCCCTGCGTCAATATATCAAGCAGTCACTGGAAACCAGGGACATTGGAAGCACGTCATAGAGCATTTTGTTCGCATCCACACGCCACTCAGTAGCGGCCCAATCTGCAAAGAAAGTCCATGTTCGTGGGGCCTGCTTCTCGCTGCACGACGCTGAACACTGTGGCCCCTTTCGGTGGCCCATGTCACGCTCGTGGGGGGCAACTGCCACAGCACCCCAATCTGCAGCTCCAACCCATTCGCTTAAACCTGGACCCTGGCACGCATGTGAAAATTTTTTCCTGTCTTATTCTCGAAGATACTCTTAGTGGATATGCGCGATCCCCTGCTGCGGAGCCCAGGGACGTGGTTGCAAGTCCAGGCCACGGGGCTGCGTTTCAATGGAAGCGAAATGCAGAACCGCCAGTGTGCTTTCGATGCCCATTAAATGGACACCGAGGACCCCTGAAATGGTCATGTTTTGATAGACAATGGCTAAGAGTTTACGCTAAAAACGGAGTTTTTATAGGGTAAAAGTGAACAGAAATAAAAAACACATATCGTCAACACCGCCTGTTTCCGTAAGCAGACTACGGTGCCGTCGAGACCTTTTTTTTCCTGTCGGGGATCACCGAGGCTAGGCTATACCTCCCTTCATCTCCCCCTGCGGTGATCACGGAGTCTTTTTTGGTTATGTCGCTACTCTGAACTGAGAAGGAAGGAAAGAATGTTTTTAAATAGATCGCACAGCACACGGGCGCCTTAGCGTTTTCCCTCCAGAAAAACGCAGCCACCGCGGTCGGGTTCGTACCAGGTTCGAACCCGACCGCGGCGGCTGCGTTTTTATGGAGGAAAAACGCTAAGGCGCCCGTGTGCTGTGCGATGTGAGTAGACGTTAAAGATCCCCAGGTGGTCAAAATTATTCCGGAGCCCTCCACTACGGCACCTCTCTCTTCCTTTCTTCTTTCACTCCCTCCTTTACCCTTCCCTTACGGCGCGGTTCAGGTGTCCAACGATATATGAGACAGATACTGCGCCATTTCTTTTCCCCCCCAAAACCAATTATTATTATCGTCCATACGAAATGCGTGTTCTTCTGCTGAACAAACGTGAGCATAATTAGAAAAGGCCAAACAATGAATTTGTAGTCATGCAAAATTTGGATACAGTTGTCCTCAGTGGCCCTTCAAAGAAAGCTGGGCTGGTCGAAAATAACCCGAAGCTCACTCTACAGTCACGTGTTCACATTAGTTGCCAAGCAATGCTGGAAATGATCCCTCGTTAATGACTTGTTTTTAATGACACAAGGACTGCTACGCCAAAGAGCGCCATGACTGAAGTGCGTGGCATGTACGAGGTGGTGTCGAGAGACTTCTCAAGCACTTCAACCCAGAGAAAGCCTGGCACCAGCATGTTGTCAAGACGGTAGCCACTGCAGAACCGGTCGGTACAAGAGCGCCATGACTGAAGTGCGTGGCATGTACGAGGTGGTGTCGAGAGACTTCTCAAGCACTTCAACCCAGAGAAAGCCTGGCACCAGCATGTTGTCAAGACGGTAGCCACTGCAGAACCGGTCGGTACCCGGCGTGCTTAGGAGCAGGATGCACTAACCACTAGGCCCTTGATTCTAATGGTGAGTAACCTTGCTTCGTGTCGCGTCCTGAAGGACGCCGTCCGAAACATGTCTCCTTGTTCGGCTTCAACGTTTTGAACCGGGGCAAGCCAGCACGTCAGCAGTTGACAAGGTTTGCGCCCCGATTAGCAAACACTCGCGCTCTGCAGCTGTGCCAGTCGCGCCATTACGGTTCCCAGCGGTGCGGCTGGCCTGTTTCCCGGAAGCTGTGTGCACTCCCGTCACGTGTTGGCAAACAACTCGGAAAGCGCTGCGCCAGCCCAATTTCAATAGCGCACACGACTCCGACTGCATGCCTATGGCGGGGAAGGTGTTTCTTGCTTTTTGTTTTTTTACCTCTTCTTTTCTCGCTTGTAATGGGCAAGCCTGCTTCGTTCCACCCAAAATTTGGAGTTCAGCCCTGTTGAAAGTTATATATGAGGCGGTGATATTTTCAGAAGGCTAGAAAGAGAGAAGCAAAAGGCAAACAACGTAGGCCGATGGCAGCGTTTTTTGGGCGGAAAAGTAAACCAAGCTTAGGTTAAGTCGAGAACTGGGCGAAAAACTCTCCTGGTTTGGATAAAATTTAACCTCGAAACGGGGAACACAGCGTTTCGAACTTGTATCACTAGACAACCCTTTCCTTCTCTTCAAGCATTTGGTGGATGGTACTGATTTAAATGTCCTCGCGGGATTGAATCCAGTATGCGGGTCCTATGCCGCGACAGCCATGCACCCGCTACAAAGCTGGCAGTCGCTAAGAGCTGGGGACGAGTAGATTATTTGTCGTGATAAGAAAAAGTATGCTTTTATTTATTTTCAGTACACCCTGCAGCGCCGACGCATTTTAGCAGGGTAGCGGGAGAACAGTAAAATGATGAGCAGCAAAACAAATCACATCAAAAAAAAAAAAAAAGCGGCGGAGGGAAGACATAGGAGCAATGTATCGAGATCAATGAAACAGAAAAGTAAACAAGGCTAGGAGCAACAATACATTCGGTGTAAAATAATTGGTTTGAAAGGACAGTAAAATCACAAATTATTGATTAGACTTAAAAGTACATTTCGATGAACACACATCGTCAACGGGCAACTTATTCCAGTCAGAAATACTACGGGGGAAAAGCAATACTTCGTGTAGTTAGTTTTGCAGGTAATTTGCATGCTCTTTTTGCCGCCAGAAAGGCGGCAGCCTTCGCGAGTCCAGTACCGCTCCTTAACTAACTATGCACTGCGACTTTTGCCCGCTCTTGATTTGCACATGAGAGGGTGCCTCTTGATTGTCGATATCGGGCCGCCCAATTCCCACGCTGTCAGTTTGAGTGCAGCAACGGGGGACTGCTTATGCAGGCACGCAACACATCTTGGCGCCCAAATGATGTTTCTGTAATGCTTTTCGAAGCAAGTTTTGAGTAAAAGTTTGAATAAAGTTCCCCAGAGGCAGACTGAATTAACGACATACTCCAGCATAAGAAAAGCTACAAGAGTTGTGGACTCGAAAACGCTTTCAGAACTGATGTACTTCTCGAGGCTCGCTTGAGCAGTCTCTGCCGTTGGTAGCAATCTGCGAGTAGGCGTATAGACGCTGCGTGGGAACATTGGGCGAACGTGTTCATCCGGACGATGTTTTCTCCGGGGAGTTGTTTCCCTTCACTTTACTAGGGTTGGGAAGCTGCTCGATATATGCGCTCGCCGCTGCATCAGCTTTCTCTGCTCCCTCAGTGAGCAAGTCAGTTCTTCATGTATTACGTGTAACGTCCCAACTGCTGAAACTTCATACAGGCAGCGCTGCATATACTAGGAGCATGCAGAAACGGAAAGCTAATAATAATAACTGCACAACAACAATAACATGTTCAGATGGTTGCCCGGTACCAGCAAAGGAGTGGAACGGTGTTGAACAGTTCTACGTGTAAGTACGTCAAATGTTTGGCGCAGCGACTGCTCCGGCGAAGCGGCGGTCTTGGGTTCGAAGCCCGGATTAGGAGTAATTTTTCTTTAACTACATAGGTAGTTTCTGTGGAAGCTGTGTAGCTTTCGCTTGTAGCCGTATGCCTGCGCTTGGGTGGATGCCAATGAGAAATTACTTCCTTATTAGTTCCACGTATACCACACCATGAGTATCAGGCGTCCGGTCTTATGTTGAAAAGAAGCATGAAAAAAATAATCAAGTTGGATGTGCCCGCAGGAAGTGCAACTGAGTGGTGGCGACCAGATAGATCAGCAACGTCTTGGCCCGCATAAAGGCGGCAGACTGCCTTTTCAAGGTGCGGTGCTCAGTGAACTCATCCTGCAATATTTCGTCGGTAAGGTCTTTTAATCAGGAAATAAAACATAAGGGCTGCCTTGTTGGCACTCGTGAAATTAGAGTTGCCCAAGTGAAGCGGGACAGTGGCAGCGTTAAACTCCCTAAAAAAAATGAAATGGGCCACTGAGGCTTTAATTATTTGTGCACTGATTCAGTTTCTGGTGAGTGTTATTTTTGTGTGTATGTGCGGCTCAAAAATGAAAAAGCTAACAAAAATACTGGTCTGAAAACATTTAATGAATTTAAATTTCCCTGGTTAAGCGATACACGGGTGGTGTGAAGCACTCTTACGGTAACTGAAGTGGCCGTTGCCGCTTTAACGAGGCCCATGTTTCCCGAATGCGCAAACAGGGCTTTTGAAAGGCCTGAGACTAGCTCCCGATTTTCTGCGACTGCTCTAGCAAAAGCCGTGGCACTCTGGGAGTGCAAGAATTGGTGGAGCACAAATGCTCAACCAAGATTTCGGTGCCCAGCATGTTAATCTCTTGGTTGGTCCAGCTCTCGTCGCTTCAGTTCCATCATCTACCCAGTTTAGTTAACTCCGGGACATCAATTTCTTATCTCCGGCTACTCTTCTTTTTTCGAGCCACATCCATGTTTCTGACGCTTTACGGGAAAACCTCCAACTTCCAAGCACTTGACCAGCTGAGCCTCCTAGCGGTCCTCCAGAATTCACTCCTATAGTTTTACAGGTAGCAGCGACCATCCCTGCATTTCCCCCATCTCTTTATGGAATGGCAATATTTATTTTTTTAGTTTTCAAGCGCCGTTGGTAAACTTTATCTTTATCAGTAAATATTTATCACTTCCTCTGCCGAGCGTTTTTGTTGAGAAACTTCCATTATGCAGAAAAACCTGTAAAGTGGTGGAAGCCTAGCTGACAACTTTTCTAATTATTTTTTGGAATGCCAAGAACACCTGGGCGAGGCTTTGCCAGGGCGAAGGGGCGTAAAGCAGCAATGCTACTATTAATAAGAACAAGAACAAAGAACATATTGCGCTCAAAAGAGAAAGCACGTGTTCCACAAACTGATCGACCATGCAAAAGCGACACATCGAGAAATAGAGTGATTACAGGTTTACGCGCCGTGCAAAGATTTATGGAGGGCTCATTAAGTAGACACAAGCATTTTAAGAAAGACCAATTCAAGAATACCACCTTTTTCTCCTAACGACTCTTTCTTTTTCCTAGAAAGAGACAATACCAATCATTCGTTTTTTGTTTTGTTACAGTAGTTATCCTTTGGGGGAATTAACCCCGTATCGTTCTTGAACGCTTCTTTGTTTAAACTTCATAAGTAAGTGCAAAGAAGTGTTGTGTGTGAGAGTAGATCAACGGTTCCGTATTTACTTTGCCACAACCTCTTCATTCTGTCTCCCCCCACATCGTACAAGGCATGCTTTCACAATGAAAAAAATTACCTTTTAAGACGCCGTTTGCACGGGCGCCACGTTGGGTTTTGTCCAAAACGGTGCAAATTCTCGACAAGCTGTCGGTGAACAGAAGAATTCCAAGTTCCGCTCTTCGTGAGCATGCATTACGTTCCACCCGCTGCCGACGCTCAGTGGATCTTGCGTTTGGCCTAAGGCGGTATTACCGAATCGCATCCATAGCGGCCGCATTTCGGTGCAGGCGCAATGAAAAAAAAAATCATTCGGCTGTGCGATACGAGTGAACGTTGAAGGACCTATGTGACCGGAGTTGTCCAATAGTGCGCCTCCCATAGCCGATGTGCACTTTAGAGACGATAAATTCATAACCTACCATACCATACCATACCATACCATACCATACCATACCATACCATATCACACCCTACCAAAACATACCATTTCACAGCACAGCCTAGCATTATATACCGTACCGTACCATACCATACTGTACGAAATAATAAAAACATTGAATTAAAGAATGGGTAAAATAGCAATTCGTCCACTTAGTGACAACTTCATTATTAAAAAGGCACACGTATACCTGGCGGTGTAAGTTTGCCCCGCGTGCGATCACACGTGTGCCGGGTTTATGCCAGACTTCGCTCTGGAGCCCACAACAACCGGAAGCCAGAAGGCATAAACTGACAAAAAAAGAAAAAAAACCCGCCAGACTCACGTCACCTAAGCATCCGAGACCTCGCCAACCATCGCGGCGTGCCCCAAATGATGACTTATTTACCACTGTCCGCCTATCACGCCGTTTTACGCGTATCCGCGTCACAATAGGAAACAAGATGCATCAGGACGGATGTCAGGGTTCGGGGCCGACACTACATGTCAGAATCACGAAGCCTCCTCCGCAAGCCTCGAAACGAACGGCTTCGGAATTGGCCTTGTGGTTTTACAACCCCACGTGGTTGACTGAGTGCAAAATGCGGGAAAAAATATTTCTTCTGCAGAGTAACGTGCACTACTGCCGAGGCCGGAAGGTCTCTTTATTACTTTCCCGGGTGTGGGTGTTTAGTTGGGATCACTGCGGCTACCAGGCCGAATCAGGTGTGCCAGATGTGTCACACTTTGGTCGTCTTCGACATCAAGACTTCAGTGCTAGCGCATCAAACAAAAGGGAATAATCTTAGTGGGCGTCCGCATCAGCACACCCGCATGGCTGAAGAGAAGGAAGGTTTCTAGAACAGGAGCTCATTTTCTGTCCATGTAAGAAAATCACATTCACATCGGCCGCTGTAAGAAAACGATTAACTCTGATAACTTAAATCAGATTATCATCAATCATTCTTGAATTCCACTAATGTCAAGGTTCTCGTATTCATCACTGATTGTCTCTATCAAGATGACATGTTTGATCGCCTTGTTACCCCTCGTTTCTTTGGACTGCACTGTTATCTTTATTTATTACCATCATTTTTATGACCGCGCCAATCAAGATCTTCATACTGCTGCTAGGCGTTGTTTGTTTTCGTCTCTGATCATAACTTTTCCGGTTCGTATAGCGCCAACGGCACATCGTCACAGCACTTTGATTGCTTTGTTTCTTCGGCAAGAAGGAACCGGAGCGGTCTAGAAGAATAATAATCGCGAAAGTCTATTTTGAAATCGTTCCAGATGACAAGCGATCTTTTATATCTTTTTCGCGAATTCTCGATGCCCTCTTTAAACTGAGCTGGGAAAAAAGCGGCGGTGATTCTGGGTGCAGTTGTCGATATATCGCCGCCGCCCAACTGCCAAATCATCAGTGGGCGCAAGTCGGCCCAACAACGACTCTCTCTATTGGAAATCTGTCGCTGCCATCTTGCTTGCCGGACAGCCGTCAGCACAACATCTGCGTCGTTGAAGAAAACTTCCTTCTGGCAAGGGGCTCGAAAAATGGACTATCCCCTCTCTGGAGACAGCCAGCCCAGCAGCTAACTGGGACCTGCTGTGCTCTCAGTTCGCACGGTTCACAAGTACGAAGCGGGAACCATGTAATCCCAATAGTTTAGTGTAATTCGTGGTGGGTGGCCAGCCCGAAATATGGTTAGATTAATTACTCTGTCTTTCCTCTTGTTCGCTTCCTCTACAAATGGTATCGATTTCAATCCCTAGAATAATTATAACAAGTATTACCTTGACGGCATAAGCACCTTCAAATGTGTCTTTCCAGACTTTCGTATCAAAATGGAGACGCAACCGTTCATGGTACGGCGTCCCGGGTAGTGTCATACGTGCGTGTGTGTATGGTGGTGTCGTACAACGGACAAAGATGCGTGCAGCAGCTGCATGTAGCTGCGCACGTCATGTAACGAAGTGTCGATTGAAATGGCCGCTGTGCTCTTATTTTGCACGCTGAAGAAGAAACTAGAGTCCTCAATATTCCTGGTTGATTGCTTCCTCTGCTAGTGCTTTTAGCTTCACTTGCATTTTCCTCGTTTCTGACTACTTCAGCAGATTGCTGGTCTACCAGCTCAAATGAGGACTGTAATCGGGCTTCTCAGAACGGACATTGTACTTAGCTTGTGGCTGCCATCACAGGAGTCACCGTGTTTTCCGCCTGAACTCAGACTCGACAGCAACTGTACTCTGTTACCATTATCCGTGGAGTTAGATGCATCTCCAGTGAACTTCGCCGTAGGGAAACGAGTAGCCTCTCCTTCTTATTCTTCTCGATGCGCTACATTAGAGGGAGCGTATCCGAAAAGTATCGGGGCAGCCCTACGAACGCCCACCCCATTCCGGCGTCCGGCCAGCGCCTAATCTTTCTCGGAAGAGCCCAGCAGGTGTGTTGCGCACTGTCAGCCGCTGTTAGCGTCACCGAGCCGAGCTAATCACGGCCGTGCCGCCGGAGATCACCTCCCCAGCACTGCAGACTCGCGCAGCCTTCCCTGCAATTTGTCGGAGACAGAGCCGACTGTGGCCGCCTCTTTGTCTTAATTCCCAGACGCTGTGGGCGGTGGCTCCGTGTTCTTCTGCTGAGAGGGCGAAGGAGATGTATTATGTAATGAGGCTAAGACATAGCAGACCATTCCTTTGCTTTGCAACTTCCGGTCTCCGGGATGCGTCCCATGGCTACAGTCGTTAAGGCATGCTGATGATGCGCAAAAGGTCTCTGCACGTAACCCCTGCCGCGAAGGCCGCTGCCCAATACGAGCGAAATAGACAGATAAAAACAGTCAATTTACTTTTCTTTGTCAATACATGTTAATGATGCTCGGATGGTCGAAATCAATCCGAGGACCTCTACCTTCATGGTGTGGCAACGTAGAGCTCTGGAAACGTTACCACTTCTCCGATAGGGAAGGCAGTCTGCGAGGTTTCCTTGAAGAGCATTGCCACGAAGGAATACCATTTCGAAGAGACCCGCACAGAAATAAAAAGTCCCTACAATCCGCCATTTTTTCACACAGCCGCTCTGCGCATGCGCGCCTCAACTTCTGCTTGGGGTGAGCGCTCCCCCGCCGCCTTTCTTCTCCCGATTAGAGACGCAGTAGTAAGCGGCTGAATATAGAGGAGGAAATGAAAAAATGCACGGGCCTGTGACTGATGAGTTGTCACCACCACCACTGGCGGCGTGCAGATAGGGAGGAGGAGAGGAAGGGGAGAAAGAGAGAGGAGTGTGTCCCTCTCTTGTCCTCGTTTGTCTCGCGCTAAGCCAAACTGCAAATCGAGAGACGCTGCTCCACGCCTAGCGGCTTTATACCCCCCGATTATAGCCCCCTCGGCACAGGGCATGACCATGGCTTTCAACCAGATTCAACCCTCTACCCAGAGGGCGCAACATCGTGTAAAAAAACTGATTCTGGCACTGAGAAATTGCGGGCTGCCCTCCGCTGTAGCGTGAATCGCCTTGCGAAAAGTATTTTGCTATCGCCTTTCTTCATCGAAAAATGGTTTAAATCATTTGAGTACGTGTCTTTTTCACTCATATCCATCGATTTTACAAAGGGTTTATCTTTCAGCACTAAGCAAGGTAATTTATGATCAGGCTTCGCGGGAGCACTTCGCGTCTATTGTTAACCTTTACGGAGATTTTTTAGAAAGCTACAGTGATGCAAGAATAACAATTTGTGCTACAAACGGCTTCCTAAAGGATGCGTTTTTGTTTTCAGGCTGCCCTTTTGGGACGGGTAAGAGTATTCATAACACACGATTTGTTTTCATACTGCTGCCCTCCTATCGTCACTTTTTATCAGCGCAGCATTTCATCCGCGCCTAGTTTCTTTTGAAAGGAGGTCTCGCCGAGCTGCACAGCGTTCCGCTCGCAGCTTCGAACTCAGTTCAGCAGCCGAGCACCACGGCAGAACTTCAGGGAAAATCGAGAACCGAAATGGCAGTGAGCGGCTTAGCTCGCAAAGCTCGCGGGGAAGACAGCTGCCGTCGAGGATTCTCGGAGGTACGGTCAACTGCGCTTATCCATGAATGAAAACATGCGAGTTCTTTTGTCCTGATTTCTTTTTCTTCAACTGACGTTTGATTCCAGGCTTGTGTCCTATTGCATGGATGAGTGTACCCAGGGCATGACAGCGTCTCCAGACAAATGGCTGTTGCTTGAGCTGCGCTGTATTTTTTGTGTGTGTTTGAGTTGACCGACCTCTTCATGAAATGGGTGGCGTGCTGTCTATCACGCACAGAATCGGACCATGGTGTTTGCCTGGTGTCTTCGGCAACAAAAGTTGCTTCCTAGAGTGTTTCACGAAATCCTACAACGGATTTCAAAAGGGAAGGCTCTTCAGACTCTGAAAACGCTTCCTTTCGCCGCGCTCTGAGTGGGTCGGGACACTGTTACGCGTTGCCCGCTCGCCCCTTTTCAGCGTCTTTGATAAAGCACTACGAGAATAGCGCCAAAGAAATCACCTTTTCTTCTATTGACCCGGCCTTGACGCCAAAAACGCTGCGTCTGGATTTCGCCTGTTTGCGTGAGGCTTTACAGGATACGCGTCTATGGCGGAGGGTTCTTTTCTCGTGCACAGAAGCTAGGTCGCGTGATTTTCTCGACAACATGCGACAATTTTAGTGACTTCTGAGGAGTGGAATGGATTATACCGATACAATCTGCGAAGTATGGTCATTCTCCGTTGATGTGATACCAAAGCTCGACCCTACACAGCTATATTTATTTGCTTTCTCTACGTTTCAATTTCTTTCCTTAGCCCAACTGCACGCTTACAAAGTCTATTGGGTAAAAGACTGAAGTTTTCGAGGTTTAAATAGTCTGAATTGTCTCGGAAGCCGAATCCTGTCAAAAGCCGGCCTTTTAGCAAGTCGCATTGCCTATAGACAAACGCCTTGTTTACAAATATAGAGGGCGCTCGTGGACGCTGAACTCGAAAACTAGGAATAGCGCCTGCAGCAATACCCTCAAGCAAAAGTTTTGACAGCAGTTTTATGATTTCACAGTCCACCTATAATGTCGTTCCTTCACGAAACATAACCAAATTCATCCTATAAGAGATTCGATAACAAAAAATTGTCTCGCGCCATTGTACAAAAGTTGAAATTTTTAGAATGACGCGGGACAATTTTATTGCATAAACAAGGGTTGTGTATCAGTTCTCGTGTAGCCCGCATACTCACTAGTATTTTCTAGCAAAAGTAGACGCGGCGATCAGCGAAACCTTGATGGTCTTGCTTTTAAAATCTGGAGGTACGTAGATGAATTTCTGGTACTAGTAAATAAGGAACGGCGCTCTAGGCGTGCGGTTGATGTGTTGAAAGTGTTTAAAGAAAACGCTATGGGCATGAATTTTACATTCGAAATGTCGGAAAAAGATGAACTTCAGTTCCTAGATCTCAGACTAATGTTCAAGGAGAGCCACACTTGTTGGGTCAATAAACCACGCTACAAAAAACCAATATTGACCATTTGTTCAGGGCACTAAAAACTAGTAAAAAAACGGCATAGCCCTCTCCTGTTTAAGGTCCGCTCTAGAAAAATCTTGTGCGTACTCCATAGCAGGTGGTGTTTCCTTGCAGGTGCACCGACTGACTGCGGCAGGTTTCCCGCTCTCAGTTATAACACGCGCAAGCGAACAACTAATTTCAAACTTCAGGGGTCTCCGAACCACGAACGGAGGTGAACAAACGGGAGCCAGAAAAAAAGCAGTGGCCATTCCGTATACGTGCATCGCATGGCGCACAATCGGAAGAATGTCGCTCACCGTTTTTATGTTGACGCGGTTTGCTCAGCGCCCCTGAAGCTTCGACGCCTGTGTCTGATGGCAGGGGCAGATGCCCATGAATGGAGGAAAAAAACGCACCCCTTTACCTGTTCGGTGCGGCACAGATCGTGATTTGTGGATTGTGTGCGTTCGGTGGTGTACCAGATTCCTCTCACTTGCCAAAAGGTGTGTATCCGACAAATCGGGCGATTCTTGAATATCCGCCTAAAAGAACACGAAAACGCGTCGTCAGATGTATCGAAACAGTGGGGTCAGTGCGGGGATAAAAAGGGATTGTAAGGCGATATTTGAGAGAACCGAGGTACTTTACCGGCACCGCGATCAGCGTACTGGAAAGAATATGGAAGCGTTTTTCATAAAGATAAAAATAAGCGAGTGCATCAGCCGACCCTCTATCACACTGTATGCTGCAAAGATGCGGTTCTTGGACGACGCCTGCCGTGCGATGGTTCATAGCAAAGGGCGTCCCGCACAATATTTTGCGTTTTGATTTTGTTGCTTGTGCTGACTGCCTAACGTGATTGCTGGACATGCGCCGTTTTCCAGTTGCTTTTATACATGTGCTCTCTTTCTGAATAAAGTTTTAGTTGCGAGACAGCGCTTGTGTTGTGCACCTCTTCTTCGTCCGTCGTCTCTGTTCGCGCTGTCTTTTTCTCTTAAAATGAACGTAACCCAACTTGCCATTCTGCCATGCTTTACGGCCAGTTTCCGACGGGGCTTGCGAGCGCCTTCCGAAGTGGCGCATATTAGCCGTCTCGAACCGTGTCATTCCCACTCCACCGGGAGGACGACTTCGCCGGTCGGCTGTAGTGCGACCAGTCGACAACGAAGTGACCATCAGTGCTCTTGAAGACGACGACGCTGAGAGTTGCTCCAGCCTCAGGTTGTGTAGTTCCCCTCAGCGCCGCACAGTTCTTTGTAGAGAGCGCCCCGTAAAAATATTAGGAATGACAGTCACATCTTCATAAGAAGCGACTGACAACGGCGGTAGCTCTGCACGGAATTCCACTGTTGTAAACGTGAATTGGCGGAACCTTTTGGGTCATCACGATGCTTGAATATGTAAAACATACAAGGCTGCGATTACGAATAAAACGCAGAAAGTATACCCCAGAGTATCAAGTGATCTTTCAGTATATATATATTTTTTTCAAGAACGATTCCGTGTCTTCGAACCTTCCAACAACAAATGCTTCAGGGCGTCGTCGAAAACGCCGGCGTTCTATTTTAAGCATTTTATTGTTTTGATCTCTCTTCATCGTTTGGAAGGGAACAGCGCAAACACAGGACGAACGTACAACACAGGCACTGTGTTCCTCTCTTTGTCCTGTGTTGGCGCTGTTCCCTTTTAAGCAATGTCAAAGCACGATTGTGGCTGCTATATGTGCAAGAATGTTTCGCGAAGGAAGACATTCAAGTTTAAATATGCTGTTATTGTGTCAGTCATTTACTGTTGTGGAAGGTCACAAATGTTTAGTGAGGTAAATTCATTACACGGAATGATTCAAGAGCACACAAATGTTCGCCGGCTTGTCCCACTGGCTTTGGGCCATTTAGGTAAAAGAATAAAGCTTTTAGGTCACGACCACACATTGTCGAAGAGTGGCAATTTAGGCTAGTTCGTTCATCACAGAAAAACCAGGGCAGTGCAACCAAAACGAAGACTAAAAAAAAAACGCAGGTCATTCGCCCCTCTGTCCTTCAAAAGACGCGCACTTCGAGGAGAGAATGTCAATCCGTTCAGCAGCTGGGGTAGCCGGCATTGCCATAGAGCAGATCTCCAGCGCCAGTGTAGCTTCCATTACAGCAAAGCCGCCGCTGTCGCTGAGTGAGCTAAGTGGTTATAAAGCTCGGCTGCTGACCCCAAAAACGCGGGTTTGATCCCGGCCGTGGCTGTCGCATTTCTACGGAGGTGAAATGCTAGAGTACCATGTACTGTGCGATGTCAGTGCACGTTTAAAAACCCCAGGTGGTCCAAATTATTCGGATCCCTCCACTACGGCCTTTCTCATGTTCTGTGTCGCTTTGGAACGTTAAACCCCCATAAGCCACAAACCAAAACAGCAACAGGTTTTGAACATTTTTGTGCAAACAGCGGAGACAAGCTGACACTCGTACACACAGACGATTACAAATGACTGTTCTGGGCGTGAACGACTGCGCACTGCGCACTGCCCTTTGTACCCCTTACGCGTTACAAAGTAACGGACATCTCAGCGTGAACGCTGTCAGCGCATGCAAGCCAACGTAGCACAACGGGCTCCGAGGACCTCCGCACCAGTGGCGTAGTCAGAAAGTTTGTTCGAGGGGGGCTCATGTTGCAGCGCGGTCTCCTCCTTATATAATTTGGAGAGGGAGCAAATACATTAATCTTAATTGCATTGACATTGCCAATTCTACCGCGCATTAGATGCTGCAAACAAATTCTTGAACTCTACAAACTGTAAAGACAAGTAAAATATGTATTTTTCATAAACGAATATATTCAGATGTCCCATAAACTATGGCAGAAATAACTGATATCAATTCATTTTTGTCTTTTTAGTAAGTAAAAAAAAATGTATCAGGAATTTTTTAGCTTTATCAGTTGGAAGCCAAAAAAGTAGTGCATGTCCCTGATAAGAATGATCAAGTTGACGAGAAATATTTTAACAAATCTTTGTCATTCAAGAACGTTGTTTGCAGTTTTGCACATTTGCAATGACCAGGAAAAAAATCTCAGTGGCGCTGTCCTTAGTTCCAATGTATTGCACGGGCGCAGCTGTCATCGGAAGTGTATTGTATGTAACTGCACCGAAAATATAGCCGCAACAGAAAGCACATATAAAAAGCAGGAGTTCTGCAAAATATACATTAGAAATGCGGAGATACAATGGAACAACACAAATTCGAAGATACAGCTTGGGAAAGGGCAAAAAAGCGTCGCTGGAAACAAACCTCACTGCATGTATAGAACATGGCAGGATATATTTAAATATACGTATATTCTCTAATAAATCTGCATACCTAAGTTAATGTTCCTTTATATAATATGTCAAACAAGCCAAATAAACATGTTGAGCAATCAGAGACAGTAATCTTTACGCATAGAAAGACCGACTATCCTGCGAGAATAAAACTATGATTGCAGAAAGCATTAAATGTATTTGGGTCTTGCTGCGGTCGCGACAGCGCCATATGAATAGAATCATAGAGTAAGAATGCAGAAATCAATACAGAAATGTGTATTTTAGCTGCCTGCAAAGTGGGAACAATCATTCTGCACATAAAATTATAGAAGGACATTGGTCTGGTTCAAAAAAGAAGTAAAAGCAGGTAGCTAAAAAAAGCAAAGAAAAGGACAAACGAAAGCCACAGATGATGCGACAACTACCCACTATTCGAGCGCGTTTATTGGGAAACGGCGGGTGGGCCCGATTTTTAATCAGCAAGGTCGGTCAAATTTGTTATTGATGTCCTCGTAATTTTTGTATTCGCATGATAACTTTGATAAATGCCAAAAATTTCTGCGGTTTTACAGGCTAATGAATACTCACACTTCTTAATTACGCGTTTATGGAGCTGAAGGAACAGAGCTTTTTACTTGCATTGGTTTTCCTGCTTCGCTATGTAAAGGACAAAGTTTATGAGAAATTTATATCCATAAAGTTAATAATAATAATAATAATTGGTTTTTGGGGAAAGGAAATGACGCAGTATCTGTCTCATATATCGTTGGACACCTGAACCGCGCCGTAAGGGAAGGGATAAGCGAGGGAGAGAAAGAAGAAAGGAAGAATGAGGTGCCGTAGTGGAGGGCTCCGGAATAATTTCGACCACCTGGGGATCTTTAACGTGCACTGACATCGCACAGCACACGGGCGCCTTAGCGTTTTTCCTCCATAAAAACGCAGCCGCCGCGGTCGATTTCGAACCCGGGAACTCCGGATCAGTAGTCGAGCGCCCTAACCACTGAGCCACCGCGGCGGGTTCCATAAAGTTTCTGAATTGAAATCCATGCTCTCAGTAGATTCCGCAGCCACCGCGAGATGTCGCGGCGAGCCTGCTCGTCATCGAAACGCCCTTGGAACTTCATGCTCGGATGGGGCTCCTTGCATTGTGTGACTCCAAATGCATGGGCGTGAATTGCCACCAAATCCAGCCCGAGTTCGCAATGTTCGCGCCGAAATTTCTTTTCGAGCGTGAAAAAGGCATTGTAGACAAAATCCACCATGATTTCCAGCGCCGGTGGTTGTTTTGGCCGGCGGTGCATAACAGTACGAAAAAATTTCGAGGGGGGCTGAAGCCCCATAAGCCACCCCCCCTGGATACGCCCCTGCTTCGCACTATCTCTGCGCTAGTGCACCTCCCGCCGCAGCAGCAGGCATTTATCGAAATAAGCCCTATTCGTGTTTGCGCAGCGCCGCCAAAGATTCCTCTCCGCACTGGTCGCGGCCAACATTTTGCGCACCCCGTGCATACCAATCCCTCCTCCCGCCCTGCATCGAAACGCACTCGCTAACACGTTGGCCTCAGGGCACGCAGACACACGGGTTGCACGAACCGCGGATTGATTGCGGACACTGTTCAGTCGCGAAGCAAACGCGTGGTGCAACAATGCAACAACCCACGGAACACTTGAAGCTCACGTCGACGGTGCATGCAGTGCGAGTCCGCGGTTAACCACACGCCCTTGGCTGCTTATCCTGCGCCTAACCGGCGTTGTCGCAGAATCTGGCAGTGCTCGGTCAACCTCAGGTCGAGGCCACAAAAGCGCTTCTTCGTGACTGGCCCACTGTGACTTATCACGGTCTCCGGTGGCCCGGCAGTGAAGGCTACTCAGTAAAGGATTGCTTCCTCACATCACAGACGCACTGATGATGTTGTTGGCGTCATTTAAAAGTGGCCTGGAGCTCGAAAGGGCACTTCTCGTGCATGCACTTGTGTATGGAATGCAATTTAGTATTTACGCCTCAACAAAGCGAACGATCCGCGCACACCGAAGCGCGCGCCGCTCCAGCACTGTGTTTGTGAGCTTATTTACAGGTGTGAAGCAATATGACAAGATACTTCTCAGTACTTACAAATAAAGCAGCAATTGCGCCTTAGATATCAATACGTGTGCGTGTGTGCGTGTGCGTCGACCCGCCTCGCTTTATTCGTGCTCTGAGAAGCGGACCGCAGGACTTGCTACAGAGCCGTGGTCTTTATGCGTGATCGAGTTGTAAATATGACGCACCGTTCAGGCGTGGGGTGTCTGGTGCAACGAGCCAAGGATCTGCAAAGAAGCAAGCGAGAGAACACACGCAACGTCGCGTGTACTACGTAGATTAATCTAAGCGGCGAATCCTTCACGCGTTAGCTTCGGTATTGCAAGGGGCCACCGAGTTGACATTTTTAAGCATATACCTGCCCGTATAACCCGGGTTAAAGGTTGCCCTTCAGGACAGAAGCGCTCCTGCACGTACGTTTTTGCTTCATTATTTTTTTTTCTGAAAATATGTCGCGTACCCTCTCGCAAGCTTTGGGCCTCTGCCCCATTGATCCTTTGCGCGTTAAGAACTCCCAATTGGCGGCTCGAGACAAAGAGGTGCAATCAGGAACCGTTCGCACAGACTCCTATATTTAACGACTCAAATCACCTCACTTTGACAATGGGAATGATTTGGCGATTAAACAAGCTTGTTTTGAAAAGGCTTTTGTCTATATATCTCATCATTACCATCCATAATACAATCAGTATTATTCAGATGCAAGCGATGCGAAGCACGTACATCATAGAATCGTTGCAGTACTTTTTATAGGTGTTTACGTAACTGCTTGCTTTTTCGCGGGAAGCCGAGATAGAAACATCAAGCAATAAAAAGAGTTAAGGGCGCTGTCGCTTTAGTGTCGGGATAAAATGAAGGCCCCACACTACAGCAATCGACGAGCTGTGTGTTTACACAGGAATATCCGTCATTTTGGGTGGAGTCCAAGCAGACGGCTTCGCTTTCGCAACAGCTGTATGATATCGAATCGAACGTGTTCAGCGCGTTGATTTTTTCGCAAGAGAGGAATGATACACCACCTGTTTGCGTCTGCGCCGTGTGGGTTAAGCAACTTGCGTACATCACGCAAGCAACGGTGAAATGGAAGGGGTGCTGCAAGGCGCGAGAAAGTTACCGTCTTATTACGCTTACCGAAAGTATGACGACATGCGACGCGCATCCTTCCTGACAAAGGCACACACGCCACCGGCAACAAACATTATGCACAGCTAGGGACGCAATACGCCCATTGTTATTTTCGTGTTGGGTTCTCGATCATTACATGCGCAACGAACTACGGTGATTGACGAGGAAGCCAAGAGAACATGCATCGTGCTCCTCGCTTACCCGTCTAGCGGCAAACTTATTGGTTTATAAACGAGCAATCTCTTGACAGCTCAGAGCGTATGCTTCCCTGGAATGCGTTGCATCAACTAGGTTAAATGGTGTTTTACCTCACCGATGTTGTTTATTCCTCGTTGAAGAAATAAAGAATAACTTTCTCTCTTAACACGCAACTGCAAGAAAGGTATTTGCAAACAAAATAATCCCCAAGGGAAGCATGCCAAATATATAAGGCAGGGCAATATAACAACCCGCATTTTCCGTTTTGCGAAACTTCCTTTGACGTGAACCAAAAGCAAGACCGTGGCGAAGCCCCTTCTTTCATGGTATTTTGAGAGTTTTCGTTTGCTAAATGCGTTGCTTAGTTGCTTCCGTTTTATGCCGTCGAACTTCTGATAAGTCTAATCTCCACACGTCGCATGCATTGAATGCTAAACATGAAACACGCCCTTTTAAAAACACGTAACTTCAAACGATCTCGTACCCTACCCTGTGTTAGCTTTTTATTTTTGAACGCGGTCTTCGATATTGTTTATCATGTGGGAATAACAAGGAAGATGCCTGGCCTGTTTCAAATCTGCCCCATTTTTGCATGTATGCAAGATATACATTTGCGTATCTATGTTCCCTTGCTATTCAACGCAAACCCCCGAGTATAAAGTACTTGGTTCAGCTGTAAATGCCATGGCGAAGGTAAAACAAACGGCAATATCGGGACCGGTAAGCCATTTTTAAGGCCCATTCAGGTCAGCCGAGTCTCGCTTTCACGAAAGCTCATCAATATTGAGAGCACTTTAATACAGTGAAACCTCTTTTTTTTTTGGTACTTATCTTGCACAAAAGAAAAATTTGAATTCTTTCAAGCGCCCCGCTGTAACGCTCCCTATGATATGAATGGTCCAGTTTTATGCGAATAAGAGATTTACGACTTGCCCCTTTGTTTTACATTTGCTTTGCTGGATAACATGAATATTTTATGAGGTCATAAAAAATTCCTTTGACGGCTATCAGCCACACAAACCTCTGCTGCAAGGGCTGTTCAAACGACAAAGAGCCATATGTCTGTCAATTTTAAACTGCCTTCGAGCGCGTTTTGTGAGGCAGTAATCTAGATTCTAGATTCTCCCTCCATTTGTTGACGTCACGACATACAGCAGCAAACAAAGAGCCCAAGGTGACTTCGTCACGACGTGAGAAGTTCTAGATTCGACAGGCGCCCAGGTATTTCGCTGCGCTGAGGGAGTTCAGTATTTACCAGGTAACAAAATTAGCTGCCACATTTATCCACCTTAGTTTAGCGTTCAATTCATGCGCAGCTTGGGTAGAAAATTCCCAAGTATATCTCGTCTCCGAAATTCGCTACACCAAAAGTGCATATTTTCAATATATGCACCTCGTGTGTGCTATATTCTATCTTTTAGCCTAATGTTGAGAGCCAATGCACAAACATAATTTGCCGTCAATCACGTGGGAACACTGCTTAAGTATCAGCGAAATATGTCACTCGGCGAGCAGGTTAGTAGTTGGTTAGTAGCAGTGCTAGCAGTCAGTTGGTAGAGCACCCAACGCGAAATTCGGAGGTCGTGGGTTTGGATCCCACCAGCGGCATGCAGTTCTTTGTTGTTCTGCTTTCTAATCAGTTATCTTTAACATAATTGCTCTACTAATCTCTCATTGATGAACACCGCAAATAAAAAGCAACCCCTATGCTCCTCGGTTTTAGCGACTGTTGGCCTCCGTCATGTGTGTCCTAACATTAGTAAACGTAAGAGAAAGCCTGCGCATAACAGTTATTCTTTCCCAGGTCGGAGCAACTTCAAGCTATAAGCTAGTTTTTTATTTTAGATGTGGTTATTATAGAGACAGAACAAGAGAGGCCGAGGTAAGCTTGCTAATCTAAACACAATAAAGCGATAATATGTCTTACGTCGACACAAATATAGCGTATCCTCCTGAAAACTGGTGTCTGTTATGAAAAAAAGAAAGGAGTTAAACCTTCAGCCTTCAAGCAAGCTCTAATTGCTCTGTGATCTGAGTTGTAATAGGAATAATTAAACGCAGAGCACCGTGGAAAGGAACAGCTTTTGTACGCTTAAGTGATTTGGAGAGGACTTTCGGCGACATAATAAGGCGAAAGCCTTTAATGGCTCATACTTGCGGCCATGACCTTGTCCGGTCTCAGTTCATGTCCGGTCTCAAGTCATGTCGCACCGATGACGATAATAAGAAAAAAATATGCTCGTGCACGATGGAATTCGAACCACTATCCTTCCGTTATGCAGCCGAGTGGGATAACGACAACGCTATTTCCTGCCAACGAATATGTAGTTTTCCTTGTCTGAGACGCTGGTGAGTGTTTGCAGAAAGGCGTCGAATCAGATGGATGCTTCCCAAACGCCATCCAGTGACTCCATCATTTTAGATGCACAAACCGTTGTGTACTTATTTAACATCTTAATCACACATCGGTGACACAAGCGGGAACACCGCGCTAAAGGCTTTCGCCTCACCGCACATTAGGTGAACGAAGTGCCCCCCCCCCCCCCCCCGCTAAATTTTTTGTGAAGGCATTGAGAAAATTGTATCTTTTCTTTTCCAAATGGACAATGTCAGAAACATGAGATACATAGACATGCCTGCGTACCTTTCCTTGTCGCAAAAATAAGCTTTATAGTTTGAAAACAGTCTGCGACGTGTGTAATAATGATGCCTTGGTTTCTTGAGAGTTTTTTCTGCGTTGTGCGCGCATCTCCCACCGCAAAGGTATTTATATGTATGTCCTGTTGAGTGAAAAATTCGGTCGATGTTTAGCGCTTGACCTGTCTTAATCTTTTTCTATGTCCACGTTCAAAGCGAAAGCCTTACGTGTAATCTGTCCCTCTCCTGTAATAAAGTACGTGATCTCAACGTCGAGCAGCTCCTTACAAGGCGCCAATTAGGCGTCACTTCTTTAGGAAGAACGGCGCCCGGGTCTATATAAATTGTCTTTTAAATAACAATGTGCTCTAATCGGTCTGTTGGAGCAAGTGTTTTGTTTATAGGAAAACTTATTTCCTTCAAGCGTAGACGAGAAGGTGAAATCGAAACGTTACTTGAATCGATGTACTTCACTGCTCGTCTAAAGTCGAAACAGTCATTGCGATATCTAAGCCTCTCGTTCGCATGACATGAAAGCTCGTTTTCGTATTTTTCAGGCACGCGCTCAACGGTCGTGATATTGACCCTGATATCAACGGTATTGATATCGAGAGCAGAGAAAACCTTCCGAGGCCTTACCCGCTATTATATGCGGCATATTTGGCCGGCGTGGTTCGGTTTGCGTTCGCCTCCAGTCTTCGCCACCGCACCGACGGCCTGCCGTTTTTCCCTCCTTCCTCGAATGACCACTCCGCTGGCGCTACAGCTACGGCCCCTGCAAATACACGCGCAGTCAATACGAGCAACTGCGCCGCCCTGCCAGCGCCCTCTTACTGGTACGTCACACTCACGTCGGTGTCTTTTTCAACATGACTGACTTTGGTCGCCGTCTAGCTTTCGGGGCTCGCTTGAACGGCTTCTCCTGACCAAGGCGGTGGAGCCTTCACGCGCCAGAAAGCTTATGGCCGCAGGACGCCTCCTTTGGAAGTACTGCGAAGCCTGTCTCTCATCTCACACATGGCAAACGGAAAAAGATAAATATCAAAGGAAACGTCGAAGGCCCTCCGCCGCTTGGTATTGTGTTCGGTTCTCTCCTGTACGATGGATAACACTTCTCTCCCCGCTGGCCAAACCACACAGAATTGTGGATTCGCTCACTTCAGCGAGGCTTGCGCTGGCAGGCCCTCCAAGTGTTTGCCTTAAACTGCTCCCGTTTCCCTAATCTCGCTTTCATGACGCTTCTGGTCCGCTCTTTCACTCAGGGTGACGGCTATGAAAGAGGATAGTTTTCCATGCATATATAGCTTCCAGCAAACCCCATCTTGGCACGTGGACTAGAGACAAATAAGGAGGATCCCTTCTGCCGTCACGGACAAAGAAAAAGAGGGGAGACGGAATGCCCAACAAAGAGAACCACTTCAAACTTCGTTGCATAGCAATAACCAACGACGTGCTGTGCAAAAACAAACACTGCGCGACGGTGCCTGTTCGCGCAGCACCTTTTGCCACTCGGTCGCATTCCCTTCAGTCCTTAGTGGCGTTTTGCTTTCAGACTTGGAACAACGCGAATAACTACTCCAGAATGGGTGTTTACAGTCCGAAGAATGCCTTCAAAGAGAAACTTGATCTTCGCGAAGCCGGCGTTGTCTCTGGAGGCAGCATATTTACCTTCGATGACCGTATCTGGTGAGAAACAGGGAAAGCCCCACAGACACCAAGCAGACAGACTTGATGGCAGGCTATTCGAGGATCGTTGGTATAATTTTTTGGCTTCCACACATGCTAGAGGTCTAGGTCAGTCGTTCTTAGTGCATCGTGTGACCATCATTTTTCATGCTTAGAGCTTGGCCCGCTACATTTCTTACTCACGGTTTCCCATTTTCGCTTTGTAACGATTCCTTCAAAGTCTTTCGCCCCGCTTCGCGATAAGTGTCAGGTCCGGTTCGTCCCATTTATTTAGGCATGCAGGGTCGGTTGGCCCTGAAACTAATTCCTTGCAGAGTGTTTGAAAGCAGGACACTGCACGATCCGGTTGCAAATCCCCGTTTTTCTCCACGCAGTGACTTTTCTCCAGATCACATCCGATTGCTGTCCATTCTGACCAAACAGGCACTTTTACTGCTGAGCATGCCTACACAGAAAAGAGCCCAGATTCCCAACACAATACCACTCATACATGGAACACGAACAGTTGACTTCCTGAGCAGTACGACCCTTCCAACGAGGACTTGCCTATGCTGGTAGCCCTAAGAACGGCTTTAAGGAGTCGTGTTGAAGTTTTGATGGCAGCCAACGCCTATGAGCTCAAAAACACCGGATACGTTCAATGATACTATACAGCCGCCTTGGAGACTATCTTCAACATGCTCCTAAACCACAATTTCGAGACCTCGCATTAAGGCGACAGGTTTGCATGTATCTATTAACGAGTGGCTAGTATGTGATAGACCCTTCCACAACGCCATGAGCGTAAGGAAGGAGCATGTCACGTTTTTACACAGAAAGAAATGAAGAATACATTGCATGCACAGCGGCTAACACTAACTAGTCAGATTCCCCAATGCCTTCAGCGAAAAACATTTTTGACATAAAGCTGCTTGTTTTCAGCGGTAAGGCTTAAGTGAAGTGCTTACCAACTAACAATGGTCGGCATGAAAAGCTCACGCGCGGCTTTGCCATGCGGACAATAGTTGTGCCACGAATGCAGGCTGCTGGACCATGCGTCTCAAGTTTCATTCAAGTTTGCCTCAGTTCAAGTGCCAGGGTTAGCGTTTTCGCAATTCGTAGTGCTACGAAAAAAAGTTCACCTTTCTGAGCGTTATGGCTGTATGTAGTATATCTAAAAAAATAAAAAAAACAAACGTTATTTTACAGCTAGCCCTCTTCAGGGATTCCAAATTACAGGTGTAAGTTTGCTGCTATCTAGTTTTCTCACCATTCTTGGGACTTCTTGTGGCTTTGAAGATGCAAACAAATTAGACATTGAGGTGTATGACAGCTGCATTACAGTAAGTCATTAATTAAAAGACGCGCATAAAACTGGTACGCAGACAGAGGAGAAGACAGGACAAGCGCTAAACATCAACTGAGGTTTTACTGCGAGAAAGAAGGTACATAAATTCATTTTGAGTGGAGCATGCGCACACTGGGCTGAAACAGTACAAGCACTTTCTAATCAAAATGGGGCAAACTATTCCTTAGGTACATGTTTTCTTTTTTGGACAAGGCAAGTGATGTTGTGCTTAAACAGTTATCTCCTTCCCTGTTAATGTGATAAGCCTCACAAATCTCACGCCCCAACCTTGTGCCTCCCCTACCAAGCACACACGTGGCATCAAACGCCGGCACGCACCCGCACTGTTTACAATGCTTGGCCAAATGGCCGCCCCCCGCCAATGAATCTACCAGCGTGCGGTGCTCTCGTAGTCGTTCGTTTAGGCAGCGGCCAGACTGCCCCACATAGCATCTACCGCAGGAGAGAGGTATGCGGTATACGATACCAACAGTGCAAGGTACAAACTTGCATTCGGGCGTGAGATTTGTGAGGCTTATCACATTAACAGGGAAGGAGATAACTGTGTAAGCACAACATCACTTGCCTTGTCCAAAAAAGAAAACATGTACCTAAGGAATAGTTTGTCCCATTTTGATTAGAAAGTGCTTGTACTGTTTCAGCCCAGTGTGCGCATGCTCCACTCAAAATGCATTCTTGTACCTTCTTTCTCGCAGTAAAACCTCAGTTGATGTTTAGTGCTTGTCCTGTCTTCTTCTCTGTCTGCGTCGCAGTTTTATGCGCTAGTCTTTTAATTAATGATGACATACCAACTAGCCCAGCTTTCCGCATTGATAGCATTAAAGCAAGGAAGAGTCTCGCTTTCTGCGAGAATTGTACCTGAACATGACGCATTCTCAATTTGTACTCTGTTCACTATTAAACTTTTGGCTTTGCCTCCGTGATTTTTTCTCGCTATCATCTGACAACCATGAGCCTGCTCGGCACGACGCACAGGCCGCAATCAATAACAGCTGAGTTGCGGTGCACCGCTCTCCAAGCCTGCTGCAGCCAACGAAGATAAAACAGCCGGAAGTAGATTGCACTAACCGGAACTAAGCGTGTCGGCATCTTCTCAGCGCAGGATGCCACTTCGGAGCCTTTTCCATTAGCCACTCGACGACTCTGAGTGGGGAAAGTGGGGTCCCCGGTATGAGAAAATTCACTTAGGTGAGGCCTCTGTGCGCGACATCCGGAACGCGATTCTTCCCGCTCTTTTTAGGGAGAAAGGAAAAGCACATAGCAAGAAGCGTGGCGGAAGTGGCGTGTTTTCGCAAGGGCTGCTGGGATTCCTTGGTTAATCGCTCGAGGGCGTCGTCCGCATCTCCGGCGCGCGTCAGCTGCTGGTGGGCCGGTGGCGTCGTCCGCATCTCCGGCGCGCGTCAGCTGCTGGTGGGCCGGTGCGACGCAAGCTTATCTGCTCGCCTGAGATCGCGTCCCACGCGGCCGTTGCGCAAGCGCGTCTAGACGGCGAGCGCCACGAACCAACTTTCATGGCAGAAGAACCCTTGCATCTGACTTCAAAAGAAAAAAATAAAGGCCACCCAAGGGCCTCTGCAATTTTTTTTCCGACCTCAATGCCGCAACTATTGGGGATTCTCGCGAAACGGCGCCGGACTGTGATGGCACAGCGAACTAATCGATGCAGGATCGGTGCACGCCGAACAACATCGTTTGCTCCGTTGCTCGAATAGTTCGGCGGTCCAAACAGGCTTTGTTGGGAGAATGGAGCTGAAAAAGTATCTCTTAGGACCGCTGCCGGATAGGGGTTTGCTCGCTAATGAGATAGAAGTGAAGTGTAACTGCGTGAAGTTTTTGGTGCCAGCCCTACTGAAAAAAATTGTATGATGCAATAACCTCATACAGTTTGTCATACAAATATCATAAAATTATCATTAAAATGTCATTTATTTTTCAAAAATCATCCATTTGTCAAACAGATGTCATACAATATACTGTATACACAATGTATGACATTTGTATGACGAAGCCTCTACGACATGAATGCATGATAATACTTTTTTCAGAAGGGAGCAGTACAAAGAAAGATAACATCAGGAGGTTTTCGTGTTGCAGTGGACGCTTGCAGGACTACAAAAGTGCATTTTTGATCAGGCATCCAAGCCGAAAGACTGCTGGGCACACATGCCTGAAGGCACATTTCAAGCGCACAAGATTTTGTGCAGGAAATGTTTTTGTAACTTCAGCCCTTATTAAAGCATGTGCGTCAGGTGATATGGTGCCGTGGTACCCACGGAGAGAGGGGGTCAATACAGTGATTTCATTCCAGTTCCATTTCATTCTAATTCTTCGTTCTGTCAGATGGAGGGCCGAAAGGCACGAACTGAATGGAATGAGAGGAATAGACTTAAAGCCTTACATTCTAAACGTCCCTTATTTTCATTGCTCAAGAAAAACCTTTGTTGTTATAAGCGTAACTATATGAAAATAAATAAAGACACGCCGAGGTACACACTCTAAGAAGCCGAAAGCAACCAGCAGGTGTTCACTACTGCAAACCTAATAGTCTTCGTTTTGCTACTGGAAGTGTAACCCACTAAGTTAGTGAGTTGCTGCTTTTCTCGAGTTAAAGCAATGCGTGCCAACTGCACAGCCAGACGGGGAGCACGGCTGGTGGAGGAGGCGAAAACAACGGGAGTTTTTTTTTTTTCAAGGTTTATTTTTTTTGCCGGTTTATCTAGCAGACAGGAAAGAAATAAAACAAAGTTAACTGTATTGAATCTATGTTCTCCATTCACCGAAGTCAAAACTGAAGACTGCTCGCATTTTGATGAAGTTTGTGACGCAAGGCCCTGCGGCACATCTAAGTAAACACTGCGGCCAATCCGCAAGCAACGACAAGAACCGCTTGCGCGAAGTAACTCCAAAATGGATGGCGACGCTGACGCCGCTTTATGAACCGGCGGAGCGCGCACTCTCGGCATTCTCCTTAGAACAGTGTTGAAACGCAACGGGCGTTGCATGCAGTGCGAAAAAAAAACACAAAACACTTAGACTGGGCGCCGTATTCTGCAGCGTTTCCGTGACTGGTTCCGCGCCCGCATAAAGGCATCCTCTCATGCCGAGCGTACGTTCCCGACTTTTCGGTGGGTTTGAAATTCGCGTAGCGAGGTAAATGAGCAAGAACTTTTCGCCACTCTTTTCTCAACATAAACGATATAGCGTAGCAAATTAGAGTGCTCCTATATTTGGAAACAAAAATTTAATTAGGAAGTTAGCGAACTTCGAGCTCATAAGATCACGCCGTCATCTCACCGGTATTCATTTGGTTTAGCTATTCAGAAAACTTAAAAAGTACAGCTTCAGGTGAGTTTTGCAGTGAAGGGTTTGAGGGAAGGGGGTGGGGACAGGTTGGCTCTCATGTACGGAAAAAATGTAAAACACGAGCGCATGCATCATTAAACAATAATATCTAGGATTGAAAACGTTTCTTGGTATTATCATTATTATTATTTCTCGAAATTACTCCAAGTTATTTAATACGCCAAAGAGCCAGCGGACACACTAGTTAGAGGAAGGAAATAAAATTTAACAAGTGAAATATAAGAAATGCCAACCATTGAAAAAATTCTGTGAATCTATAAGCGTACGCTCTTAAATAAAAAGGTTGGAGAATTCACCAGGTATACTACAAACCGGATACTTGTCACACAGTCCACTCAGCACCTTCTTAGTAACTGGAGGTAGTAAAAGTAGAACTAGTGAAAGTTACTACCTTGAAAAGCTAGTGAAGGGCACTAGAGTCGCGAACAAAAAGGTATTTGTATTTGCTAAGAAAATGGACAGAAACTGTTTTCACGTGCTTTTACGTTTTAGAACGGTGCGTTGGCTTGGCTTGTTAAATTTGTGTACACGCTGCAAAGGTGTGCTTGTCGCATATCACATACATTGGCTACGATATATTGGGCTTTACGTCTAGAAACCACGCGAGGCGATGGCGTCACACCAACCTACTGGACACAAGCAAAAGTTCAGAATGCAAGAAAAGCATATGTCAGAAAAATGAACGTTCCTCCGTCTGATATACTCCGTAAATACGTCTCTTAGTTACGGGCTAGTGGCTCTTGCCCGTAGAGCTAAGATACCAGCCTTAAGTATGAAGTTGCGATTGTAGAAACAGGTTAGCCTACATAATCGCATGATGCTGCAGAAATGTTTAGATACGAAACCATTTCATTCGGGCTAAAGACTGCATCAATTATCTTCTAAGACTTTATTTTAGGGTCGAAATAACTATTACTGACTGGGTACTAACTAGCGGCCATAGGTATTAAAAGGGTATAGGAAGAGACGATTTTTGCGACTTTGAAGAGGGCATTAAATATTTGGTAAAAAATCAGTAAAATGCGGTAAGGGTGAATAACTGCTTTTCTACCTTTTTAATTGTTTATAGTGTTTATAGTGTTAGTTGTTTACCTTTATGTTTATAGTGTAATAGGCTAAACAAAAAGCCCCTATACCTTTCACCCTCTTCCGTGAAGCGATGGAATGATAACAGGTTTATCGCACTCCGCCATCCGTACATTTTGAGTACTTTACCTGTGCCATGCAGTTGGGGAATACAATGAACACGGCCCCTAGCTGTTGGTTCGCCTTGTGAAGCGTGTAGATTTTCATCATGCAGCTTTTATGGGCGAGAAGAAAGCAGGAGGCCTCGTGAGGCGCAAAGTTTTTCTCCACGAGGACGACGCCGTTCTGGAGACGAAAGGTGGCCATTCCCCGTTTGAATGCTCTGGAGGCTAAACACTTGCCAGCCAGGTACTTCATGACGCGCGCGCAGAAGCTCGAGGTCCGACCTGATCTCTGCCGTAGCATTTGATCTTGAAATGCTACGGCAGAGATCAGGTTACACAGTCGTGTGACGTCTAATGAAGGGCGATGTTTTCGGGAAGCGCAGAATTGTTGTCTGATGGACTCCAAGCAAAACTTGGTGCTGGGCTAGTTGGTTAAGCATTTCGTTCGAAACAGGTCAGCGCTAAAAAAGACAAACACGGCGAGAGAACGACGACACAAGGGATGAGCACGACAGCAGATTCTGCAGTGACGGGAGGTGGACAAACCCCATCGACTGCGCTCGATCCTTCGCCAGGAGACACATGAAAAGCACCTCAGGCCTTTCTCCTACGGCGTCATCGACACTATTGCGGATACAGCGCGATTAATGGCCTCCCCGAAGGACAAACGCAGGCAGCAATGGACACTGACTTGCTTCCTCGGATCAAACGGACGAGCTCGGCATGGTGTCGATACGCTTGTCTTCTTGTGAGGATAGAACTTTTCTTGCGGGTGCGGAACCTTCTCACGGAACTGTGCCCGGATTCACAAGCTTTTATCTGTCGTGAGCATTCAACCTGAAGATGACTTCTGGCAGAAAAAGTGGCTGTTGATTACAATCTTTCAGACATCACTCAGCTACCAGACCTCGGCCAGTCAATCCGGTCGCTCCGGCAGGTCAGAAAGCTCCGCCCCGTGCTGAATTCCCGCGCGAGTCGGCAGCTGGTGGTGGGTCCAAATGGATGGGAGCGATGGAAAAGCGCCGACCTTTCAGCGTACAAAATGTTAAGAGAGGAGAGGGAAAGGCGAAAAAACGCTGAACTTCAAATTCTGGCTACAGACAACTCCGCTTCTAACATACGCATCACAGGCATACCGCAAATTTGAGAGCCTGTTTCAGAGCCCCTTCAAGGAATTCGTCTTCACCGTGCTATTAGCTTGTCGAGTCTTTAATGGATTTGTAGAATGACTGCCCCAGACAACCGGTGCTCTAGAGCTGGGGCCCCAAAGCAGGGACGGTTTTCTTCAAATGCGAGGCTCAGACGAGGCTCCTCAGATTTCCTTCGCAGCAGTATAACCACTCAGGGGCGTGCTACAAAGTTGTTACTTCTTAGTTTCAATCGAACACAGTTTGAGTAAAATCCCGCATGTACAACAATATAATCCAGGCGAAGAATGGCGCAGCAGAAAAAGACAAGGATGAGAGGTTGAGAAACACAAAAGCACCAAACTACAATTTTTTTGCATGGCTGTTGTCAAACCGCTGAATATACTGGTGTACGAGATAACACACTCCACGAAAAAAAAGTTATCAAGAACAGAGAACACGTGGACGCTCGGTACGATAGGCGAGTCTTTACATTGCGCCTGAGCAATGGCACGGTAGCGGTCACTGCAGCACCGAGGTGAAATTCAACTTCAAAGGAAAGGAAAAAGAGCAGCAAACGAGACCCAACGCGACGAGGATGACGAGAAAAAAGAAACAACCGAAACAGATTAAACAACTCAAACACAGGAGGAACCGTCCAAGGACTGGAAGCGAACGAGTAAGCCAGATGGCGAAAAACATCGAGAGCCACGGCGACACAAAAAAACAAGCCCACGCAGACATAAAAGAACGGTTCATAACGACGAGGCTAGAACCTGAAACGCCAACTGCGGCATTCTTCACCTAAGTGTCACGAAATCTGCCAAACCCTGACGCTTCCTAACAAGCTACAATGTTAAAGCATCTCGAACGAGTTAACAACCAGTGCGTAGCTCTAGACCCCCTCTTCGGCAATCCTGATGTACCGACTTATACGGCTGTCGGTGAATCCAGCTCCGTTTCTATGGGCCTGTGGAACTTGAAAAATTTGGGCTGCGATTCATTGGGTGTCACTCTGATATTTGTAGTCGAGAGGTCATCTATACCATGGTTAGAGTTCCTGAAGCTCTTCCCCAGCGAAAGAACAGTTCACGATTTACGAGCGGCACTCGCTCGCATTAACTGGTTGCGGTAACCAATGATAAGAAAGTCACAAGGCACCGGCGAATCCTGAAGGGTTTTCTGGTTCCCACCAGTGATCAGCTAAAGTCCGCTATAGGTCTACAACTGGGTGCCCGGTTTCATCGGGACAGAGTGAAGTGGGACGGAAGAAAGGGAAGGCTGTGAGTGGATGGGCAAATGGAAGGAGGTTAACAGAGGTGGAACGTCACGAAAAACCTTTATTTTTTTCCTCGCGTAATGCATTCGTGACGTCACCCAGCACACTCTACAGGTAGCTGACAGGTTTCGTCTCACCGCGAACACTGGGCAAACAGCGCCACGTGCAGTGCGTCATTCAGTTAGCAGTGCCCTTTGGCTTTACAGTGCTTCGCCGCAGTTTAGGGGTTGAATCAAGCAGCAGAACAAAAACGCGAGAGGATGCAGGAGCAACAATGAACAAAAAAAAATCCTTAACGCGGAGCGATAAATTATGCAGCAGAAGCGCGGCAGCCGCTTCAGTCTGCCTGATCGCGAATCGGTAATGCGTCGCCCCCGCTGTGGGCGCCCTGTCTCGTTCCCTGCGCCCCCTGGTTTGCTGCGTGGCTGTTAATTGGATTCGCCGTCGGTTCTCGACGATCTCACGGCGAGAAGCAGATTTTTCGCTTTTTGTCGGTTCTAGCCCTTCCGGTCATTTTTTTCCCCTCTTTTCCAGCTCCGTGCTTCAGCCTTTTGTTCACAGCTCGGTGAGTTCTAATCGTTTAACACGATGCGAAGCCCAACCCAGAGCAGGCAATATTCTTGTCAGGCGGCATGCACTTAAAGTGAAGCGCTTTTACTGCACTTGCATTTCATTGTGTGTTTGTGTGCATTCCGAATCACCTTCGGTACACAGTTAGCGTCTTCTAAGCTGACTGGTCGTAACGAAGGCATCAATTTTATCACCGTAGTTCCTCTTAACAGCTTATTTTCGTGTGATAGGCAAGCCGTCAGAGACCGTTGTGTCCCCCGTGGTCGTGTTATCGTGGCCAATGTAGTTCCTTGGCAGGGACAATTTCGTGGTCCAGAGAGAAGCAAGCTCGACTGTGTGAAACTATCGTTGTTACTTTTGGGAGGCAGAAAATTCAGAAATGTTGAAATAGCGTACACTAGAAAACCAGTTCGAGTTGGTCGACCAAGCGGAAGATCTGCGGAGCCTTTCATTTTTGTTCTTATATGAAATCATTTTCTACGTGCCCTCAGCCTTCACAGGGACGCTAGCAGAACTACAAAGTGGCAAATACAGGTCTCCATGCATAAAGTACTTGAAGCATCTGCAGCCGTGAATGCATTACTTGGCAAGGAAATTAAGAGAACCCAAGTAATTATGCGAATAAAACTAAACAGCACTGCTGTAATTATATACCTCAGTACAAAATAAGGCAACACAAAGGAACGTTAGAAAAGCTTGAAATGAGCCCTGATGACGCTAATTTCTTATTTGCAGTAGCATTAAACAGCGAATTTAGAATATTTTTTACTCTGAGGTGTAAGCCCGAGAATAATTTTAAGGCGTAAGTCTTACTTGCCCTATTAAGCGAAAACCCGTGTTGCCCTATTAAGCTATTGAAGACAGGAGTCTGACTTTTTAATGGCGGGACGTCAAAATATCTTATGTTCGCACGTTCTGTTTCTAACTTTTCGATTTAGGATGCGAAAAGAGTAAAAAGGCAATGGGTAAACAGCGCAGCAATTTTCATCTCGGATGCTCAGGTGCTATATTTATTTGTGCTTTAGGCACAGAGGAGCCTGCAATGACGGCACTTGTTTTACTGAAATCTTCCTTAATAGTCTTCTGTAGAGTGTGGTTGCTTGAACGTTTCCTGCGACTTCAAGGTCGCTATTCGTATTCGCTCATTTTCCCGTACCTCTGCTTGCTTTCTCATTGAGTAAGCGCTTGATTACATGTTTCATCCAGTCTCCGCGCGTTTTGATCGTATTGATGAAAATCTGTCCTCCGTGTGTAATAAAAGGCAGCCGCAGTTCCACTGGGAAAGTGCACAGCTATTTACAGCACTCTTATGCCACTTTCGCACAGCAGGCAACTAGCTTACACTCTGCATATGAAACTTGTCTCGTGGGTTATAGTTCATGCAGTCACTTCTTGCTGCGTCACTATTCAGAGTCTGAGTCTGTGTTGTATGCTGTTCTGTGTTGTCTGTGTTGTATGTACTTTCATAAATAAAATTGCACTGTTGCCTCTTTATGTGAGCATTATTATTAATTATTAGGTGGTTTAATAATAAACAAAAAACGAAAATAAAAATTTGTTGCTAGACGCGGAATCTGCCATCGAAACCTGAATACGTAACTCAGCTGCGGCTAGCGGAATTCAAAGGGATAGGGAGAAGACAGTAACAAAGGACAGCGGATGGAGGGATACATACCGTCTGTTCCAGCTAACTTGAGCAAAGGGTTAAGAAATAAATTATTAGAGACAGGCGAGTGAAACTAGCTGAATATTGATGACAGCCATCTTGCGCACCACGGATAATTTTTTGTTTTGGAATTAATGAATAGTTTAATTAATATTAATTATCCAAGCTAATAAATATTGACTGTAGACAACAAATCGCTTTGAAGAATTGTCGAGCACCTTCAGAAACTCCCATTCCATCATTTACGATGAGGAAACCCTTATTTTAACACTTTCAAAAGCGCTGCGACAGGGAACACCGAGAGAAAGAAAGAAAACGAAGGACAAGCGCTAAAATCACCTGCAGCCTTGACTCGACGACCCCGCAGCAGTGTCAGGCGGATATGTTGGCGGTGGTTTCTCGTCTGCGTCAGCCAGTGGCGCACATGGCGGTGCGAGTTGCCACCGCCAACATATCGGCCTGACACTGCTGCGGGGTCGTCGAGTGAAGGCTGCAGGCGATTAGTTTTCTCGAACCACGCTTGAGAGCAGCACGATCGTGGCGCGCAAGTGCGTTAGTCACGTGGTGATTTTGTATTTCGCGGGTTTTCTTTGGAGCTGGGGAAAAAAAAGATGCACGTAAGGGTTCCCTTATCGTAAATGATGGAATGTGAGTTTCTGAAGGTGCTCGACAATTCTTCAAATGCGATTTGTTGTCTACGGTTAATATTTATTAGTTTAGAAAATTAATCATAATTAAACTATGCATTAATTGCAAAACAAAACAAAATTATACGTGGTGCACAAGATGGCTGTCACAATACGCAACTTGTTTCACTCGCCTGTCTCTAATAATTTATTTTTTAACCCTTGGCTCGAGTTAGCTGGGACACCCGGTATAAGGACTGTACACGAGAGTAATGACACGCCCACCGCGATAGTTCATTGCGGATGGAAACCCAGGCGGCAGCAGCGCACCGTCAACCCAATTCTATCACAAGCCATGGCTCGCAAGCTGGGCGCAGAAAAACAGCTGCCAAAGAAGAACCTAAAATTGCACCTAAAAATGTATATCTCAGATATTAAGACAAATAGCTGGCTCTGTTGGGGCTTTAACACCTTGCAATTGAGCGTGACAAACGAGGCGAGGGCAAAGGAAAAAACACAACGAGAATTCAATGCTTAAATGAGTCATTTGTAGTCACACTTGTCTTCTTTCTTCGCCCTTGTCTCGTGTGTAGGAAGGAACGCCGGGTCACTCGAATAGTTATTTTTACCGGCCAAAAAAAAAAACACATTATTAACAACGTCACGAGATATTTTTTTTATATTAGTTATGAAGTCATCGTCTAGGCCGACCCACCCTTCGAAGACGGCGCATCCCAAGCCGCCATGTTTTTGAACGTATGGGCTTCTTTATGGAAACAGCGCTACCACTCTACATCTATCTACCTTGCATCGCACCGTCCTTTTGTATAGACAGGTCTTAACTGTCTTTATTTTCGTGATGCTCGATGGTGGCCAGTATTCGCGCATAAATGGTTTGGTTTATGTGGGTTTAACGTCCCAAAGCGACTCAGGCTATGAGGGACGCCGTAGTGAAGGGTTCCGGAAATTTCGACCTCCTGGGGTTCTTTAACGTGCACTGACAACGCACAGCACACGGGCCTCTAGAATTTCGCCTCCACCGAAATTCAACCACCGCGGCCGGGATCGAACCCGCGTCTTTTGGGCCGGCAGCCGAGCGCCGTAACCGCTCAGCCACCGCGGCGGCCTTTCGCGCATAAATGGACAGCGGCGCAGCCAGCCTTTGGTGCAACGAAAGGTGCTTAACGAGACGTCCGTTTCGGATATGTAACATGAGAAAGTTGGGAGCAAAATAATTTGGGTACACATTTCGTTTTCTGCTCAAATATATTTTTTGTTTTACACTGGCGTTTCCCTATGTATGCGGGTGTCACTAATGGCTAATAAACAGTCCCCTTCATTCTATTTTGGCTAATTAATGCTATTTTTTTTACTCTTGAGGCTGGTGAGGTTGCAGTGCTTAAAGTACCAAGGTGCAAAAACTAAAATATCATAGAGGCCCAATTTGATCAACCACTTTTTAACATAAACCTTCGTGGCCAATTGCCGTGGCAAAATAACTTGAAACTTCACCTAAGTACAGATAATGCAAGAAGAGCAACACGCCGGGATAGCAAAGGAAACAGCGTCTGGCGTCTTTTTTTTTCTGATGGTAGAGATTCCCATGTGAAAACAATACTTGTGACCAGGGATAAATTCTCGCAATCGTCCGGCACAGCATGAATGCAGATGCAATGAATTGGTTCGATGTTCTTCCACGGACTGCAGGTCAATGACTTGGATCATAACTCACACCTCACGAAAATTTTGCCCAAGTGTGCGCATACTTCCGTACTCTGGTTAAGCACGGTCAGAGCGCTAAACACAAGGAAGATTTTAAAAACTCTGCGCCCGGGCAACAAGCTTCACAGCAGTCTGCAACGACCGAATGAGTACCCGCCTCGGCCGCCGTGACAACGGCGCATTGCAGGTAATTGGCCATGCGTCTTCAAACAGTAGCTGTAGTGGTCTATACAAGGAGCATCGCATATTATCACTTGAACCCATGTTTAATTACAAACTGTTTGTATTGGTAAATAATATTATTAATACTAATACTCCACTACCGCTAAGTTTTTTTGTGTTACCATACCGTAACACAAGACATGCATTAAATAGAAATTTCAATTTGCCTGCCTGTCGCAATGTAGACGGGGACCACTTATAGTTCAACTTCCCGGCGCAAAAGTCTGGAATAAAGTGCCTATTAATGTGAAGCTTGCAAAAAACTTTAAGGTGTGCTGCAAGTTTTTCTTTATCAACAACCAGGAAGGGCACTGACCTCCGCTTTTTTTTTAAAGGTTTGCTGACCTTTATGAACTATTCTTTCCTGTTTCTTATCGCTCAGGGTTTTTTTTTTTAAGTGTTACTTCAAGTGCGGATTTTTGTTCCAAGCCATTCTTTGTTACTGTTAATGTTTATTTTGTTCTTGTTTTTTCACTTTTTGCTCAGTACGGCTGTCTGGTGTATTTTATTTTATGTTTGTACTGGACTGTTTTACTAGCCTCACGGCTATCGGTCCACATATTTTTTATGTAATGCCTCGCACTTTCAAAATAATGCTTTGACTTTGAAAAGTCCACTGTGGCACTCATCACACACAATCTCCCCAGAGAGCACGCCCCCCCCCCCCCCCACGCCCCCCCCCCCCCCCACCCCCCCCTCGGGTGTTGAGCTTGAGAGGAGGGTGCCGTCTACGTTGCGCAGACTCCAGAATGTCCTCGAGTGTCGCTCCCACGGTTTGCAGGTGTTCCTCACCAGTGCAAGGCCCAGGCTACGCACAAAGACACGCGAGCAAGGAAACCGCTCGCCGTCAACTTCTGCTTTGAACACAAATGGTGCGGTCAGACATGATGACTGCACCCAGCTGACCCCGGGTCGTCTCGGGGAGGTCAACTACGGCTGGCCTTGAGTGCTGCGTCGGCACTGGTGGCACATTCATGGTTGCTGATGTGACTGGGCACGTGATACATTGGACTGTACTACATAATGGGGCCTGTTTTCAATAAAACTTCAGTTGGTAGCTCAATGCTTGCCCCGTGTTCTCGTGTCTCTCTTTCATCCTTGTTGCTTCGCGCTGCCGCTTTCTATGATGATTCGCCAACTAACCAGCGCCAAGATATTAATGGGCAGCTGTCTTCGTCATGTACGCATGAGGATGCACTGGCAGAGCGGCGCTGGCTGCTTTCAGGGGAGGGTTGCTGTCGCCGCTGCCGTGGCTAAGCCGGGAGTTGACCCCGCGTCGCCTTTACTGACTCGTCGGCAGCCCGTGGGAGAGACTGCGGCAGCCGCGCCGGATGACGAAGGCGAAACGTAACACTAGTTCCGTTTCCAGGGGTGAAATGACGTTTAAGCCGTTACGTTTGCGTCCGTGTCTGTCTCCATGTGTGTCTGTGTGTCAGATTTTAACGGTTCAGAAAAAGACCTTTGCTTCGGCTATTTCTGATCATCATAACGAGGAGGAGGAGGAGGGTCTTTAATGGAATAGGATTATGATCATCATAAATTCACTCCTGAAGACAAGGGAACTTTTTAGATGGTAGATAAAACACCAAATCAACAATTGAACAACGCAAAATGGCTACTAGGCTTCCCTCGAGTTGTATCAGAAGAGCGAGAACAATGCATCATATTTCCGTATCGCTAACAGGTTCTGTTCCACAGGTGGTTTACAGCATAAGATCACACACCACCACACCACACGTATTTTTTTCCTTGCTAACCCTGTCACGATGCATCATCGGAAAACTATTAAGCGATGCGATCTGAACAACCTGTTTCCGAGTGCTCACTGCGCATGATTTTCAGATATCAAAATATCCGATGGATTAAATTAGAGGCTTTGTATGCTATGAAGTTCACTGCAGATTGACGACACTTCAACCCATTACCTTGGCGAATAAGTGGCATGTCTGTGCTCTTTATTTGTGGGGCGGAAGCATCTATGCAATACAGCCTTATTATATTTCGTTTACTTGGTCTGTAATTTCAGAACGCCGTCACTTACGGGCCTATGTTTCAGCGAAAATGATAGATCTGAGTAGTAGTTGTGGTGGCTATCTTGTACACACAAAAAAAGCAGAAATGGCCGTGGGCACTGTAAAAGGCTGAAAAATTAGGGGGCCGGACAGAGGCAACGTGTGGACGGCTCCATGGATAATGTAAAGCGTCGTTTAAAGACTTCAAAAGGATGAGTGACAGATAGGAACGAAGGCAGAGGTTTCGGCAAATATAGGCCCTGGGCGCCCTGCAAAGTGCTTCCTTTGCTACAAAGGCATGAAAAGGGCACCGTTGTGCATACCTGGTAGTACATACGGTAGGCAGGTATACGTACAGTGCTTGGCCTTTTCCTATCCTAGTCCACTGCCCTATGGAAATCTGGAAGAGTTATGGGGGCAGTTTTATGGCAAAGCATTCGCAATGTGCGGCTGTCGTGCTGTTATCACCGAAACGCGCATGCACACCTGAACACTGAAGCACTCTTAGTGGTACACTAGCCAATCCTGCCACAACCACGTGTAAAGTCCAATGAAAATTAATTGTACCTGTTAAACGAGCGAGATGCAAATTTGGTCAGAGTTCGATCGTTCACTTGCGTAACAGCTCTTTCGCTTGCCACATCACTTTCTGCTGTATGTGGTGCCACGCGAATCAAGCGTACTCAGCAAATTATAAAAGCGAGAAACGTGCAACCAACCTTGCCTCTTCGAGAAATAGGGCGCTGCAAACCACACGAGACAAGACAGGACGACGATACAGGCGGCAAATTCCAACTTCCAATTGGTATAGAGCGACTGCTCCAGTTAAGCGGTGGTCCCGGGTTCGAACCCCGCACCAGGACGAGTTTTTCTTTAACTACGAAGTTTCCGAAAAAGCTGTATAGCTTTCCTCTGTAGCCGTTTGGCTGCGCTCAGGTGGATGTAAGTGAGTGATGTTTTTTCGGCGCTACTGTTGTCCTTTCTCGAGCAATATGAACCATCTAGCCCAAATATAAGTTCTACTAAAGAGCAATTACTCCCTTATTATAATAAGACATTGAAAAAGCACAGTGCGCTTAAGAGACGAACACAGAGGGAGAACAAACACGACACAGGTTCTTTGGTTTGGTTTGAATAACGCGCTACACACTAGCAAAACGACACCGGAACGAAGGACACAGGACAAGTGCGCACTAACAACTAAAATTTTATTCTGGTACGAGGGTACATAAATACATTCCACGAAAATGCTGAGACAGTCAATTCATTGCCAACGACTGTGTCGCACGCACCTTCATTTTTTGATTAGATGCACCTCCTCACTTGATAACACCGAGGGTGTGCTTACGCACTTTTCTCCGGCCTCCAATATCTCAAAGGCTTCTTTTATTTACCTTTCTTTCTTTTCCTTTGCCCGACCTAAAATTGCTGTCTGATCAAAGTACGGTGAACATTTGTGATTTGCGTAATGGGGGACGAGGTTTCCAGGATTCGTTATTTTTCTTAAGTTATTACTGTGCTCTTTCAACCTGGTGTTTAAACATCTGCCTGATTGACTATGTAGCTCATGCCACATGACAGGGGAATTTTGTACACTATACCGGTGGCACATTCTACGAACTTTTCTTGGTGTGCGATACCACAAGTATTAGCCAATTTTTTCTTCGACTTATTCATTTCTTGACAAAGGCTCACTAATTTTCTGGGTGCGGTAAACACCACGGGAAAACCATATCTGTCTGCTACTTTCTTTAATCCGTGCGAAACATTATGTGCATAAGGGATGACAACAACACCAGCACCCTGCTCTGCATGCTTTTTCTGTGATATTTTTCTCTGCTTTTGTAGATTCTTTTCAGCCACTGATGTAATTAGCGCGTCAGGGTACCCACTCATCCTTAGCCTACCAATTTGCTTCTTGATGCGACGCTCTACCTGATGGGAACACGATTTCTTAAGACACTGCGCCAAACTGTTACTTGCTACACTTCTTTTCACCAATTTAGAGTGCGCGGTTCTTTCTCTTCGATTCTTGACAAACCCTGGCATCCGTTCAGCCGACTCGCTGATGCTCACGACGTAGTGGCTCTTGTTTCAATGACGACAGAAGTGAATGTAAGAACTTGTAATAGAAGGGCTGTTATTCCTAACCCGGCATTTGCATCACCCGGTCTTGGTGAAATGGGACACCGTTCCTCGTATATGTGCAGTATGTGAGGGGTGCAGTATGAGTGAAAATGGAAGTGCAAAACAAGCCAGTTTTTGGAGAATGTTTCGAAAAGACCCAAGTGAGTTTTCCGGAAAGGTCTCAAATGAGGCTGATAATAGAAAGATGAAACTACGGCTCGCTTTTCTCTCGCAGCTACGCAGTAGCCTCACGCAATGCACATTTACGCACTCCGCAGTTACGCAATGAGGCGTGCATATTGCGCAGAGCTGTTGCCTCCAAGTGATCGTCAGCAGCACGCTGACGCCGTGGACACGTCGCGAAGAGAATCCATGATGTAGTGCGTCCCCTTCCGTGAGAATGCAATGGCCAGAATGACCATTTGTGATGGAAGAGCGCACAACAACGGGGCAAGAGACAAGAGGTGGTCCCGTTCTTATGCGCCGTTCCGTCAAAATTAGGCAACCAACATTCCCAAGCTTATGTCCGGCCCAGAATGCACCGGGAATCAAGCTGTGTGAAGAGTATTAACTAAGCAAGAAAAAAACGCGCGTATATTTCAGGAGCGCTCACTTCGATGTTTCAATTTGCCGGCTGATCGGGGATGCACTGACGACGGCAGAGTTCCTTGCATACAGAGCGGGCCCATCAGGTTCACCCTTGGAACGCACGCTGACCTACCTTAGAAGGCTGAAGTTATCTTCAGGGAAGCCGCAAAGACAATGGCACCTCTTTTCCTTCCGAGTAATTTCTAGAATCGCTATGGCTCATTTTCCTTCGAGCGCTGATGAATGTTTCGATTCTCAACTCAGAGTTGTGCCGCCATAGGAGCACCCGGAACGGATTGAGAAATTCAAACAACGGCGCCATTTCCAAGTTATTCCATGATGTGCTCCTGTGATTGCAAGACCGCTTTATTTCTCAGAAGACAGCGCACTCACTGCAGAGTGCGCTAGGTATTACGTGCGCCGTTCCCGGCAAGATTGGAGGCAATCCGCCTTTTCGTTTCCCTCTGCTGCCATCTGCCGTGTGACGTGGAAAACCAATCGATTGGGTCCTTCTTTAATATCTTCATTTTTGACGTATGATGCATGAATAAATATTCTGTAGCAGGGGATCAGAATGATCACACATTGTCAAGCGACCCTAACGACGACCGCTTCCCGATTGAAAAAATCGTTTGCTCAAATTGCCCAAACGCTTGTTCCCTATTAGTACGGAATGCAGCGGACTGTGCACGTGTGTTTGAGAGAGGGAAAAACTTAATGCAAGAGCAGAGCCGCATGAAGTGAGCCCAACAGCCGTGTTGGTGTGAAGGTACTCCGATGGTGCAGATTGCCCCTTTTGGGTTCGCAGTTAATTTAGCGTCATCTTCATATCAAAGCTTGACATTTACGTGGGGCTTTCTTTTGAGAAATAACACGGTCTTGCAATCACAGCAGCACATCATGGAATAACTTGTAAATGGCACCATTGTTTGAATTTCCCAATCCGTTCCTGGTGCTCCTAAGGCGGCAGAACTTTGAGATGAGAATCAAAAAAATCATCAGCGCTCGAAAAAAATGAGCCATAGCGTTTCTAGAAATTACTCGGAAGGAAAAGAGGTGCCATTGTCTTTGCGAGTTCCCCGAAGAAAACTTCAGCCTTCTAAGGTAGGTCAGGAAGTTTAGCTTTATGATTTATCGAAAAAAAGATTCAAAGAAAGTGGAGCTTGTCGTGCCTGCTTGTAAAGTGTCTGGATACTTGTAGCGTCCTAGCCTCCAGGAAGTTCATGTAACTCACGTTATTGATAGTGCGGTTTCCTACGCTACGCACACACTAAGGCCTCTCTTTTTTTTTACCACTGTTTTACACTTGAGCAGCAGTTTTCTCACTTCTTTTAACCTACTCTCGTATTCCTAGCTTTCGCATAAATACCGAGTCGAACGTTGGGGACCAACCAATATAACGACGTCATGGGCTCTATTACGAATTTAACGTGTGAGAATAAAACAGAAAGTTACTTTAACATGATCATCCTGTTTTTGTCTTTCATAAAACTGTTTTTCAGTACAGACTGACGCTCTCCGCAGTGCTTTGTGGCTGCCAACCCCTCCGAAAACGTAAACAAGGCGGGCTCTGTTTATACCTGATCCGCGTTACGTTCAATGGGGAATGTAGGCAGATTACGAAAAGCATACTGCATAGCCCGCAGTGAAATTAACAATGAGCTCACATGCTCCGTTGGCAGCCGGGATTGTACGCAGACAATGCGCCTTATAAGGCCTTCTGGGAAGCTACGCACCTGCCTGGCTAAATAAACAAAATCAATAAAACGTTAAATGAACAAAGATCTACCATCCGTTTTTTATGCTGACGACTGCATCATCAATGATAGAATTTCGAATTCAGCCGATCATCTCGCTCTACAGAAAGATCTAAGCCATTTAACAAGCTAGTACTCTATGCGGCTAATGACAGTTAACGCTGATAAATGTAAATTATCAACTTTCAGCAGTACGCCAGCCACCAAATTCCACTTTCACCAACACGCTAAACCATCAGCAAGTCACAACGGCGTCTTCATAGAAAACATCATGTCATTCACATTACTACAAACCTTTCCTGGTCGACACACGCAAATAAAATCACAGCGAAGGCTTCACGAACTCCCGGATACTTAAGACTTAATCTTCATGGCGCACCATCTGACAGTCGAAAACTAGCTTGCCAGAGGTTTGCCCGACCACAGCTAGAGTTTTCATCGCCCGTCGGGTCACCTCACCAAGCTAATCTAACACACTGCCTCATTTGGAACCATTGTGCGCGCGTCATCGCTGCGATTACAACCGTCATTCCAGGGTGACTGAAATCAAGTTATCACTGTCACTTGCATCTTTAAAATCGCGTCGTACACCCGCGCTATTTACCTTATTTCATAAAGTGGCTTTCGGTCTCCACGGACACACACTGCCTTTGTCACGGCCATGCTGTACTTAGAAGCGTCAGGGTTCGGGCTAGTGGGTAATCAGCATGAGGATTCATAGCGCACAGAATACACAGGACACAACACAAGCGCTTGTGTTGTGTCCTGTGTATTCTGTGCGCTATGAATCCTCATACCATGCTGTACATTGCACTGTCTCCACAGTGACTGCAGCCTCACGCGTATTTTTGGTCCTACTAAGGCGCTTCACATGTCTGCCCTCCCACGTGCGATAAGCCATTGGAACCGCCTTCCTAAGGACGTCACTGACAACGGAGATTCTGCTACGTTTCCAGATACGTTAATCAGTACTATAGTTGTTGTATGTACTTTACCGAAAATCACTTTTTGCTGCTGTGTAATATGTTGGAAATTGTGCTCTTGGTGATTTCAGTGAAAAGCCATGTTCTGTTTCCATGTTGCCACAATCTAAACTTTTGTAACAATTTTCAAATGCAAGTGTATTCTGTTTAGCACTTCTCGCTACCTATTGTATAGTGTTTTTATTTATTCGTTGTTTTAGCTCTATTGTTTTCAGACTTCATGCCTATGTCCCACTCGCACAATACTCCCATATAAGAAGGAGCCCGTGAGTTACTTGAGTAAAAACACCAAGTGCATGGTCATTACCTCTGGTAAATAAAGATGTAAATTTGGTTTTGTTTGGTTTATCGGGGCATAAAAGAGTTTATGAACCTAACCTTGGTGGCGCGTTTTCTTCTCTACAGTTATGCGGAAGACACTACTGCGCATGAATCACCATGTGATATTCGCCTACGACCGCTGAATAATTTATAATCGAATTTTTTTCTGTCATGCTGTTTCGGTTTCACCAGCTTAACGATGGCTGGGACGTCAAAGAGTGCTTTTTTGTCACGTGAAGCATGGAAAAACGTCCATATAATCGCTGCTTCGTCGTCTTAATTTACTGCAGTGCTGAAACCAGCCTTCCTCAGGAGTCGGAATGACAATTATATTGCAGTTTATTCATGTCTCACGTGACCTGTAAGGACACCTTGACGTCACAGTCCTCATTCGGCTGTTGAAATCGAAACAGCACGAGAAAGAAATGTGATTATAAATTGTTTAGCAGCCGTAGGAGAGCACCAGGTTGTAATCCATGCATAATAACGCCTTACGCATCACTGCAAACAAGAAAGCACGCACAGAAAAGTTAGGTGTCCACATTCCTTTCCGACACGCGGTGCCGGCTACGCCGAGGGCTTCTAGACCGAAGGAGCTGCACACGCTGTGGCGTGAAGCAAAGAGCAGTCTCCCAGAAGCCAGATAGGAAAAAAAAATTCCGCACTGATAATACAAAGGCAAAAAAAGAACAAAAAGACACACCTGCAGAGAGCATGAAAGCAGTTCAGGCAAAGTCTTTCTTTTTTACTGATGCACTTTATAATCTGTGCTGCGCTTTCGAGCGATATCGCTTGTTCCAGATAACGAAAAAAGGTAAACCCACCATCTATAATTTTGTTCAATATTTTCTCTGTCCCGTGCGCTACAAGGAATGTTCGTTTTCTGCTTAAATGTTTTTTTGCCTTGGATGTATTAGAAGAGGGAAAATTTTTTCTGAAGTCAGGCGACATTAGCGCCCATCGACCTGTTACAGTCATTTGTCTATACTTGTTACCTTCGGAGCGACTGAGTAGCACGCTATCTGTCGGCCATTACGCGAAGCTGGACCTCTGGTGATCACTTACCGCAGACTGGCATTTTGCGCAGTGCGCCAGCCAACTCGTCAATAAAAAAAAAAAGAGAAAATGGTTCATCTTTGCAATGTATATCTTGGGACAAAAACAAGGATAAGATCCAGTCTTACAGGCTCAGAAAAGCATAATCTGGACCAGGAACCCGTCGAGTTGCACCGCATGGTGTAGCGTGAATAAAAATTAAGAAAATACAGCATAACACAAGAGTATTCCAAACGAGATTGTCACAAGGGGTGATAGTTGCAAACCTTGTTCCAGAAATGAATACGTGTATAGCATAAACTAAATAATTTCAGAACAGGGTGCTGGAAATGAGCCACTTGGTTCTGGAGCAGATTTGTATGAGCGGAAAGAAGTCGACTGCACAGAAAGGAGACATGAGACGGGGGCGTGTCGTGTTTCTTATTTATTTTTTACGTCGTGATGCGCTTTCGGCTCCAGCCCATCTGTGGTGTAAGAATTTTTTTTGTTGCAAAGTTATGGTTGGAAAGACAAGCCGGAAATGAAGGGCCCAATAGAAATCTGTGATTGCAATAGAAAACGGGGGAACATTAATAAATTTACCTCTATGCAAACACCTTTTAAGGTGTTCCTAGCCCTATAAGTTCCTGAAGCGTAACGTTATTTAGGGATACGATATTTATTGAGAACTTGAGGCATAAACTGTAAAGACGCCTCAAAAACATCTGCTTCGGTAATAGGTGTGAGCAGGCGTCTGTGTTTTACAGCAGCAGCCGTGTCACACGTATAAGGGAGTTTATAAGGACGAAACGGCCTCACATTCCCCGTCTTAGTTTCTAATGTTTTGAAAAAACATAACAAACCATCTGAGCTAACTTAGTATACAGATAAGCAAATCAGACTCTGGAAGCCAGCACAAGAAAAATGAAAATTGGTTTTCGGGGAAAGGAAATGGCGCAGTATCTGTGTCACATATCCGCAAGGGAAGGGATAAAGGAGGGACTGAGAGAAGAAAGGAAGAAAGAGGTGCCGTAGTGGAGGGCTCCGGAATAATTTCGGCCACCTGGGGATCTTTAACGTGCACTGACATCGCACAGCACACGGGCGCCTTAGCGTTTCACCTCCATCGAAACTCGGCTTCCGCGGTTGGGTTCGAACCCGGGTACTCCGGATCAGTAACTGAGTGCCCTAACCACTGAGACACTGCGGCGGGTACACAAAAAAGTATATCGAATTTTCTTTTATTAAATAACAAAGCACAGCTCTGAACTGGCTCTTATTTGTATTATTCTCGTCTATTTTTTTCCTCTACAGTGAGGGCTGACACATTGTAGAGGAGGCCGACTTAAACATTTGCCGGAGATAAAAAAAAGCAGGAGGAGCAGATCTGTAGGCGGGACATATCGATAAATTTCCAATATATGATAAAAGACCTACCGTCACGCAACGGTAACAACAACAAAAAAAACCTTACCGACAGCCAATCCATCATTCCGGGCGTGAACCTTTTTGCTGCTGATGTTTCATATTAAAAACAAGAACGCCTGTCGTCAGAGCCGGTCAGAAAAATATTCCTCGCTTCATTTACGCCGACTTCCAGCCCGGAAGATGAAAACGCGGCTTTTGCGAAAATCTACTTAAAAGAGCGACATTTCCCAAAGGAAACGTAGATGGAGCCGATTCAAAATGGACGGGTACGAACCCTCTTCGCGTGAGCATCGTGCCAGATCATCTCATTTTTGTCTGGAGAAGGTAATTTTTTTTCCAATTCTGCCTTAGTTTGCTCAGCTTGTTCTCTTAATTTCGATGTTGCTAAGAACTGAGTACACGTCTGCTGAATGTCCGTGGCCACTTTGCACATGGAACACGGGTTGTGCCTAGTTTCCATGGGGTTAAAACGAGAGTGACACTAGGACAGAAGCTGATGTACACGAAAGCAGTGGATTGAAGATAATTTAAAGCCAGCCAGCCTGCACTATATAATTGGTGAGCGCCGCATTAGGTTGCATTGTGCTTCGGTGGAAACTACGTGACGCCGCATTTTTAATCGGATCCAGGGAGATTAAACCGCTCTAAGGCTATTGCGAGCAATTTACGAAGGAAAAATGAAGCAGCTTTAAATCATGGCTTCATTAGTTCCGCAGCACTGGTCGTCGAGACGAATCAACGCATAATTATGAGAAAAGTGAGAATCGAGACATAGCACGAAAGAAAAAAAAGGGGGGGGGGGGGGGCGGCACCGTAAGGTAGTGGAGAGAGCAGGCGCACAACAGGTTCTCATTGGTTGCCTCGCTAAGCCTCTCGATCAGTTTAGTTGTGCCTGCGTGGGTGCTAGTGCGGAGGTAATTAAATACTCTCCCTGGCAAATTTTTTCTACCGTTTTTTTTTTATTTTCCGCGACAGCTTATACAGCTTGATCGGTCGAAAAGCAGTCGGCGTGGTAGTCGGCACCGCGTGCCGGAAATAATCGGGGGCTGCGCAAAAAAAATCTTATCATGGTTGTAGTGTGGAGCGTTGTGTCCGTCTCGAGAAGAAGACCCCGGGCGCGCCCAAGTCTGAATTCGACGGCTACGCGGTCAGATCTCGGCGCTGCACCACCTCGGTTTGCCGGCGGCTCCACTCCGTCCTGGCTGAACGAGTTCTCTTGATAAATTTGTGGACACCTGCGGCTTGTGCCTAGGGTGCTCCATCCACATGGGAATTCGTGAATCCAGTGACTGATGGTTGAATGATGTGTGATAGGCTATGGCGAGTTAATGAAGTCATTGTAAATAACTTATACATAAACAAATAAAAAATAGAGAAAAGGGGTTCAAATTAAGGTGTCGAAATCCTGAGAATGGAAAGCCAGTGCTTGATTATGATAATTAAGAAAATTTAGAGTGCGTAATTGATCAATCAGTTAATTGAAACAATTGAAAAATAAATGGAGAATTCGTTCAAAGGCGTCAAACTCGCTGAGAGTGGAAAGCCTAAGCCACTACGCTTTCGCGGCATGCCCTTAGGGCGGAGAATAAGTGTCCTCCCCAATTTTTGATTTGTCGCTCGCTCTCGCTTTGGTTCTGGCTTTGCTGTGGCTGTGAAACGAAAGACGAGAAACGCCTCACTCGCCCGAAATGGCTTCGCTGTCGAGATCTGAGCAGCGGTTCACGTTACTCGAAGACCGAAATCTAAACTTGCTCCCTTCTTTCCATGTGCCTGTCGTACACGCTCTGCTAGAACAGTGTGAGACTTGCTTCTAGTCAGACGTGCGTCTAGTTTGCCGGGACCTTGGCATCACAAAGAGTATGTTGGGGTAAAGAAAGGAAATAAAAATAAATAGGCCACTGCCTGCACGACTGTGCATAACAGGCTTCATTCGATGGTAAAATAAATGAGCCGGACACAAGGAAAGAAAGTTTGGCTCGCCCGCATGAAGAAAATGGGAGAATAAATTGGAGGGGAGACTTCAGCTCCGCCTTAAGGGTATGACGCGATAGAGTAATGGGTTGATTCTCATATATGCATAATTGGTAATTCTCTACTTTACATTCATAGATCCTTGGGAGTGTCCCTACCCCTCCTGGCGCATTGGTGCAGCGATTAAGCGGTGCACCACTGTCCTTCGATGGCAGGTGCCGGCACCCGTGGGGCCTGTGCGACCCAGGTTGATCTTCCCGAGTGGCCAGTGATTAATTTAACTGCCACCTGCCACGGTGGGCAGGTTGTGATGACGTCGCAACGTCACGTGACTTAGGTCTCGCACCTGCCTCCTAGCTTCTTCTCTGGGGACCACCTGCCACAGTCATGCTCGTGATTTTTCGCTCGCAACGCCGACGCTGGATTTTCTGGACAACGGGGTCTTTAACGACCTCACGTTAAAAAGAGGGCAGGAGATACTGACGACTGACGACACCACCGCCAGGGCGGCGGGCGCGGGCAGACTCGGCGTCTCTCCACCGGGGTAGCCGTACGGGTTAAGAATTTTCTGAGGGTTGATGAGAAGGCCGCACAGGGCACCGAATTAGCTCACCGATGCGAACGAGGACCTTGAAGCAACGTGTCACACCGTCCCTTCTTTGAATCACACAAACTGTGCGGAGGTGTAGAATATAGCTCGATACTATTGCTGTGCTGCCTACAGTTGAAGGTTTGGTCGTGATTTTAGTGTGCTGTGATACAAAGTAACATCAGCTACTCCTTCTACCAATGCTTCCACAGCTGTCGAAGAAGGGCGTTTCGAAGACGAGTCCGGTGCCGTACACCGCAAGGAGCCGACATAGGCAGCTGTTTCTCAAAGCTCGCTGGGACGCTGCTCTTTGCGACGAAACAGTGCCGTTTTCTTGTTTGGCGCAAATGTGCTTCAGTCGGTCCCACGCGTGACTGCCTCAAAAGGTGCACTGCCTGTCAGGCAGTGTTCGCACAGAGACGCATCCGCTTTCTGCAGACGCCGAATATGGTGTTGAGGTGATGCGCTTGTCTCGTTGTAGCCTGACGGTCGTACTGGCCCGTGTGGTGTGAGATGCTGGTGAAGTGTCGAAGCCGATGGTCGACCACGCGTCGCAGAGCATGGCGAGATGACGTCTGGAATACTGACCGCGTTTCGGCCTTGCAGGAACTGGGCCAATTGCGAGCGAGGGGTCCTTGCTTAAGTGCCTTGAAGCAGGAGCTGTATGCCGTGCCGTTTCTCCTCTCCGTGAGGCCGGCACGAAAGTCTTGCGCTGAGTGACCTCGCAAAGTACGCAGCAGGCTGCCCTGAAGGCGACGGTTCTGCAGACAACCGCAGAGCAGCCTGACGTTGGTGGGGACCGCGGAGGGGCTCCGTGCTAGTTGTCGATATACGATGACGCGGCAGTGCAGGATCATGCGCGGGCATCTTCCTTTCCTCCTCGATTTGCAGAAAGCTCCGCATACTCTCGGCCTGCTCTGCCCCCGACTCTTTTTCAAGCGCCAACCACGGCCGTCTTCTCCCCCATACGCTCACGGTATCCGGCTGCGAGCTATTATAGCTGGCAGCCAGCGTAGGGGGACATGATGTGGGGCGACTGTGTACTCAGAAGGCACCGCTTCAAGACAGCTCGTCTTGAGTTTGATCTGCGTGTAAAGGTGCGAAAGTGCACTTACCTGACGGGTGCTCCAGAGGGGAGCGATGGCGAGAAGGCTGTTGAGTCGATTAACCCGTCGTTGTGGCCAAACGTCTCGATCAGCATGCTCAGTGCCCTCTTGGAGCTCGGGTCTATTCAACGATGCGCTTGGCCGGTGCACTCAGGCACGTTCGCAGATAATTGCACTGTTTTATATGTTAATCAAGTCGGCATTATTAGGGATCATCGCTTCAAAATGCCCCCAGAATCGCTGCCAGTCGCGGAGAACAGGAATGGGATGACTTTCTGTAGGACAAAAAAATAATTAGAACCGGGGCTAGTTGTTGAGCTATCATGACGGATGCACAACGGGTGGAAGGAACAAACACAATCTGGACGAAGCGCTAATTTCAAGTTTATTTTTGGAAAGAATCGCAATACGGGCACAACTCTGCGTTATGTGAAGTACAGAGAAGAATGAAACTGCAAAAAGAGGAACCCACACATACATGTGTAAAAACAAAAAACATATAACACATGCGCATAATTGAAGTGTAGCGTTATGCTCTGACGCGCTGCTGCTGACGAGCGAAATTTCGCATTCACGCTGGGTCTGCTTTTGGAGGGTTACAATGAATAGTTTTTCGTGCGAGCAATGTGTTAACACCAAGGTGTAAGAGTGTATTCTTACACCATGGTTGGCACTCTGCCATGCTGTGTGTTCTGGATGCGTGAGGAGACCGTCCGTCTTGTGTTCGGCCCCCCACTGCGCCGTGTTCAAATCCTGACGCTCAGCCTCTGCTGCATCCATATGGCCCTCACACAACTAAGCCGAAGTCATAAATGCTGCAGCGGCTTCTGCGCAAGCACACAGACCGCGGCGCCGAGCAGCGATTTCAGGGTATTTTTTGCACGTGTTTCACCCCACCTGATGACTGCGAAGTTAGCGAGAGGCACGGGGAGATCACGTGATCACGGACTCTGGACGGTCACGACGATGGCCGGTACTACGCGGAGGCTGGGAGCCTGCCCTTTAAAAGCCAGCCCTGTAAAAACTTGTTCTAATAGCTTTTTTTCTCCGTAAACAAGAAGCACTTCTTAATTAAGCTATGTCGTGGGGAGTAGGAATAATAGGGCAAGAGGTACAGGAACAAATGATCAGAAAACGTTATTATTAACTGAAAAGTTAATTAAACCAAAAACGTTTTCAACGGCAACTGAAGTAACCATGCTAGCTCCTACCAGAAACGTGTCGCCAACACAGCCGTTGAAACTTCGAACTAAACATCCTTCATCTCGGCACACCGTCACACTGGCCACTGCGGATGTCTCGCTAGCTGGATTGAAACTTCAGGCCGCAACCGCAGTCGACTTTTACAGATCTCGGGAGCCCCTAAAGTTAGTGACACACTAAGCAGCACGCATCGGCCACCCGCTTCCTTTCTCGCGACTTTCCTTTTGACGTTTAGGAGAGCAGAAAGTTGGGCTAGTTGGTTGAAATGCATACTGAAGAAGTTGGCGCGGAAAAACGAGGACAAGCGAGACTAACAAAGACGAGTCCTCGTTTTTCCGCGCCAACTTCTTCAGTATGCATTCCTTTTGACGTCTTCTGCGCTCTTCCAAAAATTACCCTGAACCGCCTTGCTCTCTCTCCCACCCGGCTCTGCATCTAGCCGTATTTCTCAAGAGATTGCGCGGCGATGTCCAAATGCCAGCGGCATAACATGTTCCACTGTGCACAGCGCCGACCACCGCAGTGAACGGCCAGTGGGATACTCGTTTTTGCGGCAGAATTTTGCCTGCGCAGTGGAGTGACGTCAAACTGAAGCCCCCATTTCTTCTCTTTATTACATCCGCTCGGTATCCATGCATCCCCAAGACGAGCTACCGAAGAAAAAAAATAAGATTAGGCGCACAGATGATCAAACTCCCTGCAACCCTCCTGTCTTTGTAGCCGCTGAAACATGAGCACAGTCAGAGGTTATCGTGAGTCTACTACGTACTTTTTATCCTTTTTTTCCCACTGTCAGAAAAAGTAAAGAAAATTAAGAAATCGGGGAAACACAAATGGGTTTATGGGGGTTTAACTTCCCAAAGCGACTCAGGCTATGAGGGACGCCGTAGCGAAGGCCTCCGGAAATTTCGATCACCTGGAGTTCTTTAACGTGCACTGACATCGCACAGTACACGGACTTCCAGCATATGGCCTCCATCAAAATGCGACTGCTGCGGCCGGGATCGAACCCGCATCTTTCGGGTCAGCAGCCGAGTGCCATAACCACTGAGCCAGCTAGCGCGGCTCAGTGGCTATGGCACCTGTCTAAACACAAATAACTACCGTGAAAACATTTGCAACATGGCTGCAGCTTGACAAGACATGGCGAGGCAACATCTAGACCCTCCGTAATCTCGTGTGTGTTGCTTTAATTTTTGCCCTGAGAAAGTCAGTTGTTTTGCGATATGTGTATCGAGCTTTATGCCATGATAACGTAAACAACGAAGTGACAAAAAAAGGAGCTGGAATGAAAGTAGGAAGCAATCAAGCAAATGCCGTGTGAAATCAGTAAAAAAGAGTAAAGCTGAGCATCAAAGCAGTGAAAATGAAAAGGAATGAAAACGGAGTAAAAAGCAAGAAAGGTTGAGATTGCATGCGCTACCCGAGCGTCAGGCACGAGTCGATGCACCGCACCCGAGCCAATTAGGAACATGAGGATGCGGCTTAAAACGGTTCGGCAGCGTCGGGGGACGCCTGGCCGGGTTTTGTCGCAGCAGGCCACGTGCGCGACAGACGGGGAGAGGAAGGAGCACGCTCTTGTTCTGCCAGCTGACGTCCCACTCTGCGGCCGCGCTCCCGAATCGAGCTGAGAAAAATTTTAGGCACCGGTGTTTTGGCGGCAACGTACAGGCAAGGTCTCAGGAAAGAGAGATAAGGCGAGGGTGCACGACCCCGCTCGCCGCACCATGTATACGGCCACGCTCATGTTTCAGATGCTTCACGACTACCAGAAAACCATGTGTCCGTTCAGCAGATCGACGAGGCGGAAACAAAGCTCAGGCTGCAAAATTCACTTATCTTCCCTTACGTGAAAGACAGCAAGACATTAGATGCTAGCCGCCTCATACAGGACTATAATTTCATTGTGCGGACACCGGAAGGCACTAGACACAAACAAACAGAATACGAGCATCTAGAGCTGCAAAGGCCAGAGGATGCGTGAATGCACGAACTCCTCGCGCCTCCAGCACGTGCGCCCTGTACACCGCATAATATCAAGAAGCTTAGTTTGGTGCATCGACACCGCAGGGGGACGCATACATCCGCCAAGAGAGGCTGGCCTTAGGTGCGTGTACGGCGCCAGCCAACACATACAAAACTGTTCCGAAACCGTTTTCGTAAGCTCTTCTCACTTTTTTTTAGTCGCTTCTTTTGTCCCTAAGAGGGTGACGCCCCCTATAATTGACCAGGGTTATGCAAAGACAACACTTTCCGGGTCTAAGCATCGGAAGACAGCGGAACGAGCCGAGCAGAAATGTGTTATTTCTGGATAGGGCAGCTCACTCGACACGAGCCAAGCGTTGAACCACGATTCCACCCAAATGTTTTACTTCCTTGCAAAGCACTGGAAAAATTCATCATCCCTAAATGTTCCGAGACGCCGGAATTCTTACAATCAACCCACTATGTCTACATACAGACACTATCTGGAGTTCAAAATCTGATCTTGACAAGCTTCAGTAAAAGTCGGGTCACATAACGTAACTACATCACATAACGCAACGTCAATACGGAGGCGATCGTTTTCGTTGGGGCCAAGCACGACCAATGATTTATTTTTGGTGCGGCGATCATCCACTTTGCCAAAAAAAAAAATGTGGCGGTAAAGGTCAGGGGAATCAACGGGCGAGCGGTACTGATACATTTTATTCGGCCTTCTTGCGAGCATGTAGCGCGGGAAAGCAATTCATCAGAGTAGGTTAATCATAAAGTTACCACTCACTATAACTGTACTAGTGCGGACGTAACTAAAAGGTGGACGCGATTCCTTACTAAATGAAATCATGTCCTCCCTATCAGAAACATTGTTCATCCACGAGAAAGCGCCCTAGCGTCCCCCAGAATAATGAACACCATAGCTCGCAATTGCAATCAGGCAACGCGGTGTAAAACTTCAGGAGCCAATAGCGTGCTCCGTTTACTTTTAACCGCACTTGTACATCCCGAGGAATTCCCCACGCGGATTCTGAGAGCGGCCTAGTCGTTCCTGAAAGCACACGATCCATCGCACAAAGAACGTTGTCGAACGAAGCCCCGGACACGCTATTTAGCGGCATTGTTAACTCCCCCCCCCCCCCTCCTGCTCCCTACAACCTACGATTCGAGCCCCGGAAAGCGCGAGATAATAATGGGGGTCCCCTTGGCGTGCAGGCACTTCTAGCCAGCGTTGTTTGTCGCGGAACTTCCCGAGCAGCGTGCACGCGTTGTCGGAGGGAACCACCACAGGCACGCCAGAGAACAATTAAGCGCGGCGAGGCATATCGCTCACGGCCCGACGAAGTTCATTAAACCTCTCGCCAAAAGAGAAGCTTAGCCGCCACACTGCATCGACGAACGCGCCGGGCAGCGGCAGTGCCACACTGGTTGCGGAAGAACCGTGGACGAGGATTGTAGCCTGAATCGCGGCTCCAAAGTGTGAACCAAGCCCCACCTGCGACCAACAGTTTGCGTGGAAAGGTGGTAAAGCTGCGCATAAGCTGCGACAGACGCTGTATAGTGGAGGCCTCTGCATTCATTTCGGCCACGTGGGGTTCCTTTCAAGTGGACTCGTATCGCACAGCTCAAGCGTCCATGGGGAGAGGAAACCTGCGACTGATGGCGCTTTGCAGTCAGTCTTAAGGGAGAAATCGGTGCTCTTCGACGTACGTATACGGTTGTTGCAATGAAGTTGTAATAAGGAGCAGACCAAAGCCTGACAGTACATGCACGGTAGCGGAAATCGCTCGCTCAACTTCTACCTGCGTTCTGCACAACACTGGAACCCAGGCTGACAAAACTCTTCGCGTACATCCACAAGGGCAGGCATCGAAAAGCGCCGTTCTCTAGCTAGAAGTGCTGCTCCAGCATTGTGCTGCATAACAGAGCGCGTGCCTATATGTCTCGGCTCGATCAACAGTGAACAACGGCGTCCAGAAGCACATCTGTGCAAAAAAACAAATACGGGTACCCTAAACATATATTTGCTCGTTACACGAAAAGAAACGACGGTCGGCAGTACAAAGAGGCGCCACGAAGATGCACGTGTACTCAGACACTACGGGACAAACGTAGCAGCCGCAAAGGCCATCGCGCACTCTAGATACATTATTTAGCCTCGACAGTCCCGCCAATACGGAAATATTGCATGGCCGGGTCATGAAGATTCCTAGACTGTTGCAACTATTTCAGGCAGCACCCGAGCGACAGTGGCAGCAGGAGTGCAAGTGTTACTTTCTGAAAACCCTGAGGCCCACAGGACCATAGGGACTCACTTTTGTATAACATGGCCACCGATGTCGGCATCTATACTCTGCTCGCAGCTGAACTGAGCGATTCCCCCCTCCATCCTCAGCGGCCAAAATAAGATCATGCTGAGTGTTGCAACTTCATGTGTTTTCGAAGTGCACGTGCTCACACCTTTTATCGCCTTATCTGGCGATCCTTCAGAGCTTCGGACTATAACTACTAACACGTGCTCCTTCCTATCTTCCTGCCACTAAGCTACTTATAAATACGCCCTACACCTATGAATAAACGTTCATTTTTGGTTCTACTGACTACGCTGCTGCTTCCCTGCTCTGACGTTACGGCGAGCACGCCATGGCTATGCTGCACTGAGGTTTATTTTGCGCAAGGTATGCATAAGAGAACAGGAAATGCTTGATGTCAGCGCCGGCTATAGCGAAACTGTTAACGGGGCACTTTTCAGAATCGCATCAATGCTGTTTCAAGCCCGCAGCGCCGGTCAGCCCATTTGACGGTGTCGTTCTCTGCGCTTGCTGGAATTACCGTGGAAGCAGATTTTTCTTCCCTGAAATATTTTTGTTCTTTTTGATTGTCATCTCCAACAGCCAACGACTCCCACGCTCATATCGAAATTCCGTTCCGTATGTTTAGATTTCACCATAACACTATAGACAGAGCGCTCGGCGTAGTCCTGTTCGCTTTCGATGCCTAAAAACTGAAGAAAAATGCGGACTTCCTCAGCAGTTTTTCTCCCCCACGCTCTCGAAGTTCCAGGCCGCCTCCAGCCTTTCTTTCTCACTGGTTTCTCTCTCTAGAGCGGCATCTGTAGGACAAACACAAAATGAGAATTCACTTGTACAGTATAAGTTGGTTCTACGTGGTCTTGATCCGCCTCTCTTGGACAATAACATCGTTCTTTATGCTGTGTCGGGGCAATGAAATTTTCCCAACATTATGAGCAAGTTTTACTCATTTCTTTGTCAATTTAGATATATAGTTATATCCGAAACCGCTATTTCTAACGCACGCTCCCTCCGACGTTTCAATGACGTCATCTGTGAAAGCTCAGCACAGGACTTCTTAAGACACCGGCATGAAATATTAATACTACTCGAATAAGTATCGCCAAGAATTTTTTGCAGCAGCAAAAAGGCAGAGTTAAATATTTATGAGAATAGCGTTAGAGTTTTGGGGCGAAAACTACTGCGAAAGGCGGCCTGCCTCATTGCTTGGGCGACAAGTAAAGAAACTCACTGTCTTCACCAGTGCCGCACAGTAAATATATGATGCAGCAATAAATCACGTGACGGCAAGTTCGAGCAGCCAGCGTCCCAATGCGCATTTCAAATATTTCCGTATTTTGTATAATTAAAAAAATCTTAGCACGAAGCGTAATAGTGATACATGCAGTTAGAGCTGAATCTCACGGCAGAAGTGAAATTTACTTGACTCTTTAGCTCTTTCCTTACCTCGGGAAAACAGGAATTTTCAGGGTGTTGTGCGTAAAAGAGTTATTCACACGCGCATTTCCAAAATTTTCTTCATTGCAACACTTCATAAAGTTGCTGATGGAGCGCTAGCGCAATCTGTCTGCGATGGACAGCCAACGACGCACTCGTTCGTATTGAGATTCTGTTTCGTATGTTTCCAGTTCATCATAACACTACAGAAAGCGCTAGACAGATACTGCTCCATTTCCTTTCTCCAAAGACGAACCAATTTTCAACCGAACACCGACATAGCACCACATATCGTGCCTCGGCGCAAGCTATTCGCATTTATTGGTACTTGCGTGTGGGCCAGTCGGAGAGGCATCTTTAAGGTGTGTAGCGCAAAGGAACCACGGAAGGCATGAACACAAAGGAAGAAAACGAGGAAATATGCTGCGCAAAAAAAAAAAAAACGCCGTGATGAACCATTAAGGCCAAATCATCACCCTTCATCAGTTCACACAAAGGAAAATGGAAAATTCGCATTTACTTTCATTAATACTTGTTGGGGGGCTAGTTGGTGCATGTTTCCAGAAGAGGGTTGTAGCGCCGAAAAAGACAACACATAGCAAGCGAGACGGGAGAGGCGCCTGTCCGGTCTCGCTTGCTATGTGTTGTCTTTTTCGGCGCTACAACCCTCTTCTGGATTTACTTTCATTTCTACAACATAGATGGCGCTGCGTTGCCCCAGCTTTCGGCAGTCAATTGAAATGCTTTATAGATTATACAGAACGCAATTGTTATCGGGTCCCATTTGAAAATTCGCATACTCACAATTACTCATGTACGCATCAGTACACAAAGACACTTCATAAAGTCAATTACCACAACGCACTCACTAGGTTCGAACCCACGAGCCTTCGCAGCGTGCTCTGCGCGTGCCCTCCTGGCAGTCTGAAAGACCTCGATTCGGTTCACCGTATCTCGACCAGAATTTTTATTTCGAGTTTTTATTTGGAGATTTTCATGCTACAGCGCCAAGAACGCCGACAACGGCTTTTCTGAGAGACGAGCTCCTTAACGCTATCGGGTTGACACGCATAGACGCCATCTTTTCACACGCGGCTGTGTCGTGCATCTAAAAAGTCACGTGTAAATGCTGCGGAGTCGCAAGAACTGAGCAGGGTCCATGCGGGACGAACCTTGGACATAATGCTAGTCCAGATCGCTGCTGGTTGGCATGCTTACGCCGAGGTTTCAAAATACGCCCACTGCAGGATGGGGGACTCTACCATATCTCTCCAATTAGCCATGTCCTGCGCCTGCCGGGGCCTCCCTATCCCCGCAAACTTAGACTCATCCGCCTCCTCCCGACGCTAAAGGAGCTTTCAGTGCGTAGCACTTCTAGCCGCAGTCACGCATCGATGTCTCGTATCAAATCATCACACCGCGTTTCAAATCACACCACAGTCTTCGGTTGGAACAGCCAATTACTGACGGAAGTGACGTCTCTACACAACGGCGTCACTACGTCAGTAGTGCTACATACCTACATAGGTCTGTTGGAGGTTTTACGTGGGAATATGTTGTGAAATTGCCACTGATATTGTCTGTGCTACCGTTGTCGCTGCTTCGCCACAGGATGAAAGGTGACAAGTCTCGGAGTTTTAGTGTGTGGCAGTATTCCTTGTGTCCTCTGATTTATTGGGCAACGTTTAATTTACTTAGTCCTGAAAATGATCGAATAAAAGGTTCAGCGCTTTATGAAGGATTTACTATTGCTTTGCTATCGCGGCATAAATAATTCAAACTACATTGTTTTGAAACTATTTTTCGAGATTTCTTCTCGCGGCATTAGTTTTTCTTGTAATCCTCTTTTTCTCTGTGTTGAGAGAGACGGTGCGCCGGTGCAAATAAATAATTACGGACTCTCAACAGTACCACGCATTCACCCAGGTTGCCTAAAACCTCGAACAAAATACATGTCTTTTAAGTTAATTATCAGAATGACGGCAATAGTGTTCGTGGCGGTTTTGTGGATACATGCTCGAGCTGTTAGCGGTACGATGGTACTATTCTGTCACCATTCGTGCATTCGCACAGCCGCAAAGATATCAAAATACGGCGCACTGTGCTTTCTGCTACAGCAGTGCGGGCTTATGTAACAGCGACCATAACGAGCCTTTGTTTTATTTTGAGAAAGCGCAGATAAGCGTTCACGCGTGTCGTGCCTTCAGCATTGCGTTGAACGAAATAAAACTATACTCTCCTGAAATGCCGCAGGGCGAAATAGAGTGGTCCGGAAAGCATTAAGAGGCTTCCACGCGTCGCAGCACAAAGACGACAACGCTGTGCAGCAGCCCGGACCTATTCCGCGAACCGAGCAACAGGCACGTAAGTCAATACCTTCCAGGAACAAAGCTCGCCAGTTTGGTTTGCGTGCAGGCTCCCTCTTATGCAAGCACATCACTTACGCAAGGAATATAACTAGCCTCTTCTCCTTCCCGATGAAGTGACGCTCTTTATTTATTTCATTTATCTCTCTCTGTCTGACAGTATGACTCCGCGGTTGTTGGATGATATGAGCCAAAGAAAGTCGGGATGCAATGCGAGCATCACTATTGACATAGCTTTGAAAGTGGGTAGGGGGTAAAGCGGCCATTCGATCGGCTTTCGAATCATCTTGAGAACGGAGCACCGGGACGGAGATTAGACAGAAGCGCTTTATATTAGGCTGTATTGGTGTTGCGTACAAAACTGATCTGACATTAATGTTCTAGGGCTTGATGCCATTTGTCCAAGGCACCCAAATGCGTCTGAAATCAGATGAATGTGAATACTAAGCTTCATATTCGATCTTGCACGCTCTGCTTTACGCAAAATCAAATCACCGTAATCCTAGCAGCAACGCCCTGGCGAATCATTGCCTCGACGACGGGATGACGGTGACGGCGGCGCATAGGGTTTCAAAGCAAGGCAAGAGTTAAGAAGATTTTGTATGGATATTTGTCGCGTTTTTCAGCTTTTTCATATTGTCGTTAAATACGAAATCTTATCAGGTGTTTACGCCTAGGTTGCTCTCTGGGCACCACCTGCCAGAGTCATGCTCGTAATTTTTCGCTCACAGCACCGACGCCAGATTTCGTGGGTAAAGGGCCTTTAACGTTACCGTGTTAAAAAAAGACACCTTAATGACCTGCCGAACGCGTCCCACGCGTCGCTGTTCTTCCGAACAGTGCGCTGCACTTGGCAAACCCGTTTATTTGCGGCTTTAATTAGAGATTAGCCGAAATCAATTTAAGATTGCATAGATTACGAAAAAGCACTTCGCTCAGTCGAAATCTCAGCAGTCATGCAGCCATTACGGAATCACGGTGTCGGCAAAACTTATCTAAAAATACTGGAAGATAACTACAACTGCTGCAAAGCCACCATAGACCTCCATAAAGTGAGCAAATAAATTCCGATAACTAAGGGTGCTAGCCATTGAGACGCGATATCGCCAGTGCTAATCCCCGCCTCTTTGCACGAGTTTTTTAGAATCCGGGATTAGAAACAGCTGGCGATATGAGTTAACGAAGGACCCCTTAGTAACACGCGATTCGCTTATGATATTGCCCTGTTAAGTCAGTAAGGGGATGAATTGCAAGCATGATAACTAACATAGGCAGAACAGTACGGTGGATCTAAAAAAAATATGAAGAAGACCAAATTAATGTTCCGCATCCTCGAAGAGAACAGCAGTTTACGATTGGTTGTGAGGTGCTGGAAGTGGTAAGGGAACATGTGCGCTTAAGGCAGGTAGTGATAGCAGATCCTGATCACGACAGTGAAATGACTAGAAGAACACGAACACGGTGGAGTGCATTTGGCAAGTTCTCTCAGATCATAACTGGCATAGCTGGCATATGGCGCCCTCGTGGTGACGGAAGTAGGGGAGGTTTGGGGGGGGGGGGGGGGGGGGTGGATAACGCTTCGCTATCAGTTCTTCGTAGCACGAGAGAGGGCGAAATGTCTGGCAGCTTCCTCTTCAGCGCCTTGCACTTACATTTCATTGTCGGTGTACGGTCGGTCGCCATTTTGCATGTTCGCATTTTACTTTTCTTTTTCTCCATCTTGCTTTTCCATAGACACCTGCTTGTGCGACTGTTTGAAAGAAGATAATAAATATGGTTGAAATTTTTGAATTGTTGAATTTTACGCCCTGAAGCGACACACGGGCTATGAGGAACGCGGGAGACGAGATCTCTGCATCAGTTGAGAACCCCTGGGAATCTTTAACGAGCGCTGACATGGCACAGTATTGGGAATATATATTTTTTGCACAGCATACGGCATATATAAGGTCCTCGCGGCTGGGATCGAAGCCACGACCTTTGGATCAGCAGTCAAACACGTAAGCTATTCAGCCACCGCGTGCAGGCGATAAATATGGCTTCATAAATAAGTGTTGACCGAAAAACAATGCATGCGCTGATTTATTTATTTACTCTCTACAAGCCTCCGCCCCTAACCCTTCTCACACAATTCTTTTTTATGTAGGTTAATAGTTTTCTGTATCAACAGCTTCAAAACCAGTGGATACGGGGAAGGCAAGGTGATTTCGAATTTCGAGAAATCTTGGAGGTGCGTAGTGACTTCTCACGAAGAGTTTTTTTTTTTTTTGCTCTGTCATCAAAAGCTTGCCTTGGCGACGTTAATCTCTATGTGTACCTACTACGGAAAACTTGTCGTGTATACAGCTTCGCGTATCGTGGCCGCGATGAAAGGCCGTGGACACGCGTTGACAAGAATGTGCGTGCGTATCGAAGGAGCTCGGAAACACCGGATTAAAACTCCGCTAACTGCATGGATTCTCGAACAGCGCATGCGGCACCCGTTGTGTATAAAGATGGTCAAGAGAGGAAAGCCCGGAACCTGTGTTCGCCGTTTTTATTGCGATGGCATCTATTTAAGGGTTAATCGCGTAAACTGTGGTTGTTCTATGGGAAAATCCCGCATTGTTTACTTAGGCGTTCCACCTGACCTTGCCTCAGTTGCATCAATATATTGTGCCGAGTATCAAATTTGGCGAGATATAGAAAGTTTACCAATATCCCTCAAGAGAAAAGTGTACAACAGCTGTGTCTTACCGGTACTCACCTACGGGGCAGAAACGCGGAGGCTAACGATAAGGGTTCGGATCAAGTTAAGGACGTCGCAGCGAGCTGTGGACAGACGATAGGTGTAGCGTTAAGAGACCGGAAGAGAGCTGAGTGGCTGAGGGAACAAACGCGTGTTAAAGACATCGTAGTCGAAATCAAGAGGAAGAAATGGGCTTGGGTAGGGCATGTACTGCGAAGGCAAGATAACCGCTGGAAGGCAAGATAACGGAGTGGATTCCAAGAGAAGGCAAGTGTAGCAGGGAGTTAGGTGGGCGGACGAGATCAAGAAGTTCGCGGGGATACGGTGGCCGCAGCTGGCAAAGGACAGGGTTAAATGGAGAGACACGGGAGAGGCCTTTGCCCTGCAGTGGGTGTAGTCAGGCTGATGATGATGATGATAATGATGAGGAGGCATGGAAGGGAATTAAATTTTCCTGTCCTGCCAGCTGGGTAAAAAAGCAAACAAACAATAAGAAGAAATAATAAGACGATAGAAAGTAAAACAAAATTGGCACAATTTCCGGCGCTCATCTAGCCTTCCTGTTTCCTTTTCCTCTTTTACAAGGTGGTGATAACCACGACTGCATTTATTTGTCTTTTAGTTAAAATATGTCAATAAATGTAATAACGTCAGTGAATTTGATAACTGCCGAACACAATTTTGCGTACAATAGTGGAGAACTTGGGGTTGATTTTGAGCACATGGAATTGCTTCTCTCTTTCCTTCTTTTATGGGTGTAATCTGTATGCTAATATCAAGGTCCAGCGGTGCGCGCAAAAATTACGGCACTACTACCTTGCGTATTGTTCCCATCGTCACGAGCACGGGTAGAAGTTAATTACGGCAGTTAGTAAGCCACAGATGGTCCGGCATCTGTCAGAGGATGACCATATCCTGCTAGGCAAGCAGCGAGAGTGTACGCTCTTGCCTACACAACACGCAGTCCTTATCGTGCAAACGTCGACCAGAGGTTAACAAGCGTGATCAATGGAAGTTAGAGGACACGTAGATGGATTTAGATAAGTTAGCCGACAAGCGTCAGTGCCGTACAATAGAGTTGTAAAAAGCCATCCAGCTTTATTTCAGCCAGGCGCTGAGGAAACGCTAAACTACAAGTTCACGCTCTCAGGTCAATTTTTTTAATATGCTCCAATGGTGACTGTACATAGCAGGCATATATCACACACTCTACTGCAAAAACGCATGCATGTGTTAACCAAGTACCACATAATTTTTTGCTCCATCATTTATCAGCAGTGCTCGGTTGTTAAGCAGAGCGATTTTTCGTAGGCTCATACGCTGATCACTAGGAGTGGTTGATGCGTTTGCCCACGGCATTGTTCGCTACGGTCTATCTTAAAATACTGACCATTCGATCTTTAATCGAAGGCGTTCTCTCTGTATGTGCTCGGCGAGTATTGCAGGTTGAAGATGACCGCTTTTTCAGCGTAATTTTTGTCTAAGCAGTATTAAAAAGCACTGGTTCTATCCACTATTTGTTAAATCTCAAGGAAAACAAACCATTAAATGTCCTTTTTAAGATCTCTAAGCAAATATGGCACCCATTTCAAGTTATCGCAGGAACTGGTACCGAGAACAGACTCAAATATGCGAACCGAAAAAGAAGCTCACAAGGGTTCTGTGACTAGCAAGTTGGTGAAGTCGGGCTAGTTGGAAAAGGAGCTTACGTAGCTGGCGGCCAATGGCAGAGCGGGAACTCAGACTAAAATTCGACAAATATATTCATATGAAGATGCCTCGCTAAACGATTCCATTGTCGAGGCGAATATAATGATGTTGTTTTCCCCCCATGGGCATGTGCGGTAACTGAAACCTGAGCAAATTGTACGCCACGGTACACAGCATGCAGAACCAGCCGAAGGCAGCTTGCGGCTTACTTCGTTTAAGCGTGGATCAATACTTGGAGGCGGCGTTTACACTCAGGTTATACAGTTGGAAGCTTTATGTGGTGCTGTGAGAAGGAGACAATGTTTGGCATCAGTCCTTGTTATATACTTCTTATCAAGCAACCTAAAGCGGCAAGACAAATTGAGTTCATTGCTTCGCAGAACCTGCTGACAAGGAGGAGGCTAGCGCGCTCACTGCTAATGTTTTAACGCTGAGATGCAAGCGTGACCGGGACGCAGGCAAACAGTGCTATGGGAGCGAACACATTGGCGCCCCCGATGTTGCGATAGCACGCCTCTTTCCTCATACCTGGAAGCCCACTTTCCCTGTGCCGCCATCAAGTGGCTCTTTTGCTAATGGAGAAAGACTGCTTCATGGCCAAAGGCATCATCTGCGCCCAGCAGACGCCGACACGCTCAGTTCCGGTTAGTGCAACATACTCCCGGCTGTTTTTGTTGCGTTACTGATCGCAGCCGGTGCGGCTTGCAGGGTAGGCGAAAAAGGTCATGGTTGTCAGACGCTAGAACGGCGTGCACAGAGAAAAAAAAGCAAGCGAATCAAGTTGGCAGAGTAAGCCATTCGTGAACAGAAAAAAGGGGGCAAGCGCTTCGCTCGTGGTTGCCCACTAAAGCAGAAAAAAAGAAGAGGTGAAATCGTTTTACCCTACGAACACAAGAAGAGTACGCAAAGAAGGCATCTGGAGCGTGTACCCCTTTTTTGTTTCCCCTTTTCGCATCAATATCCCGAGATCACGCATTTTTTTTCCGCACCAAAATAATAATATAATATTAAAAAATAATTTTTGCCCTGGGCACGCCGTTGCACAGTCGATATTCACGAACAAGTAAAGCGCTACAAGTGAGGACAGTAAATAGTAAAGAAAGAGGCACAACAAAATACGCCATTTATTCCCTTAATTCGCTAAAGTTCACGTACAGTTAACCAAAGTAAAAGCTCGGAGAAGTTTTCTTTTTATTGTTTGTGTGAGTTACCCTTGTCACTTTAGTTGTATCCCCTCAAACTAGCAATACGTCGCTTTTACCGGGTGATTCACCTAAGATGTTCTGAAATTTTTAAAAATGGGCTTTTTGATTAGAAAAACGCTGTTTTTGTCATAGCACTGCCAGCGGCTTGACACATCAGAACACAGCAAGAACGTGTTAACTATTAGCTTGGTTAACTACTATTCAATAGTAGTCCCTTTAACTATTACTATCTGGCTCCGTATTTATTTTGAGGCATGCAGCCCGCCGTAAATAACACCGATATCACCTTTTAGAATTACCAAAACAGAGTTATCCTCGGCCCTGTGGTATGTACGGCGCTTGCGTTGAATGTTGGAAACTCAAAACTCTTAACTCTCATTTGCTCTTTCTTCTCTGTTTATGAAATAACAAAGTACACTATGCTGCTCACCATGCGCGAATGAAAGAAAGCCAGGATGCTTTGTCTCGTTTGTTATTCGCATGATTTGTGCATGCTGTTCAAGTTCTTTCAGACCTGTATGTATGGCATTCTACTTTCCCGGTATATTTATAAGGAGCCCTCATGTACGCAACGTAAAGTTCAGTCGTAAATGCCATGTCAAAGGGAAAAAAAGAATGGCAAATATCGAAACCGGTGCGCCATTTTGATGTTGACTCAGGTCGGTCAAGTCCTCCGTTCATGAAGCCGCTTCATGCTCAACGCACTTTTGTTGAGTGAAAGCTCATTCCTTTATTGGTGGTTCTTCTTGCATCAAAGAAAACTATTATTAAAGCAGCCATCTCCTGTATCGGGCGTTTATTTTCTTGGATAACAGGGATACTTTATGACGTGGTAAAAGAATGGTATTTGATAGAGCTCTGCAGATCGGGAGTGTTGGCAAGGCTCTGCAAAAGTGAAACACCCATACTTTACACATTTGAAAACTCTCTGCGGGTGCGTTTTGATAGGCACTAATATTATAAACCTATTTTCGAGAGCCACTGAAGATGTTTCGCTCACAACTACAAAGCCTCCGTTTAGAAGTTGGCTCGTTTCCGAACATTAGCAATGCTGATAGGGCAAATTTAGATTATGAAATATCTGAATAGCCGAATCTACTGCTTTTTCCGTCTCGAGTCGTGTATATGGCGAGCATAAATAATTTATACAGTAGCCACCACGTCTTCTGCAAACGTGCGTCACGATGTGTCCTGATCACGTTATCGCTCAAGGTTTTATGGAACGGGCCAAACTAAGCATGAGCTTTGTATAACATTTGTTTGCTGTTCTCGCATCATAAAGCGAACAAACCATGGACGGAAAATTTTTATCGACGTCGGAGATTCTAGGTTGCACGGGCAACATCAGGTTCGTTGCTAGTCGACTTCAGAATCTCCCAGATTATTAACCTTAGAGGGGCAATCAATGATCTACTTTTCCATCCGGTTCACGCCCAGGTGTGGGACGTAAGATTGACTGCGATTAGCATCTCCTTCTCATATGTGTTCAACATTGTTCCTTTCAGTCTGATGATGAGAGCAAAGGCACGAACCGAACTTGCCACCGATGTGAGCAAAGCTTAAGTATGTGCGAGTTGTGTAGTGGCTATTTGGTTGCCAGCAAAATAAAAAGAAGACATTGCTGCCAATATTTTAGACACATGCACGAATAAAAAGCAAATGACTATGCTATAAAATGGTAGCGTTAATGCGTAACGTGGATAAGACCAATAACCTGCAATCTGTATTATATTAACTGTAATTGAAAATAATTTTTAACGCACAATTCTTACTTGCCCCATTGAGCAAAAGCCTGTATGCGCGCGTGTGCGAGTGGTGACACTCGACGGCACCCGTGAAAGATGGCGCCCTCACGAAACCTGGCATGCGGCAGCTGAATTCATGATTGGCCGCGAGAGGCTGCCAGCGAAGAGCAATCAAAGAGTCACACGAGCCATCGCAGGACACCGCTTAACCGCTGCACCACTGCGTCAGAACTGGTACGAGAACTCCCGGGGATCTATGAATGTAGAGAATGACCAATTCCGCATATATGGGCATTAACCCATTGTCGCCATCGCGTAATACACGGTACGGCGGCGACTGCTTTCACGAAGTTAAAGCGATGATCAGAAGTGGTGCGGTGGCGTCGCGGCGGCGGCTGCGTATAGCGCCACGCTGAGGTAGAATTGCAAGCTGCGTTGCATCGGGTCACAACATGCCGCATCGCGCGGCGACTGCGTTCACAAAGTGAGCGGGCCGGTTTACGCCTTTTCACGCGCATGCAGCCGACTTTTCTTGAACCTGTTTTTATCGGCTTCAAGCAGGAGGTATCTACTCTTGGAAGGGATACTGTCCCGCCTAGCTCTTTTTGTTTGTGCGTTAACATAGGTGTTCTTCAATACGACCTTGGAGCCATTAACGCGTCGTTCATTGCATGGTGAATGGAACTTAATGTTGAAGATTGTAAATAAATGCTGATATAAGACATGCCTCTCGCTTCGCATTCATACTAGCGCCATAAAATTCCTTCAGAATCTTCCTTGTTACAAATATTCCCGTGTTAAAATCACAACTAACCTCTCTTGTTCTGTTCCCTCCTCGCACATAATTACTAAGGCTAGCTGAGAATGCTATGAATAATGTGGTCGTATGTCTTTCACCCTGTTTTTGATCCTTAAGACCTGACAAAAGCGGAACCACATCCCAGCCCAGGTTGCTTGAATGAAAAAGGGAAATAATCTGTTCAAAAGGGTTTCTCTTAACGTCGAATTATCAGCAATCATATCTGTCTTACCATTTTAGTTACGTTTTGTTTTACTGCTTTAGGAGTAGGTCTTCTCTGAACCAAAAATTTCTGGTCCGCATTTCTGCAAGACAACGATGATGAACTTAAGTGGAGCCAGGGTCTCTTTGGCCAAAGAGCGCCATGCATGGCAAGAGGGGGGATGAGAGCCGCCTATGTCCAGGCACTGCACACCCAGAGAAGCCGAGCACCACACCAGGGGAAAGCCTGCTCCCATTGGACACCGCTGGGTACCGCATTGGATCAAACCCCTCCGCTGCGGTCTCGCGAGCCACAGCGCACCTGTGCGTGTGCGCGTGCGTTCGTGAGCGTGTTTTCGAAGCCCTCCAGTGGGTCCGACTGCGCGCACACAACAAGGAAAAAATGCGTCTCTCACTTAAACGCGTCCACCCGCTACGCATATCTGAAAGCAATAAACCCCGCGGCAAACATTAGAGCGCGTTTCACTGTGTCCTGCGCGTAGATCCTCTCTTCCAAAAAAGGAATCTATACGCCTTACAAACTTTCCTAGAAAAAATATTCGCGCCATATCTGCATGCTCTGAGATGGACCAGTGCATTAACGCGATTGTATTTGAGATATGAACGCGGGAAGAGTGTTGTCTTGCTCCGATATACAGAACGCATTGCGATTACCTTTTCTCCGGTTATCTCGCTAACACACTTGTTCTCCCAAGTGGGCGCTGGCACACATTCGGTTGTCGGAGAGCGCAAAGCCCCGCGACAAGACTTGGCATTCGCCACTGCTTTGCTAGTTATTTTGTTTGCATCTATACAAATTTTTGATTTCAAGTGCATTGCTATACGCGTGCCATGAAATGGAAACTAACTGGTGTAACATTACGACACAAGAAGAGAGTTCTCTCTTCTCGCCATCATGCGCCAGAAGCTGGGGAGTTGAAGACATAGTTATTATTGTGATCAGGTGGCTTATGCCATTCGGTGAAGTAACATCTCTCCAGCTTATCTCATTAGCCTTGTCTTGCGCCAGCTGCAGTTAGCCTAACCCGGCAAGCTGCCTGTCCCCATCTACTGCCCCGCCACTATGAAGTAGATGGTTGAACTCACGCGCTGTGATCCTGGATGCATGTTCAGCCATTGATGGAGTGTTTTATTGGTTTTATTACGGTATTACTTGAAATGCCGTTGGGCCAAATTTCATTGCTAGACAAAGTTCTACCATTGGCTGGAGGGAAGTGGCGTCATCAGGTAGGAGCACTCCCAATGGCTGTAGAGAACAGACGTAAGCAGACTGGGCATTCTCATTCGCTGGAGGAAAGTCGCGTCACTAGAACAAAAGTGACGTCATTTCCGCCAAAGGTATTAAGAGCTGGTAGTGCTATCGCATCTCCAGCATATAATAGAATTTGTTGTCTCTGTGCATTTTTTAAAGGGTACTTGGCAATGTGCAAGATGCTTAATAGGTTGTGTGACCGATGCCAGTGGATCGATCACGTGACCTTCTATATCAGCACGCGAATTCTTGTGAGCGAAAAGAAAGAAATCTCGCGTATTTTTGGGTACAAACTAACCAATGTACATGCGAAATAGATGTAACGCACTGATATGAAACCGCGGGATTTAGATCAGGGTTTGCAGAGGGAAGAATAGGATGATGCGGTTGGCAAATTTGTTTGAAAGGCGCGGCTGCGGCCTGTGCAAAACAGGAATAACGGAAGGTAAATCGGAGAGCTCATTCTCCTGTACCCTGCTCGCCTGGTGATGATCCGATCATGGTGATCAGAACGCTCAGGAGGCAGTTATTGAATCAATCAGCGCACGCGGCAGTAAATGGGTTTGCGCCACCTGAAATGTGTTCTCGTTGGTGACGCTAACAAACTTTACTTAATGCCGGCGCAGGGGTGTATCCAATGCCAGCTTCCAGCGCAGGTGGACTGAGCTTCGTGTGGGGATCGACCCATTCCACCGTAGCATGAGAAATGAAAAAATGAAATAAAAATGAAATAAAAAACAATACTTTCGCGTTCAAACCAAGTAAGCAGTCTTAGGTGCCCTTTTTTCATGGGACTGAGCGCTGGCTCTCCCTCACGCCGGCGGTGCAGTTAACGTGCAACTGTACGTCCGGAAAGACGCTTTGGACAGTGTGTCCAAGCTGGCGCCGAGCAAAAAATACATCCGCTCGTAGCCAAGTGAACAATTATGCTTATGGCGTTATGATAACGCTGAAACCTTACCTGCAGTGAAGGTGGTAGTACAACGCGTCAATCTTCGACCAGCTTGAATAAGAAACACTATTTGCCACAAGAACCTACAGCATTTCCAAGCTTACCGATTTCGAGCTAGTCAACAGCAACAAATCGTGTGCTGAGATAGGTAGTTATGAACTTTTAAAAGCGGATCTGTATTATTAAAAATCTGTATTGTTATATGCGTGTCTGCCTGTGATCAGAAATATTCCTCTCCGATCAACCAGTACGGTGCCTCGACAGCATCGAGGCATCCTATTAACGAGTGCAGCAGGCTGCTATCTGGCGTCACAGAGTACAGCACAGAAGATCTACTCGGCGCATATTTATCAGATGTGTGACGTGGCGCGCAGTCCTTTTGCGCGTATTTTTCATTACTTTTGTGTCTTTGTTTTTGTGGCGCGCAGATGTCCTCGTTCGGTGCATGTTCAGCATTCTTCATTATAACTTGTGTCACGCTATTCTTCTTACTCTATGGTATTTCGTTGCCTTTTCGGCCTTACCAACAAATCTTATTTGCATCCCCCGTCGCTTCAATAATGCCTTCGGGCACAGTGGGACTGTATAATTAATTATAAATAAGTTAATAATGGACATGTCGTGAGATGAAGAAAATCGGACATCAGGTGCCGAGGCAGAAGCGGTACCCTGTTCTTTTGTATCAAGGCAGTATTCTTTCCCGGTCATCAGGTCTATCAATTAATCGTTTAGGTAAAAGCAAGCCCCACTGTAGTGCATCGACTTAAGGCTATTTTTTTTTCCAGTTGCACCATTATTGATAGGCATCGATCCAAGGCAACAAGGTGAAATGGAAAGCTTCAGTGAATCGACGTCATCCGTGAATTGCATCGATCGATTGAATGCGAAAACACTAGATTGATGCTCAAGCGTTTCAATATCCCTTCGTATCAAAATCCGATTTGCACACTTTTCAGTTTCGGGCTCAGCGTCCTTGATATCGATCTAGCGGTACAAAGGAAAAACACCCGAGCTTCTGGGGCGGTATCCTCTGTGTTCTTTTCCCGCCAAGTGTGCGAGAAAATTGCATTCGTGACATTTTGCCCGCCTTTGTCACTTTGCCCTCGGTCTTGGGACCTTCCCGCCACACCCTTCCGGTCTCCCTTTTACAAATAAATGTTTATTCTCTCTCTCTCTCTCCTCCTGAATAGCACCCTGAGAGATCGTAGCGCCACCACCATAGCTAAGCCCCTCACACATCCACACGCCGGTGAACAAGGTTGATGCCTGGCCAGCGCCTTCTTTGGATCCGTCACACACCCGTCAATGTCTTTCTCAGCATGATCGATTGTGTTGCCCGTCTCACCTTCTGCAATCATATTCTCGCTCCAACGGCTTCTCATTGCCTCCCAGCGCGGACAGGCCCCAAAGCCCGAGTCCACTGAACGTCTCCGTGGTGCAGCGCCAAACGTGCCTTCTACCTCGAACTTGACACACAAAAAAAAGACGGAAATGCAAATGCACTGAAGCGTCAACAGCCTAGCTGATCTCCGCTTGGTATTGTTTTCTTTTCTCTTCTGGAAAATGGATGAAAGTTTCCCCTTCGAGCGCCAAACCGTGCAGAACTGCTCGTTCGCGCGCCTGAGGCCGGCCTCAGCTGTTCACTGCAACCCCCCACTCCGCGTTGGCTTTGCTTTCAAGGCGTCTCGGGTCGGCTTTTTGAGGGCGGGTGACGACTGCTGCGAAAGTGCGCCTTTCTTATCCTATGCAGATATAGCTTTGAAGCTATCCGATATTCGCGCCGAAACTAAAGACAAATGTTCGAATTTGCATAACAATTACCGAGTAGAAAGAAAGGGAGTAAATAGCAAAAAGAAGATAAAACAAAAACCAATCACACGGTCAGCGTGGTATTTCCCTCTTGAAAGCGTGCAAAGCAAACACTTTGTGAGGTCAGTTCTCCAGGGGGCATTTCTTGCAACGCGCTGGTAAATTCCTTCCACTTCTCAGCGACACTTCGCTTCTGGATCTACGGGAACGTGCATAGCGACGTCGGCATGTGTACTTGCCGGTGGGAGGCTCCGCGTTTGAGCGTAAACCTGACCTTCTTCAATGCGGGATTGCCTTCGGGCGCAGTTATTTTCCTACACGGAGTGTGGTCTCTCACCAGAAACAAGAAAATACAGCGCAGACACCATGCAGGGTAACTTGATAGCTATTGGACGATGATTGCTATACTATTGCGGCTTTGTTGCACATGCTGCAAGTGCACATTTGTAACGCTTAGAGCCCGGTTTGTCAAGCCTATTGCTCGATGTGACCACCCTATCATTCTTCTGCTTTCTCACGCTTGCTGATACTCTTGGATTGTGGCGCGTAGCCTTCAGCGGGACTTTGTGACCATGGCTCGAGCTCTTGCTTTGTCACACTTGCCTTGTCACGCTTAGACAAGGTTGCACCACGACTTCGAAAATAATCCCTTGAAGGCAAGGCCCACCCCTCTCCGAAAGCATATTCTGGTTATTCCCGCAGATGCCTGCCTTTAGTTAAATCACCTTCTGCGGTTATCTCCCACAAAAGCGGCCTTTCCGCTGCTTCGCACAAGCGTACAGTCACGTACGGTCTGTCAACGGGGTAACACCGTTCATGCAAGGTGCGCAGGCATATTCCTGCGCAGCAAAGCAAACTGCGTGATCTTTTACCGCGATCCTTTCCTTGAGCCCTTTGCTTAGATGCAAACTGCGCGATACATGCACAAACAGCTTTTAGCTGATGCATCAGCGCCTTTTCAAAGAGCTCACTGACAGGAAACGCCAGTGTAGAAAAATACCGCATAGATAAAACCATTCCAAGTCTCACTTCTAAGCGCAACTTTAGTCTCTCTCTTAGCTGTCTGTGGCTCTAGTCATTAGTAAGATGCACTGCAAGGCGCTTTTAAAAGCTGTTCATCTGTGTTTTGTAGATAAGGGAGTAATTGTGGAAGCGGTCGTGTGCCCTCAATATTCGTTACCCGACAATACCATTTGTTGGGCGAGTTGGTGCCCGCGGTGATCCACAACACAAATCTCTGTGTTGTGTTCCTTCTTCTCTGTCCCGTCTGTGGCGCTGCTATTATGGATCACCGAGATCATTCGCTACTCCCTGTCTGTTAATGCTTGCGACTTGTAGTTTTTAATGTGTTTATTCTATTACCGCTCCACTGACGTCCTCTTCATTCAAGTGTCCACAGCCCAAATCCGCTGCTCTGCGAGACACATGCGAGTTTTGCACATATATACCACGTAAAGAAACCGGCCAAACTAGGCTACGGCTTAGTTAAAACCTTCAGCAAGCCGTCATTGGTTGCAGTGCACAACTTGCGAGATTCTTCCTCATCTCACCGAGAACTCCCTGCCGGACTTTGAATGCCGCCGACAAGAGAGGCTGGCGCGGGAAGAGAGTCCTATGTATACACTGCATTCTTTAAAGTTCGAAAAGGAGGCCGTGCAAAGCACTCTCCTCAGCAGCAGCAGTATACCTTTCGAAGAAATGACTTTTTTTTTGGCATCTAGTGGTTAGCGTATCCGCCTCGTATATATAAAGACCATGGTTCAATCTCCACCGCCATCGAGTAAGTGTCGGTTTTCTTATGGGCACAAGATTTTCCCTGGCCTGTTGGTCGGCTCTTCGGGGGTGAAATGCCTGGGAACTGGGCATTTGGCCAACTATTCCGCACGGCAATAATAGAGCCTCGGATTGCTTAAATATGCCTAAGGCGGATTTTAAACCTTTAAGTCTTACTCTATATTAATTTCAAATTTCTTCTTTGAATCCAGATATTTTCATTTTATAACATGAAAACGGTATGTTTTATTGAAATTTAGTTTCAATTATAAGCACACACTAAAATAATTTTTACCACTTTGGTTTTAAATTTTAACAACCAAAGATTTCAAATTATATATATATATATATATATATATATATATATATATATATATATATATATATATATATATATATATATATATATATATATATATATATATATATATATATATATATATATATATATAGGAAATGAGGGGCTCGTTTGACAAACATATTAAGGAAGCCAACAGTCACCGAAACCAAGAGGAATAGGGGAATGTTTTTAATCTTTTTTTTTATTTGTAGTGCCAATCAATCGGTTTAAAGAAAATTACTTATAAAGCAGCAGAAAAAACAACCATCGCCGTCGCCGATGGACAGCCGTCGCCGTAGCTCAGTTGGTAAGAGCACCAGACGCGATATTCGGAGGTCGTGGGTTCGGATCCCACCGGCGGCATGGTTGTTTTTTCTGCTTGCTGCTTTATAAGTAATTTTTCGGCGCATGTCGCACGTTATACGTCGTCTTAAAGCTCCGCTAATACGATGGCCTGGGCGCCTCGGGACATTTAAGAATTATAATTTAGATAAGAGCGTTAGGAAAACAAAGAAAAACTATCGTCTCGCTTGCCTTGGTTTCGAAGGCCGATGGCTTCCTTGGTATGGCTGACCCGATTGATGCTCATCCCCACTTACTTTTGCCTGGCTTGTAAATGTCGCGTACTGCCAGGGTAGTTAATCGTCGGGAAAAATTAATTTTTATAAAATACTGCAAAAAGTGTAAAACGAAAGCATTTGAGACATATTCACCTCATCTCTGCCTCGCGTGTAAGTAGCGTGCTCGAGCAATTCCAATGAACCGACAAGCCCTAAAATATACTAGTTGCGAGTAAATTTCGAATGTGCAATGCAAATTCCACCCGTAGCCTGGCTGCCGTCCCTTCGCCTCGGCACGCTGTTCTTCCGCATGGCACGAAAACCGATCTCATGATCGCTAAATCTCCTACACGCTTTCAACGCGGTGCCAGCATTCATCCTACATGATCGCATTGCGTGGCTCCTACCATCCCACGATCAGGACGTCACATTGCAGAAGACAGTAATTTGGCCCGCACATGCAGCTGGTTATACTCTTCGCGTAAGTAACATCGTTCTTGCATAACAAGCGAGCTGCACGCAAGTCAACCTAATGTGCTTAGTTCCTAGAAGAAATTGACTCACAAGCCCCAAAAAGAGGTTGGTTAGCTGCATCACGCAAGTAAGGCCAACATGTTTTGTTCTCGGAAGAAACTGACTCGGCAGAACGCATTATATATAGCTGCTTATCTTCATCATGCATGTGATATCGTTCCTTCATAAGAAGTGAGCTGTACGCAAGCCTACCTAACGTGCTTTGTTGCTTCGAGTACTTGACTCATCACAAGCCCATGGCTTTGCTCGCGTAAGAGGACGGCTCGGTTACAGCGATGTTCTGTTTATGCTACGACGCGCACTAGTAGTTAATAACTGCGACGAAAACTGGACTCCAATGCACCATGATGTCAACAAATTTTGTTGTCAGATAAGCAGTGACAGCGCCGCTGAATTAGGTTTTCCGTATACTTACAGAAAAAAAAATTTCACTTCGCTCTATTACCTTAAAGGCCCCAGGTTTGGGGGTATCATTAAAAATAAGCCAGTGGTTATTAGTGCCCGGTTGCCCGTATTAAAGACCGTAATAACTTTGCTTTCTTTAATATTATTGTGGAGAAACGCCGGTTTCGATAACAACGATTGCGAAAATTCTAGATATAACGTCAGTGAATTCTTTATTCTGGCCTACGAATAAGTTATAGAGGCTGATGCAAGAATTTTTTGTGTTAAAAATTACTGGGCGTAGTTCTAGAGGATGAATTCGGTAGTGCAAAAACGACTACGGCAAAATACGCGGCATATCGGTAGAGCGTGGTGTAGAAAGGATTAAACTGGCGAAAAAGTCGCTGAAGGTAATAGCACTGTTATCTGCATCAGTAAACGTGTTGCCATCGTTCTGCAATTTATTGTCGGCATTGCGGGAATTTCACTTTTCAGAAAAATTGTTTGGCTCATGGTTTATGGCTTAACGTCCCAAAGCGATTCAGGCTATGAGGGATGCCGTAGAGAAGGGCTCCTGAAATTTCGACCACCTGGGGTTCTTTAACGTGCACTGATATCGCACAGTACATGCGCCTCTATAATTTTCGCATAAAAATATTTAGTACCACTCGTTGTCTACTGATGAGGTTACTCGATTATTAAGATGGTTTTCACAGTACTTTCTCTGCATTTCGGAGGCAGGAGGGTATGTACCGTCCTTGCCGAAAGTAACCGGGCAACGTGGTTTCTTCCTTTGCCTTGTAATGGAACACTTGCGCCACCCCTTGTGGTCTGAACCTGTGTAAGGTAAGGAGGTTAAAGCCGAATATCAGAACAGGTATTCGGCTTTAACTAAGGACGATGAATTTAAGGTTTAAGCAGTGAGCGATAATATCGCACCTATAATTACGGAGTTCGAAGCAGAAGCAGGCGGTAGGATGGTTCGACAGGATACCGGAAAGATCTCTCAGGAGACAAAAAATCTGGTTAAGAAACGCCAAAGGTTCAAAGCACCATACCCTACAGTCAGAATACAAATGGCAGACCGATTAAAGTTAAGAGGTTGAGCAGTAGTTGAACCGCCGCTAATTTTTCCCTACCCTTCCTTCATCGACTACATTGAAAATAATGGCATTATTACGATTAACTTCGAACCCCCTAATATTCACGACCACATAGTGGGAAGAGGGGAAAGAGGTCTGTTTTTTAACGTTCACTTTTACTCAATCGCACACGTTTTTCTTTGCATTTCGCCTCCTTTGAACTGGTGCAGCAGCAGCCGCGATTCGATCCCAGGATCTTGAAGGAACTCAGCCGAGTTCTCTGAGCGATTGCGGCGTGTGTGAGCGTGCTCGAATCGCGCGTCTGTCCGCCCTGGCTGCTCACCGGCTACGGAGCACCCAGGGATGTGGGGCCGAATCGCGGTCACGGTGGCTGACCTTGCAGGGTGATGCGCAAAAACGCCCCTTCACTGGGATACTGCCAAAGTTAATCCTTTGCAGGCAAAATTATATATGAAGGAATTGACCGTAAAAAAAACAATGCCTACACTTTATGCTAGTTCATGTAGCTTTATTCGAAAGCCAGCATCAAAGTTTTCTTAGCCCTGCTAAATTTGGAGAAATTGATGCGCCGCCAAACAGCAATCTGGTTCATTTTGTGCAACTAGTCGCAGTTAAGTGAAAGAACAAATTAACTCCTGCAAGGACAGACGTGCGGGCTAGTTGATGCCTGATGCTTCTTAAAGCAGCGCAAAGGACGTGGACGCAGATCGAAAGGACCCACACAGCGCTGTGTGTGTCCTTTCAAGCCCTCGAACCAGCTTTAAGGAACGAAGACAGTAAACAATCCTTGGCCAAGCACAGAATTCCTATTATCAAGAAACATCTGTGAGAAAAGAAGTGACGAGGAATTGTTAGACGCTGGTTTGAAGCTGCACATTCGTTGCTACATCTGCTCCTTCCGCAGCTTCCTCAAAGTAAGGCCAAATATTTCTACGAGAAAGCGTCGGCTTCTGAGAACAAGCTGGCAACAAGCTTCGTACCCAAGCTTCATGTAGTATTGGGTACACGACTTGCAAACAGTGTTTCACCAATCCGAAACACTTGACAGCAAAGGGTAATGAACCTGAGATTTCCAAATCAATACGAATTGCACAACTGCGACGCATCTCTTAGCGCACTTTGCTGCACTGAGGCTTAAATATTTACAGAAGCCGAAATTCTGGGATTCTGAGAAATTTTTTACAAAATTTCGTCCCTTTACCTCAGAATGGATTAGAACGTAAAATGCAAACACTTACGGTGCCCCTGCCCGAGTTTCGGCGGCTCAGGTTTTTAGCCAGTCCTTCTAGTCTTCAATGCATGTGCCTAAATCACGGCACTGAAAATTATTTACGCAGCCCTGCGTGTATTTTTTCCTGACGTTGTTCTTGCCACTTCAGACTTCGTAGACTCTGTGGCAGTCAGAAAGCCTCATCTTGCTATTCCACTAGCCTACCCTAAATCTAAAAGGTCCCGCGTCTCCAAAACAATATTTCAATAGCTCCCTGTGTGAACATTTCATGACTGAAAAAATGACGGGAAAGCGTCCTTCTCTCTGGTACAAAACGTCTTCAATGAAATTGCATTGTTTTAAAAAGTCTTGTACAGATTCAGAAGAAATAACTAATTCTAGTTTGGCCCGTCTTATTTGCATTGGCAAGTATAACTATTTATCTGTGCACAAAAAGCTAACTAAATATTTTTGGTTCTTTCTACCATTTTGCAGTAAGTGAAGGGTAAAATAAGCTCTTATGCTTTTAGTTTGCTTTGTTGCTATCCAGGACAATATCTTTATACTCATTTCTGCCTGCTGCGCCTTATATCCGGTTAGACAAGATCATCTTCCCATAACTATTAAGCCTTAAGGAATTCCGGTTACCAGGTGCACGTCAGTTCTCTAGAACAATGGCTGGAAGCGGTACCTAGCGATAAAAACGTTAATAACTGGGCTGCTGGCTTTCATGAGGTTTTGCACCGTTTCGCCGTCCATTAAGATTGGATTTCCTGAAGGACCGATTCTTAGCTGAAAAACAAAATGTTGCTTAACCAGAAATAAGAATTGCAGGAATGGGAACTTTGTGGGAACTTCACAGAGCGTGGTATCGATTCCACGGGTGCACGATTCGACGATGCACGAGTGTGGATTTAAGGCACAATGTGGCAATCGCGCGGTTTACAGTTTTTTAGCGCGTCGAATCAATCATTTTGACCTAAGAATCGCCCTTGACCTACTCACAAACTGTGCAGGGTGTTTTATCGGATTTTAGACAAAATGTCAAAAGTTTGAATATTACTTACGAGCCCACGAAGGAAAATAGTTCACAGTTTTTAGATATTAGACATTTTTAGTTTCACGTACTTAGAAGCTTCACGTACGTGAAACTCTTACAGGTGACCAGTGCGCATGCGCAAAACGCGAAGGGTCTGCGTAAGTCTCACGGACGTACTTAAGATTCAGATTCTTACGTTATGGTCTTTGCGTTGCTTGCGTACGTAGCGTTGACAACATGGCGGCGCCCTGACCTCCCGCTTCTCAGCGATAACAGCTTCGTCGACAATCCCTCGACGCGATATCGTGTTCTAAACTGTTGCATTTGCCTTCAGTTTGCCCGTTCTTAACCTCGCATAAAGTTTCAAGCGACAAATAGCTTTTGTTTTTCTGATATAAGGGCGATTTGCCAGCTGTTAAACCTAACGAAGCAGTGCTCCGACGCAGTTCGACTGGCTTAGCTTTGACTCGTATTGTCTTAGAGTGGCTACAGCAGTGTCTGCACCTGTCAGTAGATGGCGCTAGGAAGAACACGCGGCGTCTAACGCGTACGTGCAACTAAAAGGGTTTGAAACGACATGCGCGTATTCTACGTAGACTCCTCACGTTTGCGTACGTGAACTCTACGTGCGTGAAACTAAAACTGCCTATTTGCATAACCCTAAAAGACGAAGGTGCTTGCTGAATGTGCTGTTCCCGTGCCCGTAAGGAACTGTTGCATGCCTTACGATTCAACCCACTCAAAAACTGAAAAACGCGTGATTGCGGAAATGTGCCTTGAATCCGCACTCAAAAACAAGATCCAGGAAAGCTTTGATGAACAGATACGAAAGATGAGACAAGCAGGCTTTCCACCATTGGTTTTAATTTCAGTTACTGAGGCTTTGCTCCAGAATATAAAAAAAGAAAAGAAAAATACAGCCAGGAAAGTGAAGCCTCTGTAAAGAGGAGTGGACCAGTTGTCATCTCACATTCCCGCAAAGTGGCTCACAACCTAAAACGCGTAGCTGTCAAATACGTATAAAGTTCCTGCTAATTGTTCTGTTTATTGTTTGGAAAGTGGTTGGTGCTTTTCGGCATCGCCAGCAGCTGCTTTTCACTCTGCGCTTAGTAAAATAACAAAATGCTTCTCCAGGGCCTTTGAGGAAGGCAAGCGTGGAAAAAATGATGAAGGAGCAGAGTGTGGTGGCACGCCCTGCAGTCACAAGCGACGGCACCAAAGCAGATCGCTGCAGATGCGGTGTGGGTTTTAGCTGCCATTCGTAGTTTTCCCGACTCAAGTGTCCGACACCTGGTGACCTTTCTTGTATCTGTTTCAAAGCAGTGGTCTGGGATATCTCTTATGTAAATTTTGAGGTCCTAGTTTTGGAGGGCTATTTTTTGAGGCCTGTTTTTAAGAGGAACGGCGCGAATTTTATAAGCGTTCCGAGCTTTGACCCTGCGATATTTTTCTCAGCTTCCTCTTTTTCTAGAAATTCTTATTTTTCTAGAAATCCTAGCGAGAAAAAAAAGTGTCAAATGTTCAGACACGTCAAACCGAAAATAAAACTAAGCTTAGCCCTCGAAATCGGGGCTTTGCGCCGCGTCCTGGACAGGAACGAGTAGAATGCAGAGAGAGAGAGAGAGAGCAGGTAGATTGGTTTTCTTGCGAACACCTCAGGGATACTGGCAACGTTTCGACAAAAAGCAAGTCCTCTGGTCGAAACGTTGGCAAACAAACGATCGTGATCATGCTTTTGGCACTGGTTTCGTAAATTGGAACTTCCCTTGGCTGGCACCAGCTAGTTCTAGCTTACCTCCTCCTGCTATGCGTCCAGAATCCCTGGGTGCTGTGCGTCACTACTGTCCGCCAAACGCCCTGTCTTGCCTTCCCACTTTCTATATCTCTGTCAAAACCAATATGGGTAGACGGCAAACCGAAGCCGCACCTTGTTATCGTGCACCGACGACTGGACTTTTCTGTGTGAACTGATGGGGCGCGTTTCAGGCGAGTGAACCGGACAGTGACATATAGGATCTCTTGGTAGATGCAAGTGTTCTTCACAGACATCGCCACTGCTCGATAGGAGATCATTTTCAAGAATAAGATAACAATGTAAAACTAGACGTAATTACCGCTGTGCCAGTCACGTCGGCCCGTTATGTCCTGTGCAGTGCGAGTGTGAGACCCCTTCCCGCCTGCCACCCCCCTGCTGCCTGAACAAGACTGAACAAGGGCTGCGGGCAAGAGTTCCCTATCACGGTTTCTGCTTGACCACTGCTCCGGCAACCTCATTGTCTTGCCTTCGTTTGCCACTTGACTTTTCCAAGCAAAGGAAAGGAGCAGCGCTTCTTTGACTGATTTAATGGACGTGGCAGCCTGGAATTCGCTGTTCGCCCTGACGCGCCAATTTCCGGCTGTACATCTCTCTTTTTTTCTCTGGCACGAAACATCCCCATCCACTCTGGCAACCCTGTTGTACATGGCATTTGGTTCCTGTGGACAGAAGGAGCCATCTGGTTGGAGTAGTCTACAAAGCATAAGACCGAGACTGAATTTTTAGACACGTGGAAGGACATCGATCGGAGAAGAACCGGAATGGGGTGGGTGGAATTTCTTGTGTCCAGTACGTTTTATCAGTGGTGGTGAGTTTTTCTTTTTCCTCTACATTTTTACACCTTTTTTTTCTTGTTTTCCGTTCGTGAAGCAAACCCCGTGCACCGATGCCGCTTCGGGGCTGGTCGGGTCGGAAGGTGCTGGAAATGCGGGAGGCTGGAATTTGGCACGTAGTATTTCCGTGCACGAGGCGGAATGCGTAAAATCTTTTTTTTTTTTTGTGGGGGGGTGGTGTTCTTGTAGCCTCGTGATTTAATTGTTTTTGTTTTAACTAAGTACCCCCTCAGATTGCTGTCATTGGCTCTTCTTAACTCAAACCCTTAGTAGGCATGTTCAGTCCAGCAGGTCAATAGAAAAAGGGTGCCCGCCGAATCCCTGCTCCGGGGTTCAGAAAGGCGTTGAGGAGCTAGAATTATTCTCGTGTCCTTTTCCTGCTTATTTTACACGCCAGCTTGCTCATTCGCCGCTTTCTTTTCTTTTGTGAGTCGAAATTAGTGGCTGAAACGGCGCAGTCCAGTCGGTGGCATTTGACCTATGTAAGCCTTTAAAAAATACGCGGTTTGACGGCCGATGCGTCAAAAATACTTGTTCTGGAATTCGCGGCAAAACGGAAGCAATCAAGGGAAAACGCAAGAGAACGGCTCCAGTGTCCTATGCAAACGTGTGTGTGCGTGCGTGTGTGCGTGCGTGCGTGTGCGTGTGCGCGCGCGTGTGTGTGTGTGTGTGCGCGTGCGCGCGCGCGCGTGTGTGTGTGTGTGTGTGTGTGTGTGTGTGTGTGTGTGTGTGTGTGTGTGTGTGTGTGTGTGTGTGTGTGTGTGTGTGTGTGTGTGTGTGTGTGTGTGTGTGTGTGTGTGTGTGTGTGTGTGTGTGTGTGTGTGTGTGTGTGTGTGTGTGTGTGTGTGTGTGTGTGTGTGTGTGTGTGTGTAATGAGTGAGTGCGTGCGTGCGTGCGCGCGTGTGTGAGTGAGTGAGTGAGTGAGTGAGTGAGTGAGTGAGTGAGTGAGTGAGTGAGTGAGTGAGTGAGTGAGTGAGTGAGTGAGTGAGTGAGTGAGTGAGTGCGTGCGTGCGTGCGCGTGTCTTTTTGGGAATTGTTCTCTCTCTGGTACGCCGGCGTTTGGAGGAGGAAGCCAAATGGCGGGGAACAATATGTCCTTGATATCGCCCAGCTCTGACGTGCCGCTTTTTTTTTAATCCTTGGTTCATGTTCCGCGAAATGTACTGCATTTGTGCGAAAGATAGTGTGCTTAAAATGAATAACCACGGCCTTCTTTCGAAAGTGGATCCTGTTTCACTCCAGACCGTCACGTTTGCGACCGATGAGGTGAAAAACGATTGCCAGGGAATATGCGTCCTCGGCTTTGAAGCGTATAGGAAAACACGTGAAGCACGGATTTGAAGCGTATAGGAAAACACGTGAAGCACGGAGTTAATATCGCAATGTTATTTTATTTCTCCGCAGTATTTCAGTATCGGGACTTGTGGTAAGCGCGTTTTCATCGTTCGGTTATACAGGGTGTGTTTATAGCCCGCGTCACCTGATGCGCATGTAAAGTACCGAGCTGCATTTGCTAGGAAGAAAAATTCCACGAGAATCATACCGAAGTTCTGTGAGTGGGTGATGTGGTATGGAGGGATCAGGGTCTACCAGTCCGCCTTCATCGTGACGGCGCTGATGAAGAGCGAATGGGCGCCATTGTCGCCAGTGCATGGACCTGTCGCTATTTTTCGTTTGTGTCGCGTATTTTTGCTTTTCAAGGCTGCGGGATCGAATCAGGGCTGCGGCGGCCGTGGCCCCATTCCAACAAAGGCCAAATGGTCGCAACAAATCTAGAGCTCTCCACTCCCTCGACCTTAGTCCACGAGTAGCATCGGGTCGTTCAACTACCATTGCTGCTTTTCTTCTCTTCATAATGATCATCAGAGACGTCACGATCATCATCATCAGCCAAGTTGAATCCACCGCAGGCGCAAGATCTCTCGCAATAACGTCCACATAACATCCCTTTTAATTCTATTAACATTCATGATATTTTTGTTCTCTCATTATTGTGACTTTTACTGACGTTTGTACTTTGATATGTTGCGTACTGTTTGTGTTTGTTTTACGTTCTGTTCAACTGTACATCGTCGGACCAAGTGGTCGCTACGAATAGGTGAAAAGGAGTAGCCGGAGCCGCTATGCAGCACCTACCTCTCATTTATTGTTCATGTAAATAAAAAAAAACATCTCGGTTTGGGTCGTTTGCCCAATTGTTACTCGTCCCCGGTTTGGTCTCTCTTTTTGAACGGATGTCAATAGATGACGTTTTCTCAGTTCAGCGAGTTACATATTCTGCAGATGTCTATGTCTGATCTTGTGGTTAAAGAATGCAGCGCGAAAAGACAAGGACAAGGGATGGCGTCATAAAAGCTGCTCATTTCTCTGAATAAATGTGTTCGTAGTCAGCGCCAGCCCTGTCCACTCCTTCGTTTGTCGTCTTTTCGCTCTGCATTCTCTAACCATGATCACTGACCTAGCAAACCAAAACAGCCACTTTAGTCTGATCTTAGCTCCCACCGGAAATGTATTTAAATTGCTTCCACTTCGTTTGCAAAAAAACTCTTGGCATCTGCCAGACCTCACTTCCAACGCAGTACGCCGCCGGTCCATTTCGTATCACTTTTTAGCGCTGCTGCAACCCAGAATGCTGAAGGCCAGCTTTCTACTTGATCTTTGACAACAGGATGGCCAAAAGCAGCATCAAATAGAAAAAGAAATCAACTCAAGAACTTCAGCAGCGCATAACGGAGCACTGACAGTTTATTCGCCTTTGCACCTCGTATGAATTAACATCGGATGTCATCTAGATTCGAGTCCATCACTGGCGTTACCCACTAGTTTCAAACAGCGTCACAGAAGAAGAGGCTGCAAAGGTCGGCGCTGCCTTTGTGCGTGCCCTTTGTTGCAGTAAGTCTTCCTGCGCGCTTCTTCTTCGGAGATGCAGAACCGACTAACACCGACCACAGGGTTGGGTTCTCTCTCTGTGTGGGCAGTGCTAGGAAACTAACCTAACCAGCAAGGTGAAGAGTACAAAAATACAAACCGACAACGCGACATTCGATCGTTGCCACGTGGCACGGAACTGGGTTGCATCCTTGATTTCCAATTTCCGCGTTCCCGTGTGCGCCTATAGACAGAATGACTGCGGTGGGCACCTCATGCTAACGAACGTCTGCTTGCATACCACTACACTGTTTTGCCCCTCTGCTTGTATTCGCTGTGGTTTCTGCGCCTCTTGCGCGCCATATGTGCAGGGTTTTATGCGCGTTTATCCTCCGACTACCAAGACTTTTGGACACGTATTTGCAATTTTTGTGGATTATGGTGTTTCTCAGACGCTGTGTGTAAATTTTGTTTTGGCTATTTTTTGCGGGTGTTTACTGCACTTTCCACCCTCTATACTTCCGGACTTGACAAAAACAAAGCGTGGTGGGAAACGACAAAGGCTAAAAAACTGGGCATCAGAAATAGCATGACAGCGTAAATGTGCCATCAAATGTCAATGCAGGACGCACTGATTTCTCCAACGCGCACGGCACTCATACCTCTTCCGGTGCCCTGTTTCGATTCGTCTTGGCGTTCTTTTCATTTCTTCGGAATACACAGTTTCGTCTCTTAACGAGAGAATTTCTTGCTGGTTGCAGAGTAGGATATATGCCATCTTCCTGACACATACGCTGATCTAAATAATAAAGACAAACAGGACGGCACGTTCTGGTATTCTTCGGAGGCGTCGGCGGAATATTTGCCGCGCCTGTTCAGGGTGCACGCCAACAGTGGAGGTGTGTTTGTGTCGAGCAGGGCGCGAATCCTAATTTCCGTGCGCAGGGAGGGGGGTTCCTGCTTTGTCCGCGGTGGTGCTTCGAGCCGGGCGGAGGTCATTCGTCGCTCGTAGAGACGTGACCGAGGTGCCCAACCTCGTGTGGGCAGAGGCCTCGCTTGCGGTAATGGGGAACATTCGTTGTTGTCGAGATGGATTTGTGCGTGCACTACGTGACAAGGAGAGGCGAGTATAAAAGTGGTACGAGATGGTCTGCGCATCTTTTTCGCAGCCAAGTACACGTCCGTTTTCGAATAAAAAAGAGGAAAGAGAATTTAGCCTGTAAAAAAAAGGAATAGTGAACGTCTCATATCAGAGCAGCGCATGGTGTTTGCGGGATAGGGATTAAATTTCTCAGGGTAAATAAAGGGTTAAAATTGCGCTTTGACGTGCATGCGAACTACCGGCTTGTGATGGAAACTACTAAGGTGCACGCTGTGTCTAGAACTGTCTGCGCAAAAGAAAATATGAAAGCAGGAAAGAACTGCCAGAAGTTTTCCCGCGTCCCTGGCTGAGGAAAGGAGAGCGAAGACTGAACCGCACCCAACCCCAGCCAATGAATGCCCGTATTCCCAGGATAAGCTCAACCACGTTGCCTAATCGTTCAACACAATCCCTCAAAGGCGCCTACTCCCCACCCAGCGAAACCTTTCAGGGGGCAGACGGTTAAGATAAGAGCTTTATTGCATTAGCACTAAAGTCATCTTCCCCCGAAAAGGCCGCGCTCTGTGTACGTGTCCATACCTCCACCGGCCAGCGCCGATCAGGGAACCTTTCGGGCACCCACCAGAAAAAAATGCATCTCCCACCTGCGAGCTTATGCGGTAGCTGGACAAGTTACTTATCGGTTGGTAGTACTAGCTAGTTCTGGCTATAGTGGAGAGCTGTCCGTCGAAGGTCTGGGCTCTTGCTTCGATACCTGTAAATTTGTTTTGCGTCAAATGGGAAGGCGCATTGGAAACATTTATATGTCTTCTGTAAATGTACTGGGATGTACTGCCTAAATTGTAAGTGCACCAAATGTTATTACCGACACCTTGCTGTTTTGCCATGTAATGGGGCCCGAGCTCCGTCAAGTGAATTAACGCTCACTTTTTGTCTCGGGTTCCTCGTTTCTTACTGAAATGGAAATAAACTTCACCTTCAACTTGTTGAGCCGGACTCGCATACTGTGATATAAACAGCTTTTTTTTTTGTTTCTTTGTTTCGGCGAAAAGTGCGTACTTAAACCCCGGACTTGAACGCTTGGCAAAATGCGTAATCATTCTGACGGGAAACCGAGGAGAGCTCCCAAATCAAGGCGAACGAACACGGCGTGTCTGGAATTGGAAGATATAAATGAGTGACGTGTGTCTGATTACTTATGCGCTGCTCTGTGACGTTTTAAAAGAAGTATCTGGCTAAATGTATCTGGCTAAAAGCATTTTAATGTTTTCAACTCATAACGGGTGCTTTTATTGAGGTGGCTGGTGCATCGCGGGAGGCTGGTAGGTGCTGAGAGAGAAAAAATCCCAAGCACACCTAATTCCAGTAAGTGCGGCAGTGCAATAGCATTAGCAGCTGTTGATCCTTTTACCACAAGAGACATCACTTCCGCTCTCGTGACGTCACTTCCTCCTGTCAATGGGAATGCTGCCGTCTAGTGATGACACATGCCTCCAGCCAATGGGCAAATTTTATAAACCACGAAGCATTCTGCCGTATGGAGCTCCGAACGCTATCGTAATAATGGTATCGTAATGGGGTTGAGAAATCCGCGGTGATTGTTTTTCTATGCTTGATAGAAAACCATTGGCAGCAAAGCCGCCTTTTCTCTTGCAGTAAATGTGATTAATGTTTCAATGATAATGATTACGACGGGGGATGAGGATGACGATTCTTCGGCCTACTCATCATGGCTGCACCTATTGGGGACTGCCTTCAGGTCAAAAGGTGCTTTTGTCGGGGTCGTCATAATAGTTTGTAACCTGAAACTACCGCGTTGAACCTCCTCACATTGAAAGTTCTTAATTCCTGCCTGATGCGAGGCACCCTCTCCAACTCGGGCCGTGATCAGCGGAAAATATGCAGGTAAAGAGATGAAGGGGTTGCCTATGTACTGGACAACCGCCAATAGACGGCGGCCTGGAACTTTTACTTCACCGCCATATGCGTGTATTGCAGAGCGCTGAGCCGTTCGGTTGAGCGCAACGGGCGGTGCGACAATCGGATAACCTGAGAAATTTAGCGCCACTGGAGCGCCAGATTTTAGTACACTGGTTCTGTTGGAGAATTTCCAACCAGGCATAGTGAAAGAATTTTGCTCACAATGAGAAAACCTTGAAGTCGGATGTAGTTATGGGCTGCCTGGAGAGTGCGCCCTATGTGGCCACGGGATCCTTATGGCCCTTGTGGGGAATTAACGCATAGACTTCAGGGGAAAGGAGAAGGGGGGGGGGGGCGATTTCTGCCCGTTTTTGCGCGCCATCTGTTGTGTATCGTCGTCGTTGTCGTCCGTCTGAGATGACCTCATCATTTTCCAAGATCTCGTGGCCGCAGCGGCACGGGACCCATTTACATTTCACCTTTAGACTCGTATGCACGCACAAGGCAGACATGGGGCCAAGAATTGAGCCCCTCAAACAGCTGACTCGCAAAATCGTGTTACATTGAGTGAACACCACTTAACTTCTTTTTCGCAGCTGCTTTTCCGCTCCATTATGAAGGTGGAAACTGCTGGCAGGTCATTGCGCTACCAATGGCCGCTTGACAGTGGTCGCATTCAGTGGTCAATCATGCAGCAAAAGCCAACTCAAACCCATAGTGGCATGTCAGCGGAAACACTAGATGAAATTTCTGAACTTTAGGCATCTCGTTGTTCCTGACATCCCAAATTTTAAAGTGTGATTAACTGGTGGATTTAAAGAGAAAGAACATTGCTGTGCAGTTAAACTACCTAGTTTGAATTGATTTGTGAACATTGTAAATGGGAAATTTAGGAAAAATATTGATTTACGAGGCACAAATAAGCGGAGTGATTCAAAATCCTTCACTCACCTGCACTGCACCTATTTTAATTTTCAGATTGCTTCGGCGCGACTTTTTTGCAGTGAAACGCCTCCCAGAATGTCCCGTTTGGTGCTAGCCACCGACAGCTTTTCTTTTTTTTTCAGGATCTGCCGCAAAATGCAGTTTTTAATGCTGTGTAGATTTCACTTTTTTTTTCTGAGACAGAAACATACCTATGAATACTAGAGCAGACTCCGTGGCACGTGGGACGCCGGTCACTGGCGGATAAATTAATCTCGGTGTTTTCCAGAGTTAATTGAGTTTTTCACGATGCGCGTTCCAGTGAAGCTTCGGCAGGTGAACAAGCCCATTTTTACTTGGCGTCTCTTGCGACGTCAATCTCAATATCGCGCGCTGCGTTATCTGCACGTACTTCAATTCGTCTTTCCCGCGCTCGCCGCTCAGCTTCCCACGGAAGCGTAAATTTTTAATTACGCACTGGGCACACATGTTTGCCCACTGCTTCGAGTAACCGGAGTTACGACGTCGGAGCCTCCAAGGGAACAAAAATTTAGAACTAAGGCCTCAGCGCGGAAAGGTGGCGAAGGAATTCAAACGCCAATCTATACTGCCACGGTCTCGTTGTCCTGGACACGGGTGCCGAAGACATTTGGCCTCTAGTGGTGCCTGTAAGAACTCAGTTACACGCCTCAAATCAAATCATGTGGCTCGAAGACTTTTGACACAGCCTCTACAAACATGTGGGAAAAAAATTAGAAAATGTTTACTACATTCAAATCAGTATCCGAAAACACCGATTTTTGCTACTTAGAAGACGACGATGAGCGGGCAGTGCCTCGGGACAGAGCAGATGGAAGTTGAGGAAGACGACGCTCTGCAATGCACAGCACGACAGTGTGGTGCAGTTTACAACGAGGCATGTTCGGTTGCGGAGAGCGCCTATCTTTCATCACTCACGGCTCTTGCCCTTGTTCAGGAGATATTGGAAATTCAATACGGAGGTTGCACGTACATTGATGCGGCTCGTATTCTGTCGCTAAGGGCCCCTGCTCCTGCTAAGAACATATTGGAAATTCAATATGGAGTTTGCAAGTACAGCGATGCTCCAAGTATTGCTGATCCTTTCTTTAACTATTATCGGGAACTCTTTGCGGGTTGTAGGGGCGAGAATGGAAGATCAGGTTGCAGTTGCTTACTCGAAGCCTTTCCTCGATTTGACGATGAGCAGCGTGCTGTAGTGGAAGGACCTATCACTTTAGACGAAATTAAATCTGCCATTTCTGACCGGCAGGGTCACAAACCTCCTGGTCCAGATGGTATTACTAGCGAGTTCTATAAAACTTGGTGCCCTTGCCTTGCAACCAGCTGTTGATGCAGCATTTTAGGCATTTTATGAAGTTGGTTTTACGTCTCCCACTCTCTATTCCGGGCAAGCTATATTAATTCCATAAAGCACAGATACTAATCCGTTGAAAACTTTTGAAGGATATTGTACAATTTTCCTCTGTAATGCAGATTACAAACCTTTTGCTAAGATTTTTTGTGGTGGTGGTCTGCAGCTAGTTGTCGCAATAGGCCCGCATCAGGTCTGCGGTATCAGGGGCCGCAATATTCAGACCCATATCTATATTGCACGTTCGGTATTGTAGATAGTGCTGTGCATCTCTTTAGTTTGTTCGTTCACTCTCAAAACCGCCTGCAGGCGGCTTTATCATTTTGTTTGAAACGGGAGATGCAATCAGACTTATCTCGATTGATCGCGTCCACGAGCAACTGTTTTCGCATTTTTCCAGATTCTTGCAGTCGCTTTTAGTTCCTTACCTCGAAGGTACCTTGCCAGCTTTAAATCGAGCGTGGACAAGAACTGCAGGCATTCTGCTCGACGACCGCCAAGCACGCTTGTTGCTTTCGCCGCCGCCGAGTCATTCGGCGCACTGTGGGCGCAAGTTAGCCCTACAAACAGTTTCCTTTTATAAGAACTTTTCGCTGTCTTCCTCTCTGCCAGGACCACCGTCACCACAACGTGACATCTGATGGAGGCACTAATGGATGTTCTTGTCGCCCTCACCCTCTGGAGCCGCCAAAGCAGCCCGAGCCGTCCCGAAGAAGATCACGAGAAAGCCACAGTAGCCGTCCCAACCGAAGACGAAGTGCGAAGCAGCCGTCGTCTCCAGAGGCGTTCACTGGGCACCGACTACTACCAGAACACACGCGAGCAAAGAAGGACTCTTCAGCGCCGACGTCAACCATGACTACGAAACCAGCCCCTATTATTTCGCCCCAGCCCCGACTGGCCTCCACGTCCAACGGTTCACCGAATGAAGATCCTGACGAAAACCTGGAACAGTTTCAGCGTGTCGCCGTATTCAACCGCATGACTCAAGTGAGCCACGTTTTCTTCGCCCTAAAAGGCCCAGAGAGAATTTGGTTCGAAAACCACGAAGCCTCTCTGGCAACGTGGGAATCATTCAAGCTATAGTCCAAGGCATTCACAAGCATCGTCAGGATATAAAGAGTGCAACTACAGTCACGCATCCAGTGCCCGAATGAGACAGTGACAGCACACGTAGAAGACATGAAGCGCCTTTTTCGACATGCCGATCCTGCCATGACATAAGAGAAAAAGTTGGAGGTTTTGATGCGTGGTGCTACGGAAACACTTTCCGGTGGTCTGACCCGCAGTGCACCGAAGACCATCCCTGATTTCGCCAGGGAAATGGCCCCTATTAACAAAACCTTGGAAGCACGAGCCCACCATTTCTCTCGACAGCTCCAAGTGGCCTCAACAACCCTCTCGGATGGCACAGCATTTGGAGGCAACCCGCGGGATGTCATCCGGGAAACCGTACGCGAAGAGCGGCATCACCTTCCAACCAACCTCAAGTAGCAAGAAAAAGTGCAGCATGCGCTTGGCTCCCCTTCATCGACGCCTACAGCTGAAGCTTTTGCCAGAGGATTACGGTACATGACAGAAAAAAAATAATAAAGTGGCCCGCAAGAACATTTAGCGAAGCATGACGGTGAAGTGCTTAACAACGTTTAATGACTCCGAACTCTCTGTAGGGCTTTTCAGTTGCCTATTTTCGGTAATTTACTATTGCTGGGCAACTGTTTTACCCCCGTGAAGAGTGCACTACCGTTACGAGGAAGTGCGGACCAGCAGAGGTCTCGTTCGCTGCATTTTATATGCGAGGCAGGTGGGTAACCTGAATGGAAACTCTTCATCGTGCAACGTGCGTCATTGAAAAAAGGCACTCGGCGACGTTAACTCCAGACTGAAGCAACAGTCCGCGGCACTGTATTTAAAAAATGGCTCGGCATTCCACCCTTTCCCCTCGCCCTCTCTGGAACGGATAAGCCATGCTTAAAGCACTGGGGGAAGCACCGAGAGCCAGTCAGCGATTGGCTGCGCTTCTCGACGGTGCGGAAATGTGTGAAGTAAAAGAATTGATGATGTGACGGAAGCAGTCACCACCGCCTGCCGGAAAAAAAGAGGGATGGCGCAGAAAGAGGACAGGGGATCCCAGCAAGAACCGTCGCTGTTTCCACATGATTTAAAGTGATCCTCATACATCCTACTGTCCTGTTCGTCTTCGCTCTGCTCGGTCAGAAGAATCCTGGTTAGCATAGTAGGTAGAGCGAGTGGGCTGAAAAGGCGCTGGTGCCCTCTTTCAAAGTTTTTTTTTTATATAGTACTATCCCACTTAAGTCTACAGTGAAGCTCTGCCCACTTCAGAACGACCAAACAAAATTCCTCCCAGACAAAAAAGTAGTACAATCTCAAAACTTTACTTGGTACTTATAGAGAAGCTAATCGCAAGACCAAATTATAAGCTGTAAAACATGAAACCCTCTGCATTATTTGATATTGTAAAGCATTAAAAAAGATGCTTTCGTTTGCTGCTGTGATTCGAGAGCAGGGTAATAGAGGGCGCCGCGGACCATGGCCTATTGTCAACAAATGCTGCTTCTTTCTTTAAGTTGTATTCTATAATATAACTGCGAAGATTCTGAGCAAGGTGTGTAGCTTTTAGTGCGCGAGATGTAAAACCCGTGATCTCAGATTTCGCCGATGATTATCTGTCCAGAACCTCCGGCAGGTGGCTCATCTTCAACGGTGGCAACCTGTCCACCCGGTTTTGGGCAACTTGCTGGCAGGCTTCATGGCCACCTGTGCATTTCCCTCTCAATGAACTTGAGGTTGCTCGTGGAGAGCAACCTGTGCCGCACAAGGCCCACCGCTGGGAGCCCCTGTCATCGCAGGGCAGTGGCGCATCGCTTAACCGCTGCACAACTGCGTGTATGAGGACTCCCATGGACCTATGAATGCAAAGCAGAGAATGACTAGTTGCGCACGTATGGGCATTAACCCATTATCGCCATCGAATCTTCCCGTAAAGCTGAGCTTAAGTCCGATTTCGCCAATCTTTGTCTCAAGCCTGCTTGAAGTCGAAAACCGAGCCTCGAACCGAGACTTATGTGAAAAGCCAAGTCACCTAATGGGCATATGGACTAACCACGCTAAATCGTCCGCCATTTTTCCCTTCTAGCTCTGTGGCTGTGCTCAGGTGCATGGTAATGCCTAATTACTTGCACTGGTTAAAACCTGATCTACTTCTGGGAATTACTCGATGAAGTAGTACTAAAACAGTACTTTTCATACCAAAGAACAAGTCGTTATAATCTTTACCTAATCTTACGATTGGTTCACAATATATTGAAATAGCTTCTTTGGTAAGGTGCCTGGCTTTGATAATGCTCAGTAATTTGTCATGGGACCTACATATCGATAACCTTGTAAACAAACTTGCCAGAAGCACAGGCACGTTATGAAAGGGTCGTTTCTTAATACCACTCATTGTTAGGCTTTTAATTTATACTGCACTATTTCTATCACAGCTTTCCTATTGTCACCTGGTGTGGGGCAGGGCAACACAAACACTGTTAGGTTACAGAAAATAAAAAAACCTTTCATATTATTGGTAATGCCCCATTTAAAGCTCATACTTAACCACATTTCACATCACTGAAAATAACACCCGTGAATGACCTCTACAATCTACTGTTAAAAGGACGCTATAAAACAAAACGGAAAAATCATGCCACTTTCTTTGATGATTTAGCTAACTTACAAGCCAAACCAATCATTACTCGACACGTAGCAATGACATCTGGTACTTCCCATCATTCCCACGAGCTAAGGTCGTCATATGCTCGGGTATATTATTCCAAACCTGCTTAATTCGCACTGGCAGTCTTGAGCGCCTGATCACGCATGCAGTTTCGCGTGACGTTCTCCAAAAAATGTATGGCACTTTTTTTGAACTTATTGTTTACCTTTTCCTGTATTCATGTATATATTTCACATGTTTTGTTCGCCGTTATCAATTTGTTACCATGCCAATCTGTTATGACTTGGAAGGGAATCTGTAGCTATGTAGAATAGTCCTATTGTTATTGATGGCATTCCATCCGCGCTGCGTTTCTGTCGCTTTATCAGTACGTAGGGGTGTATACCCCTATGTCAAGCAGTCATAGGCTTCTTGGGGAACACTCCTAGCATCCTCGATGTTCGAATAAAGGTATTCGTATAACGACTACGGGACCTTATAAAATACAGAAGATTGCGGTGAAGGGCCAGTTGGTACGAGATTATAAACACAAGAACCGCGAATAGGACAGCACACGAGACCACGCGCTCGTCCCGTGTGTTTGTTCTCTCTCGTTTTCGCTCAGTTCTTGTTTCTTTGAGACCTTATGAGCCTGGCTCTAATGGGGATTGCGTGCAAGCGCTATTGTGTGTGTCCGGGTATATGATCAGGCGCAGACCTCGTCCATCCGGTGACGCAACGTCGACGGAGTGAGCGGCGGGTTAACGAAGCGTGTGTGCCTCGCATCTGTTCAGGGACACGCGAGTGGATCGATTCCTTGTGATGGGAAATACCCTCCGCTCTCACATAGATAAACAGCACAAGTGGCGTGCTTCGGAGTGCACTGGAGACATTGAGCGCCGCCTGTAGTGGACTTAGCGACAAACCGCGGTTCAAGAGCTAACTCATGCTCCGCAGGCATGCTCATCGGGCTCGTCTGCCCACTTTAATATATTCCCACTGCACTCCGAAGCAGGCAGTCCGGACGCTGATGAGAAGGGCTCGACTTGAGAGCTGCTTCGGTTAGCGTATGACAACGCAGACACTAACGAGCATGGTCACGGCTGTGGCACAGCTATCCTTGTCCCACTGTTTTGCCGCCAAAGCGGCGGAGTGTCCATGTACATTTTAGTGGTGAAATAATAATAATAATAATAATAATAATAATAATAATAATAATAATAATAATAATAATAATAATAATAATAATAATAATAATAATAATAATAATAATAATAATAATAATAATAATAATAATAATAATTTATTGCACAAAAAGAATACAAAGCACAAGAAACGGGCCTGTCAAAGCCACCAATGGCTTGAAGGACTTGGCCCGGCAAAATCAGCGGACAAGTGTGCATTATTCATATCAGTAACGACGCATAACAAGGTAAATGTAGGAGTACTAACAATTACGAAGCTTAACACAAGCAAGGAGCAAATCACGAGACAAGGATCAATACCAATAAGATAAGATGTACATATTTAAGAGATGATGACAAATACATATGAGAAGTATTGAAGCAACCACGTTACAATGAACAAATAATGTGTTTCAATGCCTTTTTTGACGTAATCGAGAATGCCTCATTTGGCAAATCGTTCAGAATTTTAGGCACATAAACACAGCGTCTAGCTTCCCCATATCTTGTTGAGGAGCGTGGCGCAACGAAGCGAACACTATTACGGAGGCTTCGGGGGGCTGTAAAGCATGTTTTAAAGTCACTAAACCAAAAATGCCGTAGCACCACAGTTTGCACAAACAAAGCACGGCAAGCCAAGCGCCGAGATGATGTTATGATCTTTGAGTGACGGATTATTGTAGGCTATATTTCGTAGTATGTTCCTTAACAAAGAATCCACGCGGTTTTGCCATCGGGTGGGGCAAAAAGCAAAGACAGTAATCCCATATCGAAGAGTGCTGTAGACCAAAGCATGTGCTATCGTTTATTTTTTTACTTGAAACGGTACGATAAATTTGATGTTGAAAAATAACCATGCAGCGCTGCTGAGCTTATCGCAAACGTGTGAAAGCTGAGTGTGCCACGACGTATCACTGTCGAAGATGCTCCCAGGTATTTTACCGAGTTCACGTAGGTAATTGGCACGCATCGACAGGAATGGCAGTTGTGACTGTGCAGGAAAACTGGCGCGTCTATTGCGGTTAATATTAATGGGGATCTGAAGCAAACGAGTTTTTCAGGCGTTAACCTTTAAATGGTTATCAGCGAACCAAGTTGTTGTTTTGTCTATATTACCTTGGAGATTTGAAATAGCCATGGTATAAGAAATAGGTTTTGAGACCAGAACAGTGTTGTCAGCGTATTGAAATATTAAATATTAATAAATATATTGAAAAGTAGAGGTGATAGCATGGAACCTGGAGGAACTCCGGCCTTCAGTGGAAGTTTACCACTTGCGTTTTTAATTTCGTCTAAGACAGCTACTTGTGATCGTTCGGCGAGATACCTTTTGAGGACATCGTAAAATGGCAACCTAAAACCGCTGGAATATAATTTTTGTAATATAATCCCGTGATGAACTGTCTCGAAAGCTTTTGATATGTCCAGGAATAAAGCAACGCTAAACAAATTTTGGTCAAATGCTGGAAATAGTTTATCAGAGAACTCTTCTAGAAGGGTTACCGCACCCCGACCGGCTACAAAACCAAACTGTCGAGTGGACAGAATTGAAAAGTTTTCAACAAAGGACGACATGGATTTGGAAAGGAATTTTTCAATAATATGAGTTTTATCATTCATCTTTAGGAGCATCGATCATATCAGCAGCACATCGTCTGTCCAGCCGCATTCACCACAGCAAGACAGTGTACCCTCCCCCTGCAAGAACCGCATCTCATTTACGATCTTTTTTTGTCAAATCATCTCGGGACTGGAACGATCTGCCGCCGGAAGCCATACACCTTACCAACCCCGTCAAATTCAAGAAAAAGATTGAGGCCATCATCTTGTAGTCTGTCATGCCCATCCCTCATGTAATGCCCCATAACCGGGGTCTTCGAGGTAATAAATAAATAAATAAATAAATAAATAAATAAATAAATAAAATATGGGTATGGGATTGAAATAGGCCGATAGTTTTTCGTGTCATCTCTTTTCCCTCCTTTATAAAACGGCTTATAGTCGCAGTTTTAAGCTTTAAGTTTAAGTTTTAAGCAGTTTTAGAGCGACCGAGGTGGCTCAGTTATGGTGCTCGGCTGCTGACCCGAAAGACGCGGGTTCGTTTCCTTGTCCAGCCCCGCCTTGCGAGTTCGTTTCGTGCCGCCAAGACCGCACTTCCTGCATTTGTGATGCTGTGACGGTGGCCAAGGCGCGTCATTCCGCCGTGTTCCACGAGTGTAACGAGACGGCCAGGCAAGCAAGCGCCAGTGATAGCGGATGATCGCGCGTTTCTGCATCCAAGCTCCCGGATCTGTACGGATGCCAGATGCGGTGTCCCTTGTGGCTGATAACAGAGCGCAAGGACACGTCATCAGACGATGCGCCTGCAACGCACGGTGCTTGGTGGTAACCGGATAACCCTACAAGGGCACGACGGAAACAGGCACGAAACAACCACCCAGGCCCAGTTCTCGCACTCTTATACTCGCGGACAGCTTTTTGTGGCTATGCTGCGCAAGCTATATATACGGGCGCGCGTCGCCAGCTTAAACGCCTCTCTCTCTCTCCCTCGTGAGAGCGTGATAAGAGCGCGCTCGTGAAAGCTTTTCGCCTCGCCCTCGTAGCTTCCGCTGCATAGGCACTAAAAGCTGACCGCGAGTAGCCCGGGGCGCGTTTGAAACGCGGGATCTAGCTTTATCACCTGAAATTTCTTTTGAAACCCGCGATCACCCGAGATCATTCGCCCTGGCTTGCCTAGCCGCCTCGTGATTCGAGCGAAACGCACAGCTCGAGAGGGGCTTCTTAATATCACGGGCTTTAAGAACGCAGCAACACAGATATAAACAGCATTATCAGTCAACAGTCCAGTGGTTTCCGCCGCTTATGGGGAACCTGCGCTGCCAAGGTGGCACTGCAATTGTTCCATTCGGTCACTCAAAACTGCTTTTGCCAGCCGCTTGGGCCACTGCAAACGCGAGAACACATCCTGCGCGATTAGATACCCGCGTTTGGCTGACAGCATTCATTGCCCAGCTTCTCTCGGCGTAGCCCAGATAGCTGACGCACGGCACGTGCGCCTTCGACGGAGCGCGGAGGCCCACGCCAATAAGCGCCTGAAGGTGGCGCGGAAAAGTACTAAGGGTACTACCCAAAACTGCTTGCTCTTCTCGCTAGGCAGTGTATTAGGGTGCTGCAATCGGCACCGCAAACTTCAGACAAGTTCCCCATAATGGCACTTACAAACAAGGAAACCAAGTTTGTCACTGCTCTAATGTTATGTTTTATACCTATACAGCCATGCTTTCAGTAGATTAGGAGAGAAAAATAATAGAACAATATCTCCAAGACTTACCGCGTATGGGCGATTAAGTTGGATTTTTTTGGAGGCGTCATGCACGACAGTAGACACCGACACAACCATGCAGATTAACACCTTGCGAAAAAGCGGACATAGTTGCCAGCAGCCCGAATGATCTTTCGCCGTCTCGCAGTAAAAGGTGCGACATAAACCCATTTCACTAGCATTTTTTTACCATTTGCACTCTCGCCGTTTGAAGCTTCTTCTAGTATTCCAGACCACGGGGGGCATTTTGCTTATAAGCTTTTAATTATCCATTCGAGCTTAAAAAAACAAAGATAGTATTGTTTTCGCGAAAAGAAAACCGGAACCGTACTGCTTATCCGATATGCGCTGCGTCTCCTCCAGTGGCCATACGTGGCGAACTTTTCGAGTAAAATACAAACATTGCATAGCATAAAGTCTCGTTTTGTTTCGTGTTTATAAAACTGCCATGGGCGACATCGGTGGCCATCTTCGAAGGAGAATTTATATGGGGAGCAACGAAAAAAACAATGACTATATGTGACAATTGCGTCACAGCACTTTTTCACGCAAATGCAAACTGTAAAGGAATAAAAGGCAGATGCTAATCGCGTACAAGACGATGCTCTCTGAGCCTGTTCCAGTGGTATTTCTAAGAGATGGGCGCATTCATGAATTTTCACACCCGTCTTTACCCCCTTTCTTTTCAGGGATTAAGCATGAAATGCTTTTAGCTCCCGTTGTCAGTGACAATGAGATGTCACCGAGCCAAAAGCGATAGCTGACATACGGGCACCGAGCGAGATTGATCGAAACGAGTTCTCCGCTACCTAAGCCTTGGTACAGTATACAGACAGACAGGGCCGCTCCAGGGTAAAGCCTGTTTCGCATGCAAGCGAACCGCTCGCGAATTCCGCCGCCGCGGCGAATGCACCCTCTCAAGCGGCGGAGGAAGCTTCAGCGGCTGGAGCGGCGAAGTTCGGGCAAGTTGGAAATTTTCGCGGCGGCGGCGTGACAGCACCGCATCTCAACCAATGACGGCCCGGCGTTGCCACGCGAGTTGGTACGCCGCACGTGCTAACTTTTGTTTTAAAAATAAATTGTATGAAGTGTTGTTTAATGCTTAAACGCAAGGATTATATTTGTTTAAATAAACTGTGAAAAGAAATGACAGAATAATGCTTATATATTACGCTCTTTTTGTGTTAGAAGGCCACCAAAACCGGTTGCAGGCGCGTATCTTTTGCCAGTAACATTGGGTTTCGCAGCGGTGGGAAACGTCAGCGGCGATGCATGTGAATCGAAAGCTCGCAAACCGCTTGGCAGCGCCGCGCCGCTGTTCGCTCTGTTCGCCAATTCGCTTGCATATGAACCGCCCTTAAGAGGGGCACTGCGCGTAACAAGAGCTTCCGCGCCTTCCCCAAGGATGGCGCCACGGTCCCCGAAAACTCCCGCTCGTTGAAGACTGGTTGAAGCCGGCGGTCGAGGCTTGAAGCGCGTTCGAGCTTTGGAATCAAGTCTGCCACTGCGTCAGCTCGCGGCGTTTCCCCCTTTGGCAGGCGGATGTATATGCGCTCTCGGAGCCCTCTCCTCCATTCGTATCAGGCCTGCGTCGCGTCGTAGCCTTCTGCAATCGTCCTGCATTTCAATGCCCTGAGCCCAGCAATCGAGCCTGATGAAAAGAGGGGGTAGGAAGCGGTCGCTTTGGGAGTAACACGCCACAGCAGAAGACTGACAAAATCATGACTATGCGGCCGCTTACGAAGGTGACAAGGCCGCGACGCAGGCGATTACTTAGACTCGACAAGAAGGAAAACCCGCGAGAGGCGCCCTGTTGGATGAAGAAGAGCGGTTCAAGGCAGCGGCACACGATGTGCTGTGCCCGTAACCATTTCATGCTTACATCCACTCTCGATCACGGGAGAGGCGGTGATTTTTTTTTTTTCAAGAGAAATGTGAAATCGCCGATGAAGCGTTTCTGAGTAAAACGCGTTGGGCGGAAACGATCAAAAGATGGAACAGAAGTGTCTCGGCCGATTCCTTTGCGACTCATTTTATGCGGCACAGTTCGCGGGCCTGTTCCATTCCTCGTTTTAATGTTGCCATTAAATATCCTTTATATGTGCGTGCATACACTACACGATATAACGGAAAGGAGCCCTCCGTAAGAACAATACGCTGGAGGACGTTGCACTCTCCTCTCCGAATATTATTTTAATTCGCAAAATAGCGAGGGAGGTGGAGATCTCTAACCGCAGCTGTGGTCACGCGCGGCAGAGCTGCTTTCTGCACGCAACGCTTTTTTCACTTTAAGAATGAAGCCCATTCTCAAGTGCGACACAGACTGTTGGCTAACTCTCCCAGCTTTGACGAAAACCGCTGCAAAGATGCTACCCACATTTTTCGCGCTATTAAAGCGTGTCGCCACATGTTAAAAAGCCTTACCAAGCTGAACCGCAAATATAGTCACCGCGGCTAACGTGTCGTGACTTTTTTTTATTACGTGTGATGATATTATGTTGATTTTTTATGCGTCTTCAACCACCGGTCGAGCAGGTGCTGAGATTTTGTCAAAGATCAAGTCACTTATGGTAATGCTGAAGTGGAAGCCAGTGGATGCTAGCATTTCAGGAATGCAAAACTTTCGTCTCAGGCGAATGCACTATTGTCGCACAATGCATCTGCATGACGTGGACCCTAACGCAGCTGGAAAAGACATTGCCAGTGACTCCGCCAACTGTCCTTCTTATCTTCGAACTTGAGTCTATGTACTATCTATAGACCTCGTATAGACAAAAAGAAATTTTATCTGCTACATAATTTTTCAAAAGGAATTGTACAAATTGTCTTAGGCAAAAGGAAATTGAAATTGTTCTGGACATTATCTAAAGACGGTCTGTAGATTGTACCGAGACTAAGTAAATTTAAATTGTTATATACTTGCGTCTATACGTTGTCCAGAGAGTGTCTACAGACAAAAATAAACTAAGGCTTTTATAGACTTCAGTCCATAGCTATCTTGTTCACTGTCTATAGACAACAGAAAATACAGGGTGTTTTACACTTTGCCCACATATAATCTATAGATTATCTGTAGACAAAAGAAAAGTCTAAAGGATGCCGTTCAGGTTTATAAAAAGTCTATAGACGTTTTTATAAGGGTCGTTAGGTAAAAAATGGTAGTGTTTAAGCTTGGTTAAACCAAGTAGACGTACAAAAGCATGTGTTCAGCCTGATTGGTTTGCGGTTTTGTTTTGCTTGGGCCTCGATACGTCTGGCAATGATATTAGACTCTGCAGCATGGTTAAGGTCTCGCGAGGTTAAGCTGACCTGATCTGTTCGCGCCGCAGAAGTGCAGTGCACAGAGCGAGGGCTTGTTACAGTTAAACACGAAGCGTGTTCGGCTGCTGCGTTAGCATAGAGCTCTCGTGCAGTGTCCAGAGAAGCTGATCTGCTCGCGTCGCCGCCGGTTCAAATTCCAGCCATTTTATTCATTATTTATTTCACACAAAAGGAACTTAACGTGGCGTCACTGCTGCTATGCACCGGCTCAAGATGGGTCCACAACATGCACGGTGGGAGTTGGCGAGCGTATGAGTGCTTTCGTACTAAAACAACTGTTGACCTTTTTGTCGCCTCACTTTGTACTCTAAAATTGTGGATCGGCAAGTGTTGTTCCTTTATCTTCATGCCACTTTTAACTCATTTCCGATATCAGCTTCGTATGGTGAGTTCGGATATAATAATTTGATGCAAACTTGTTCCCCTTATTTGACGAACGTTGGGAAGATTGGTTCGCAGGTCGAGTAAATTCGGTGAAAGACGCCTACATTTTTCGTACCTTGCACACATCGTAAACGAAAAGAAACCCGGCTTTCCCTTTTGCCGTGAATCTGCAATCTACCATATTAGAGTGAAGTTCGCTGACTGAGCACTACCGCGAGTGTCGTGCGTTTTATGTTTTTCATCGGACAAGTTTAACGGGCGCCGTACTGTAAGCGCCGTACCTTCCATTTATCACGCATGTTCTATCTGGAAGAAACTCAGTCCTTTTTGCGGCCGATCATGGATAAGCCGAGAAAATTAGAAGCGAGCGCTTCGGGTAACGTGTTGAGGCCTTATTTCGGGGCTTTCCTATTGACGGTGCCGTTACCGCGCAATAACACCCTGGATACAGCGATTTTTTTTTCCCCATCGTAGATTTGCAGCAACATTTTCTGTTCTTCAAGAAGCCATGATGTTTTCGTAAATAAGTTTTTTGCGATATACCATATTGCTCGCCCAGTGAACAAACGTTCATCACCACCACATTTGTGCAAGTGGGCAACAGTGAGCTCCAAGGCAAGGAAATCTAGACAAAGGCCTCTAGATTGCAAGGATGCCAGTGCACCGCGTGGCGCTCAATACTCAAAATCACCGTGGAAATTTGGAAATTTCGTTGCACGCCATTGTTTTTCAACGGCCGTCAGAATTGCTGCGTGTATGCAGAAAGCCTTTTCTAAATCAATTTTCCGAAAAGAGTAGGGTGAGTCGGCCATGTTAATCAGAAGAATTTTCCGAAAGAACGGAAACGAAAAAAATACAGCTTCGTGTTTTGGGTCTACGTCACGACGCGTTAAACCATCGTTTGCCGGCATTTTAGTAAAGTTATTCCTATCCTATAATAACATAACGCTATCTGCTACGCGCGCACGCAGCTGACGGGCACTTGGCGCCATCTAGTGCACTGAGGGTGATCTGCGCACGCGCAGCGGAGCCTCGCGGAAGCGTATCGCGCTACGCTACAACTCTCTAATGCTCAAAATTCAATTAGCGTGGAGATAGATATTGTGCACCATGTCGGTCTTCGATGAGTGTGAATTACGAAACACTGTTTTGCTACAAAAGGCGGAGAGGGCCTCGTCGCAGACACCGGAGCGCCGCGTAAAACCGCGCTGCTTGCGGAGATCGTCGGAGCTCTGGCAAAGCTCAATGACCTCACTGACGGTGGCAGGATTCGTTGCGAGCAGCATCTCAAATGCGCCGTCAGCAAAGCCTCGGAGGATGTGATGACTCTTGTCCGCTTCGGGCATGGCGGGGTTGACAGAGGTCAACAATGTCGTCAGTGTAACTAGTCAAGGTCTGTCTCTTCGGTGCGTTGAGCACGATCACGTAAACGTTGTTCGGCACGGAGCTGGCGCGCTGCATGGCGACCGAACACTTCCGCAGAACTCTTCTTAAACACGGCCAAGTGAGTAGGTCCGCCTCTTGGTTGCGAAGCCACAAGTTATAGCGACGTCCGTAAGGTAAAAGATGCCGTTATACAGCTTGACGGAGTCATACCACTTGTTGTATAGCTGCTGACTCGTTCGTACGAATAAGACAGCCAGTCGTCATCTTTGTCGGCGGTGCCACTGAAGAGGGAAAGGTCACGCTGACATCAGAATAAAGGACCGTGGTGGAAATGGCCGCCGGTATTGGGGATGTCCCATCTGGCATGGTTGACGCAGGGGGCAGCGCATGGCTCCGGAGTTGCCGGTCGGTAGATCTATCGACTCGCCGCACCTTCGCCAATTGTAGGGGTGCGTTTGTTGCGTGTCCTCGGAGAGTGAGACTTATCCGCTATGGCCGGTCTTGCAGCGCATTCAGGCGCAGCCCCCACCACGAGAGCGGATCAACTGGGTCTTCGGGCGCAGCGTAGTGTGGGCGCATGCCGGTAGCGTAACCATGCGACAGTTGATACACGATAAAGCGTATTTTACACGTTTGCCGATCGCGAGATGTCCGGAAGAAGCACAACGCACGTTCAAACGGGAAACTTTGGGTTCATTGAATGCATGTCTCGATTCTTCGATTCTTAAAAGCCTGGATGACTAAATACGCGTCAGCCCTAGTCCCTTAATTTTCATTTCGACTTCGTTTTAGTGACGCGAAATATCAAAAACAAAACTCGGCTTCAGGTGTGTAAGTAGAACCGGCTTCACGATTTTCGTTTCGTTAAATGTAAGCGCTACAATAATATGTCTTAAAAAAAATGTTTTCATTCTACTATAACTAGCTGCCTTCTGGACAAAGCGTCAAGGTGAAATAGAAATCCTGAGTGCATAAACACAGTCCATGGATTCCCCCGACGGATTCAGCTGAAAAAATGCGGAGTCATGCGAAAACTTTGCAATCGCCTCACATAAAATGTAAGTTTGTACGTATTTAGCTTCGTGCTCAGCTATCTTCTTATCTGTCGGTTTGGACGAAAAAAAAAGCATCCCTAGCTGGCAGTGTGGTCCCCTCTACATGACCATGTTTTCCTGCCAAGTTGGCGAGAAAATTACATGCGTAATATTTCGCAGTTGGAGTTCCATCTTTAGGCAGCAGCGGGCCGTCTTTTTCCCGTCCTATACAATAACTTCGGTGATCTCAGCGCCGCGGCTAAAGCTACGCCCCCTATTCATACACGTGGTGCCGACAAGGCAAGCAGCTTCAATGGCCGTCCAGTGCCCTCTTACGGGCGTCCCGTCACATAGGCGTCGATGTCTTTGTCAACGTGATTGATTTAGGCTTCCATCTCATCTTCGGGGCTCATATTTTGGCTCGAACGGCTGCTCCTGACCGAACCGCACGAACCTCGAGACACCCCGAAGCCTATACGGTCAACGGGCGTCTGCTTTCAGCATCGCGGAGCGCGTATGTCACCTCAGGCGTGCCTGAGAGAAAGAGAAAAATATTGACGAGAGCTAAAGTGCACCGAAGCGTGAATAGCCTTGGCTCCCTTTTCTATTGTGTCTTTCTCTGTGCTGGACGATGGATGAAACTTCTTCGCTCGCCAACACGCTTCAGGCAGGCATGCGACGGCGAGCCCTCCAAATGTTTACTCTAATCCCGTCTGCCTAATCTTACTTTCATGGCGTCTCCGCCTTGCCTTTGTACGCTCGTGGGAAAGCGAGCGGTTTGCTTACTGTTCACATATAGCTTTGGTGGTTTTCCTATTGGCGCAAGTCTAGGGACGAGTAATGAGAATCCCCGCTGCCGTCACTGAAGAGGGAGAAAATTAGTAGGAGAAAATAGCGAAAAGAAAAACTACGTGCATAACAGAAAGCAAACAAGCGATCCTCGCGATCTGTAGCCCTGGAAAGTGTGGAAAAGCAAACACAGCGAGATAATACTCGCTCACCGGCCAGTTTTTGCTCAACGCGGTCGTATTCCTTCAACTTCTTGATGGCGTTTTGCTTTCGGACGCGCAGCTAGGTGTGTTTTCCATCGGAAGTCGTCTTCGAGAGCAAACTAGAACTTCGAGAAAGTCGCGTTGCCTTCGGAGAGTGCACATGTCTCCGAAAACAGCCCGGCTCTCGCAGAACAAGAAGAGCACCACACACACCATACAGTTAGTGCCGTACGCTGATGGTATAAGCTATTCTAGGGTGGTGGTGCACTCCTCTCCACACCGGTCAACGCTTGCCCCGCCTAGAGCTTGATGTGAAGCTTGTGTCGTCACGGTAAGATCTTGGTTTATTTATTTATAGAATACTGCAGACCCTAAAATGGGTCCAAGCCGGAGGGGCAAAAAATACATGGAAAGAAACACAGTAAGTTACATAGCAGAAAACTAACATAGAGGTAATAGGACATAGTAAGGAACAAGGAGCAACAAATCAGAAACTCTCAATCAGTAATTTTGTCAATGTCACCGATGCTGTTTAGCACCCCAGGAGGGAGTTTATTCCATTGAGCTATTGTGCGAGGAAAAAAGAAAGTATTTGAAAGCATTGATTCGAGCGCTGTACAGTGTTAGTGATTCCGTGTGACTATGTCTTGTTATTCGCGTTGTGATCGACTTGATAAATGAATCAGCGCTCATGGAGAGCTTGTTATCTTTGAGTAAGAAATCAAATTATCGCTAAAGAAAGCCTGGCCGACGGCTAAGAATAAAACTTAGGAGAGGATCGGGATACATATCCGCGCATGAAACGGCGGCAGATCAAGTTCCAGTTTCCTACATTGCGCAGGAATAAGACGCACTAGGACACAAAGGCACTTGAACATATAAAAAGACTCAATGGGCATAAAGCGTAGAGACGTAGAGCCAAATGCTGGCGGGCAGAGTTAAAGGCCTAGACAAAGTGAGCGCTGGTTTACGTATGGGTGTGTTATAGGACTAAGAAGCTGCACAGAGAAGCGAGTCGCATTCACTTATTTTATTTCAAATTAAGTCCCTGTACTTCGGAAAAATAAATTTAAATCAGATATCTTCCTACTTGGTCTGTTCACGGTTCATCGCGACACATACAAATGGCTGGGCTGCAGTTCGTGTTAGAAGCGTTTCCGCAGCAACGCCGCCACGCGAAATTACCACCTGTTCCCCGTTCATTCATTTTTTTCTCTGTCACTTATATCTTTTTCTTAATGTTCTCGTTGACAACAGGGCTGGGATTATTTTCTCTGGCTTACCATTTTTGTGGCGTTACACAAAACCGATATAATAAGCGGAGTTTTTCGTTGGAAATGCCATGGGACAGAAAACATCGATCACACACGAGACGTCAAAGACCGTGTCACTGAAAGCAACGCTCACCGCCGGGGTCCGGTTTCCACCTACGCGAACTGAATTCAACCTGGCAATCGATACACCTACGATCCATGGCGCTTTGACGCCAGCCTGTGGCTTCCTCTTTCGTGGCGTGATAGATGAGAAAAGTAGCTCACTGGGGCGTGAGCAGCTTATATAAAAGTGTGTTTTTTTTTGTCCGCCAGACTTCTACTTTTCTTCGCGGATTCAGCAAGGTAAGGAAAATGCTGCGGAACTTTATTTGAAAGTTGCGAGTGAAGCAACCTTAGTTCCTTGCCATGTCTGATCCACGGCTATTGCGAACTGTAGTTTGGATGGTTGAAAAGAACTTCTCAAAATGAGTGATAAAAAAACTAGAACTTCTCAAAGTGATTGATAAAAAAAAGCTCGCAACAACTACACGCAGGAATGGATGGCCTTGGAAACACTGCAGCAATGAGCGCACAGCTACATGTCTTTTCGTCAGGTCAACTAGCCAGACATCGAAGATACGAGCCCAGTTAATGAGCGTTTCAGATTCTGCTGAGTTCTGCAGACTTCAGCAGAGGGTAATGAGTAACAAAGTTCTTGGTGGCAGCAGTTTTGTGTTTGTTTCAACTCCAAAAACTTATAAGCTGGCATCACATACAAACGTGCTTAGTCACCGCTGAAGCAATCCTATCCAGTGCTGAGCTTTTGTGATTACTTTATTTTAAGGCAGATTGCCTCATACGTCTCCAAACATGGAAACAGCGAATAAGTAAAAGGTAGGTAAAATTGTGATTGTTGAATTATCTAGTGAAAAAGACAGTCAATGCGGTGCTTTGGGCCCATCTTAAAGCTAGCGTTATGTTGTGGTCGTTAGTTTCGTGGTCAACAGTCGAGTTTTTCAGAAAGGTTGGGCATGAAATATGGAGTTTTTCCTTGCACCAGACCAATATATAAGTAGATGACAGTCTCTTTTAGTGTCATGAATCTTGTTCCGTTTCCCCAGCTTTGCCTTTATTTTCACTCTTATTGTTTTTTTTTTTCATGCTAGCAAGGAATAAAAAGACGCTGATCGTAAACTGACCACTGAGCGACGAAGAAGCTGAAAAAAAAAGCGGAAAGATGCCGGGATCTGAAAAAAAATAAAAGTGGAATCACAGATTAAAAACTTCTCATATCGGTCTTCTCGGCAGACTGCAGACTGAAGCGTCGCCATGGGAACAATCGGGCCATCACCGCTCCAGCCGTCGTTTCATTCTCTGAGAACCGGAGGAATGCAATTGACTCGCTCGGCCAAGACCAAGGCCCCCTTCTCTTGTTGCTCGTCCCCCCCCTTTCCTTCTGGCTTCGCCGATTCAACTGAAGCCTGCAGAAAACGCGGCGAGATTCCAAAACTACAGCCAACCTTGCGCTTAAGGCATGGCTTCAGATCGTAATCGGCATCGCTGGCGCTGTTTTTTATCGCTTTTTCTTTGCTTCTGCCTAAACTTTAAGCCGATATTTGCCTTAGATTCTTCGTTAATAGTGCGGCAACTAAGCTAAATGCATTGTTACATTCTGGCGCAAATGAAACCATGTTGCATTGCAATAAAAATAAAAGAATCGGACCTGCTGGCGACGGATCAGCCTTGAGTTTTAATATAGAATCGGCGCTGAATTGAAGTTCTGGAGGGCTACAGGAAGCGACTATCGAGGAAGCGAGGAAGCGACTTTGGTGCCACAGTTGCGTCCTATCGTTTGACCAGCATTCCACACGAAACCGAGATTTTTTATTCAGCAAACAAGGGAATGGAAAGAGATGCTCGTTATGACATAATGCAGGGCGGAAGGCAGCAGTCACCGAAACCAAGGAGCACAGGCGATATTTTCTTTTATTTGTGGTTTTCATAATTACATCAGAAGAAAAAACATGCCGCTGGTGAGATCCGAACCCACGACCTCCGAATTTCGCGTCCAGTGCTCTACCAACTGAGCTAAGGTGGCGGTTATCTAATCTTCTATTTTAGGAGGTATTTATGTGCAGTGTAACAAAACATTGACAGTGTCCATCAGCGTTACCCTCCTCCATGGCAGCGAACGTAGTGCACCCTGTATAACCGTGAGTGCCACGTCGGAACGTCGTCGAACGGAGACAGCGGAAGCTGTGCGAGAACTCTCTTATGCTAGCTGTGACATCAAGACTGCCAGTTTTTTTTTATATTCCTTTTATGAACCTGTAATAAGACGTTAACACCTCACAGTGGTTTTGCCTTATGCATTCCGCTGAAAGGGAACTTGCACAAGAACTCACAGCGCAATAGATAGGTCCCTTTGTGTTGGGATAAATCTCCATTTTACCCCGATTTTTACACCTCGAACATAGTTCTAAAAATCTGGTTAAACCCGATTTCTACACGAAGGTAGGCCTTGTAGACGATGCTGATTTTCCAAGTGACAAAGCTGAATAGACCAGAAGTTATTGGCGGATATCTAGTGCCAGAAGGATGTATTGCGCCAAATGGAGAATCTTTATTATCGTTTAACCATCATCTTCAAGAGGCGGATAAATTTGATTACAAGTTCGAAAAAGGATATTTAGAAGCGAGAGGCGCAAACATGGCTACCGACAAGAAATGGAATCACTGTAGTATGCGCTACCTATACTAACGACACCCTGATTAAAGGACCTTGCGGGAATGGTCCCTGTGATGTTGAATGTTTTCGCACTGCACAAATAAAGGCAGGCAAGTCTGGTTAATTCAGACGCGAAACTGCTTCATACGATATTGGTAACGTACGTGACTAAATATTGCAGTAAATGAAGAGAACAAATACTAATTGGAAAAAGTATTTTTGTGGAACACGCGATTGTCACTTTTGTTTATATAATAAAAAGCCAAAGATGCGTATTTTTATGTCTAGCAGAAAAACAAATTGTTCTAGTAGTCTTGTGCTGCAAAACATAACCCCCCCCCCCAAAAAAAAAAAAAAACGAACTACGGCAAGTGTTTTAATGAAAACATGTATGCCAGATATGCCCCTGAATTAGAACTCAAGAAATATAGCCTGATTTTTACAACCCGAATTTCGAAAAAAGTAAAACTTGGAAAAGAAGGGCAATAATTCACAAAACATAGGTTACATTCGAATGGCACCAAATTTAAAAATTACCACAAAGTATTTCTAACACTGAACAATTTTCATCATAGTCAGGGTACACGATCGGCTAATATCAAAGAAAGCAATCAGTGTAAAGAAGATACTAATTTCGCTGCGTTAGTAACCTAGGCCAGAGAAATGAGTGAAACTTTTGCGGAATATCGCATGTAGCAGTTTCCAAGGATATTGCCGGTTTTTATAAAAAATGTTTTCAACTCAAATGCTCCTTGCTTAATGAGCTTGTCGATGAAGGGTTCGGATAAGCATCACGGTTTTTCCTCAGTGACCACGCCTCGATCACTTAATCTGCTCCATAATGCATACGACAGAACGACTCCGCTCGGCCTTTGCGCGGTATGGAGGTTTCGGAGTTTCTGCGACAAATATTTATTCCTCTTTGGAACCAAGGCAACGGCGTCATTGCAATTCACGCTCCGTGGTCCGACATTGCACAGCACAGATTGGAGAAAAAGCAAAGGAGGCAACACTTTGTGATTCGTGAAGTCGCTAAGCTATGCTTATAATAAGGGAGTAATCTCTCATTGGCACAGCTATGCAGCTTCTTCAGTTAAAGAAAAATTCGTCCTGGTCCGGGCTTCGAACCCGGGTTCTTCAGTTAAAGAAAAATTCGTCCTGGTCCGGGCTTCGAACCCGGGACCACCGCTTCACCGGAGCAGTCACTCTACCAACTGAGCTAACTGGGATGGACGGCAAGCTTACGGTAAGGTGAGGGTGAATTGATCAATGACTTGAAGTGGCAGCAGTGTTCGTAAAAAATATGATATGATATATATATACAGTGACCTTTTCACTGTGCAAGTTGTCACTGGCCGTTGATCAACCCCGACTGCTTCCACTATATATATATATATATATATATATATATATATATATATATATATATATATATATATATATATATATATATATATATATATATATATATTAGCAGACAAGGCATATGAAATGAGGGGCTCGTTTGAAAAACATATTAAGGAAGCCAACAGTCAACGAAACCAAGGTACATAGGGGAATGTTTCTAATCTGTTTTTTTTTAGTTTTGTTATTTTTTATAATTTGTAGTGGCAATTAACAGCAGAAAAAACTACCATGCCGCCGGTGGGGTCCGAACCCACGACCTCCGAATATCGCGTCCGGTGCTCTTACTGTTACGGTTTCGTTGACTGTTGGCTTCCTTAATATATATATATATATATATATATATATATATATATATATATATATATATATATATATATATATATATATATATATATATATATATATATATATATATATATATATATATATATATATATATAATGTCCCCCACGAATGCTTTGAATGGTTCTCTCGCTATTTCGTAGCGGCAAAGAAAGGTCACCACCACGTTGCGAAGGCATCTATGAACGCAC